>NC_044976.1:93332214-94532301 GCF_008728515.1 Papio anubis | reverse complement strand
TACTTGGGTGATGAACACTTTGAATACTCTGACTTGATCACTATGCATTATTATATACATTTAATAAATTTCTCATGTACCCCTTAAATTTGCACAGATTTAAAAAATACAACATGTCACACTGTACTATGTAACACAACTTGTGCTGGCTTCCATACTTAATTAATCAAATATTTAGTTAAGCTCAACCCAGACACAAAAGTACTATCATAGGAAGTGCTGACAAAGAAAATAATAGAGGAACATATGAAAAACCAGCTAGATGGCTCCCATTTCCATTTTCTATCATACAACTCTTGTTTAGGGAATTATTAAAATTTCCTGAAAAAACTCATACCACTGTGATTGCGCTTGATAATTCTTTGGCAGGTACTGTTGGTCATCTGTCCTAGTGCCCACTCCTCCCAAGGCAATTTCAGTTACTGTTGTAAAAATGGCCATAAGACCCAATTCTGGCCAATAAAATGTAAAAGCAGAAAATCTATCTGGTACTTCTAGGATAAATTTTTTAAATAAAAAGACTCTGGTGGCTTGCCCCTTCAGCTACTCCCACCCTTCCTGCATAGAATACAAATACCATTCCTTCCTGCATGGAATATAAATACCACTATGATGGACAGAGGCTCAACAGCCATTTTTGTGGCTCTGAATTGATACAGGAGAAAAAGATCGAGACATACCCAGACGGCAGCTCTACCATCACTGAGCTTCTGAATCAATGCTGCCAGCACGCAGTTTTTCAGGCTCTTACTTATATGTGAAAAATAACCCCTTCCTTATGTCAGTATTTGTTAGTCTTCTACTACCTGCAGCACTTGTAAGCCTCTCAATTGCATTTTATAACGAGCAAAAGGAGAAAGTTAAGATATACCATAGCGCAGAGTTCTCATGTTAAGCTTATTAGTTTAGTTATTCTCAGTAACTAAAATCATCACTATATAATATCTATCATCATGAAATTTCTCACAACCTTTATTACCTAAAAATAAAGGCATTAATGGGTTAATGGACTTATTTCTACGATTTTACTGTATTCAAAGAAACAAAAGAAGCTTTAAGATCAAGGTCTATACCCTCAGTGAATGAACAAAAGAAATGTGATTAAAGACTAAATGATTGTGAAAAGGTTACCCATATATCAAAAGCTCAAAACCTCAATATCAAATGGTCAGTAAAATTTAGGCACACTGCAAGATACAATTAACTTATCTTCACAGTATTACATGTTCTCATGTAAGCCTAATTGTGCACCTCTTCAGTGGTGTTCTTGTATTCACAGTAGAGATTAGGAAATCGTTAGCTTAGTCATTAATTGGTAAAGATTTCTTTCCACAAGTGAATTTTCATTGAATCTTAACACATGATTAGCCTCACTTCATATATCAAGAGAAATGATGTGAAACCATGTGAAACCCTGGAAATATTCTGTGCCTATTGAAACCTATTGAATAATTCGAGATCATAGGTCCCATTCCTTTGTTCAAATATGAAAATTGTGTTCTTCCGTTTCATGATAGAAACATGTGACATGCAATTATAACATTTATAAACCTTACTCTAGGAATAGGTCAGTAAAAACTGACTTGATCCTTGACTTCTTTTCCCTAAGTCACTGAATTAGCTGAGAATATAAGTTACATATGTCATGTATAGTTGATTCATACCATGAAGTTTTAATCTAAATTTGAAACCTAAGTCTGGATATATCTGAAAATTCATATTGCATTTACTCATGAGACTTGAATTCTGATACAGAGAAACTAGCATATGCAATGTGGCTAGATCATAACCAAACAGGTTATTATACTTCTGAAATTAATTTGAATAAATAACACCAAGAAAAAGCAGTAAAGCCCATTTCGGTTTTAATTCTATTGTAAAATAAAATCAAAACCACCACAATGAAAGCTCCTCTCATCAAAAACGTTATTTGCAATATATACTAGAGTAGTACAAGAGAAACTGCAGCTAAATGGACAGATAAAGCCAAGTGAAGGAGCTAAAGGCAAAAGGGAACAAGTGATCGAAACAGAATGCAGGCCAGCAGGCAGCCCAGCCAGCACTGTGAAAATGTGAATAAGCACATTCGGTAACCAACATCCAGTCATGGACACCTGCTGAACAGTATGCTTGGTTTTCATTAATCTGCTAGAAAATGGAATGTTTGCTTGTCCCATGTCAGAGAGATATGGGACGAGTACCTGGCCAAAAAAGTCATTTCTTTTTCTTTAAAGAGGGTAGGAATGTATGACGGTGGAGCGGAAAGAAAGTGAGGCACTCTTTCTCACTCTTGATCTGCTTCCCAAATGACAGGCGACAACTGGGAAAATAAAATGCAAGACTTATTTTGTCTGGAGTCTATGCCCTTTTTATAAATCCCACAATGATAAAAACACTGAGGCAAAGGACAGTGATGTTGGTAATAATAAGAAGAGAATAACCCAGGCCTGTTTTTGTTCATTATGGAGAGCTGTTGCTACTGCGTTCTTTCTGGTAGCCAGACCTAAAATATGGTCTCTTCCTGATGTCCCTTTCTGTGGATTCACACCCTCAAGGATTTTGCTCAAAAAGACTTTACTCCTCTTTCTTCCCAGTTGTAATGGCTGTATATTGAAGCTCTACTTAAAACTCAGAGGTTTCCAGAGCCATTCAGGATTAGTTCTAAAGGGGAGAGCAGTCAGAAGAGGAGGAATAGGGAATTGGGGCATAGCTCTTTCTCTTTCTGCAACAATCTAATCTCGTTGAATGAAGAGAAAAGCCACAGGCTCCAGAAGTGTATAGTCAGGCAGACCCATGTCTCTCCAAGGAGACTGGTCTTGAAGGTCCAGTATGATGTGGCCACTGAACACCTCTGTTCAGTTTCATCTTTCTCCCCATCATTCACCCCAAAATTCTAGACAACAAAACACTGCTTTTCTCGGAAATCCATGTGATCTCTTTTGTTCTAGACCTTCCTAGTCCCTGGGTAACCCCACCTCTGACTCTTCAGTCTATGACACCATATTTCCAGACCTGTGTCAAGATCCAATAGTCTTTGCTCCAAGAAAACTCCCAGCCCAGGACAAATTCAGTACTCCCTTCTCTCTGCTCCTTTAGTATCATGAGCATGCATCTATTAGAGCAATTTTACAGGGTTGGTTTTTAGACTATTTTTCAAAAGGCCATAAGCAACTTGAAGACAAAAACTTTATCTTTTTTTCATTATGAACAGCACACACATAATAGGTACTCCAAAACATATATTTTTTAGTGAACTAAGAGTTGCTTTTTCCTTTTACGTTATACATGATAGCAGCTCCTTTTTGTGGATGAAGAAAAAAATGCTTATTGATTGAATCCAATTGAAATAGCCCATTCTTTACCCCTGACATTAATTTGGTAAGTTCTCCACCTGCGTTAAGATTATAGAAATAGGTAGTTCCACATAATTTGCCAGCTGATGGGTTGTTGGGAACAGACTCTGACTTATCTATTTGTCTCTTTGTATTTAAATCATTATTTCCTCAGTAAAAGAGCTGTAGGCTGGGCTTGGAAATGCCACAAAAGCCCAGTTCCTATGGAAGAAGAAGAAAGCCAAGAAAGCTGCCAAGTGAATCCACAGAGCAATGTCCAAGCACCACAGAGGGTACCGTTTTATTTTTTCAGAGGTGATATAGATATTGTCAGCTATTCTCCTTCAATGTTGAGTCTAGAGCAGTGGATCTGACTGTCCAGAGAGGACAACCTGAAAGTGGGCTTGCTTCAGTCTGGGTGCATTTAAATCAGTCAGTTCTCAGTCTCCTAGACACTGACCCCCTGGAGGAAACTGAGGCAGCTTGGTAGCCATCTGATTATTATTTCTGTGATCAGGAAGCCAGGTAAGAGTCAGTTGGATTTTGCTTCCACTAGTGTTTCCCTGTTGTGAAAAACAAAAGGTAAAAGGTTTTAATAATGTGTCCTTTAAGTCATATGAAATTCTCACTGGGGTGAATTAATTCTTTCTTTCTTTCTTTCTTTCTTTCTTTCTTTCTTTCCTTCTTTCCTTCCTTCCTTCCCTCCTTCCTTCCTGTCTTTCTCTCTCTTTCTTTCTTTCTTTCTTTTTTCTTTCTTTCATTCCTTCCTTCCCTCCTTCCTTCCTGTCTTTCTTTCTTTCTTTCTTTCCTTCCTTCTTTCTCTTTCTTTCTTTCTTTCTTCCTTTCTTTCTCTTTCTTTCTTTTTTCTTTCCTTCCTTCCTTCTCTCCTTCCTTTCTGTCTTTCTCTCTCTTTCTTTCTTTCTTTCTTTCTTTCTTTCTTTCTTTCTTTCTTTCTTTCTTTCTTTCTCTCTCTCTCTCTCTCGCTCACTCGCTCCCGCACCTCTCTCTTTTTCTCACTCTCTATCTTTCTTGATCTAGATCAAGAATTAGCCCAGGAGAGTGAGGATTTTGACCCAATTAAATCCATTCAGTTGGAACAACTAATACTAAGTCAATGCTTGAAGAAAACAATTTCTAGAAAAGCTGAGTATTTTCTGAACATAAATCTTTATTATGATACTTGAGATTGATCCTATAGCTCCATAGAATAAATACAGATTTCCATAGGAAGACATTATAAAGAAGATGTGGTCACTCTGGCAGCACTGGGCAGCAGTCCCCAAAAAGAGACTAATGAAGGTGGCTCTGTAGCAGGTTCCAAAATCTCAGTTATAGCTTTTTCCAACTCCTCCAGCTCCAGTAGAAGTGTAGGAAAAACAGCACTTCTCCTTAATGGCATGGCTAACTGACACATTTTTTAACTGAAATATGTTGCTAACTAGCACTCTGCATCCCTCCCTCTTCACTAACAGGAGAATGATGACATACTCTTTGTTACATAAAATAATGGCCTAAGAAATATTGATCTGACCACAAGTTACTGAAATGGGGTTGAAATGGAGGGAGGAGCTTTCAGTAAATAGCAAGAGTGGTCCCCTCAAGCCCATTACCTAAGTTATTCACTAGTTAATGCCTTAAAAATCCATATTGTGATTTCACAGATTCGTTTCCTCCTGTGTGTCAGCAGAGCAGCATGTCTCTGGGACAGATGGTCTCCTTGTACACACCCCATACTTAGTGCCGTGCCAAGCTTATGCTTCCTTCACTTTCTTCATGAAAACAGGCATGCTGAAAATATGTTTGCGGATGGCACAGAAATGCTGTGCACATTTTAGCCATCATGTCAAAGCAGGAAATATTCAGAGCCATAACAAGCAAAAACAAAAACCACTGAAAAGTATTTTTTCCTCTACCAAGCTGTAGTCATTTCCATCCTCAAACATGGCAAGCCACAAATGCATTGTGTTAAGCACCATCCAAAAAAAAGAGGGGCGGGTGTTACGGGCATGAAGACAGAAAATCTTGGAATAGGATCAGGCATCTCACGCTGTAACAAAGGGTTGTCAATTCTTGTCAATTTCAGAAAGCAAAGCCCCTGCTTCCATGGTAAGGGAAGCAGTAAAGGAAAAAGGAAATGAATCGGCTTATTAAATATCACCTAGTTTTCCGCTTCGAGTCTGTCTAGAAAATCGCAGTTTTCCTGCTTTTTGTCTAATATTTCAAATCTTAGGAAATACAATCTTATTAGGCAGTTTAGATCCATGGACCAAGGAAATATTACAATTAACAAAGCTAATACTAAAAATAATAATAGCCGTTGAGTCCTTAAGCTATTATTTATCTTGCCAACCACATCACAGTCAAGTCTACTTGTAGACTAACTCCATGTCTTTTAGATTATTCTGAAGATAACAATGAGGGTCTTAAAAAAATTAGTCATCTATATTCTCATATTCCCACACAGTAAATGGTCACTCATAGGAAGCATTTTGTCAGCTGTTGTATCAGCAAAGTACACAAGGCCAATTCCCTCTTATAGGGCATTTAATCCCATGAGTAACTCAACTATCATAATTTTTTTTGTTGTTGCAAAATGATAGAAATCAATTAATTCACTTCTTCCCAAATATGGAAATTTCTTCCACAGAATCATAAGCAGCAGGCCATCCACCTATGCATTTACGCAGAACTCTTCTGAGTCAGCCAACGTACTACCCACTTCCACACTTGACAGGTGCGAATTATTTCATTAGTTCAAGAAATAGCCACTCATCCCCTTCTGAAGCCCAAATTCTTTTTGAAAATATAAAAAGAAATATTTCAGGAATCCCTGCCCTTCAGAAGCTCACAGCCTAGTTGGGGTACTTGGCAAACAAGGTCAATGCAATATGATAATTACTATGAGAGGGGAAACTGTGCTCTGGTAATTTTTCAATATACCTTTTACTTATTCCCTTTGCCTGAGCTTGTAATTACATATTTATTAGTACAATTATCAGTTTAATTACTTTCTCCCCTGCTAAAATCAAAGCTTCATGAAAGAAGGCACTAAATTTTTTCTTTCAGCAATTATCTCCGGAACCCAGAGAGTATCTAAAATACTTAATAAATATTTGTTGAGTAAAGGCGAACAATTGATTAGCAGAGGTACTTTTGCCAAGGAAAACACATGTGGAGTAAGGATGTTCCAAGGAGATGTGTAGCAGATGAAAAGGCTGGGAATGAGAGGGCAGAGCACTTGAAAGAGCCATGAGTGTTTTGGCATAAAAGGAACTTAGAGTAAGACATGAGAAGGTCAAGAGGTAATGCTAGACAGGCCTGGATCATAAAAAGCCTTTTATTACATGTTGTGCCAAGGAATTTGGATTTCTTTGTCATGACTGAGGAGATCTATCGGCTAGGTTTTAAGTCAAAGAGTGGCACGACCAGCTAACAGAGGAATTTGGTTGGCAAGACTGAGGGGCCTGCTTGGAAGGAGGGTGATATAGAGAATGTGTAGTGCAAGAAGGATGAGAAGGTAAAGAGAAGCAGGTGTATGCAACAAGGAAGACGACCCTATGAGGAAGATACAAGGATTCGTCACTGCATGGCAGATGTCTGGCTGGGATGACTGGCAGAACTCAATTGTGGCATAAAATGTTATAGGAAAAGGACATTTTTTTTTCTCTTTCTTGGAGAGGATGTCATGTTGAATTTCATGTTGAACATCCAGATGGATGGTGGTTATATAATTCTGAGTCTGATGGAGAGATTTTAGCTACAGATGGAGATTTGAGAGTGATCAATAGAAAGATAATAATTAAAACCTAACCAGCAATGACTGCCTAATTACAGTATGTATAGAATTAGAACATAAGAGTGCTAAAGAATAAAAGAAGTAAGGGGACAGTTACTAAGGAACTAAGAAGAAGAAGCAGCCTGAAAACTAAAGAAAACCAGAAGAGGAGACCATCATGGAAACCAACATAAGAAAAGGATTTCTGAAGACCCCATGAGTGTGAAAACTTAACTTTTCCAATATGGCAGGGGCTGAAAAATCTTTATTGTGATATTTAGGTCATAGGTGATCTTGACAAGAGCCACTGAGAGGAATCAGAGAACTGGAAGTGACAAAGCTGTCTTTTATTTCAGGGCCAGCTCTAGATAGTGTAATATTTTCTATTTATTATTCTGAATCAAATTTTCCCTTCACATAGATGGCTAAGCGTCTGGGGAGGAAGGAAGTGCAAATTTTATGAGTTTCAACGAAGAACTATTGTAAACATTTTATTTTGTTTCTACAAATATTTATCAAGCATCTGCTATGTGTCAAAATCTATGCTAGGTGTTACAGATACAAAGATGGATAAGCCATGATCCCTGCCCCCAAGAGGCTCAAAATATATTTAGGGAGACAGACAAATACACACTTCAATATGATAAGTATCATGGTGAAGTATGTAAAGATGCTGGGTTTATAGCACAAAAGATGAAATAGTTTTGCCTAAGGTAGTCAGGAATGAAGATTGCAGAGAACAAAGGGCACTTTGGGACCCTGAGGAACTGATAAGATAATATGGGCATATCTCTCCTTAGTGCAGGTTATATGTTTCTGAAAATAAATAAACTATTGAATGATGAAGCAAGATATGCTGTATTTGTGGTGTGGTTTCCCATCAGAGCTGTATACTAAGCACTATATACTGAACTAGCTGTGAAATTCTCCCTTTAAAAAATACATACACACACGCATTTTAATTTTTTGTTGTTGTTTTTTTGAGATAGAGTCTGGCTCCTTTGCCCAGGCTGGAGTGCAGTGGCACAATCTCAGCTCACTGCAACCTCCGCCTCTCGGATTCAAGTGATTCTCATGCCTCAGCCTCCCAAGTAGCTGGGATTACAGGCACCTGCCACCACACCTGGCTGATTTTTGTATTTTTAGTAGAGATGGGGGTTTCATCATTTTAACCAGGTTGGTCTCCAACTCCTGGCCTCAAGTGATTCACCCACCTCGACCACCCAAAGTGCTAGGATACAGGCATGAGCCACCACGCACAGCGGGAATTCTCTTTAAATTCCTTTAGGAATTTAAAGCTACTATTATTTCAAGCCACAATTTCATTAACATGCTGTTCATACAATATCGGGTCAATGCACCCAAGCTGCAGCGATTTATATGATGATGCCCTTTACAAAGTAAAAGTGCTTCTTTCAATCCTTAACTGTTTGCTGGTCTTTGCTTTCTTATTCATTGACTATTACCTTCAAAGTGCCACTAAATATATAAAACTTTATGGTATACTTTCTTGGTAATTTTTCAGCACTTTCAATGGCATCATTGGTATTTATTTTGTCAGCTATGAAGGATCAAAGCATTTTGTCAAAAGATATATTAGTGGAAGAAAGAGAGACTAAAGATAAGTTAATACAGAGTTTAAAACAAAACAGTGTGCACCACCACTCATAGTGAGGCATTGTGTGACATTCTCTCTAGGGCTCATTGGCTGAGAGCCTCAGCTAAGCATCAGTCTGCTGAACTGGCTAACCCGTAATACACATTAATATATTGGAGGGCTGGGCGTGGTGGCTCATGCCTGTAATCCCAGCACTTTGGGAGGCCGAGGTGAGTGGATTACCTGAGGTCAGGAGTTCGATATGAGCCTGGTCAACATGCTGAAACCCCCTCTCTACTAAAACACACACACACACACACACACACACACACACAAGCCAGGTGTGGTGGCAGCCGCCTGTAATCCCAGCTACTCAGGAGGCTGAGGCTGGAGAATCACTTGAACGCAGGAGGCAGAGGTCGCAGCGAGCAGAGATTGTGGCACTGCACTCCAGCCTAGGAGACAGAGTGAAATTCCATCTCAAAAAAAAAAAAAAAAAAAAAAAGAAAAAAATTGGAGAAAGGAGAGAACAAGCATAATTGTATAATAAATTTGTGATATAAAGACACTATGAATAAATCCGTGCTATATAGGGCAGCATTAAAGGCAAAATGAAGAAAGAGAAGAAAAGTCAATTCCAGCAGGTATAAGCATATGAATCCATGAGAGCACATGTGTAAGTTTAGTGTGGCTGGAGTGGACTGTGCATGCCGTGGAAGAGAGAGATAAGATTAGAAAGGTTATATTCTGCATAAATTGTGAACGCCACCTTATGCTGGACAAAGGAGTGTGGGTTATATTATACAGCAAGAAACAACCTTCAAATGTTAAGTAGAAAAGTGTACCAATCACTAGCACTGATGGAAATATGGAGAAAGTAACTGAGGTTGGAGAAGCTGAAAGCAGGGAGACCAATTGAAAAGCTATTACAGTGGTCCAGATGAGAGCCCTGGGAACCTAAACCAAGTCAGTGGCAGCAGGAATGAAAGAAGCTGGGTGAGTACTCCTGGATCCCCAGGATATAACAGAGTTTCTCTGTACAAGGTAACTGCAAGCCAGAGATTTCCTGTAGTATTATGCAGGGGCAAGCTTCTTGCTCAACAAAAACACAGAAAAGCTAGACAGAGAGTCATCTTTTAGTAATAGATTAAGCCTAGAGCCCTTCAATATACTAGATTACATCAACAGTCCCAATCAAGTAAGGTATTGCATTCATCTCCTTCTTCCCTGCCACCCACACGCAGGATTCCACCCTGAAGAATATAGAGGCAACCTAGAGAGTCCAGGAGGAAGGGAGGAACCTCTAGCTGAGCAAGTAGATGAGACGTCTAGCATGTCTCACTCACTGCTGCGTAAGGCCAACCGGAAGCAGCCTGAGTTAGGGGAGATAAGATGCTTTAACTTTACATAAAGTTGGAATTCTATTATTGCACCATGGATATACCAATGACTAAAGGGACACTTTTTTTGTGACTAGAAGTAATGGGGAAATTTTTTATATGTGATCGGAAAAGTCATGGCACTTGCTTTAGATTTCACCTGAAAGAGAAACAAGCTCTCCAGTATAGATGTGAATGGACAGGGGCAGAAGGATAAAGTAGTATTAGGAATAATCCCCCAGGCCTTCTTTGTTCATGTAAAACAAACTCAAATAATAGATTATTTTATATAATAATATATATAACAATATAGTTCAAGCCGCCTGAGTTCCCTTCCTCTTCTCAATTCCTTCTTTCCACCAGATATAATCATCTTTTTGAATTCAGATTATCATTCACATGCATTTCTTTTCATTTTACTCTATATGGGTTAATTAAGAATATATATACAGATGCTTTGCACATTTTTAAAATTTATATTGGTGATATTATATTCTGTATATTTTTAAGCTACTAAATTTTCCAGGGAATTATAATTGTTGATTCTGTAACTGTAATTTGTTCATTTTCACTGGTATAAGTTATCCCATTATGTAAACATGGCACATTTTATCCATTTTTTTAAATAGGCACTTAAGTTGTTTCAATTTTATTGCTATTATAAATAATCCTGCTCTGAGCATTCTTTGCATGTGTTTTCTTTTTTATGTTCAAGAATTTCTTTGGGATATATACTCAAGAATGAAATTTCTTGCTTTGTTTTCTTCCACATATATTAAACAGAATTTGATTATTCACGTCTTTGGTTAATGATACATCCTCATTGTTAGTCCATATGTGGCTGTTTTTGTTTGGCTAGCTGGTATAATAGTCTAATAAGCACTCTTGAAACCGCTACTAAACATAAAAGCTAGTTCCATACAACATTTACATATAAACAGTATAAACCCTCATCTCAACCCTGACTCTCCTGATCCAGAAGTAATCATTAATTCGAGTCCTATGTTCATTGTCCCCTTGCTTTCTTTTTATTGTTATTTTATTGCATCTATAAGTATTCCTAGAGATTTATTTTCAGTTGTTCATTTTCATAAAAATAATTTCATGAACATTTGCCCCTACATCACACCATACACAAAAATCAATTCAAAATGCATCTTGTTTTGAGCTAAAAAAATTTTTTAAACAGCATATCAAAATTTGTTGGATGCAGCTAATATAATAATATGAGGGAAATTTATAGCATTATATGCTTATATTACAAAAAAAGAAAAAGGTCTAAAATCAATGACCTCAGTTTCACCTTAACAGGCTAGAAAAGGAACAGTAAACAAACACTCAAGGCTGGGTGCGGTGGCTCACGCCTGTAATCCCAGCACTTTGGAAGGCTGAGGCGGGTGGATCATGAGGTCAGGAGTTTAAGACCAGCCTGGCCAACACAGTGAAACCCTGTCTCTACTAAAAATACAAAAATTAGCTGGATGTGGTGGCAGGCACCTGTAGTCCCAGATACTTGGGAGGCTGAGGTGGGAGAATCACTTAAACTTGTGAGACAGAGGTTGCAGTGAGCTGAGACCATGCCACTGCACTCCAGCCTGGGTGACAGAGTGACACTCTATCAAAAAACAAAACAAAACGAAACAAAACCTCCAGATAAGATGAAGAAAGAAATAATAAAGATCTATCAGAAAACTATGAAAGAAATAAAACCAGTAGAAAAAAATCGACAACAAAAAAGTGTCAGTTAATTGAGAAATCCCTTGCCAGGCTGATCAGGAAAAAAGAAAGGACATAAAATACGAGTATCAGAAATGAGAGGTCACATCACTATAGAGTGCACAGATTTGAAAAGGATAATTAACAACATTGTGCCAGTAATTCAACAACTTGGATGAAACAGGCAAATTCCTTACAAGGTACAAAACTACTAAAACTCACTTAAGTAGAAATACATAAATAGCACTATTTAATTTAAAAATTCTTGATAGAAAACAGAAAAAGCAGGGATTGCAATCCTAATTTCAGACAAAACAGACTTTAACCCAACAAAGATTTTAAAAAAAAGACAAAGAAGAACATTTCATAATGGTAAAGAGTTCAATTCAACAAGAAGATCTAATATTCTAAATGTATATGCACCCAATGCAGGTGTACCCAGATTCATAACACAAGTTTTTAGACACCTTATGAAGTAACTTAAATTCACACACAGTAATAATGGCAGACTTCAACAGATCATTAAGATAGATCATTAAGACAGAAAATTGATAAAGATATTCAGGCCCTGAACTCAACACTTGACCAAATGGATCTAATAGACTCTACAGAATTCTCCAACAGAGACAACAAACTAAAAAAAAACTGAAATCATATCAACCATACTCCCAGACCACAGCACAGCAAAAATAGAAATCAAGGCCAAGAAAATCACTCAAAACCATAAAAGTGCATGGAAATTAAACAACCTGTTCCTGAATAGCTCTTGGGTAAATAATGAAATTAAAGCAGAAATCAACAAGTTCTTTGTAATGAGAACAAAGACACAACATACCAGAACCTTTGGGACACAGCTAATGCAGGGTTAACAGGGAAATTTGTAGTACCAAATACGCACATCAAAAAGTTACAAGGATCTCAAATTAACAACCTAACATTACAACTGGAAGAACTAGAGAAGCAATAGCAAATTAACCCCAAACCTAGCAAAAGACAAGAACTAACCAAAATCAGGCTGAACTTCAGGAGATAAAGGTACAAAAAGCCATACAAACGATCAATACATTCAGAAGTTGACTCTTTGAAAAAAAATTATAAGATATGTAGGCCACTAGCTAGACTAATAAAGAAGAAAAGAGAAGATCCAAATAAACACAATTAAAAATGACAAAAGGTATGTTATCACTGACTCCACAGAAATACAAATAACCTTCAGAGATTACTATGAAATGTCTATGCACACAAACTAGAAAACCTAGAAGAAATGGATAAATTCCTGGACACATACATCCTCCCAAAACTGAACCAGGAAGAAACTGAATTGTTAAATAGACCCACAACAAGCTCTGAAACAGAATCAGTAATGAATAGCCTACTGACTGAAAAAAGCCCAGAACCATATGGATTCATGGGTGAATTCTACCAGATGTACAAAGAAGAGCTGGTACCATTCCTACTGAAGCCTTTCCAAAAAATTGAGGAGGAGAGACTCATCCCCAATTCATTCTATGAGGCCAGCATTGCCCTGATATCAAAACCTGGCAGAGACAAAACAATAAAAGAAAATTTCAGGCCAATATCCTTGATAAATATAGAGGCAAATATCCTTTAAAAAACTAAATACAGCAGCACATCAAAAAGTGAATCCACTGTGATCGAGTAGGCTTTGTCTCTGGGATTCAAGGTTGGTTCTACATATGCAAATCAATGAATATGATTAAGCACATAAACAGAACTAAAGACGAAAACCAAATGATTATCTCAATAGATGCAAAAATGGCTTTTGATAAAATTCAACACCGCTTCGTGTTAAAAACCCTCAATAAACCAGGCATTAAAGGAACATACTTCAAAATAATAAGAACCATCTATGACAAACCAATAGCCAACATCATACTGAATGGGCAAAAGCTGGAAGCATTCCCCTTGAAAACTGGAAGACAACAAAGATGCCCACTCTCATTGCTCCTATCCAACAAAGTATTTGAAGTCCTGGCCAGAGCAATCAAGCAAGAGAAAGAAATAAAAGGCATCCAAATAGGAAAAGAGCAAATCAAATTATTCCTGTTTACAAACAACATGCTTCTATATCTAAAAACCCTTATCGCTTTTGTCCAAAAGCTCCTTGACCTGATAATCAACTTCTGCAAAGTTTCAAGATACAAAATCAGTGTACAAAAATCAGTAGCATTGCTATACACCCAAGCCAAGAGCCAAATTAAGAACACAATCCCATTCACAATTGCCACACAAAAAAAATAAAATGCCTAGAAATGCAGCTAACCATGGAGCTGAACAATCTCTACAATGAGAATTACAAAAATTATTCAAAGAAATCAGAGATGATACAAACAAATGGAAAAACACCCCATGCTCATGGATAGGAAGAATCAATTTTGTTAAAATGGCCATACTGCCCAAAGCAATTGACAGATTCAATGCTATTCCTATAAAACTAGTGATGACATTCTTCACAGACCTAGGGAACACTATTTTAAAATTTATATGGAACCAAACAGGAGCCATAATAGCCAAGAGAATCCTTAGCAGAAAAGAGCAAAGTTGGAGGCATCACATTACCCAGCTTCAAACTATACTACAGGGCTACAGGAACCAAAAATATCATGATACTGGTACAAAAACAGGCACATAGACCAACAGAACAAAATAGCCCAGAAATAAAGCCACACATCTACAACCATCTGATCTTTGACAAAGCTGACAAAAACAAGCAATTGGGAAAGGAATCTCTTTTCAATAAATGGTGCTGAGATAACTGGCTAGCTATTTGCAGAAGATTGAAATTAGATCCTGTCCTTACACCATACACAAAAATCAATTCAAGATGTGTATATGATAGTTTCATGGAATATATGTGTGTGTATACATATATGTGTGTTTACACATAGACATATTTTATGAAACTATGATACAATACTACATATGTACCTATGTATATACATACATATACACATATAAACACATTTATCAAATTGTATACTTTATTTTATTTAATACTTTTTTCTTTTTTTTTTTTTTTTTGAGATGGAGTCTTGCTCTGTCGCCTAGGCTGGAGTGCAGTGGCGCGATCTCGGCTCACTGCAAGCTCTGCCTCCCGGGTTCACGCCAGTCTCCTGCCTCACCCTCCCAAATAGCTGGGACTACAGGCGTCCACCACCACGCCCAGTTAATTTTTTGTATTTTTAGTAGAGACGAGGTTTCACCATGGTCTTGATCTCCTGACCTCATGATCCACCTGCCTCCGACTCCCAAAATGCTGGGATTACAGGCGTGAGCCACTGTGCCCGGCCCAAATTGTATACTTCAAACACGTGCAATTTATTGTATGTTAACTAACCCCTAATAAAGCTGTTAATAAAACGACTACCATTATAAGGATACATTGTACATCTATCCTTCTAGTTTTGTTAAATGTTCCATTATGTAGTTAGAAACCACATGAGTCACTGCATAGTGTATACTATATATTCCTGTTTAATAGAACCATATATCACTCTGTGGTATGACTGTAGTATGGAAAACTGGTAGAATTCCTTTTAAACCCATACCACCCTTCTTCCACAGCAGTGGAACTTTTAACATGGCACATGACGGCTGGGAATAAATAATACATTTCTCAGCTTCTCTTCAGTTTCAAGTGTGGTCATTTGACTAAGTTCTGCCTAATGGGTGTGAGTGTAAGTGAAGTATGTTACTTCTCCCTTTTTTCTTTAAAAATAGAAGATGTTCCATTTAACTTCTAACACTTTCTAACATACTCTCTACTGCCGCTTCAAAGGCTAATTGATGGCAAGAAGTTTGGGACCATATTATAGAGCAAGAAGGTTGGAGGAGCTTGGATTCTTATACATCCTGGTGGAACAAAACTGCCGCCTTCATGTTTTTGAGAGAGAAAAAATATATATATTTTCATGTTGTCCACGGGACTGTGATTTTGTTTTTCTATTTTCCAGCCAATCCTAGATCCTGACAATTACAAAATTTCATATCTGTACAAGATTATGTCCTACAATGGACTCTAGAATATACGGTAATCCAAAGATTTTGGATAGCAAAGTTGGGAAAGGTGAGGATGTTTTCGTTGTATAAACAAAAAACCAAACACACACACACACACACACACACACACACACAATTGTTCAAACTTTAGACTGTAGTCCCTTGGAAGGTAGACCATATCTTCAAGGACATAGCAAGAGGGGGAAATGTAGACTGTCTTAGTCTGTTTTGTGTTGCTTTAACAGAATGTTGGAGACTTCCAACACTGCATAATTAATTGTAAAAAAGATATTTTTTTCTTATAGTTCTGGAGACTGAAAACTCCAAGATTCAGGGGCCACATGTAGTGAGGGCCTTTTTGTTGCATCAGAACTTTGCAGAAGGCATCACACAGACAGAAAACATCTGGGAGACAAGGCAAGATAGGACCAAACTAGCTTTTATACCAAATCCACTCTTGTGATAAGAAGCCCACTTCTGAGATAACAACATTTGTCACCTCTTAAATGTCCCACCTCTCAAGACTGTTGCATTGGAGATGAAGTTTTCAATACATGAATTTTAGGGGACACAGTCAAACCATAGCATAGGCAAAATTCAAAATGTTGTTGTTCATTGACTATTTCCTTTCACTTTTAGCAGAGCCCTATAAAAGAGAGAGAATTTCAATTGAGAGCTACCTAGTCTGCAAGTAGAGATGGAGAATGGGCCTCTGGGCAAGAAAAAGTGCTCTCTGCCTGTGGCCTGCAATAGGAGTAGACTTGGAACCTGGCTATCAGGAGTCTTGCATGGTTATAAGAGCCAAATACTTTTTGTTCCCCAGACATAAGGTACAACAGATGATAGAATCAAAGCTAAAATGTATGCAGCTTGTGCATTGATTTTCATCTTATCTACTGTTTGAGACAACTACTTGTTATGACAATAAAAAGTTGTTTGCATAAAATGTAAGAATGAGAAATGATCTTACAGATAGCACCCTAGGATTTCTTCATTATTTCCCTACAATCAAATAAAACTTAAAATTGAAAATTAAAATTAAAAAATAAATCAGTATAATTGTAGAGTAATTCATGTGGTTGTTTTCTATGTAACATTAACTTATTTAATATTTTATTCTCACTGAAGAGTTTGCTTTATTGATGCCTTGTGTTTGGAGCCCAGCAGTATAAACTGTAACATTTCACAATACCTAAACTCTGATGGAATTATTAAAGTGTCATAACAAGTCAAGTAGAAAAATCATAGAGAGACTATTAACGATGTAATAGTTCTAGTTCATCTGGGAATGCTAATCCCACTGAAGTACAGAAGTTATGGTTATAATGATTAAGAACTTATAAGAAGAGAAATGAAAAATGTGAAATTCATATTAAAAGTATGATATAAAACAATTATTATAAATTGACAGTGAGTCATGCAGTAAAATTTAAGCTAACTTTCCTAGGAAACTATTACCTTGTGAATGTGAACATTTATACCGATTTGTCTCACAGGGGCAGTACTCAACCCTCCCATTTTTATTAACCTTAGAAAAATGTGGTAGCTTCAGGATGGTGATAGTGCTGTCAATGATCTTCCCAGATACCCTCTGATCTTTTTTGCCATTTTCAGGAACCTCTCTTCTGCCTTCCCTGTGTTTTTTCTCCCACAGCAGCACCTTCTTTTAGAAAACCTCTCATGTAACTGGAACATCTTTACCTACGTGCACAGAGAGCAGGAATACAGGGAGTTTATGGCCACGGTGGAGGCTCTTAGTCAATGACTGACCCGTGAGTCCAGATGAAAGCTCAGTGCCTCTGTACTGTATTGCAAAGGGACACTTCTGATGCATCACATACACTTCAGAGGTCCCCTTGCCTGAGAGGCTGAAGGAATCCTCCATAGTCCTTGCTTGGCTACTTCCCCACTCTCTGTTCTTTTCCAACTCCCTACTTTGCTTGTTTCTCTAGGAGCACTTTCTCCATAAATCATTTGCACAAGAATTTGAGCTTCAGAGATTGCTTCTGGGGCACCTGACAAGACAAAAGGGCTTATAAATGGACTTATTTTGGACAACAACAAAAAAAGTAAAGTCTGGCAGTAGGGTTAGGGCAGTTACATAAATTACAGTAATATTGCCAAGTTTAAATTATTAATTAAAGTGTAAGAACTAATAGATTAGTAGAATTCATTAAAACACTTTTAGGAAAAAATGATTATAGGACTGAATAAAAAGGGTTGGCAGAAAACTATATAGCACAGCCTGTAAGTGTATAGTCATTTCCATTGGAAAGTAATTAGATGTGCTGGACTATATGTTAGTAACTTATTCCTAAGCAAATTAATATTTTAGCATAGTTATGGCTATTAGTGCTGTATCCTGCAAAGCAGTACATGATAATCAGGCATCTCTAAAGCAGGATTTGTCAACCTATACTCTGTGGACATCCCAGGCCAGACAATTCTGTGTTGTTGAGAGGTGTTGTGTACATCAAAGCAGGCTTAACATCCTTGATCTGTACCAACTAGACACCAGTAGCACCCTCTTCCCAGTCATGACTGTCGAAAATGTCTCCAGATCTCCCCAAATAACCCCAGAAGGAAAAAGTTACTGTCCAAAATCAAGTGATCTGCTTGCTCAAGGAGATCGGTAAACTCATTTATGATGAAGAATCTAAAATATTTACATATAATATGTATAAAATAAAAACATAAACTTAATATATTTGTTTTGATTTCTACTACCTTTTATATGTATAAATCGTTCACTTTTTAGAAAATCACATTCTAAATGAAGACACAATAGTTTAATTTACTGGCTGACAAAACTGGATAGTCTTTTTGAGAAATGCCAACATCAAAAAAACTAGTTCATACAGAAGTACAGAATTAATCACATAGAGATAATTGTGATTTTTTCAAATGGAACTTTTGTTGATATATATTTAAATTCTGGTTATAAAGATATAAATATTTGCCCAGAATTCTATGGACAGAATTCCTAACAAATAATCTTTTCAGATAAAGATTATTATAAATCTGTTCTGCATACTTGTCTATACAGTATAGTATAGTGCATGTATGATTTCTTTTGTGAATAGGATGATCAGATTGATGAGATTTTTCAGGAGTAGTGAAGAGAAGGGAAAGTTACCAATGGCACAATTGGGCTAGAAAGTATTACAGTTGAGTTGACATTATTGTATCAATATCAACCCAAAGTGGGTAGGGCAGTATTAACCAGATCAGTGTATATGCAGCCTTGTCTCATTCAATGATTTATTAATGACTTGAGTGGGGACCTAAAAAGAATGGCTTGTCAAGTTTCCAAATGACAAAGTTTAAAGAAATTTACATATATTATATAACAAAATAAAAAATTAAAAGTATGAGAAATATGTGTTTTAACAAATATGCACTTAAAAAAATGAAAAGAAAGAAATAAGTGGAGAAGTCAACGTATCAGCTTCAAAATCAAAGGCCCTGCTCCTCTTTCTATTTTCCTCCAGCAATGGCAGGATCCATTTGCACAACTCTGGTACTGCATCCAGTTAATCACTAGGTTTCCAAGCCCTGTTGGAAAGCACAGCAGGAATCCATGACCTCCACTGCACAAGAGGTGTCGCTGCCTGAATCAAGGCCTCATTATTGCTGCCTGACTGTAATAGGTGCCTAACTCATCTTCTAGCCACACTCACTTTGAATTCACTCTAGCATGGTAGTCATAGTTCACTCTCAGAAACATGCATTGGACCACTTCTGCCTCTTGCTAAAAACCTAGATGTGGTTCTCTCCAGCCGGAAGATAATCCCACAGCAACTGTTCTCCTTCCTTCTCTAGGCTCTCCTGTCACTCTTGTTTCACACCTACTCTCCATTAATACCAAAGTCCTGATAGTGTTGACATACAAATATCATGCTATATTCCTTGCCTCCATTAATCCACTCAGGTAGCTCTTTTGATTTGCAATGCATTTCCCAAAAGTTTAGTCATGGGCCTAAGCCCTATTCATCTATCATGATTTAATTCAGGCATGATTTTCTCCAGAAAGCCTCCCCTCAATCCCAAAGTTAGACCAATATTTCAGCAGCATTCTGCACATAGTGTTCAGGGAAGAAAGATACACAGCCCTTTCTCTATTTCCCCTCTTCACTCTCTTCCCCATGCACGAGTCAGAGTGAAGGGCCAAGTTTATTTCATTCTTCATTATACTACTGGGTGAAGTTTTAAGTGTGATGAGGAGAGATGTTAACCTTTGGATTCTGTGTCAGTTTAACAGAGCTGCCATACAAAATACCACATATCGAGTGGCTTAAACACACACATTTATTTTCTCACAGTTCTGGAAGCTGGAAGTCCAAGATCAAGGTGTCAGCAGGTTTGGTTTCTTCTGAGGCCTCTCTTTCTGGCCTCAAGGATGGCCACCTTCTCACCATGTCCTCACATGACCTCTCCTCTGTGCTCGTTCACCCAGAGTGTCTGTGTGCATTCCAAGTTTCCTCCTCCTATAATGACATTATAATGGATTGAGGACACAATTCAGTCCATAACAAAGTCCAAGTAAGATTCAACAACTTTTGAACTCTTTTTTTTTTTTTTTTCCAGAAGGCTGAAGAGGTAAGGTTTGTCCTGGAACCTGCTCCCTCACAGGAAGTTCCTCCGCCATTTGTCTTTCTCCACACTGTCATAGCAAAAGGCAGGAGAGATGGTGAAGAGCCAATGATCTGCTGCTGCCTCGAAGTTCCAAGCCATCTTTATGGCCAAGATGTTCCATCAGTCCTCTAACTCTTCTTCCCATATAAATGAAATGAGATTTTCACCAATTTGTCTCATCTTCAGCCTCTTGACCCAGTTAATATGATCCAATTTTATCCATGTAAAATTGATAATGCAAACTGCCAATTCATTTAATGTTTACTTCAATAGTTCTGTTATGGTCTTATAACTATCTGCATTTTACAGACACAGAAACTGAGGTTTTGGAAGATTTACTTATTCAAGATGTCAATACTCATGAATGGAAGACCTGGGATTTGAAGCACAACCCACTGAATCCCCAAATCTGGACTCTTTCTGATATGTCAGACTATCAGAAAGAGTATGGCATATGCTCTGGACACCCGGAAAGTCAATAGCCATTTCTTGTGAATTGACAATTACATCAATAGCTGCATAGTTTTTCCTAAATGTATTTGATTCTAAACAAAATAATGTTCTCATACTTTAGATAAAATAACCTTGGTTATAAATAAAATAATTCTGAAAATAATAGATTGTGGCATCTTGGCAGGTAAGCACACTAAGATTAAAAAAATGGTCTCTAGAATAAATTGCTGTTAGAAATTTAATCTATATGCTTTAATTTTTTCTTTGAATACAACAAATATAGTGAATCAAAGTAATTTACTTACTTTCATTTTAATAAACAAAACCAAACAAAAAACAAAAGATAAAGTAAAGCATCTTTCATTTCACATTTATCACAAAATCCCAGCATTTAAAAATACAAATAATATTTAAAGAAACCTTCTTCTCCTTCTTTTCCTCCATCTTCCCCTCCCACTCCTCCTTCTCCATCTCCTCTTGCAAATATCTTCTTAAAGTAAGGAATAGTGTCACTGAATCAGATCGTTACACCAAGTGGGGCACCAAGTCCATTGTGTTATTTTATTTTCTCTGAAAATGTTATAAAATCTGGTTCCCCACAGCTATCCTACAACAAGGAGGAGAATGCAAACTATACATTTGCAAAATTCTGTAATATTTAAATTGTGATGCTCTGAACACCATTGTTTCATCTTGGACAGCTGGTTTTCTCCTTTCTTTTGAATTCAAAAGCTGTAGTAATACCCAAACATACTACTTATTTGATTCAGACAACTTAAGAACTACAAGATTCTGTATCAAAATTATCTTCTTTATTAATACTATATGATAATATCACAAACACACCTTGAAAATATGAGAAAATATGTGAGATGGATTCGTGATAATGACATAAAAAACACCAATGCAGCATTCACATCAACAAGCAAATGGAACAGAAATCCTGCATTTTTGTATCAGGCCTCATGCAATTATGAAACACCATTTCTTAAAGTTAAATGCGTGCATAATAATTATAACAATTTTACATAAATGTGGGCATACATCTTGGAAAAATATATTGTCAGAATATAATTCTTTTTCTGGAACACCAATAATATTTTCTTGGGAAAAACTGTGTTGTTGACTTGCAGAGTGCAATAGTTTGGATGTTTGACCCCTCCAAATCTCATTTTGAAACTGATCCCCAATGTTGGAGGTAGGACCTACAGGGAGGTTCTTGGGCTAGGAGAGTGGATCCCTCATGAATAGATTAATGCTCTCCTTTGGTGAGAGGTGAACGAGTTCTCACTCTCATAGTTCCTGTGACAGCTGGTTGTTAAAAAACAGCCTGACACTTCCATTCACACTCTCTCTTGCTTCATCTCTCACACTGTGATCTGTGCACACACCAGCTTCCTTTCCTCTTCTGCCATGAATGGAAGCAGTCTGAGGCCTCTCGAGGTACAAATGCTGCTGTCATGCTTCTTGTATAGCTTGCAGATCTGTGAGCCAAATAAACTTCTTTAAAAAAAGATAAGTTATCCATGCCTCAGGTATTTCTTTATTATTTATTGATTGACTGATATAGAGTCTCACTTTGTCGCCCAGGCTGGAGTGCAGTGGTTCACTCTTGGCTCACTGCAACCACCAATTCCCTGCAATCTTTGCCTTGTGGGTTCAAGCAATTCTTATGCCTCAGCCTCCCAGATAGCTGATATTACAGGCGTGTACCACCATGCCTGGCTAATTTTTGTATTTCTAATAGAAATGGAGTTTACTATGTTGGCCAGACTGGTCTTGAACACGCCACCTCAGGGGATCCACCCACCTCGGCCTTGCAAAGTGCTGGGATTACAGGCACAAGCCACTGTGCCTGTATTCCTTTATAGCAACATAAATGGACTAAAACACAGAGTAATCTTCTATAATAATAGTTCAGCTTTCTTAAATCCTCTTGACTTCCTAACAGGAGAAACTGTCAAAGAGTTGAAGATTATTTTTACAAATGAGAGACACATAGAAAAATGTTTCAAGCAAATAAGAGTATAGAATTTGCATCTGCAATGAATTTATTACCATAAGCTTTCATTCACAGGTACTCATTTTTTGTCTTTCTGTCTCTCTCACTTACACACATAAACACAGTTACACACATATTCAGATCCTCTAGTTCAGATCTTACTAAGACAGACAGCAGCTTCAGCCACAGTGGTGGTTTGTTCGAATGTTCCATGGGTAAGTCCATTCTCCAGATCTTCTTACAGAGAAGAAAGCCAGCTCAAGTCTTCAGAAATAAGCCTAATTCACCAAACATGGTCTCCATCTTGGAGTGGAGATCCATTTTCTCCAGGCCAATTTTCTTTCTAATATAGATTCAATTGGCCTTCTGAATTCTTCATTCTAACTAGATTATACTTACCTACAAATAAACAAATGCAAATTAAAGTTCTCAACAACCATTATAAATTATTTTTCTCTCCTTTCACTCTCTTTGTGGTTTAACTTAGAACATGAGTTTTCTGTTTCTGGATCAACTATTGTTTCAACACACGCTGTTGTGTCATTTACTAATGACTGGTCAAGCTTGCTCTTACAGTTTGCCATAGTGTTACAATAGTTACTGTTACTTTTTTTCCTTTAATCAATGGAGACTGCCTTTAGATCTGAGATTTTCTCAAAGTGGAATTTTATGGACAAGGGACAAGAGCTCTTGAGGCTAACTTTATCCCATGGGAGAAAAAAGGAGACATAAAGTAGAAAGCTTACCAAAATTTTACTTAAAATTCTAGACTTTTATGCTACTGAGTTTAAGAACATGGGAAATATATCTTGTGTTTGAATGAATTAAAACCTGAACCATTCCAAATTGTTTTGAGCCAAGCTTTCACAACGTTAATTTATTTAAGCTGTTCAGACCTCATCTCAGATCACATTCATCATAATAATGGTAACACTTTTAGATCTAGGACACAATTTGTCATTTAAAAGAAATGCATGGAATACTATATTTAAGATACCTTATTTTAAAATTACAACAAATCTCTAAAGCAAATATCCTTTGCCCTCAAGCTCCATTCGTTAATTCTCCATTAAAATGCATCCTTTTCTCACTTACTGTTCTAATGAGCATACCCACCCACTTACCATGAAATCATTATTAAATATTGATCAGAACCCTAGCTTCATCCAAAGGTATAGTACATAGTTAATCATAGCTTCAAAGAGAAGCTTTTGTATTTTAAACACATTTTGAAACTTTCTAAGGCAAATCATGTCAAGAGTAGGCCTTAGATTTTAAACTATGCCATTAGCAAAAGGAGGCATCTTTAAGCCTGATTTGTATCAACAAACAAAAATGGGACCATCCCAAGAATGGATAAAAATTAACACAGTAATGAAAAATGATCTCCTTTAAATAAAATTAAAAACATTTGAGATTAAAATTACCATATCCTTTTTTCTAGTTCCTCTTTTTAAAAATCTCTTTCCGTATGTGATCTTCCATACTTATCAGTTACTGAATAAGTCATTCTTTTGTTGACCTGATTATAAAATCCTTTGCCTTCATTAAAAGAATAAAATAATTCCAAGAACCATTTGCCTGGACTCTGTAGAGGATCAGAAAATACCACCCCAAAATACGCCACTTTGGCATAAGAATTATTTTGAGTTGAAGAGAAGTAAGAAACACCAGAAGCAGAATAAAAACTCTCTGCCCTCCATTATCTGGCCAAAAACAGGACATAAATTCCATTTGTAAAGGTGCCTCCCTCTCCTATAACAAGAAGAGGAGGATAACTCTTAGACTTTTCGTCACCAGAGATGACTCAAGACTCTTACCAACCCACAAATGGCACCAGAGGAAGCTGCATGATGAACCTTATGAAACGACCCTTATTCTCCCACTAGTTGCTCCATATATTTGCCTTTCCAACCCTAAGAAGCCTAAATCCCTTTTCCTTTGTTTTGTCACTTCTCTGCAATGTATTCTTTGTTAAGATGCTAAAGAAGCCTCAAGTTCTAACCACCCCTTTGAGTTACACGTCAGTGAAATTCTCCCTCCTATATATGTGCTGTAGGTGTTAATAAACTTTGTTTTTCTCTTTGTCTGTTTAATCTGACTTTTGTCCGTTTAATTTATAGGGCCCCAGTCACAGAACCTAGGAGGGTAGAGAAACGGTTTTTTGTTTTCTCCTTTATAACTTCAAATAAATCTTGCTAACTGGGACAGAGAGAGGAAATAAAATAGCATGTAAGGATTGTATACAAGTTTTCCTTATAGGTTACCATTCTCCCTCATGCCATATGAACAAGCAAAAGGGCAGGGTAAAGAGCATAACAATTTGAAAAATTATTTCTTCTTTTCATTGTTTATCATGCTTCCTACCACACACAAATACAATAAATAAAAGGACTATTTAGAAGATCCTCTAAAATAAAACTTTCTGTTCTGTCCTACAGGGCCATGAAGAAAATATTCTTGAATACAAACTGGTAGGAAAAAAATTTTACACCAATAAAAATCCATGCACTGTTCATAGAGCATCCTTTTTCCTTATCTGATGTTGAATCTGAGGAGGTAGTTCACAACTCTGTAAATCTTAAGTAACTGATAGCAACATAAAATTTTCATCTCAAGTTATGCAGATTCTAATCTGTCTGATAGAAGTTTGTCTTCCCTTCCTCCCTGTGGAAAAACCAGTTTTACGTTCATTTGCAAATTCACTTCAGTATTTCTGATCTGTAAATGTGACTGTATTTTTGAGTCTCTTTTGAACCAGTTTTAACATTTGCCTGGTTTCATCAATGAATGAGTTAAATAACAGTTTAACACATATTCATTTTTATACTGTATTGGAGTCAGGATTTTTCCTCTTATTTGAAAATTCTATTTTACCATATCTCAATATGCCTTTACCCTGCTCAAACCCATTGGCTGGTGTCTCAGGGTACTGTCAATTCAGTATTAAATGTCCTCCGTAATCCTAGTACCTCTTCCACCAGTCTTTGCTCAGTTAACATGGAACTGATGACAATTGTTTTAAAGCCTCCACGCTGATTCGCAGCTTTATGCCTTTGTATAAGCCGACCTTATGTTTGAAATGCCCTCTCTTCCCTTCTTTTCTGCCCAAGAAATTTTACATACATCTTTTACAACTCTGATTTTACATTATCTCTTCCAGGAAGCATTTCTTGATTCCTGCTTCTGCTGCCACCCCACCCACATCCACAGGACACATTTAAGGAGCTGTTAAAGAAAATCAGAGCCAGACAGAAATTAAAGTGGTGAAGATAAATTATACATTTAGAAAACTATTGTAGTAGAGAAAAAGAGACTCCAGTATGGAACCTGGCTCAGTTCCAAATACAGCATGAACAAGTAGGGATTTATAGCCAAGAAGCAGGGTCACTGGATGGAAAATCACTAAGGGGTGAGGGGAGGATTCTGGCTAAACGACCTGACAGGATTCTAGCGGAAGGCAGGCCAATATATTCAAACACCAAGGCTGAAGAATTTGGTATTTGATCAGATATTAAGGGTGATCAGATATTGAGGGTGGGGATTCCTGCTAAATGGACTCAGTGGGATTTTGGCTAAGACTGGATGATACAAAGAAACATGCAGAAATCTAAAGATTGGGACGTAGTTGAGAAGAGGGCTCAAAGGAGCCTGACCAAAGTTAGGTTAAGGAGAGAGTTGTTTTCAGAACTGCAGTTCATTCTAGACAGCAAAGGGATGGAGAGGATGGGAGATGCTGGGAGATGAGGCTGAAAAGTAATAGGAACTGCAATTATTGACTATAGCATGTCCAGGTACATAAAAGTGAGAGTTCCACTGAACTCCAAGTAGGTCAGGGAACAACTGGAATATTCTTTTGGTTTTGTTTTGTTTTGTTTTGTTTGAGATGGAGTCTCGCTCTGTTGCCCAGGCTGGAGTGCAGTGGTGCAATCTCAGCTCACTGCAACCCTCACCTCCCGGGTTCAAGCAATTCTCCTGCCTCAGCCTCCCGAGTAGCTGGAATTACAGGTGTCCGCCACCATGACCGGCTAACTTTTGTATTTTTAGTAGAGATGGAGTTTCACCATGTTGGCCAGGCTGGTCTTGAACTCCTGACCTCGTGATCCACCTGCCTCGGCCTCCCAAAGTGCTATAATTACAGGCGTGAGCCACTGCGCCCAGCCTGGAATATTCTTTTCTCCACTGGGCACACAATTCAAATTACATTAAAAAGAAAGAAAAAAAAAGAAAACAGAAAACTCTTCCAGTAGCAATAGAATAATGATGAATTAAAAAAAAAAATGCCATAAGAAAAATTAGGGAGATTTCTCTTCTCTTGGAAAAGAACTCAGAAAGGAGGGAGGCAGTGCAGACTCTGGCTTCAAACCTCAATTCCATTCCTCATTGATGGACAATATTGGACATTGGTGACAATTTCTTTTTTTTTCTTTTTCTTTTTTTTTTTGAGACAGAGTTTCACTCTTGTTGCCCAAGTGCCCAAGCTAGAGTGCAATGGCACGATCTCTGCTCACTGCAACCTCCGCCTCCCAGGTTCAAGTGATTCTCCAGCCTCAGCCTCTGGAGTAGCTGGGATTACAAGCGTACACCACCACATCCAGCTAATTTTTTTGTTTTGTATTTTTAGTAGAAATAGGGTTTCACCATATTAGCCAGGCTGGTCTTGAACTCCTGACCTCAGGTGATCTGCCTGCCTCGGGCTCCCAAACTGAATATTGGCAATTTCTTATGCCTCCATGTCCTCATCCATAGAATAGGAGTAGTAATAACGTTTATTTCATATATTGTTGTGAAGGTTAAACACATATAAAAGCTTTAATAATGCCATCATTTTAAATTGCTTAATTAATATTAGCTATATTATCTTAACTAGAGTCAAACACTTTGAGAATGTCAGAAGGATAAGTTAGAGTTAGTCTTGGATGGAGCATTTAAAATAGAATCCACAGGGGAAGTTTCAGGAGGAAAGATTGGAACTCTGAGGGGTGCCTTTGCAGGGCATTGTGTATTTCCCATTTCCTGTGATTTTTAAGTCAAGACTGGCTAGTCACAAGGTAAAGAAGTTAGGTGAGAGTGGATGAGCTAAGTTTGAAATACCTTTCAATTTTGGATTTCTACATTCTACTTCAAGGCAACTGCTATCAACCAATAGGCTTTACTTCTCACATGTCTTATATACCAATGAATGTACCCCCATCCTCACCTAAACCGAGGGTCCACGACGATGAGATCACTGTCAGATTCATTACTATTTATCTTTTTATTTCCAGCATTTTAGCACTTTACACATGGTAGGGGCTCAATACTCTGTGTTTAAATAATTAAATATACACTCTTGTACCAATGGGCAGGTTGTTTTCCAGGAAATCATGCAGCCTACCTGTCCTTGCCGGTAAAACCCTCATATTGGGTGTCCCTGAAGGAATCATGAGACATCTATTATGCCATTTAATTCTTTCACTAGTGAGTTGCTACTAGTAGTTAGATAGATTTTACAGACTGATTCTATAAAAGTTAATTCAGAAAGGTAGATGCTCAATACAACTACTGGTGAATCCCAGCCTACTTAAACTCCAGATTCTCTGGGTCTAGTTTCTCAGTTAGAACCCTGATAAAATATTAGAGAGGCAATCAGTCAACATTATTGAATGCTAGGAGCTAAAATCAGAAAAAAACAAAACAAAACAAGAAAAAATCCCCAGTTGTTTTACGCTAAAATACAGAAAGTGAGAACTAAACATTACTTCTCTTCCTTAGAAAAATAGATGTTTCCTAATATTGTGGGCTAAAATTATCCAAACCAAACTTGTTGAAATCAGAACAAGCAAGGCAGATTAAGAGTTTTGGATAAAAAGGAGAAAGAAGACCATTAGAGAAACAAGTGGGTCATCTGCATCGAGGTGGTGGTGCTAGGGAGTCCAAAAATACGCAATAGGCAGATGGTTTAGCAAGATGGCAGGATGTATAGTGAGTGGAGTCTAGCCACCTGCAAAAATTATGCAAAGTTACAACTAAGAATCAAAGTTTCACTTTACTAACAGCTTCAAGACTGCTAGTCACTCAGTAAAGAGCTTTTATAAAGTAAAGTGAATGCACTCACTTCCTTCATTATCCGCAATATAAATCTCATAGTTTTGTAATTTTCACCCTCAGGCTAGAAAGATGTTAAGAGGAGGAGGGAAGTAAAGTTAGTAGCAGAGTCTGCAGAACAGAAGAGGAAGGAAGGAAGGAAGGAAGGAAGGAAGGAAGGAAGGAAGGAAGGAAGGAAGGAAGGAAGGAAGGAAGGAAGGAAGGAAGGAAGGAAGGAAGGAAAGAAAGAAAGAAAGAAAGAAAGAAAGAAAGAAAGAAAGAAAGAAAGAAAGAAAGAAAGAAAGAAAGAAAGAAGGAAAGAAGGAAAGAAAGAAGGAAAGAATGGGAGGTATTCAACACACAATGCTCATACTCACTAAAAGCCTGGCCTGATTATGTATTAGATTCTGGACATTCATTCAACACTTGTTGAATATACTCCATTACACTCATACAAACTGTATTTTGTTAAGTTTCTTCCATGTGTCAGGTGCTGCAGGTTAAGATGACTACACAAAGTACCATGACTTCATCAAGTTTACTATCTAGTGGGGACAGGGAATAAGTTAGGGTGTGGAATTCAGCTCCCACTAATATCCATCTACTTATTTTATAGCCATCTAGTAGTCATGAAGTAATGTCTTTGAACCAACAGATCAACCTTAAGTCATTACTAAAGTCAGTCTGGCTCCTCCCTGTAAATTATTGATGCTTTAAAATTCACTAAACTCTAGCTAGATCATCAGACTGAAATGATGTTTGAAACTTTCTGAAGCTTTACTGAAATTGTTTTAGGTTTCTCCCAGAGGCTGTAAGAACAGTAGTAAAATTATAAGTAGTGTTTTACAATCTGTAACTAAATACAGACTGTAACAATGATTAATTCTTTTAATATTCTTAGTGTTTCAGGACTATTATATTAATAAGGCCATCATGCATCACTATTGTATTCCAACAGAACTATTCATCTCTGTACTATGTTAGTGTAATTACAGCCTAATGGTTTACAACATTATAAAAGCACTAAATATTTTACTAAACTGAGTATAGTATATAAAAATTAATTTGAAAGGTTCCAGTCTTAAAGCAATAGAATCAATGATGGAAAAAAGCTTTTCTCATTTTGTATAAGAAAACAAAGGCATCAAAGGGGAATGCTTAAAAAATAATCTGAATTGTAATGAAAATATAGGTAATTAAAATAAAAATCTAAATGACATCTTATTGTATCTTGATTCCATCATATAAAGCAATTATTTTTGTTAATGAGGGGAGAGAACAATGTTTCCAAGAAGGTACAATTTAGAACCTTTTTCCTTTTGTGTGGATTTGACAACTTATTTGTGAGAGATGAGATAAAACATCCATGTAATAATGATAAAATTAACCATACAATATGTACTTCACAAATAGACCAGAAGACTGGTGAACTTTTAATGATAGTTTTACGGACTTTAATGTCAAATACTTAAATAAGAAATCTCTCAGCATGGTGAAACATAAGTATTCAGTAAATATGGGTTCATCAATTGGATGGTATTTGTGAAAAGAGAAATTAGGGAGAAAAAGTTCTGCCTGTTAAATAAGGTTAACAACAAGTTGCCATTATAACAAACATCCTATTTTTTAATATAACATTTAACACGGCAGAACTATAATTAATGCTTCTTTCACTTACTCAATTTCATTTAGTTGCCTTGAAGGATTCTCCACATTTTTATCAATTCTTTAAAACACTGAGATAGAAAGCTGTCTTTCTCTCTTACAATAAGATTTTATCCTTAACATTAGTTTTGTGACTACACAGCCTAACCTCATTCAAAATCTGGTTCTCATTTATTTTGTGTGATTTACCCAAGTCAGTTCTATATATTAATTTGCAAATGTGCCGCCTGTATGGTTTAGGAGGTTTCAAATCATAATCCACCTTTAATTATTTACTTCAAGGGGATATTTTTATTAATGTTTCTGTGATTTCAAAATAGCTCCCGTAGTATGGGTGGATACCAGAAATTACTGACTGGGATTGCCTTTTATACACCTAATTCAATTGCTAAAGCCCTCTGCAGTGGTTCTTTAGCTCTGTGGGCAGTGTATTCTTTGCAGCATTAGCAAGAAGTTAATGCTTATTCCTCAAAGAGCAGTTTCAAACAGAGTGTAGAAGGTGGTCACTAGGGATCAGGGGTGGGAAAAATAGGAAATATTGGTCAACGTGTACAGGATTGCAGATAAGGTTAATAAGTTCTGGAAACCTAATCTGTAGCATAGCAACTATAGTTACCATTAACATATTGTACATTTGAAACTCGCTAAGAGTTGATCTTAAGTATATTCACCACACACACAAAAAGTAACTGTGAGGTGATAGCTTAATTAGCTTGATTGTGGTAATCATTTTACAATGTATATGTACATTGAAACATCATATTATATACTTTGAATATATTCATTTTTTGTCATTAAAACCTTAACAAAGCTGAAAATAAATTAATGAATTTTTTTGAAACGCAGTTTCACCTCTCCAACATGGAGGTGGGAGGAAAATTCCAGAACATTCAGCTCCAAATTAGGCTCTATCCTAGGCCCTTGGAGAAAGCACCACTGAAACCTTTTAGAAACTGACACTGAAGAGTTTGTATGAACCACTTTGACCAACTATAAAAATTCCTTCTTGGGATAGCAGATTGAAGCAGAGTATTTCTCATTTTCTTTCAAATCCAGTAAGAAAAAGATTAAACAGTTTGCAGTCTCTACCGGAGAAACAATGTTATGTGGTAAGAAACATAATGGCCAGTGAACTATTATTGGCCATTATTTTTTGAGCTTTCATCCTAGCCACCGCTTCTGCTAACTAGCTGCAAAGCACTAGTCCCTTCACCTTGGTGAGTTACATGCTCAGATAGAGTTTAGGTGGAGCACTCACTTAGATGCAGCACTACCTCCATCTAACACGTAGAGAGTATGAAAAGATGACTTGTAGTTAAGATCTAATTAAGCTTTTGACTATAATTGTCCATTTTCATTATTTTCACTGGAAACCAGCAAACCAAAACTTGCCATTATACTTATCGTATATTTTATTCTTTCTCATTGTTAAAGCTCGGGGTGAATTAAAATGTTAATTTCAAGGAAAATAATTTAATAATCTGAGATTTTGTTGAATTTTCTTGTTCTTTTTTATATATACTTTAAGTTATGGGACAAATATGCAGAATGTGCAGGTTTGTTACATAGGTATACAGGTGCTATAGTGATTTGCTGCACCCATCAACCCGTCATCTACATTAGGTGTTTCTTCTAATACTATCCCTCCCCTGCCCCCGACCGCCCGACAGGCCCCAGTGTGTGATGTTTCCCTCCCTGTGTCCATGTGTTCTCATTGTTCAACTCCCACTTATGAGTGAGAACATGTGGTGTTTGGTTTTCTGTTCCTGTGTTAGTTTGCTGAGAGTGATGGTTTCCACCTTCATCCATGTCCCTGCAAAGGACATGAACTCATCCTTTTTTATGGCTGCGTAGTATTCCATGGTGTATATTTGCCCCATTTTCTTTCTCCAGTCCTTCATTGATGGGCATTTGAGTTGGTTCAAAGTCTTTGCTGTTGTGAACAGTGCTGCAATAAATATATGTGTGCATGTTTCTTTAAAGTGGAATGATTTATAATCCTTTGGGTATATACCCAATAATGGGATTGCTGGGTCAAATGGTATTTCTGGTTCTAGATCCTTGAGGAATCGCCACACTGTCTTCCACAATGGTTGAACTAATTTACAATCTCACCAACAGTTTAAAAGTGTTCCTATTTCTCCACATCCTCTCCAGCATCTGTTTTTTCCTGACTTTTTAATGATTGCCATTCTAACTGGCATGAGAGGGTATATATTGTGGTTTTGATTTGCATTTCTGTAATGACCAGTTTTGAGGAGATGTTTTTCATACGTTTGTTGGCCGTATAAATGTCTTCTTTTGAGAGGTGTCTGTTCATATCCTTTGCCCACTTTTTGATGGGGCTGTTTTGTCTTGTAAATTTGTTTAAGTTCTTCATAGATTCTGTATATTAGCCCTTTGTCAGATGGATAGATTGCAAAAATTTTCTCCAATTCTGTAGGTTGCCTGTTCACTCTGATGCTAATTTCTTTTGCTGTGCCAAAGCTCTTTACTTTAACTGAGATCCCATTTGTCAACTTTAGCTTGTGTTGCCATTGCTCTTGGTGTTTTAGTCATGAAGTCTTTGCGCATGCCTATGTCCTGAATGGTATTGCTTAGGTTTTCTTCTAGGGTTTTTATGGTTTCAGGTTTTACATCTAAGTCTTTAATCCATCTTGAGTTATTTTTTGTATAAGGTGTAAGGAAGGGATCCAGTTTCATTTCTCTGCATACAGCTAGCTAGTTTTCCCAACACCATTTATTAAATAGGGAATCCTTTGCCCGTTGCTATTTTTGTCAGTTTGTCAAAGATTAGATGGTTGTAGATGTGTGGTGTTATTTCTGAAGCCTCTGTTCTGTTCCATGGTCTATATATCTGTTTTGGTACCAGACCCTGCTGTTTTGGTTACTGTAGCCTTGAAGTACAGTTTGAAGTCAGGTAGCTTGATGCCTCCAGCTTTGTTCATTTGCTTAGGATTGTCTTGGTAATATGGGTTCTTTTCTGGTTCCATATGAAATTTAAAGTAGTTTTTTCTAATTCTGTGAAGAAAATCAATGGTAGCTTAATGAGGATAGCATTGAATCTATAAATTACTTTGGGCAGTATGGCCGTTTTCATGTTATTGATTCTTTCTATCCATGAGCATGGAATATTTTTCCATTTGTTTGTGTCCTCTCTTATTTCCTTGAGCAGTGGTTTGTAGTTCTCCTTGAAGAGATCCTTCTTATCCCTTGTAAGTTGTATTCCTAGGGTTTTTATTCTCTTTATAGCAATTGTGAATGGGAGTTCACTCATGATTTGGCTCTCTGTTTATTATTGGTGTTTGTTATGATTTCTGTTCTTTTGCATTTGTTAAGGAGTGTTTTACTTTCAATTATGTGGTCAATTTTAGAATAAGTGCAATGAGTTGCTGAGAAGAATATATAGTCTGTTGATTTGGGGTGGAGAGTTCTGTAGATGTCTGTTAGGTCCACTTGGTCCAGAGCTGAGTTCAAGTCCTGAATATCCTTGTATTCAGGACTTGACAGAAAATATAATTTTCTGTCTTGTTGATCTGTCTAAAATTGACAGTGGGGTGTTGAAGTCTCCCACTGTAATTGTGTGTGAGTCTAAGTCTCTTTGTAGGTCTCTATGAGCTTGTTTTATGAATCTGGGTGCTCCTGTATTGAGTGCATATATATTTAGGATAGTTAGTTCTTCTTGTTCCATTGATTCCTTTACCATTACATAATGCCCTTTTTTGTCTTTTAAAAATCTTTGTTGGTTTAAAGTCTGTTTTATCAGAGACTAGGATTGAAACCCCTGCTTTTTTTGTTTTGTTTTGCATTTGCTTAGTAAACATTCCTCTATCCCTTTATTTTGAGCCTATGTGTACCTTTGCACATGAGATGGGTCTCCTGAATACAGCACACCGAGTGGTTGTTTATCCAATTTGACAGTCTGTGTCCTTTAATTGGGGCATTTAGCCTGTTTACATTTGAGGTTAATATTGCTATCTGTGAATTTGATCCTGTAATTATGATGCTAGCTGATTATTTTGCCCATTAGTTGATGCAGTTTCTTCATAGTGTTGATGGTCTTTACAATTTGGTGTGTTTTGCAGTGGCTGGTACCAGTTTTTCCTTTCCATATTTAGTGCTTCCTTCAGGAGCTCTTGGAAGGCAGGTCTGGTGGTGACAAAATCTCTCAGCATTTGCTTGTCTGTAAAGGATTTTATTTCTCCTTTGCTTATGAAGCTTACTTTGACTGGATATGAAATTCTAGGTTGAAAATCCTTTTCTTCAAGAATGTTGAATATTGGCCCCCACCCTCTTCTGGCTTGTAGAGTTTTTGCTGAGAGATCCACTGTTAGTTTGATGGGCTTCCCTTTGTGGGTAACCCAATCTTTCTCTCTGGCTGCCGTTAACATTTTTTCCTTCACTTCAACCTCAGTGAATCTGACATGTATGTGTCTTGGGGTTGCTCTTCTCAAGAAGTATCTTTGTGGTGTTCTCTGTATTTCCTGAATTTGAATGTTGGCCTGTCTTGCTAGGTTGGGGAAGTTCTCCTGGATAATATCCTGAAGACTGTTTTCCAACGTGGTTCCATTCCTCCCGTCACATTCAGGAACACCAATCATATGTAGGTTTGGTCTTTTCTCACAGTCTCGTATTTCTTGGAAGCTTTGTTCACTACTTTTCATTCTTTTTTCTCTAATCTTGCCTTCATGCTTTATTTCATTAAGTTGATCTTCAATCTCTGATATCCTTTCTTCTGCTTGGTTGATTTGGCTATTGATACTTCTGTATGCTTCACGAAACTCTTGTGCTGTGTTTTTCAGCTCCATCAGGTCATTTATGTTCTCTAAACTGGTTATTCAAGTTAGCAATTCATCTAACCTTTTATCAAGGTTCTTAGCTTCCTTGCATTGGGTTAGAACATGCTCCTTTAACTCAGAGGAGTTTGTTATTACCCACCTTCTGAACCCTATTTCTGTCAATTTGTCAAACTCATTCTCTGTCCAGTTTTATTCCCTTGCTGGTGAGGCATTGTTATCCTTCGGAGGAGAAGAGGCATTCTGGTTTTTGGAATTTTCAGTTTTTTGCACTGGTTTTTCCTCATCTTCGTGGATTCATCTACCTTTGGTCTTTGATGTTGGTGAACTTCGGATGGGATTTCTGTGTGGACATCCTTTTCGTTGATGTTGGTGCTACTCTTTTCTGTTTGTTAGTTTTCCTTCTAACAGTGAGGCCCCTCTGCGGCAGGTCTGCTGGAGTTAGCTGGAGGTTCACTCCAGACCCCATTTTCCTGGCTATCACCAGTGGAGGCTGCAGAACAGCAAAGATTGCTGCCTGTTCCTTCCTTTGGAAGCTTCGTCCCAGAGAGGCACCCGCCAGATGCCAGCCAGAGCCCTCCTGTATGAGGCGTCTATCGACCCCTGCTAGGAGGTGTCTCCCACTCAGGGGCACAGGGATCAGGGACCCACTTGAGGAGGCACTCTGTCCCTTAACAGAGCTCAAGCACTGTGCTGGGAGATTTGCTGCTCTCTTCAGAGACGGCAGGCAGGAATGTTGAAGTCTGCTGAAGCTGTGCCCACAGCTGCCCCTTCCCCAAGGTGCTCTGTACCAGGGAGATGGGAGTTTTATCTATAAGCTTCTGACTGGGACTGCTGCCTTTCTTTCAGGGAAGTCCTGCCCAGAGAGGAGGAATCTAGAAAGGCAGTGTGGCTACAGCGGCTTTGCTGGGCTACAGTGGGCTTGCCCAGTTCAAAGTTCCAAGTCGCTTTGTTTACACTGTGAAGGGAAAACCACCTACTCCAGCCTCAGTAATGGCTGATGCCCCTCCTCCCACCAAGCTTGAGCATCTCAGGTTGACTTCACACTGCTGCGCTGGCAGAGAGAATTTCAAGCCAGTAGATCTTAGCTTACTGGGCTCCGTGGGGGTGGGATCCCCTGAGCTAGACCACTTGGCTCCCTGGCTTCAGCTCCCTTTCCAGGGGAGTGAATTGTTCTGTCTCACTGGTGTTCCAGGCGCCACTGGGGTATGAAAAAAACTCCTGCAGCTAGCTCAGTGTCAGCCCAAATAGCCACCCTGTTTTTGCTTGAAGCCCAGGGCCCTGGTGGTGTAAGCATCCAAGGGACTCTCCTGGTCTGTGGGTTGTGAAGACCATGCAAAAAGCATATTATCAGGGCTGGAGTGCACCATTCCTCACTGCACATCCCCTCAAGGTTTCCCTTGGCTAGGGGAGGTAGTTTCCCAACCCCTTGAGCTTCCCGGGTGAGGCAATGCCTCCACCCTGCTTCACTTCACCCTCCATGGGCTGCACCCACTGTCTAACCAGTCCCAGTGAGATGAGCCCCGTACCTCAGTTGGAAATGCAGAAATCACCCCCACCTTCTGTGCTGATTTCACTGGGAGCTGCAGACTGGAACTGTTCCTATTCGGTCATCTTGCCAGACACCCCAAATTTTCTTGTTCTTGAAAAAATAAATTAGACTTCCCAGCACTTTGGGAGGCTGAGGCAGGTGGATCACAAGGTCAGGAGATCGAGACCATCCTGGCTAACGTGGTGAAACTCCGTTTCTAATAAAAATACAAAAAATGAGGCAGGTTTGGTGGCGGGCACCTGTAGTCCCAGTTACTCGGGAGACTGAGGCAGGAGGATGGCATGAACCCAGGAGGTGGAGCTTGCAGTGAGCCGAGATCGTGCCACTACACTCCAGCCTGGGTGACAGAGAGAGACTCCGTCTCAAAATTAATTAATTAATTAATTAAACTTATGCAAACTGAGTTTCTAAGGTGGCTCAAAATTTAGATTATTATCATGGAAGTGGGATTACAAAGTATACTTCATTTGTATAACTTTTACGACAATATTCTAATAGGTCTTCAGATGTCTTACAGTACCTCCAACTTATGCGTTGCTAACACCTTGCACAACAGGCTCCCTTCTGAGCAGAGCTGATTGGGAGAGGAACGTGGAGCACATGTCTTCAAAACCAACAAGAATGCACTTTAGGACAGAGGATGAACCACTCAAGACCAGTATTAGTTGATTAGATTTGAAAGAAACTCATGCAATAGTCTGGGGAGAGGTGTTTAAACACCTGAATTTACCTCAGATCTTTAAAGCAATAACCTAATTTTGAGCAACAGTAGCTCTTTCACAGGTGTGCAAAGAATGTTTACTTCCATTGTACTAATTAGTTTTAAATTGAGAAAACATTTAGTAACCGGAAAAACAAAGAAGCTCCTGTTTTTCCAGGACAGAAATAAAAGGAAAAGTAGAACAAGACTAACTACAATATTCAGCTTAACATTTCAAATTTTTCCATTGCCTTCACTAAGCAATGTCTATTTTGTTTTGTTTTTCAAAAAGCACAATTCCCAAGTGTAACTAAAATAGTAAATATGTACACTTACTTTGCTTAAAAGTAATTAAAGATATCATTTGCTGACAAAAACAAATGTATGCCTAATATATAAATGTATGCTTGTCATTTTTGGTTAAATAAATATTTGTTCATGCCTTATTTTAGGATGTAGTTCTCTTCTAATATATTAGGAGAAAACTCTGAATTGAGGGATAACTCATCTTTTCTGCTAAAAAATTTAATAGCCTCTACTTCAATTGATTTTAATAAGTGGTAAAAAAAAATACTGCATTTTCTTTTGCAATTGCAACAATAATGAGACACAATAAATTGCTACTTTAAAATGCATAGCACTGTATACCTTCCAAGCAAAAAAAAATTCATCTATTCTACACAACATGCACTGACAGGAGTAGGCCTTTGATAAAAAACACATTGTGAAGTGCATTTTTTGCACCTAATGATTTAAATCAAAATTTAAGTAAAACTCACTGTGCTTACATTTTTCTTTTCCTCTCCCCAATTCCCATGGTACTTTTCTTCATGCTAAATAACCCAAATTTTTTTAGCTTTTCCTTAAAGGACCCATTTTCTAAGCTAATCATTTTTAGTCATTCTCTTTGGACCTCTCTCCAAGATTTCTACGTCTTGTTTCAGACAAGGTCCCACAGTTGGATCTTGTCCTCCCGTAAAAATATGATAAATGCTCATCATAGAAGGTACTCTTTAGGGTGGCTCCTTCTCATACATGGAAAGAGTCTTAATCTGACAACTTCATTAACCATTAGCAAGCTGCTATGATTTGAATGTTCCACCCAAACTCATGCTGAAATTTAATTGTCATTGTAAGAGTATTAGGAGGTGGTGCATTTAAGAGGTGATTAGGCCATGAGGGCTCTATCCTCTTGAAGAAATCACTGCTGTTATCACAAGAATAGGTTAGTTATTGAAGGAGTGTGTTCCTGATAAAAAGGATTAGTTCAGATCAGTGTTTCTCTCTGACTCATTGACTCACTTCTGCCTTCCATACTTCTGCAATGGGATGACCCTTGCTGGGTGTCAGTGCCATGCCCGTGGACTTCCCAGCCTCCAGAACTGTGAGCCACATAAACATCTGTTTCTTTATAAATGACCCAGTCTGTAGTATTCTGTTATAGCAGTAGAAAATAGACAGGGCACATGCTAACACCTTTTCAGACTCGAGTACTTGGTGATGGGGTAGAGTACCTAATTTTTTATTTCTCAAACACCTATGTGTCAAGTCCTGTGCCAGACACTTTAACTGCCTTTTGAAATATTAAACACTGCTATGATTTCTGTTATGAAAAGAGGTTAAATAATCTCACCAAAGCCATAGAACCTATCAGTGGGAAAGTAGGGATGTGATTATAGGTTTAACTAAGTCTAAAGCTCACCATTACAACAAATATTCTTTATAGTCTCTGATGGGGTTCACACCATAATATGCCAGTCTGTCACAGAATTGTTTTGACTAAAGGTGACTGAGAAATATTAGACACAGAACAAGTTCTCTGCCCTCAGTCTCTCTATTAGGAAGGGCAAGATGATTGTTAATCACTCAAGACAATTCTATTATCGTATCAGCCCAGAGGAATAGAAACCTATATAGCACTTCTAACTCGTCCTTATTTTCCTTGAGTTAGTTTCCCCATATATTTACCTTTCTGCAGTTTACTGCCTCTGGAAGCTCAAAATTCCTTTCCTTAGTCTTGTTATTTCTCTACAAATTTATTATTTTTTACTAAGATGTTATTTAAGCCCAAGTTTTAACCACCCCTTTGAGATATTTATCACTGCTTTCTCCCACATGTGTGTGATGCATATGTTAAAAAACTTCAGTTTATTTTCTCTTGTTAATCTGTCTTTTGTCAGTCTGATTTGCAGGACCTTAACTGGAGAACCTAAAGGTTAAAAAAAACCCCACATTTTCTCCCCTAAAATTCCCAGGAAATCCTCAACACTGAGAGCAAGTGCTGAAACTTTCCATGGTGAGAATGATTTCATTAGGCTGGTCATTGCTCATTGTTTTGCATCCCAAACACATCAGGAGAGGCACTGGCATAGAAGCAAAGTGCCTGAACCCTGGTGAGCATTTCCAAGGTAAGGATAAGCAAATGCTGCTCTGGCGCCCTCCCATGGACAGTATTATGTGAGGAGACACAGGCAGAAGGGCAACCACCTCAGTAGTGACTCAAGAGTTTAAATCCAGGCACAAGGACATTGTGTGGTAATTTAGCCAAGGACAACAGATTAGCTGATTCATCTGGTCAACAAGTTAATGTGCTGATATTTTTAAGTACATTCTATGATGTTTGCAAAATGATGACATTGTTGAACAACACATTTCTCAGAAGGTACCCTTCTCATTAAGTGATGTGTGACTGTACATATGTTGCTGTTTTTATATATTTTAGTAACATGTATTAGAACAATAAAAATAAAATAAAAACTGTGGAGAGTGTGAAACGCTTGAAACAAATATTAGAAATCAAAATATCTCCTTTCAATAAAAAGGTGTTTGATCATGTAATCATTTGTGCTCTGCTTATCTGTTGCTCATGATATTTTGAATTGTTAGATGATAAAGGTAAAAGGTATTGATAAACATAGGCTAATAGTATTTTGGATCAGAAAGACAACTATCAGCCACTTAATTTTACAAATGAGATAACTGAAGCCATAAGCCATTAGAGAGAATTTTTAAATTCATTTTATTTAGAAACTTAGCCCAATATAAACAAGATGATACATAACTTAATTTTAAAAGAAACTCAACAAAATGCATACTTTTAATTACACCGTAAATGATTTCAAGATTATCATAAGGCATTTTTTTAAATAAAAAGTGTTGTAATCATTAGCCCTTAGTCCTTCTTTAATATCAAAATAAATTTCTGACTAAAGCCTATATATTTGTAGGTGCCTATCTCCCCTGAATGAAGATGGAAGAGTAATGCTGACATTTATGACATATCCACCTGGTTTTGTCTGCAGTATCATTGCAGTGAGGTCCATTTTATCTAAAAACAACAACAACAAAAAAACAAAACTAAGCATCATTCTTCAAACTTTTGTCTCTCAATTTCTTTAGCTATGTTAGTGTTCTTTCTTTAAATTACTAAATTTCTTAGATTCAAGATTTCTGTTTGTATTATTCAAAATTAATAAAATTGATAATTCATGATGGAAGCAGAAGCAACTTTCAGATTCAGTGTTTGGTTTACAAATTCCTCCTGATTTATAAGCCATTCAGACTGAACCGCTGCCTGGAGCTTTCCATTTTGTTGCTCTTCTCCTCTGTCTTGCCCATGTTTGCTGCCTCTTAGCTGTTGATAATGTCCACTCTTCAAGTCTTTGCTGTCTTCTGAGTGTCCTTTTCCTATATCTTCTGTCTACTCTTTCATAGTACTCTTTTCCTGAGTTATCATGATTGTCTCTCTTCATGGCCAAACACCGTGAAGCTCTCAGTGTTTAAAAGAAGGCCTTGGGAGTGAAACTCTGGATTTAAATTAGTCTGTACCACATTGTAATTGTATGACTTGGAGAAATGTTTACCCTCTCTTTGCTTGATTTTCTCATTTGAAAATAGCAATAATAGTAGTACCTATTTCACATGATCGGGACAATTACATAAGTTGATCCATATCTAGTTCACATAAGAATGTTAGCATACATTCATTGCCCAGTAATCCATAAATGATTATCATCTTTAGTATTATTTCTGATTATTCTTTCTTAATGTAATCAGGAAGCAAATGAACCCTTACATAAATATTTACCTTTAATTCACTTTTATTCATTCCTTCAAACCCTTGTACCTCCAGATAAGTGTGGCCCCATGTGTTCTAATCTCTAAATGGTACAAATAAAATAGAAGCAGAGAAAAAAAAAAAACTTGAAAAGAATTTTGATTTTTACTTGAAAAACTTCTGGAGAATTTGAGTTTGGAAGAGGGAGTATGTTATTCCTATGGAGCAAAACATCTTGAAATTCCTTTCTCTCCACCTCTACCATTCTCAATATTATTCCTACGGATGGCAGCTGCTCTTTCACATCTTTTGTCTTTATCACTGTATTTTTACAATCCTCAAGATTTCCTATGCCTAGACTGCCAAATTCTTTACTCCACCAGCCCAACACACCTTCTCTTATACATATATTTGCATTCTCCTTGTCCAGTTGTTCTTAAGCATACTTGCAAACTGAAAAGACATGAGGTATGTTTAAAATGCTGATATCTCAGCTCAACTTTCAGAAATTTTGCGGTATGGTTATGTGCCACGATACTGTTTCAGTCATAATAATAATGTTTAAGTCAACAACAGACCGCATTATGTGTTGGTGGTCCCATAGGCTTATAATACTGTATTTTACTGTGCCATTTTTTTGTCTAAATATATCTAGGTACACAAATACTTGCCATTGCATTACAGTTGCCTACAGTATTGAGTACAGTAATATGCTGCACAGCTTTGTAGCCCAGGAGCAATAGGCTAAACCACATAGCCTAGCTGTGTAGTAGGCTATACCATACTACATACTAGAGTTGTGTAAGTAGACACTGTCATAGTCACCCTTCAGTGAAATACCTAAAAAGTGCATTTCTCAGAATACATACTCATCATTGAGCAGCACCTGGCTGTAATTGGCCTATGCATTGGAATTTTTCATAGTTCTCTGAGTGATTTTAATATCCAGCCAGGGTTAAGAACCACTAGTTATTCTTTCTTCTCCTCATGTCAGTGTAAATCTTCTAGTTTTTTCCTTTCTTCCCACACTGAAGCTCATGATAAAGTTCAGAAGCTGGGAGTGAGGAAATGTCAAGTGTTCAATGCCAGAATTTTCCTTAGGGAGACTGAGACAGGAAACATACACTGGATATTTATTCATGTGAGATTTTGTCACTATTATACTTTCCCTCTTTTCTTTGATCCTTGAGGACCTAGGCCCTTTCTCCCCCTTATCTCTGCCACCTCTATTCATTGGCTGGAGCTCTCACACAACTATTGATTAGCTGAAGCACGGTTCAGATTCCCTCAGGAAACCTTATTCTGGTTGCCTCTGTGGGTAAGTGACCCACATTCATAATGATGCTCAGGTTTTGTAAAGGTCTTTATATAAAACCAAAGCATATGTTTTGAAAAGCAGCTAAGGTGCAAGTTTGAATAGTCTGTACTGGGATGAGGCCAGGATTGGGACTCACTGTCTTCCACTTATTATCTGTGTAAGTAAGTTCGGGCATCACCTGCAAAATAGGGTTGATGACATTTTATCTACTATACCACTATGTGGTAGAGATAAATTAAATCATCATTTCATGTCTATTTCAGTTTTTTGTTTTTTGAGATGGAGTTTCTCTCTTATTGCCCAGGCTGAAGTGCAATGGCACGATCTCAGCTCACTGCAACCTCCACCTCCTGGGTTCAAGCAATTCTCCTGCCTCAACCTCCCGAGTAGCTGGGATTACAGACATGTGCCACCACACCCGGCTAATTTTATATTTTTAGTAGAGACGGGATTTCTCCATGTTGGTCAGGCTGGTCTCAAACTCCCAACCTCAAGTGATCCGCCTGCCTTGGCCTCCCAAACTGCTGGGATTACAGGCGTGAGCCTCCGTGCCCAGCGTCTATTTCAGTTTTTATTGTGTATTACTTACAGTCTTCCACAATAATTTACTGCAAACTTAGATTGGCATTTACTGTAAATTCACAGATTTGCATTTGCATCAGGTAAACTTTTTTAAAAAGACTCTTTTGCACAGGATTGTCATTTTCTAACACATTGCTTAAAGGAAATATGGACACCACATGGAATTCTGTGCTATTTTAGTTCCTAAGCACTCAGAACAGAGGCGGTGGGGGAATTCAGAGAAATGGCACAGAGTTCTAGAAACAGCTGTGTCATGTCTGTGTCATACTGCCATACGCCATAACACCCCTCCAACACACACACACACACACACACACACACTGCTTCCAACTTTTATATTTTTTCCTATTCTCTAGGAAATGTTGGGCACACATAGTTTGACTCTGTTCAAGTGTCACCTTCTCAAAGAGGACAGACTCCCAGACCATCTATCTAAAACAAAGGCTTCTTTCACTCTCCATCCCCTTCACCTACTTCGTTTTTCTTCATAGGCCTTATTACTACCTGAGTGCGTATACAATATTGATTAATGTTTCCTTCCATACAAGATAAAGTCCAAGAGAACAGGTTCTTCTGTTGTCCCCATCTCTTGTTACATCTCAACATTAGAGCAATGCCTCATGCTTAATAAGCATTCAATAAATATTTTTGAGTTTAAAAAGCTTCAAATTATAATAGACTGAGTGCTTATCTATTATTTTAAACACAGAATCTAAGACCTAAAGAAAGTTAAATGATTTTCCAAAGCTTCTGAAAGAAAATGGTGGAGCTATAATTGTATCCCTGATTACCTGCTTCAAAATCTACTGCTCTTGCAACAATAGCAGGCTGTCACCTTTACCCCTCAACCCTATCCTCCATTAAAGTTCCTGTTTATTTATCTTCTTTCTATAGACTTCATCCCATGAACTATGAAGGGGTGCCTAACAGTATTTGAGTCTAAAAAATGTGTATTGCTTGGAAATTTTAACTAAAAACAATCTCTGAATAAAATGAAATCTAATATAATTAAATGTCTACAAAATGTAACATGTAAACTACTTAGTCAATTCATTATTCTGTTCCTCAACTCTATTCTTATTTTGTTATACAGAAATTAGTTTGAACATGGGATATAAGCACATTAAAATACATTTGATATGATCTTGGAAAACCTCCAAAAGTAAAAATGCCTAAAACCACCCAAACATCCTTGCCTAGTAATTGGAAGGGTCACAGCTATTGCTGGATTTTACATCAAAATAACTCTGAGGAAAGGTTTTTCTTTGTTTGTTTTGTGTTTTGCATATGTGTGGATGTGTGCATTTTGTTTTTGCTTTTTTTTTTTTTTTTTTTAGCTTTATGCATAATCTGGTGCTTGGGCTTCTAATTCCTTGCATAAATCTTTTTATTAGAGATTTTTTTTAGATAAAATCCTTCCGTGGACTAATTAGGCAGAGTGGTGTATTAGTCCATTTTCACACTGCTATAAACAAATACCTGAGACTAGGTAGTTTATAAAGAAAAGAGTTTAATTGACTCACAGTTCTGCATGGTCAGGGAGGCCTCAGAAAACTTATAATCATGGCAGAAGGCAAAGGGGAAGCAGGCACCTCTAACATGGCAGCAGGAGAAAGAGCAAGCGAAGGGGACGTGCCACACTTTAAAACCATCAAATCTTGAGCTCTAACATGAAAACAGTAAGGGGAAAGGCAGCCCCCATGATCCAGGCATTTTTCCACCAGACCCCTCCTTCAACACTTGGAGATTACAATTCAAGATGAGATTTGAGTGGGGACTCAGAGCCAAACCATATTAAGTGGTTAGCATTGGCAAATGACAGCAGTAGTGCTTAGGAGCTCGTGTTCTGTGGTGCAGTGACTTCACTTTAAATCTTGGCTACATCAGTTATTTAACTTTGACCTTGGGCAAGTAGCTCAACTTCTCTAAACCACATTTTCTCTTTATAAAAAAGTGAAAGCTCACACCTGTAATCCCAGCACTTTGGGAGGCCTAGGTGGGTGGATCATGGGGTCAAGAGATTGAGACCATCCTGGCCAACATTGTGAAACCCCATCTCGACTGAAAATACAAAAATTAGCCAGGCGTGGTGTTGTGCGACTTAGTCCCAGCTACTCAGGAGGCTGAGGCAGGAGAATCGCTTGAACCTGGGAGGCAGAAGTTGCAATGAGCCAGGATGGTGCCACTGCACTCCAGCCTAGGTGACAGAGCGAGACTCTGTCTCAAAAAAAAAAAAAAAAAGGCAGAGACTACAATAGCCACTAACCTCATAATGTTATTGTGAGAATTATGTAAAATAATATGTGGTAAGTATCTAGCATTGTTACTGGCACCCAAAAGTGTTCAATGGCATTAACTATTACTGTTATCAGTATTCTTTTTATTACTCTTAGTTATCATTATTAGTATTATCATTCTTTAATGTAGCAGATCCTTTTCATCTCATGAGAGCAACTAACACACTTTCTATCCCATTTTCTGCAGGAAAGTTCATGAATTTAGTACCAGCTGATGCCAACTCCCAATTCTAGGATGGAAGAATGGCCGATCCTCTTTTCTGCGAGAAAGTCCTGTGCTCTCAGAGCATCTACTTCAAGCATGTCTTTGGAAAAGGACAATCACTTGTCTGACTGTTCAAAGAACAACCCCTGTGGCAGTCTCATGCCCACCAGGGCAGTGTTGGGGGAATAGAAAGAAAGAGAATCAGCAAAGAAGACTCTCTTCTCTCAAAGTCCCCAATACCATTTCTTTAATACTTTTTCAGTTTATGAGATTTGACAAGGAAATAAAGGCATTGCTTCAGGCCATTCCAATTTCACAATGTAAGTATTCTTTTAAAATTGCTACATCTAGGGGAGTCTTTATATCCATGTCATTACTCAAGGAAAATTGTGAGGATACGGGTAAGAGTGTAAGAGGAATCTTATTAAAACATCACATGCAAAAAAAAAAAAAAAACAAACCTCCTTCCTCTCCACTTGAAAGACATCTCTTTCTACTTACTTCATATCATTCATCAAAAATTTCATGAGAAGTTGAATGATTAGTATCCTTCCAAATGCTTTGAAAAGGTATGGTACATAAAGGGAAAGAAAACAGAGCACCATACCAGTGGTAATGTAATAGTCATAAGATACATATTGAAATTGAATGCATAATAAACCCACAGGGGTACGTAGATGAAAGAATAGCAAATGAAGGCATGGATCTGATTTACAACAGTATGTGAAACCAAGAATAGGAATAGTCTCCTGGAACTAGATCTCACTAAAAGAAAACTTTACTGAACATTTTGTACTAGTTGACAGAAATAATCATACAGATGTGTGTGCATGAGAGCATGTGTGTGTGTGAGAGCATGTGTGTGTATGTATAACCCCTTCGAGATCCTTAAGCAAATGACACTTAAAAACACACAAAACATAAACATATTTAGTGATAAACAGAAAAATTACTTTAGATGAAAATAATATTAGCGTGGCGGGTGGGAAGGCGGAGGAAACAAGGCTTTTCAAAAAGGAATTGTTATATTGTCTTCACATGTCTTATCAACAATGATGAAGTAATGTCTTCACAGTTCTGAAGGAAAATTGTTTTGAATTTGAATTTCATTTTCTTTCAAAATGTCAGTTAAAAGTGAGTCAAGAAATAAGAAATGTTTATCTCCATGTATATATCCTAAAAATATTACCTGAAAATGGACTCCAGTAAAACGAAAAGAAAAATGAAACTGTAGGAACAAAATGCAAAGTAAAAAACAAAACAACAGTGGGAACAAATGCAGAAGAACTTCAAACACAGTTCCAGGAGGAGCACTGTGCCATGCAGCAGCCCTAGAAGGCAATGGGCCCAGTAAGAACCATAATATACTCATGAAGAACATAACAAATTCCATTCAACAGATAATTTGTTTAAAAAGTTGCAAGATGGTCGGGCGCGGTAGCTCACGCCTGTAATCCCAGCACTTTGGGAGGCCCAGGTGGGCGGATCACAAGGTCAGGAGATAGAAACCTTCCCGGCTAACATGGTGAAACGCCGTCTCCACTAAAAATACAAAAAATTAGCCGAGTGCGGTGGCGGGCGCCTATAGTCCCAGCTACTCGGGAGGCTGAGGCAGGAGAATGGCGTGAACCCGGGAGGCAGAGCTTGCAGTGAGCCGAGATCACGCCACTGCACTCCAGCCTGGGCAACGGGGCAAGACTCCGTCTAAAAAAAAAAAAAAAAAAAGGTTGCAAGATATTAGTGATAACTTGAGAAAGGTGCATGCTCCTTTTGTCAACAAAAAAAGGCAATTACAAATTCCAGAGAAAACAAAAACAAAAATTTGACCAATAAAGTAATTTTCCAAATAGGAAGCAAATGTCACATGAATTGAAAAATTGACCAACAGAGAAAATGACCTTCTATTTAATTTGGATGCTTCAAGGAACACACTCCTTAAAGGAACAAACTCCCATAACTAAGACAGGCTTAGCAGCAGTGACATTTCCTGCTCTAGGTGTCCAGTCACTTACTTAAATAAAATGAATATTATTTATTTAATCGTAATGTTGCGAATGCTGTTTACACGTTTTCCATGCTTAGAATCAATGACTACATAAAGTTTATTACAATGAATTTCAGGTATGCAGAACAGAAAGTACACAACACTCATACATAGCTGGCAGCAGTCTGCAAGTGGGAGGAAGAGAAAAGGGAAGGGCACTGAATGAGTATTAATCTCCACTATATGAATGTACTATTTTGCATATTGGAAGGTAAGAGATACTGTCTAGTGTTTACAATAGATTATTATACAGATATCTAAGTATATTTTAATATATTTAAATATTTTATGTATTTATATATAAATATATATTACATTTCATATATTTAAAATATATATTATGTATGTTATATATAAATATTTCATATATTTAAAATATTTTAAATATATTAAAATGTAATTATACGTATTTAAGTTATTTTAAATAGGTATTAAGTAGGATTAAAACTCTCAGAACTACTAGTTAGTAGTAACTGTAAGTTAATAATTAGAGAAACTGTTAAAATAACTTAGAATGTGAAGCACACCTGCCAAGAGACAGTTTGCTCTAAACTGATGGGTTTGCTGGGATTAAGGGAAAGTCCCAGGCAAGTCTGGACAAGTTTGTCATCCTAGAAGCATATGCAAGTTAATATCCTCAGATTTAATAGCAGGGAGTCAATATAAAAATTATAAATCAAGAGAGAGATATATCAGCATATTGTTTAAATGTACGGTGACATTCATAGCAGCAGTTAGCATGCTGCTCTTTGAAGTCATACAGACCTGGGATTGTAGACCCAGTTCTACCAATTACTGGCTCCATGATGTTCAGCAAGTTACTAACCTCTCATAATCACATCTACCTCAGTAGATCATTGTGAAGACGATGTAAAAAATGCGTGCAAAGTGATAAACCAGAACCTGACACAGAATAGAGCTTTGGGAACTGTGTGTTAGTATTATAGTCATCATTGATATTCTTTATGGAAGCCATTCACTGCGTGTGCAAAAAATACTGCATGAAAAGCATATTGAATGTTCAGTTAGTTGTTACACCTGTAAATATCTATGGAATTAATGTTAGGGCTTACTTTGGCTGGCCAATGCACTAAAAAATATTTAAAGGTGTTACATCTGGTGTTCACGTGGGGAGAGAGGGTGAAAGGATGAGCAGTATTTTCAATGATGAAGTTGTATGGTACTTCAATATAACTCACAAACATTAACTTCACCAGAGAGAGACAAAGGGTGAGGGAGAGAAAGAGGGGAGGGAGAGAGAGAGAGAGAGAGACAGAGAGTCATGTAATACTGACTACTATGCCAGTCATTTCTCTCAATAGTTTCTTGCTTCTGGCAGTAAATGAAATCATACATGCTATAACCAACATTGCTTCTTGGAAATTTGTGAAAAACATATGTGCATGGTTTTAAAGTTTCTCCTATGAACATAACTTAGAATATTTCCATAACCAGGCCGGGTGCGGTGGCTCACGCCTGTAATCCCAGCACTTTGGGAGGCCGAGGCAGGAGGATCACGAGGTCAGGAGATCGAGACCATTCTGGCTAACACGGTGAAACCCCGTCTCTACTAAAAATACAAAAAATTAGCCGGGCGTGGTGGCAGGCACCTGTAGTCCCAGCTACTCGAGAGGCTGAGGCAGGAGAATGGCGTAAACCCGGGAGGTGGAGTTTGCAGTGAGCAGAGATCATGCCACTCCATCTCAAAAAAAAAAAAAAAAAGAAAAAAAAGAAAAGAAAAAGAAAAGAAAATTTCCGTAACCAGATAAATAAGTAGTATGGCTTTGTCAATATTTTTGAGAAGAAATTGAGAAGAATTGAGTGTTATAGTTTTTTTGTCAATGTTTTTCATTGACAGAGAAGAAGTTATGGTTTTGTATGCTCATTTTATAGTTGTTTAAAGAAATTCCAAGAATAATTCACCCAGAAGTAATTTTTGACTTGTATACTGGCTTTAGAATTTGAGGTTGTATAAGATATAACTTTAATTTACAACTGTTTTGCAACATGAGCATTTTAGTAGGTATCAGTTATAATCTTATAAGAATAATAAATAATAAAATGATGCTTACAATAGCTGAGATCATATAATGTGAGAAACTATTTGTAATAAATGCTAAGTAAGAAGATAGGAAGATATAAATTTTTATATACACAATGGCTACAGGTAAATTAAAAGAGTGAATAGAAAAAAAGACTTAAAAATATATATAACAAAAAACTAATATTGGCCAAGGCTTTGTTAAGGTGATAGGATTATGGGTGGTTTTTATTTTATTTGCCTGAGTTTGTAAAATTTAAAAACATATGATTTTAGAAACCTGTAAAAAGGCAGACACAAATTAATAATGACAGAATATACACAGGTGTTCTAACCAAAATCTATCTTTGGAAATGATTCAGATTTCAGAATTGTCCAGTAGTCTCAAATTTTAATGATTGGTCTTCTCTTCAGGAATTCCAGGCAGATTGTTTCACCACATCATCCAGTTTACCTAAAGTAGAAAATAACAATAACTTATGTAAAACTATTTGTATTTGACTTTGAAATACTTCCAAAAAGCATTTCAGCCAGACATGTCCCCAGACCAATAGTATGAGCTATGTGCCTCCCCCAACCCTCACTTCCTCTATGCTAACCAAATACCTTTGCTACTTGACTAGACCACTATGTCCAAGTTCAGTTGGATCACACTGTTATTCCAAAGCCACGGCCATACCAATACCCCATAGTTGGATCTAAGCAGCAGAAGTTTGCCTTCTCAGGTAGACTTTGGCAGGCTGTAGATACACATTTCAGTTTTCATCCAGGTTATATGCTGATTACCACAAAAAGATCCATTATTATGTGAATTAATATATAAAATACATCAAATCTCATCCCAGAAACAGAATAACTGCAGACATTAAAAAGCCTATTAAATATGATGAGCCCATAAATTTAGCACATCTTGCTCTTTTCTTCATTCCCAGTTTTGTAAAATGGTTTGTTTCATCATGAATGTATTTTTGCATTCAATCAACATTAATAATAAGAGCTAAAATGCATTCGGTTCTTTATATTTACTAGGCATTTAACTAAGAATTTGGCATTTAATCATTATCTTGCTGATAAAAAACTTGAGGCTTAGGAGAGAATTAGTGGATTCAGGACTTAAACTCTCATTTGCCCATAAAGCCTCAGCTCTTTAACAATTATGCTATAAGACTTTCTATTAATTGAAGACCTACTAACTTCCAGGCTTTTCTAGATGATAGAGGACACAAAGTTGAATAAGAACCCTGACATTCAGGAGCTAAAGAAACATATTGTTCTTCTTTCAGGAGTTTACAGGCAACAGGGATCCATAATATCTCTTTCCACTCAATTCCCAAGGTTTCAGCAGAACAAGATAGACTGTTAAATATAAGAAGGGCTATTTAAGCCAACTCTCATTATCCAACGTAGGATTTGACTTGATTATCAAGCACTTTTAAATTGTAGGTTCAGGTTAAGCATCCCTAATCCAAAAATTCAAAATCCAAAATGCTCTAAAATCTGAAACTTTCTGAGCACTGCCATGGTACTCAAAGGAAATGCTCACTGAAGCAATTCCAATTTTGGATTTTCAGATTAGGGATACTCAACTGGTAAGTATAGAGTGCAAAAATTTCAAAATATGAAAAAATCCCAAATCCAAAATGCTTCTGTTGCCAAGCATTTCAGATAAGGGGTACTCAACCTGAACCATCAATTCTGGAATCTCCAAATGGCTGTTCATGTGACTGCAGTGGCTCAATGACATGGCCCATCTTCCTATGACATCTTCTCCAATAAACAATGCCAGGGTCTGGCAGATGAAGGATACAGTTGTGCATATCAGGAAACCCAATTCTGAGATGTATCCACTTCCGCTCATGAGGCTTTGAGACTTGGCTCCTAGCTATGGAGTTACCTTTAGAGCAAGAACCATATTACATACCACTGAGGAAACTTGAACAGAAAGTCTTACCACACACACCCAATCACAGGCATGTTCACAGAGACTGCCTGGATAAATTTGTTGCCTTGATGACCTACCCACCTTCACTGCTCTTTCACTCCAAACAATAGCCAGAACAATACTTTTAAGAGCGTAATGGAAACTTGCAACTCCTCTGCTGAAAACCTTCAGAAGCTTTCCATTTCTCTATGGATTAAATCCACAAGACTTTGTTGCAAATGCAACAAGGGCTTGAGTGATCAAGACTTGTTCAGTGAGTCAGCAAGTGGTTATGAAAGGGCATCACCCAAGCCCTATCCACTCTGACTTTACTCCTTACTCACCACTCTCCAGGGATAATATCCCTGTTTCCATTCTCTTTTGTGGGGTTTCTGTGCATGCTGTTCCTAAATTTATTTTGGCCACCAACCATCCCTAAATTAATTCGTAGGCCTTTCTTGGAGAAGTCCTTACTGTCCCCACAGATCAGATTGAATTACATATTAATAAAATATTTTCTTGGAATAAAGAAATGTGGCTCATGTCTCTATAAAAACTAAAATTTGCAGCTTCTCAGGATACTCTGCATCTCCTTCACAACCTTTACCCCAAGTGCCTGGAATTTAGCAATCATTTGTTTGAGAATTTAATGTTTTTCACTCATGATCCATTTCAAGTTGGTGAAGACAGATCACTTATATCTTGTTTGTTACTGAATCCACAGTGCCAGGCACATAGTGCTCGAAAATTATTTGCTAAATTAATAAAGATTCACTAAAAAAGAATAAAAAAGACAGTCATCTTGTGTCTTTTTACCAAGAACCAGACATGATCCAAGATGTTCGGGACCCTTTCTCTTGCAAGCCTGTTGCCTCTTGCAGCTTTCTAGGCTCCAGTGGAATATTTTGTCCTAAAAGCACTGACTTTGAAATATCTGAAGTTTGATGACACAGAGCTTTCCCTAAGAGTAGGAAGAAAGGCAGTCCTACCCTATCTTTAACAGAGGACATTTCTTGTGAAAGGCTACACAGTTCTTTAGAACCCCCTCATCATTCATTTCGTTCACTCGACAGAGAAGCTGAGTTCCCTTTGTGCCTGGCACTAGTGGAATTCTGAGCGTTCACAAAGAAAAGGCGGTTCCTGTCCTGAAAGAGCTTCTTGTGAAGAAGGAGAGATGGAAAACAAAGTCAATGATGGACACACAGTGTGGCAATTCTGAGAGAGGACCTCTGAAGAGGGACACCTAAACTACCAAGAAACACTGAGGAAGAGGTAATCTGGAACCACTGCTAAGAAGATTCGGGGCCCCAGAGAAGAAGGAACCAGCCACTAGACAAACATGTGCCAGGAGAACCCATGGTAAAAAACAATGTAAACAACAGGAGCAGTTTGTGACGAGCCAGCGGGCGAGGGAAGAAAATGCAAGTCAGAAAAATGCCAGTTTAAAGATGGGTGCCGAATAGTGGACAGATCTGGTCGGGGCCCAGACCGGGGAGGACACTTGGGATCTTGTTTTAAAGGTGATAGAAAGCTGCAAAGACTTTTGAGCCTGGAAGTGTGGCTGGAGGAGTCAGATCTGCATTTTAGAAACAGCACCTCAAAACAGTGTTAAATAGACGGAAGGGGAGCTATAAATAGGACAAACGTCCAGGAAACATTGGCATATTTTGAGATGGGAGTTGGAATGAAAAAATAAAGATTTGTATATATTGAAAAATGAGTACACTCCCTCTTTTTTGAGAAAATGTTTACATACATCATTTCCCTGGAAGTAAATTAGGAAATGAGGATAATGGTTCTGTAAAACCTAAAGACTGTTGGTGACTCATTATCCAATTAATTGATATGAATAAATTGGGCAAATCAAGCTAAATCAGAGTCAGTCACTGCATGTAAGTAGAGAGAGAGTGATTGCTTTTTTTATTTTTGGTTTTATTTGTGTTTTCCTTTTTTTAAAAAAAACTATAAAATCAGGGACCTTGAGCTCCACTGAGGAGCAGTGGGTCAGGAATGTCCAGAGTCTCTGACCCTCAGAAACAGGATATGGGGTAATGTGGATTACATGGACCTCGGAGTGGAAGTGATTCAGCTAGGTCTGGAAGTCTCTCTTGTCACCTTGGAGCCCACCCACAGCTACCATGTCACAGCAACCAGCCCTGCTGGCAGCAAGTGACACCATTCAACCCACCCTAGAGTGAATTTTTTCAGATTAGAAAAAAGGAATCGAACCATTGTCAGAAATGGAAAGAAAAAGGAGTTGCTTGTTTATAGTTTTTGTTTTTAATCACTGTGAAGCTTGTATTTAAAAGAATATGCTTCCCTTCTCAGCAATAACAGCACCTCAAATTCACCAGGCTCCTCCAACCCTGATGAAGAGGGATCAGCCCTCTTTATGCTCCCGTGAGTTGCAATAATATGTGAGCATCTCTTAAGAGGCTGTGAAGGTAAAATTCAGGAGAAGAATGAGCAAATTCTCACTACCAAATTGGCAACCTTTTAAGAAATTCATGCTTCATCAGATTATTTCAGAAGATGGGACAAGGCCAACAAACTATTCCTGGAACTTCTTTGCAAAACTGCAAGCTGAGTCTGAACTTGAGCAATGGCTGCTGTACACTTTTTGCAACTGATTTGTTGTCCAATTGCAGCTCCAACTTTGCATTCTGAGACCATTTACAGATTCATTTTTATGTAACTTGAAAGATCTTCAAACTTTCAGCTTTACACAGTCATATCTCTCATTTATTCCCATCCATTAAAAGCCTTGCCTTACTCAGGTAGATTACCCAAACAAAAATGCCTAGATGCCAGTAGCGATATATGCCTTCAGTGGTAAGGAGGAAAGTGTTTTCCTGAGTACAGTTTTGAAAGAAGTATGTATGAATGTGTGTAAATGGATGTGTGCTTTAAGTTACTCAATTGTGTAAATCGTAATTGAATTGACCTTGTCGTAGGCAATCTGGCCTTGAATTTGATGTTCAATTACAGTTAGAAAATTTATTTTGTTTACAAAAGAGTATTGTTTTGTGAACATGTAAATTGCAATAGTGGAGCACTTTTATGACAGTATTAGTGTTAAATATGTGTCCTAGTTCCAGGAATATCCTATGAATCATGAATTAGAAAAGGACCAAAAAATGTGATTATAATGGCATAGATAATGTTTGTAGTCCTAGGTCTACAAATGTGTGGTGTGGAATAAAAACACACTAGGAATGGATCATTTAATGCTGTCATGTTATGTTAGAAAAATGCCTTGACTCAGCCTTAGAATACCCATGTGGAATATTAGTAAGATTAAACTCATCCACACAATCAACATCTCCCTAGACAAACATCCTAAGCAAGTTAATATTCAGACAATTGTTCTTGATAAGGTGATGTTGACTGTTAGCTACACACACACACACACACACACACACACACACACACAAATCCACCTGAAAAACCTATTGGTTAAAAAAAAAAAAAAAAAAAAAAACTAGCTTATTATACTAAAGCAGACTACAACCTTGACAGAATATTAGTAGTGTCTCAAAAGGAAGACATCAAGGGAAAGTGTTTATGGGATTTCAGGGCCAGAAATGAGTCATGTTAAGGCAAGGTGGAGTTTCTTCATCCGTTCTGGCTGCTATAACAAAATACCATAACTTGGTGGCTTAGAAACAACAGAAATTCATTTCTCACAGTTCTATAGGTTGGAAAATCTAAGATCAAAGTGCTGGCATAATCTGTGTCTGCTGAGTGCCCATTTCCTGATTCATTGAGAACAAATTCTCACTGCATTCTCACATAGTGGAGGGGGAAACTCAGCTCTCTGCGGCCTCTTTTAGAAGAACACTAATCCCATTAATGAGAGTGAAGCCCTTGTGGCCAATCACCTCCCAAAGGACAATCTCCTAATACCATAAATTGGTGACCAGGTTTCAATACATGAATTTCAACATTTAAACTATAGCATCTAAAATTAGTTGGGAGGGAACAAAGGGTATGAAATAATAGTTTTGGGTGGATAGACACAACATGATGAAAGTCTTGAAGAAAGTTTTGATGAGCAAGATAAGTAAGCTCTTTAGTTGGTGCTATTATTTAAATATATGTCCCTTCCAAAACTCATGTTGATATTTTATTGATGTGGGGTCTTTAAGAGGTAATTAGGTTAGGAGGGCTCTCATGAGATAATTAATGCTATTATCACAGGAACGGGTTAGTTATCCTGAGATGGGATTAGAGAAGTAAGTTTGGCCTGATTTCTCTCTCTGTCTCATGTGTTTGCTTCCATCCTCCACTCCTCCACTATAACACGACCCTCATCAGACACTAGTGCCATCCTCTTAGATTTCCTAACCTCCAGAATTGCAGGTCAAATAAACTTTTCAAAATAATTATCTAGTCTGTAATACTCTGTTATAGCAGCAGAAAAGAGACTAATACACATGGGTTAACTTATTTCTTCCAAGAGCAGGTATTTCCTGGAACAAGCAGCTAAGTAGTTAATTTTACCTGGTTTCAGTATTAGTTAGCATAGAGACAGTAGACAATATTTGGCCCCAGAATTGTTTAGTACAGGAAGAAGGTATGTTTGATCTCAATTCTTAGTCTCTGATATTGGTCTTTTTACAGTCTAAATTGGGATCTGATCATTGCACGTTGTTGGGTTTGTAGCAAGTAGGTTTCCTGATGCTAGTAATTGCAGTTTCATGGCATCACGCCCACCATATACTATAGATCAAAGTCACAAGCCGGCTTGTTTTTAAGGGGTGGAGACATAAGCACCACCACCTTTCAATGAGAAGAATCTCAAATAATTTGTGTCCACATCTTCAAACTACCATAGTTCTCCTTTGGCCACAAATTGTTTACATTCCTCCCATGACTCTCCAAAAAGATTCATCAAATTATAAAATTAGTCTCAGGCTTGAGGGACAGGATCTTGTCATCAAAATCAGGTCCAGATGTGGCAGAGGCTCCATAGCTTCAATTCCTTGAGTACAATTCTTTTTGATCTAAAAATCTATGAACAAAAAAGACAAATTATTAGCTCTACACATGCCAAATGTACATTAGCTGAAGAAGCACAGTCATTCCTGTTCAAAAACAGGGGCAGGTAGAAGGTACACAATAATTGATCCACAACAATTTAGAGACAAGCAGGGCACATGTGGCCAGTTCCTTGACTAAGGACAAGTAATAACTCCCTGGTAATCATTCTATCATCTCTTGGCTCTGCCCTCTGGTCTGCTTTCCTTCCCAAAGAAATAGCTTGTGTTTGCAGTTAAGTAATTTTCTCAACCTGCTTCTTACTTATAGACATTCAAGAGCCCAAAGGCTACTTTTAAAATTTGTATTGTCTCTATCCTTTTCTCTCCAAGCTGTTATAATTCTTTTTAAGGCTTTTTGGGCTTCTTACAAATTGATTTATATTCCACACTATTAAACAAAACCACACCCATAGGTATTTTCAGAATAGGTTCTTCTCTCCCTGGGTCTTTGCAGCTGTTGTAGAATAATGACCTTGGACTTCTTTGAAGTCCTATTACTTACTGGAGAGAATGTGTGAAGCATACACATACCATCATTAGAAGACATATGGTCTTCTTGAAAGAGTCTTTGAGGTGCTGATTTAAATGTTTCTAAGATTTTAATAAGGGATTTTACTAACCATATTTTCAGCTTTATTTTTTCTAGGTATAACCCTGAATTTGATCTTTGCCATAGGATATTTCTTACTTTGAGAACCTTCTGCTTTCTAGAAAGAATATCTGGAGCCTCTACTTTTCCTTTAAACCCAACTTTAAGACTGAATAGTTTATTTTCTCTCTTCCCACGTTTTATTATAAGCAGCTAGAAAAATCCACAGTTTCTTCAGCACTCTGCGTGGAAATCTCTTTACCATACCATTGAGTTTATAGGGTATGTTTCCTCTCTTCCTATGTTTCCATGTTACTGCAATGACAATTTCTGCCACAACCTTCAGGTCTTTGTGCCCTCACTGGTAACCTCCTTTAGCCTTGTCAGGCTTCTACCTGCCACCTAATCACAAAATCAATGCCACAATGCCACATATTTCAGAATTTATTAAAGCACCACACTTCTTCCAGGGCCCCAATTCTATATCAACCATCTATTGCTGTTTAATAAAGCACAACAAAAGTTACTGGCATAAAATTACAACAATTGATGTGGATTTGTGTTCTGCCATCTTTATTGCCTTTAGCTGTTTGTCTCCTCCTGGGGAGTCGAAAATATACCTGGGTTCTTCCATTTTGGGCAAAGAATGCCAACTTTTAGCCCACCTCCCATCACCTCATTGTGCTTTGTTGATCCAGGTGGAAGTGTGTGCTCAGCTCTGCACAGGATGGGGAGAGAAGAATATTGACCAGCCTACTTTGTGTACATTGCATTGTTCAATGTTCTTGAACACTATAAGCTCAGCTCCCCACGGGGACCCACTGACACTGGGGTAGGCAGGGGAACCAGAGTGCCAACTAGCTCTGCTTCATACTGCCCTGTTCGGTCTCATTGCCTCCAGGTAGGTGTGGAAGTTTGGGCTCTGTAGGGCTCCTGTGACACCAACAGTGAGGTGAAAGTGGAGTGCTGGTAGACTAGCCTCAACTCGTACCACCTCGTATAGTCTCGTGGATGCCAGGAGAAGATAAAGGCTCAGCTCCTGGCTGGGCTCCATGGATCCTGAAGGTGGATGGTGAAGCACAGTGGTGACTATTGCCTTGCACCTCCTCATTATGTCTCATTGTTGTTGGGTGGATGTGAAGTCTCAGCTCACCATCAGACCGTGTTGGCACTGCTTGGGGGAAATATCAGAGCGCTGTCTATTTCCACCAGACAGATAGAAGCACTACCTGCAAGTAGGACTTCTACCTGGAAAGGGATAGACTAGGTCTTTACTTTGTCTGCTGACAGCAGAGGAATCTGCATATCACAACTTGAACTTACTTCCACAGGGTAGGAGGATGTCAAGGGACACCAGCTTTCTGCTCAGTTCCACTGAAACTGCAGGGAGGAATGCAATTTATTTGTTGATGTTTATTTGGCATAGGGCAGGTATTGCCAAAGTAGTTTTCGGTTCTTAGGCTACCTTTTTCCCAGTCCTTTAGCTATGGACAACAAACCTGTTGGTGACTCTGGGATGGAGATCTTGGAAGCTCCCTTTAGGAAATATACAGGAGGGAACAATAAAAACCACATGGTTAGCTGCCATGTCATTCCTCAAGTCAAGAAGTCCCTAGGCAGTCTACCCTCTTTCTGCATTTTAGAATCTGTTTGTTTTGTTACATCCATGTTTTTTAGTTTTGAGGAGGATGGAGGGCTAATTCATCTTTGCCAAAAATGAGAGGGCCCAGGTATATTTTTGACTCCCCAGGAAGAGGCAAACAGCTAAAGACAATAAAGATGGCAGAACACAGACCTATAACTTTAAAAAAGAAAAAAAAATGTATCTTCAAGTAACACATAAATGGGTTCACAACCACAGGGAAAAGAAGAGAGAATGATTATTTTGTTTAGCGCCTCAAAGTCCTGGATGAATCCGTGTCCTTTTCTGTATGGTTTGTTAACTGGGCAGTAAGGAAAATTACAGGAATTGTACTAGATATAAAGAGCCCTTTCTCTAGTACTCTTTTAACTACTGGTTTTAGCCTTTTGAGTTTTCGGCTTTAAACAGTGTTGTGCAAAGGACCAAGATTTGTGTGGATCGATCTGAACCCTGATGCTTTTGGCACTGCCTTTGTCCTTTTGGGATGCCATAGCAAATTACCATCAAATATGTAGCTGATGAACTGTAGAAAATCATTTCTCCAGTTCTGGAGACTGGGAAATCCAAGATCAAGGTGCTGACAGATATAGTGTCTGATGAGGGCCTGTTTCCAGGTGCCTAGAAGACACCATCTCACTGTGTTCTCCCATGGGAGAAGGGTCAAGGCAGGTCTAAAAGCCTATTATATAAAAGCACAATCATCTCCCAAAGGTCCACCTTCTGATACCATAACCTTCGTGATTAGAATTCAACATTTGAATCTGAGAGAGACACAAACATCCAGATCACAGCAAGCAGCAATAATTTTGCCAACATAAGTGGAATTTTTTTGCCGCAAGTAGTCTCATATATTGAGAAGATTTTCATATTGGGCTTATTTAAGATGCAAAGAAACCAGTATGTGAATATCCCAATTCGTTATTATCTGATTATGACTAGGAGAATCCTCAGGATTTCAAGAGGTCAACAGTGGAACACTTAATCTAAATATTTAATTTGCTCACTAGATCCTTCCCTATTAAGTTCACAGATGTGGTATCACAGAGAAGGGGAAAAATGTTATTTGGCTAAAAGTCAAAGGGTGGTGGTTACAGACTAAGATGAAGGAATATCTAGAGATTACTAGTTTCTTGATTCTAAGAGAAAGGTTGTGTACTGGTGGCAGAGTCTGTGGTATCAATAAACAATCTGGCAGATTGTCCTTTAACATTTGCAGAAATTTCTACTTGTAAATTTGAGGGTAAAAATGGGAAAACAAATGCTGAATTTCCCTTTGGAGCATTTTCAATGTCTACCCAGTCCAATATTTTCCTTCAGTTTCTAACTATCACAGTGCAATTGTTTTATCATTGTTTTTTCCGCTTACATTGTTTACGAGTGTCTTTATTAATAACTCTATACCCATGTTCTTGTGATGGAGTAGGGAACATCCAGTTTCTTTATGAGTGAGACCACTAATTCATACTACACCTTATTCAAATTGTGTTTTAAGGCTATTTCAAGATGTTCAGTGAATGACTACAGACCAGGCAACAGAGCTAGTTCTCATTCCTGTTTTTGCTTTCATATTAAATCCCCTGGTTCTGGCTTAAAGTTGTTCAAAGAAAGTGAAGATAGAGTTAGGGTCACATCTGCTCCTGGATCTATTCCTGAAAGCTGTCTAAAGGTGTTAAAAAGCCTACTCCTGAAGTCACCAGTAGATTCATGCTGTCTTTGCCTGTAGAACAAGATTACAGTACAATCTATTTTTACAGAACAGACTTTGAGGATGGCATCTTACAGCTCTTGCTCTACATCTACAGCTTTTCTAACCCCTCTAATCTTCCCTACAATTCAATGTCTATTAGGTCACTCAGAATCTACCCACTCTGACTTTTCCATTCAATTTTTCTTTTTCTTTTCTTTTTTTTTTTTTTTTTGCCTATGAGATTCCTATTAATATATGAGCCAAATGATATAAATCTGAGATTTCTAAATAATCCACTATTAGAACAACTCTTGTAAATTTCTGTCCCTATTTTGTGTGTAGGCTTTAGAAAATAGTTAACAATGGCTTTCAATTCAGACAAAGATCAGGGCTTAAAGTCAACCACAATAGAACTTGATCTGTTCTGAAGTGGGTTTAACTCTAAAAAACATTTGAGATTTGGGAGTTTCTTGCTGTGTAGAAGGGAAAGGAGATGAGTCAGGAGAAGGGGTGGGAATAAGGGTAATGTAGGAGCCTAGGAAGGAGGAAGAATGGAATAAAGGCATTTTCATATTCACATGGAAGTTCAGGAGGGTCTAAGAAAAATAGTTTTAAGGCTTTTATAGTTCTCATTTGCCATGGCTAAGGAATCTGTTGAAAGCATCAATTTGAGAAACTAAATGTTCTTACGTCAATGAAAATTGCAGACCATTCTTTTCCTAAAGTATCTCTCAAATGAATAGTTTTGTTCAAATTAAAAGTTTGCCAAAATAAATTATCCTTGGTAAAATTCTTCCACTTAAATGTATACATAAATGAACTATAGTGAAAACACATGATAGAAGCAAACTTCCCAACACTCTTCTGAGGTCCAGGGCTCAAGGACCTTTACATAAAATATAATTATCCCCTCAGGTCCCATGAGCCTTTCGCACTGGGATCTCCCCAGCTGCACTGGGGCATGGACTTGGACTGAGACATCCCCATGAAAGCAATGGTATTCTGGATATATTGCTTATGCCCATTGTTCCTTGTATTAGATTTCCAGAGAAACAGAACCTATAGAATATATGTAGATGCATATAGGGAGATGTATTATAAGGAATTGGTTCACACAGTGATGGAGGCTGAGAAATCCCAAAATCTGTGCTCTGCAAGCTAGAAGACTCAGAAAGCTGGTGGTGTAGTTCCAGCCCAAATCCAAATCCCTGAGAAACTGGAGAGTCAGTAGTAAATCTGAGTTTGAGGCTCTGAAAGCCAGGGGCCAATAGAATATGTTATCAGGGTCTGAAGGCCCAAGAACCAGTAGTGCTGATGTACTGGGTCAAGAGAAGATGGGTGTCTCAGCTTAAAAATGGAGAGATTTTGTCCTTCTTCTGCCTTTTTGTTCTATTCAGGCCCTCAGTTAATTGGATGAGACCCACCCACACTGATGACAGTGATCTCCTTTACTCAGTCTACTGATGCAAATGTTAATCCCTTCCAGAAACACCCTCATATACAAACCCAGAAATAATGTCTTACCAACTATCTGGGCATTTCTTAGCTCAAGCAAGCTAACATATAAAACTACCCATCATACCCTAACCTGCTCGTTAGCCATCTCCAATTCCAAATGGAAAATTTGGAGTAGAAAACTTGCCTTGACCCAAGTGCCCATGGATAAAATAAGACTGAGGAAAGGTCTCATAAGAGTTTAATAGGAAACCCAAGGTAAAGTTTGTCTTATAAAATTTTGAACTACTCAAGAGATGAACTCCTCAAACCTATACCCATCTTCTTTTTTTTTTTTTTTTTTGATCATCTTCTTATATACATTCAGCAGAAAGTGTTGAGGATGGACAGAAAGACAAACAGCAGTGTTTTTAGTCCCAAGACAGCTTTTCTCAAAGCAAAAAAGATTTCACTTCTGATCAGATAATCAAAGAATTTGAAACAAGATTTCTTATTCCTAGGAAATATTTGGGAGCTGATTTTTTTTTTTCTTTTTTAATCATAGCTCTAACCCACTGGGGTATCTATTATCCATTGCAGTCAGAGACACTGTAGACAGAAAGCTCAAGGGGTCTTTGGGGAATATGCTAATCCAATTCCAGGGTCTTGAGACACTATATTTTGGTAGAATCTAGAGGATTTTTCAAACGTTTAATCCCTAAAAAGATCACCAGAAAAACTGTCTACAAGAAAAACTAAATTTATTAGATGTAACACAGTAAAGCAGAACTTTATCATAATAATACAGTCTTAGTAGTGTCTGAGCTGAGAAGGAGGATGTCAGGGGAGGATATTTACAGAGTGTAGAGGGTGATTTTAAGGCAAGTCTTGCAAAAAGGCATACTGGTTGGGATTCTGCAGATTTTATGATAGAATAGACCTGGATTGGTGGTCACAGTGAGGGGAGAGTCTTGAAAGAGTTCTTGATGAACAAGCTGTTAGTCTGGATAAGTAATCTCTTTAGTTGGTTCAAGTCTTATCTTCTGGGAGCAGGCAGTTTCCTGAAGCAAGAAGCTAAATTATTTTTGCCTGGCCCCAATATTGTTTAGCATGAAAATAGGAAAGTAAGCTTGGTCAAAGAACTGTTTTGCACGGGGAGTGAGTATGCTTGGTATCAATATTCATTGTTGTAGAGAAAAGTTCTGGAATAATCTCATTGGAAGATTTTTTAAATAAATGTCTTTCACTTAAGTACGACAAACTGCAAGGTATTTCTTTTTACATTGTTGTTATATAGTGTTAACAAGCTGAGCTGCAAAAAAAATGCTTAAGTAGTTAAAACGATAACAACATTAGCAAAATAAAAAAAGCAAGTACTCTCAATCTTAAGAATATATGATAATGTCAACTTTGTATTAGCAGCTCAAAGAGTAGGAAGAGAAAGATTTGCATTCAACTTGAAAAGGAAATAAGATCAGAATTTTAAAAGTCTGTATCACACAAATGTATTGTTTGATTTGGGAAGCATGTTCCAAAAAATCTGTATATGTGGGAGAGTGTGTATATATTTGGGTATATGCAGTATGTCTCATCACACCAGAGCAAATGCAATGTGTGAACACAAGCACTTCTCTACAGATGGAGAGTAGGTGTGAGTGTTCATTTTTCCCTCAAACACTTATGGAGGGCACAGGCTATAGGCCAGGCTCTGTGATAAGCATTAATAATACTGAGATGAATGAGGAATGCCTGGCCTCAAAGAGCTCACAGTAGAGAAGAAGGCTTGGACCCATGTAAATGGATAATCATAAGAAAACATGAAAAGTGTAGTGGGACTCCTGAGAAGAGAGTGACTAAGTCTAGATTCAGGGATCAGAGAATACTGACACTGGGGCCAAACACTGAATGATGAATAGGAGTGAGCTAAGCGGAAGAGAGCGGAGGAGCAGAGTTGTTCAGGCAGCTGTGAAACCTCCATATAGCAGAAATGTGTGTGAGTATCAACAGGCCCTCCTCTAACATTTGCCATACCTAGGACAAGGATAGATGGAGGTCCCTGTATCATACGTCTAAACATTTAAAAATTATAAATCAAGCTATAAAATATACCATCTCTTACTTCACAAATGTATCTTTATAACAACAAAATCAGAAGATACATATAAAGGTATAGTTTTATATTACTAAAAATGGGCAAAACAGCACAGGTAATTAACTTTAATTACTATTGGACATTTCTGGGGATGGACCATCAATGTTTGGATGAGTAATAAAATAAACACAATTCATAAATTATTATATATTTATTTTATGGCATTTTCTTCTTTTCAATTCAGCAAAATCACTCTGTTGTTATAAATAAGCTTTTACATACTTGTTTTCCATTAATAATAACTTACAGAATCAACAAATAAAATATAACTATATTCAAAATAATTAAATATTAGATGTATTTTCATCAAAAGCACAAACTAAATCAATATAAAAATAAAAATTACTTAACAAATTTCCTTATTTTAAAATATTAAACATTATCTATTAAAACTAAAAGATGAAATAAAATTGTAGTTGGTGAACAAATCATGTTGATATTCAACTATTTGATATTAAAAAATTCACTTTGATATTCATCAAATACATAATCAAATATTTAATATTGACATATTAAATATATTTAGTTAAAATAATTAGTATATCATTTATCTAATATATTTTATCAAATATTCAATCAAATATTTAATAAAAATATTTAAAGTTGAAAATTATATCTGATGTTTAAAAGTATTTTAATGAAATATATTTAACTAAAATTAAAAGCTATAATTAAAATGAGCATTTTCATTATTTAATTTCAAAAAATTTAAATTTTAATATTATTAAATATTTTTCCAAAAATTGAAACTTTATACAACTCTAGTTTTTGTGTCCACCTCCTTGCCAATAAAAAGAATTGGTATCATGCTTCATACATGTTACAACTAAACCTCTATATAACAAATATGAGAGCAAGTTGAATTGTTTAACCTTGAAAAATGCTCCTTGGTTGCTGTGTACAACTATAGTGAACTCAGCACTACTTATGAGTGCTTCCACAAGTACAAACTGGAAGGCAAAGAAGCAAAACAGATGCTCAGAACTCCTGGGAAACAATACTTTCTTACGAAAGCATCAACTGCATCCATGCTATCTGACAAATTTAACATGTGGGGTCCAAAGCAGGGTCCAGGGCAGCGGTCCCCTTTACCTAGCATTCAAATTACAAATGAAGGATAATGGTGACCAGATTGTCAAGGGCCTCATGATCAATGCTAGAGAGTCATCTGACAGTTTAGTAAACAGGGAAAAGGCAAATATATAACAGCTCTCTTTCACCGTTTTTCTCTCTGCTGCAGTCACATCAGCTCCTCTCTGAAGCAAAAATCTAGATGTTAACCCTAAGAGATGACAAAAATCTACTTTGGAAGTACTCTGTCAAGACAAGAGTCCTCATGAAAGAGAAAAAGAAGTCAAATGATATCTTTATAATGTCTTTTGAGAGTCTTCTGCATCTCCAGAAAGAAAGCCTCATTTGGAAAAAAAAGATACATATTTATAATCACACAAATAAATTCTGTTATGTATCACACAATGTGTTGGAAAAAATTTTCTGACAAGTGATTTTGCTTCCCTCAGTTCCCCATAACTTTAATAAAGTGATCTAGCTAAGCCTCAATTTATGTCACATAACTTCCCTGCTAAAATACTCTTCAAGAGTCTCTATCACTTGCAAAAGAAAGTTCAAGTTCCTTACTATGGCATCTGTTTCTTCACCATATTTCAGCTGGACCGCTAACCAAGGCCTCCTTGAAGATCTCTCAGCTTCTGCTTGTGCCCTGCTTAATCCATTCTCTCCCCAAACAGCCTGAATGAGAAATGAGATGATGTAGTGACCCCGGCTTAAAAGCCTATCAATAACTCTCTAATGCACATAAGATAAATATAATCTCCTTACTATCACCTACAAGAGGCTGTAAAATTTGGCTCTGCCTGTATATCTCAGACATCCTCTGACACTTCTTGCTCACTATGCTCTACCCTCTTTGGCTTTCTTTCACTTTCCAGACCGTATTAAGCTCCTTTCTACCTTAGGGCTTTTACTCTTGCTGTTGCCTCTCATGTGGAGATCTGGTTTTCTCCGGATCTCCACGTGACTTGCTCCCAGACAGTCCCTCCCTGAACACCTCACTTAAAACACATTCCCAGTTTTTTTTTTTTTTCTCTCTAGTACCTTGTTTCTCATTGGCTTTCTTCATAGTATTGTTCACAATCTATATCTTGTTGATTTCTTATTTAGTAGCTGACATACACTCATTTTTAGTGCAGAAAACTTTTCTGATTTGTTCAGAGTTATATTTCCAACTTTCAGCACAAAACTAACTCTTTAAGAGGTATTGACAACATTTGTCAACATCTACTCTAATTGTTGTTTTTCTTCGTTCACCTGGCTAACTTCTCTCCTCATTCTTTAACCCCAGCACAGGTATTATCTCTCTGAGGCTAAACGTGGTACACTTCCCTTCTGCTTCCGTAGAATCCTCTGCCTTTTTCACATTATTTGCCACTCTTTATGGGCATGTCACCTTCATTTGTCTGCACTTTTAGAAGGAGGAACTATACGCTATTTATCTTTTATCTCCGTAAGTTGTTTACAGTGTCTAGTATGCAGCTGTTCAGTAAATGCAGTTAAATTGAATTGAAAGATTAAATGGAATTGAAATTGAAAGGCTACTAGCAAGGAGGTTGTATAAATTCCGAGGCCAGGCTGCCTCGAATCAAAACACAGCTCTAGTACTTACTTATTAAATCACCTTGGGAAAGTCACTTGAACTTGTGCCTCAGTTTCCTTTTTTTTTTTTTTTTTTTGAGATAGAGTCTCGCTCTGTCGCCCAGGCTGGAGTGCAGTGGTGCAACATGGACTCACTGCAAGCCCCGCCTCCCACGTTCGCACCATTCTCCTGCCTCAGCCTCCCGAGTAGCTGGAACTACAGGCTCCCGCCGCCACGCCCGCCTTATCTGTTTTTTTTTTTAATTTTTAGTACAGAAGGGGTTTCACCCTGTTAGCCAGGATGGTTTCTCTGACTTTGTGATCCACCTGCCTCGGCCTCCCAAAGTGCTGGGATTACAGGTGTGAGCCACCGCGCCCGGCCTTGTGCCTTAGTTTCTTAATCCATAAAATGGAGAGAAAGACAGGAGCTATTTCATAGGTTGTTGTGAAGATTAAATTACTTAATACATGTATTTAAGTGTTACATGTTTAGTCAGCATTTAATAAATGTTAGCTGTGCTTTTATATGAAATGTTTCTCATAATCCTTTTCCTTTTCTAGGACAACTGGAACAAATAAAAGAAGTTCTTCCAATATCTTTTCTCATGTAACAGTAATGAACTTTAGTTTATGGCAAATTTGTGATTATCTTGGCACCAGCCTCTTTTCTAATTGGGCACACATACATAAATCGTGACTTTAGCTGCTTGACTGTTGTGTAACTTAAGGAGTATGTATATTGCCAGTCTGTGCCACTTGGCAGCTTAAAAATTTTAATTTAATTTATTTAAAAAGGGAGAAATGCATACATGTGAGACTAGTACTATGTAAATATGCTTAAATCTATCCCCATATGTTTTATTCAAAATGTTTTACACTGTTAAGTAGAAAAAGAAAACAGATCTGATCATATATCACCTCCCTGCTCAAAATTTTTCTATAGGTTTCAGAATAGGAAAAAAAGTTTAAAATACCTAAAAAGACCCTTAAAAAAATAAAATGAGCAAAGGCAATGAAACAATAACTTTAAAAGACAGAGAAAGGACAAATAATCTTATAAAATAAAGTTTATTAGTAATCAAAGAAAAGCAAATCAAATCCATGTTATATCTTTTATCTACCAAGTGGAAATATTTTGTAAAATGAATGTTCAGTGTAGCCAAGAATGCAAAGAAATCCACACTCCTACACCGTATTGCTGGGAAAGCAATTTGGTCTAAGCTGTAGAAAAAAAAAAAAATTGGAAATAGGTACCAAGAGCCTTTAAAAATTCACAAGTTGTGGACTTAAAATTTATTTTCCACAAATAGCATGAAAAAAATAATCAAAAGTTTTTAAAAAGTTATGATACATATTTTTAGTTTCATCTTACTTATAATAATAAAACATTGAAAATAGCTTAATGTCTGGCTAATTTACAGTAAATCTACACAATAAGATATTATGCAAGTACATAAAGGTTGTCTTTGAAGCATATATGATGACTTCAAAAAATATTTGTGTTTTGTACTATTTATGTTAAAGGAGGTATACTCATGTGTCCCTTAATGATGGGGATGTACTTTAAGAAATGCGTCATTAGGTGATTTTGCCATTGTGTGAACATCATGGAGTGTACCTTCCTTACAAAGGAAGGAAATCAGTATTTTGGAGATATTGGAGCCTACTACACACCTAGGCTACATGGTATAGCCTATTGCTTCTAGGCTACAAACTTGCACAGCATGTTAATGTACTGAATACTGTAGGAAATTGTAGCACAAATCACTAGGCATAGGAATTTTTCAGCTTTGCTATAATCTTATAGAACAAGTTTATATTTAATTCATCATTGACTGAGACATTATGTGATGCATGACTTTATATAAATGAATTATATATATATAAAATGACAATTACACAATTACATAATGTACATATATATGTGTGTATGTATTGCGTTTATGAAAGGAAACATTAAAATATTAACAATGGGATCACATATAGATGTTAGGGTTAAAAAGCTGATTTGTTCTTGTTATTACTTCTACATTTATACAGTTTTCAACCACAAGCATATGGCATAATTCACTTTGATTTTTATTTTCCCATTTTCAATTTCTGTGGATTCATAGATAGTAGACATACATATTTATGGGGTACATGAGGTTTTTGTTTTTTTTTTTTGAGGCCAAGTCTCCCTCTGTCACCCAGGCTGGAGTGCTGTGGCATGATCGCAGCTCACTGCAACCTCTGCCTCCCATGTTCAAGTGATTCTTATGCCTCAGCCTCCCAAATAGCTGGGATTACAGGTGTTCGCCACCATGCCTGGCTAATTTTTGTATTTTTAGTAAAGACAGTGTTTTGCCATGTTAGCCAGGCTGGTCTCAAACTCCTGACCTCAGGTGATCTGCCCACCTAGGACTCCCAAAGTGCTGGGATTACAGGTGTGAGCCACCATGCCCAGTTTGGGGGGCACGTGTGATATCTTGATACAGACATGCAACATGTAATAATCACATCAGGGTAAATGTGGTATCCATTTCATCAAGAATATATCCTTAGTAGTATAAACAATCCAATTGTACTCTTTTAGTTATTTTAAAATGTACAGTTATTTTGACTATAGTCACCCCATTGTACTATCAAATACCAGGCTTTATTCATTCTTTCTATTTATTTATTAACCACTAACCATCTCTACCTCCCCTCCCCACCCCTTCTACTCTCTGTCTCCATGTGTTCAATTGTTCTGATTTTTATATCCCACAAACAAATGAGAATGTGATGTTCGATTTTCTATGCCTGACTTATTTCACTTAACATAATGACCACCAGTTCCACCCATGTTGTGGCAAATGACAAGGTCTCATTCTTTTTTTATGGCTGAATAGTACTTTATTATGTAATAAGTGCCACATTTTCTTTATCTATTCATCTGCTGATGAAAATCTACATTGCTCCAAAATCTTGACTATTGTCAACAGTGCTGCAAAAAACATGGGAGTGCAGATATCTCTTCAAAATACTGATTTCCTTTCTTCGGGGTATATACCCAGCAGTGGGACTGCTGTATCATATGGTAGCTCTATTTTTAGTTTTGTGAGGAACATCCGAACTGTTCTCCGTAGTGGTTGTACTAATTTACATTCCCACCAACAGTGTACATGACCAGCATTTATTATTGCCTGTCTTTTGGATGAAAGCCATTTTAACCAGGGTGAGATTATATGTCATTGTAGTTATGATTTGCATTTCTCTAATGATCAGTGCTGCTGAGCACCTTTTCATATGCCTATTTGCCACTTGTATGTCTTCTTTTGAGAATTGTCTATTCAAATATTTTGTCCATTTTTAATTAGATTATTGGAATTTATAGTAATAAATTCCTAGAGTGTTCCTATAGAGTTGTTTGAGCTTCTTATATATTCTGGTCATTAATCCCGTATCAGGTTGGTAGTAATATGGTTTGGCTCTGTCTGCCCACCCAAGTCTCATCTTGTAGCTCCCGTAATTCCCATGTGTTGTGAGAGAAACCCTGTGGGAGATAATTGAATCATGGGGGCAGGTCATTCCTGTGCTGTTCTTGTGATAGTGAATAAGTCTCATGAGATCTAATGGTTTTAATAATGGGAGTTTCCCTGAACAAGCTTTCTCTTTGCCTGCCACTATCCATGTAAGATGTTACTTGCTCCTTCTTGCCTTCTGCCATGATTGTGAGCCCTCCCCAGTCATGTGGAACTATAAGTACAATTAAACCTCTTTTCTTCCCAGTCTTGGGTATGTCTTTATCAGCAGCATGAAAATAAACTAATACAGTAAATTGGTACCAATAGAGTGGTGAATTGCTGAAAAGATACTTGAAAATGTGGAAGTGACTTTGGAACTGAGTAACAGGCAGCGGTTGAAACAGTTTGTGGGGGTTCAGAAGAAGAATGGAAAATGTGGGAAAGTTTGGAACTTCCTAGAGACTTGTTAAAAAGGCTTGGCCCAAAATGCTGATAATGATATGGACAGTAAAATCCAAGCTGAGGTGGTCTCAGATGGAGATAAGGAACTTGTTGGGAACTGGAGCAAAGCTGACTCTTGTTATGTTTTAGCAAAGAGACTGGTGGCATTTTACCCCTGCCCTAGAGATTTGTGTAACTTTAAACTTGAGAGAGATGATTTAGGGTATCTGGTAGAAGAAATTTCTAAGAGGTGGCTTGGGTGCTGCTAAAGACATTTGATTTTATAAGAGAAGCAGAGCATAAAAGTTCAGAAAATTTGCAGCCTGCCAATGAGATAGAAAAGAAAATCCCATTTTCTGAGAATAAATTCAAGCTGGCTACATAAATTTGCATAAATAATGAGAAGCTGAATGTTAATCACCAAGACAATGGGAAAAATGTCTTCAGGGTGTGTCAGAGGTCTTCACAGCAGCCCCTCCATCACAGATTTGGAGACCTAGGAGAGAAAAATGGTTCTTGGGCAGAGCCTAGGGACTCCTGCTCTGTGCAGCCTCGGATCTTGGTACCCTGTGTTTCAGTTGCTCCAGTCATAGCTAAAAGGGGCCAAGGTACAGCGTGGGCTGTTGCTTAAGAGGGTGAAAGCCCCAAGTCTTGACAGTTTCCATGTGGTATTGAGCCTGCGGGTGCACAGAAGTCAAGAACTGGGGTTTGGGAACCTTCGCCTAGATTTCAGAGGATGTACGGAAATGCCTGGATGTTCAGGCAGAAGTTTGCTGCAGGGATGGGGGCCCTCATGGAGAACCTCTGCTAGTGCAGTGCAGAAGGGAAATGTGGGGTTGGAACCCCCACACAGAGTCCCTACTGGGGAACCACTTAGTGGAGCTGTGAGAAGGAGGTCACCTTCCTCCAGACCCCAGAATGGTAAATCCACTGATAGCTTGCACTGTGCACCTGGAAATGCCACAGACACTCAATGCCAGCCTGTGAAAGTGGCCTGGAGTGGGGCTATAACCTACAAAGACACAGGGGCAGGGCTTCCCAAGACTATGGGAACCCACCTCTTGCTTCAGCGTGACCTGAATGTGAGACATGGAGTCAGTCAATGCAGATCATTTGGAGCCTTAAGATTTGACTGCCCTGCTGGATTTCGGACTTGCATGGGGCCTGTAACCCCTCTGTTTTGGCCAATTTCTCCCATTTGGAATGGGAGAAATGCTAGTACCCACTGCCTGTGCCTCCATTGTATCTAGGAAGTAACTAATTTGCTTTTGATTTTACAGGTTCATAGGTGGAGGGACTTGCCTTGTCTCAGGTGAAACTTTGGACTGTGGACTTTTGAGTTAATGCTGAAATGAGTTAAGACTTTGGGGGACTGTTGCAAAGGCATGATTGGTTTTGAAATGTGAAGACATGAGATTTGGGAGGGGCCAGGGGCAGAATGATACGGTTTGGCTCTGTGTCCCCACCCGAATCTCATCTTGTAGCTCCCATAATTCCCACATGCTGTGGAAGGGACCTGTAGGAGATAATTGAATTATCGGGGCAGATCTTTCCTGTGCTGTTCTTGTGATAGTGAATATGTCTCACGAGAACTGATGGTTTTAAAAATGGGAGTTTCCCTGTGCAAGCTCTCTCTTTGCCTGCCACAATCCATGTAAGAGGTGATTTGCTTCTCCTTTCCCTCCACCATGATTGTGAGGTCTCCCAGCCACGTGGAACTGCAAGTCCATTAAAACTTTTTCTTTCCAATCTCGGGTATATCTTTACCAGCGGTGTGAAAATGTACTAATACAGGTAGTTTGTAAATATTTTCTTCCATTCTGTGGGTTTTCTCTTCACTTGATTGTTCCCTTTGCTGTGCAGAATCTTTTTAACTTGATGTGATCCCATTTTCCCTTTTTTTTTTTTTTTTTTTTTTTTTCTGGGCTTGTGGGTATTACTCAAGGAGTCTTTTCCCAGTTCAATATCCTGGAGAGTTTTCCCAATGTTTTCTTTCAGTAGTTTCATAGTTTGAAGTATTCGATTTAAGTCCTTATTTCATTTTCATTTGGTTTTTGTATATAGCAAGACATAAGGGTCTACTTTCATTCTTCTGTATATGGATATCCAGTATTTCCAGCACCATTTATTGGAGACTATCTTTTTCGCCAGTGTATTCTTGGGACTTTTGTTGAAAATGAGTTCTGTAGGTGTATGAACTTGTTTCTGGGCTCTCTATCTTGTTTCATTGGTCTATGTGTATGTTTTTATGTCAGTATCATGCTGTTTTGGTGACTATAGTCTGTAGTATAGTTTTAAGTCAGGTAATATGATTCCTTCAGGTTTGTTAATTTTTCACAGAATAGCTTTGGCTATTCTGGGTCTTTTGTGGTTTGATATAAATTTTAGAATTGTTTATTCTATTTCTATGAAGAATGTTATTGGTATTTTCATAAGGATTACATTGAATCTCTAGATTTGTTTTGGTAGTATGGACATTTTAATAATATTGACTTTTCCAATTGATGAACATGGAATGTCTTTCCATTTTGTTGTGTTCTCTTCAATTTCTTGCATCAGTATGTTACAGTTGTCATTGTAGAGATCTTTCACTTATTTGGTTAATTCCCAGGTATTTAATTTTCTTTGTGGCTATTGTAAGTGGCATTACTTTTTTTTTTTCAGATTGCTCACTCTTGTCATATAGAAATGCTACTGATTTTTGTAGGTTGATTTTGTATCCAGTAAACTTACTGAATTTGTTTATTAGCTCTAATAGTTTTTTGATGGAGTCTTTAGGTTTTTTCAAATATATAATTACGTTATCTACAAACAAGGATAATTTGACTTCTTCCTTTCCAATTTGAATGCCCTTTATTTCTTTGTCTTGTCTAATTGCTATAGCCACAACTTCCAGTACTATGCTGAACAACAGTGATGAAAGTGGGCATGCTTGTCTCGCAGATCTTAGAGAAAATGCTTTCAGCTTTTCCCTCTTCTATATGACACTAGTTATGAATCTGTAATATGCACCTTTTATTGTGTTGCAGTATGTTCCTTCTACACTCAGTTTTTTTGATTTTTTAATTATGAAGGATGTTGAATTTTGTCAAGTGCTTTTCCAGCATCAATTAAAATGATTACATGATCTTTGTTCTTCATTCTGTTGATATGATGTATAACACTGATTCATTTGCATATGTTGAACCATCGTTGTATCCCAGGGAAAAAACCCACTTGATTATGATGAGTGATCTTTTTAATATACCATTAAATTCAGTTTGTTGGTGTTTTGTTGTGGATTTTTGGATCTTTATTCATCAGAGATATTGGCCTGTAGTTTTCTTTTTTTGTTTTATCTTTGTCTGGTTTTGGTATCAGGGTAATACTGGCCTTGTCAAATGAGTTTGGAGTTCATCCTCCTCTATTCTTCAGAATAGTTGAGTAGTATTGGCATTAGTTCTTCTTTAGGTGTTTGGTAGAATTCAGCAGTAAATCCATCAGATTCTGGGCTTTTCTTTACTGAAAGATATTTTATTATGGTTTCAGTCTTGTTTCTTGCTGTTAGTCTGCTTAGGTTTTGTATTTCTTCATGGTTCAGTCTTAGTAGGTAGTACGTGTTTAGAAACTTATTCATTTCCACTGGATTTTCCAATTTATTGGCATGTAGATGCTCATAGTAGCCAATAATGATCTTTTGGATTTCTGCAATATCAATCGTAATGCCTTCTTTTTCATCTCTGATTTTATTTACTTGGGTCTTCTCCCCTTTTTCTTCATTAGTCTGGCTGATGGCATCGTTTTTTAATCAGAAAAAAAATAGTATAATTAAAGTTAATATGAAAATGTTTACGTTGGCATATAACACTCCATAATTCAGCACAATCTACCTTACTCTAACACTACATTCCAGTCATATCATAGAAACTATTAGAATTCCAGTGCAGAATTTGATACAAATTATCACCCTACAAAGATTCAAAAGTTTTAGTGACTTTACAGAGCAACAGATCTTTTTTTTTTTTTTTTTTTTTTGACAAGCATGTTATTATTTTCATCTCAACTAATGATTTTGAATAACCAGAGCTCTAACCGTAGGGTCTAGAACAGTGCCCAGGGAACAATATGAGTTCAATAAATATTTGTTAAAAAATTAAACAATTTAGGCCGGGCGCGGTGGCTCAAGCCTGTAATCCTTGCACTTTGGGAGGCCGAGACGGGCGGATCACGAGGTCAGGAGATCGAGACCATCCTGGCTAACCCGGTGAAACCCCGTCTCTACTAAAAAATACAAAAAACTAGCCGGGCGAGGTGGCGGGCGCCTGTAGTCCCAGCTACTAGGGAGGCTGAGGCAGGAGAATGGCGTAAACCCGGGAGGCGGAGCTTGCAGTGAGCTGAGATCCGGCCACTGCACTCCAGCCTGGGCGACAGAGCGAGACTCCGTCTCAAAAAAAAAAAAAAAAAAAAAAAAATTAAACAATTTAATAAATGAACTTTACTAGCTGAACAAAATGGGACACTGGATCTTCTTTCAAAATTTAGCAATTTTCCATAAGTGAACTTTTATGCAGACCCAGCCTGATACTGAGAAGAAATGCTGAACCAGTTGCTCAAGGTTCTTCTTAAGTTCTAATCTGTGACTTTGGAGAAAAATCACTGAGCCACTTTGGGCCTTGGTTTCTGCAAGTATAAAGGAGGTTAAAATTTCTGCCTATTCCACAAAACTTATTGTTATTCCTAAATGAAATAGCATACTATACTTAACAAGCATTCAATCAGTATTTGTTAAATAAATGAGAGTTTCAACATGTTAGAAAACTGTAGAAATATAAGCAATTATTAGAAGTGTTAACCAATGTAAATATATTGATAATAAAAAGTAAGCAAATCTGTGATGCAATTGGGAGACGTGTCCTTATGACACCAAAACCAAAAGCTGTAATTTGATCTTCCTACACTCTTCTGTCCATTTTATAATAAATGGCCACTCTTATTAAACTTACTGAACAAAAGGTTATAATTACTTTCAGAAAAGCTAAAAATGTCTTTTATGTTTTACCACAGATAAGGGAACTTCTAGGTGTCAATTTTTCTCTATGTGTGTGAAGCAAGTAGAATTCAAATTTTTGTTTCAATGTGACTCACTTTTTTTCATTCTGAAGAGCCAAAGCCAAATATCTGTTTTTTCAGCATACTTGAATTGAACCTTTTTATCATTATTCTTAATAAGAATATATTACATTTGTTTAGCACCATTATGTATGTCAAAATATAGCTAGAATTAACTAAAATTTTTAGGAATTTTGCAATCTAGTAGTTAAACATAGACAACATTAAGAATTAAATTATAAAAGCTTTGTGTGTATATAGATAAACTAAATAAAATATAATAAATTATATTAAAATGATAATAAATACTCAAACTGCATCACTTTCCAATTATTTTATTTTACCATTATCTATAATCTTGAGTTTATGTCTATTTAATCTCTGTGGTAAAAATACTATACAATACTGTGTTACAACTCCATGTTCAGTGACATCACATTGGTAGTGTGAAATTAGCCATGATGACAGTATCTATACCACTAAAATTGGCAAACACTATAAATCATGGCTTTATTTATCGCTTTGTTGATTGTCTATATTTAAGAGAATTCTGGGAAAAACTTTAATAATGACTACATTTAAATGTGTGCCATGTTTATCACTGTTACATTGTGAATAGCACAAAAAATTGTGAGACTATTCATTGAATATTTGAAAGCTATTATCTCATTCAGTGAAGAAGTCATTTCTGTCACTAATAAAGGAGTGAATTTCCAACATATGTTTTTATTGCTTCATTTTGTATTACCTATGGATGTAAATGAAAATATCAACTAACATTTATGTCAGGACTGCATTAATTTATCAATTGCAGCCATAGATTGCAATAATTCTACAAGAGTTCGCAAAAATCAAAGAAAGCATTCGGTGAGAATCAATTATCTGTATGAAATGTATAACAAAGAGTGTATATAATTATTATTTGTAAATTATGTGCTACACATCTTTTATATCAGTGAAATTTATAATAAACTCGTGTATGTATGACTGTCCACACATTTTTAGGACATTGGTTGTTAAACATCTACCAGTGAGAGAATTCTGGAAAGGTGGAAGAGTAGGAAGCACCAGGAATCTGTCTTCCCACCTAGACAACATTTGCTTTGGCAGAATCTGTCTGATGGAAATATTTTGGAATTTTGGGGTCTGTTGGCTTCCAGGATCAGGCTTGTATGGTAAATTGTGGTTACTTTTGGTCAATTTTAGCAAAGGAGCATCTTCTCATTCCCCATCCCAGCTCAGTGGCAGGCAACTGTGCACTGTTTCTAGAGCAACCTGCACACAGGTTTGGGGAAGCCAGAGTGGGTAAAAAAGGACCCTGTCCTCCAAATGTTAGGAATCTGTGCTCTGTTCATTGGTTGCTGCTCCTGATCACAGAGGTGTGTACAAATAAGCAGGCAGCTATTGTTTTTCCATCATCCCTCATTGTTACAAGTCTCTCCCCTTCCAGCCGAAGTGACTTTCAGGGCATTTAAAGAGCTAATGCCTTTCTTTCTACTTTATTATTTTTTTTCTTTTCCTCCTTTGAGAGCCGGACATTAAAGACTAGGTCATGCCGAAGCTGCTGTATATATAGGGAAAATTAGACAGTGATTATGCCCAGGAGAAGGCATGGGCTCTGAAAAGACATTAAGTTTACATCTCAGGCCAATTGATGGCATGGAGAGAGCCTACAACAATTTTTAAAAATAACCAAAAGCAATAGCAAAAACAGCAAATTCTGGAAAAGAGAGAGAATATAATTTTCAGAGTGAACACACTATTAGATCCTAATGCACAATTTTCAGCAAAAAAAAAAAAATCACAAGACATACAAAAAAATAGAAAAGTATGACACATTAAGAAAATCAACGTAAACTGTTCCTGAAAAAGACCTGATGGCAGATAATTTAAACAAAGACTTTAAAACAACTGTCTTAAAAATGGTCAAAGTACTTAAGCAAGATGTGTGAAAAGATAAGATAAGAAAATGATGTATAAACAAAATGGAAATACCAAGAAAAAGACAGAAAACTTAAAAAGAAATTAAAAAGAAATTCTGGAGTGAAAAAGTAAAATAATTGAAATAAAAAAATTCACTACAGGAACTCAAAGGAAGATCTGAGCAGCCAAAACAATTATCAACTAACTTGAAGATAAGATCTTGGAAATGATTAAGTCTGAGGAACAGAAGTGAAAAAGATTGAAGAAAAGTAAGTAGAGCTTAAGGGATCTATGGGAACCAGTAAGTGGGCCAATATATGCATTATGAGAGTCAAAAGAGGAGAAGAGAGGCAAGGGTCAGATAGCATATCTGAAAATAATGGCAGAAAACTTTTCAAATTTTATGAAATACATGAACATAAACCTTCAAGAAAATGAATAAATTCCAAATGATATGAACTTAAAGAGACCCACACTGAGACACACTATAATCAAACTCTCAAAAGACAAACACAAAGAAAGAATCTCGAAAGCCAAAAGACAGAAGTGATTTATCGTATGCAAGGGATCCTCAATAAGCTTATCACCAGATTTCTCATCAGAAATTTGGAAGCTAGAAGGCAGTGGGCCAATATAGGCAAAATGCAAAAAGAAAAAACCTGTCAACCAAGAATCCCATATCTGCCAAAACTGTTTCTCAGTGTGCTGGTTCCTGAAAAAGTTAAAAATGAAATGACCATATATTGTGTTTTGAATGTGTCCCCCAAAAACATGTGCTGGAAACTTAATCTCCAATGCAACAGTGTTGGGAGGTAAGATCAAATAGGAAGTGTTTAGATTATGAGTGCTCCACCCTCATAAATGGATTAATGCCAAGTATAAGAGGGCTTGAGGCTGTGAGTTTGATCTCTTGCTCTCCCTCATTCTGTCTTTGTCCTTCTGCTATGGGATGATCCTGCAAGAAGGTCCTCACCAAGTGTTGGCCCCTAGATCCTGAACTTCCCTGCCTTCAGAATTGTGAACCAATGAATTTCTATTCATTATAATTACCCAGCTAGGGTATTTTGTTATAGCAGCACAAAATGGACTAAGATTCCACATAATCCAGAAATTCCACTTCTGGATATATGCCCGCATGAATTAAAAGTAGTAGCAGTAGGCCGGGTGTGGTGTCTCACACCTGTAATCCCAGCACTTTGGGAGGCCAAGGCAGGTGGATCACTTGAGGTCAAGGGTTCAAGATCAGCCTGGTCAACATGGTGAAACCCCATCTCTACTAAAAATACAAAAAAAAAAAAAAAAATTAGCAGGGCATGTTGGTGTGTGCCTGTAGTCCCAGCTACTTGGGAGGCTGAGGTGGGAGAATTCTTTCAACACAGGAGGCAGAGGTTGCAGTGAGCCAAGATTGTGCCACTGCACTCCAGCCTGGGTCACAAAGTGAGACTCTGTCTCAAAAAAAAAAAAAAAAAAAGAAAGAAAATTCTGATATATGCTACCTCATGAATGAACCCTTGAGGACATTATGCTAAGTGAAATCATTCAGTCACAAAAGGTAAATACCGTACAATTCCACTAATATAAGGTATTTTGAATAGTTAAATCATAGAGACAAAAAGTAAAAATGTCACAGGCTCTTTGGGGTGTTGCTTCACCAGCTGGAAGCCTCAGTAACTAGTGGTGCCTTTGTCCAAGTTTTGTTCTGACCCACTGATCACACTCGGCCCAGCAGGCTGAGCTTGGCTTATACTCCCAGCCTGGATTGCATGCCTGCCAAGGGCAAACAGGGTGTTGAGGGGTGTGTGAGTGAGTGAGCATGGGGTCCAACCACTGTGCACAGGCCAGGCATAGGCATTGGCTCCCTGGTGAGGCCGCAGCTGAACCAGGCATACCATAAGCAGCTTCCATGGCTGACACCGGGGAATGTGGTGACACCCAGAAGCTTGGAAATGCCAGGAACCACCAAGCCCTAAAAGGGCATCACAGCCCTGACTGGGGAAACTCCTAGGTCTGGACTCCCCAGAGGGCCACAGCTCTTCTCCCCTTCCCTCTTCTATCCTTGTTGCACACAACACATGGAGCAAGGGACATGTTTCAGAATTGTGTTACAGCTTTTTTTAGCTCTGCCATTCCACGAGTCCTGAGTTCTTTTCCTGTATCCAGGAAGAATGAGGTACACAGACAAGTGGAGGGTGAGCAAGATGAAGAAGAACTTTATTGAGGACAATTTAAAGGAGACCAGCAGTGGGTTGCTCCTCTCTGTAGCCAGGGTGTCCAGACAAGCGTTCAGCTCTCGGCAGAGAAGGTAGCTCTTCTCTGCAGGCAGGTTGTCCCATGGTCTCCCTGCTCTCAGCAGAGAGGAGACCCTAGAGTGAACAGCTCCTTTTTGCAATCCTAACATCTTTTCTGGTCTGGCTGAGTCTGGAGCTTTTTATGGACGTCAGTGGGGAGGAAGACTGTGCCTATTGGTCCACAGGGGGCTATGAGCAGGCCCGGAAAAAGCATCACAAGTTCCCACTCCAGTCCACAGGACCGGCAGTCCAGCCCCCAGGCTTCAGGCCTTCCCTGGCTGGAAGGTAAGGCTTCAGGAGGGACCCACCCGCTTCCATCCAGGAGCCTTTCTGCCTCTTGCTGTGGTTCATGACGCCCAGGCTGTTTGTGACAAAGGGCACCTGCGGGCCAGTACCGAGCTGCCCTCAGCTCCCCCAGGGCCTCCCTCCTGTGATCGTCAGTGCCCAAAGTCTGGAAGGGGCCAAGGTGTCAGGGGACTGGTGTGTCAGAGCTGCCCCAAGCATACGCACACCCAGCCGGGCTGCCACAGAGCCCAGTCTTGGCCTCAAGCTTGCTCCGAGATCAGAGTGGGCGCTGGGGGTGGGGAGAGGCCAAGCAGTAGGAGCAGACACCTCTGAGCCTTTGGGGGAAATGCGGAGACCTTCCAGGGCCACCAAGAGTGCAGTGATGCCTAAGTCCATACCCGCATCCGGGCGGCTGCAACTGCGCCCTGAAGAGCAGGGATCCTGCCTGCTTCTGGCCCCCAACAGCGCAAGGAGGCCCACCCAGGTACACAGCTGCGACTTAGCTGGCTGCAGCTGCACCTGCGACAGTGAGGTTCCTGCCTGCCCCCAGATCCTGCCGGCTCCATGGAGTGTGGCACCACCGCAGGCTCATCTCGACCTTAGGGCTCCTCTCTACCTGTCCCTCTGTGCCCCACCGCATGGCTCCCTCACCTGCAGGCAACTCCGCTTGGCCTCATTGTGGTTGATCCCAGGGCAGTGCGCTCTGGGGGACTGCCCACGTCTTCGCTGGATTTTCCCCACAGTGGCAGCAGGCAAGGTGCAGGTAGCGCGGTGGCCCTGACTAACGCTGCACAAACGAAGCCTACGCTCTCAGGGCCAGCTCCATGAGTCCCGGCTGTGGCTTTGGCTGTGCCTTTGTGCCCGTAGGGGCTGGAAGCCGGCAGGAACCTCACCCTCCCAGGCGCAGGGGCAGCCAAGTTGCAGCTGGGAACCCGGGCCTCCCTATGCTGTTGGTGTTTGTGGGCTCCCGGGATGCGGCAGGGAGAGGGGCTGTGGCCGTGGTGGAGGCTCCGGCCTTGGGTCTCGCCCTGCCATGTAAGGGTGGAGAGGATGGCAGGGCACAGGGGACACAGGGCACAAGGGTCCCACTACCGCCACTACTGCTCCCATAGCTGCTCCTGCCGTCACCACTGGTGCCTCCCCACTGCAGCCAGCCTGATGGCAGCAGCTGCTCCAGATGGTCCACCACTGTAATCAGATTGGTGGTTATCAAGGGTTCTGCCAAGAGGTTGCAGAGAGGAGTGAATGAAGAGTTACTGTTTAATAGATACAGAATTTCTGTTATACAGTATGAAGAGTTATGGAAATGGATGGTGATGATGGTTGTACAATATTATAAATGTATTGAATACTATGAAACTGTACACTAAAATGATTAAAATTATAAATTTTGTGTTAACGTACATTTACCACAATGAAAAAATTTGAAAAAAAAAATCAGTATGCCACTATCATTTAATGACAATAATGTAATAATATGGTAGAACTTAGAAAAACAATGCATGTTGGGTTATGATCTCTATCAGTTAGTGACAATTTGTATTTAATGTCCTATTATGCTGGAAGGTATCCTAAAATATACCTTTCTCAGACTTCAGTCTAAATGCCAAATTTATCTCAGTTGTGTTTCTATCACTTCCCATAACGATCATGAATCCCAGCAGTTTGTTCCAGGCTGCAGAGAGTATCAGACACAAACTTCGTGTGCTGCTGAGATTTTCTCCCCTGTTGCTCTGACCTGGCTGCCAAGGATATCAGCTATCCATAACCACTCTTATGCCAAACTGAAGTATTGAACCTGGATGGCTTTCATGCCTCACATGCCAAGCCTATGAATGCCAATTTGCCCTCCACTTGTGCATATGTATGAAATACCACACCTTAGAGTGCAGAATCTAGTTTTCCAGTCCATCACTGAGGGGCTGGATCACTTAATTCAAAACTGAATTGTTGTCATTGGAACTTAACCATGGGAAACAGGAGACAGGATGAAGCCAAACAGATAAAGTTTCCTTCCTTTCACCCTTCCATGAGCTATTGAAGATTCCTCCATCCAGCCTTCCAGAGAAGTCCCAGTGTTTAGCTAGTTCATCTGCTGAGCAACATGTATCTCATAGCAGTTGGTCATAAGCAGTAGTCAGTATGGTAACCAATCATATCACATTGCTTGTGTTAGTCTGTTTCATATTGCTATAAAGGAATACTTGAGACTGTGTAATTTATGAAGAGAAGAGGTTTATTTGGCTCACAGTTTTGCAGCCTGTGCAAGCATGGCACTAGCATCTGCTTGGCTTCTGGCGAGCCTGCAGGAAGCTTTTACTCATGGCAGGAGGCAAAGGGGCAACAGGAGTGTCCTATGGCAAGAGAGGGGGCAAAGGAAAGAAGAGAGGGTCCTAGATTCTTTTTAACAATCGGATGCTGCAGTAACTAATAGCACAAGAGCTCACTGGTTACCATGGGAAGAGCACCAAGCCATTCACAAGTGATCTGCCCCCAGGACCCCAACACCTCCCATTAGGCCCTATCTTCCACACGGCGGGGGGGGGGGGGGGGGGGGGGGGGGGGGGGGGGGGGGGGGGGGGTCACATTCAACATGAGATTTGGAGGGGACAAAGATCCAAACTGTATCAGCTTCGAATTCCTCCATTCCTCACTTCCCTTTCTCCTTACCCCACTTGCACCTCCCACATAAGCATCTACACTATTTTCTATGGCTCTGTTTTCCAGGGAATCTGAAATTTAGCTAATAACATATTCATTTCCAGGAATCCATATATATTAGTTTCCTATCCCTCTGATAACAAATTATCACAAGCTCTACCACAGAAATTAACTCTTTCAAAGCTCCAGAGGCCAGAAATCCAAAATCAATATGTCAGCAGGCTTATTCTGCCTCTGAAGGATCTGGGAGAGAATCTCTTCTTTGCCTGTCCCAGCTTCTGGTGGCTTCAGGAGTTCCTTGGCCTGTAGCCACACAACTCCAGTCTCTGCCTTTATGATCACATTGCCTCCTCCTCTTCAAAAATGCATCTGTCTCTCTCTCTGTCTCTTAGAAAGATACATGTGGTGGCATTTAGTGTTCACCAGAATAATTCAGGATAAACGCTCCCTCTCAAGATCTTTAATTTAATCAATCACGTCCTTAGCCATATAAAGTAATATTCAGAGGTCCCAGAATTAGTACATGGACATATCTTTTTGGAGGGCACTGTTTAGCTCACTACACCATGAAAACAAATATGATTTTGCTTCTAGTCACAAATCAGTTATATAATAGTAACTGGGAATATTTTTTAATACTAGATACTTTTTGTAAATTTTGCAGATCATGATACTCTTCTGGCAGCATAATTAAATATACATTTATTTCAACAAAATGCAAAAATCAAGCACAAGAAAAAGAAAATTAAACAATACAAAAGTTTTTATCCACTAAAACATTAGGGTCATATCAACTGCTCCAATATGCACAATAGATAATGACTGCCTTTGAAATGCATAGTAAGTGTTTTGAAGTCGTTTGGGAAAAAAAGTGGTTTGGAGGAAAAGAAATTACAATATTTAAAGTAACTTTTTAAAGGCAGCTGCTTCAGGTTTTTCTTCTTCTTTATAGTGTTTTTCTTTACAAAAAAGGTTTTGGCTTCATTTCCGCCTTTTTAAAAAAAGAAAGAAAGAAAGCTAGTGTGAAGGGTTACGGTGTGTGGTGGCGTGGGGGTGTGGAAAGGAGGACAAGGTGGCAGGCTCTCTACAGTGAACAGCTGTGGTGTGCCTGAGCTGAGGGTGGCCACTAATGTTACACTGTATAAGATCTCAGCATAAATTCCAGCTGTGATCAGGTACTCTCCTGTTCCATCCACAGTGTGTACAAAAGGAATTGTTATCAGTTGCATATTTGAATTCCACATGCACTTTTATTTATTTGTAAGTATCTTCAATTTTTCTTCTTCAATTTACCTTATAAAAATAAGCTCCCTTCTCTGGGCTGGGGGGGATAATCCTGGCACAAAATAATATGATGTGTTTATATTTGAGGTTCTAAATATAATTCAGACCATGCTCATCTATCATTGTCTCATTTATCATTTATTCTTTGTACTGTATTACAATTATGACATCTAGGAAAGAAGCAGATTTTCTGACTCCTAAATACCCCTGAGTTTTTTCCTTGCTCACTGAGCAGGAAACTTTTTTTATTTATAAAATGTATTTTTATAAATAAAATACATTTAACTCACTGGGTTGTAGATTTCTGTTATGCAATTTTCAATTTACAGGTATAAGTTAGTTATCATTAGAAACTGATAACAATTTGTGTGAGCAGAGTCATTTAGGAAGGAAAGGCTTCTATTTTTGAAATCTTTATATTAATTCATAATTTAATAAATATATTTTATAACTTAAGTTTCTCATATTACCTAAAATGACTGTGATTATAAGTAGGTTACCCTTTCCTAACTCCTGGAACTCAAGTATCAACAAGTTTAATTTTATAAAACAGACATGTCTTTGTCTCATCTCTTGCTATTTTCATGTAGCAGCCCCACTGTACATTTATTGGGAGTGCACCTTAATGCTTTGAACCAATCTTACACAGGCCATTATAGTCAGCCTTCTCAATCCCCCTCGTGAATATTTGAGTAAGTTGTTTCCAACAGAGTGCAAAACACTACATGACAACATTGGAGGCCCCAACTTCTTTGATAAATGATGATATTTTATTACAATAGTCCTACCTTCAAAGAGAGTTCTGGGAACCTGGAACGCCTTGGTGGTATACCTGGGCCGTGTATATGTTGACCCTTGAACAACTGGAGGGTTAGGGCCACAAACAACTGTGCTTTCAAATATCCACATACAACTTTTGACTCCCCAAAAACTTAACTACTAATAGCCTACTGTGACTGGAGTTTTATTGATAATATAAGCAATGAATTGACACATATTTGTATATTCCATGTATTACATACTGTGTTCTTAAATTAAGCTAGAGAAAAGAAAATGTTATTAAGAAAATTATAAGGAAGAGAGAATATATTTACTAAGGGAAAGTGGATCATCATAAAGGTCTTCATCCTTGTCTTCTTCATGTTGAGTAGGCTGAGGAGAAGGAGGAAGAGAAAGAGTTGGTTTGCTATCTTGGGGTTGGCAAAGGTGGAGAAAAATCCATATATAAGTAAACTAGTACAGTTCAAACCCATGTTGTTCAAAGGTTAACTGTATACATGTATGTTGATTTTGTCCAAGCGATTGTAAGCCACTGGAAGACAAGAATTATATCTTTTTCAATTTCCAATTCACAGCAGTGTTCTCCATATAGTAGACACTTAAATTATTAGTTAGTGACCATGTGGTTGGGGGACACATAGGGAAAGTTGGTTAGAAACCAAAATTGGAAGATTCAATTTATTTCCTTATAAAACATATTAGCTAATGGGATCCCAAAATATGTATCATTCCTGGAAGACAATTTCTGGCAATATTCCTCAAAATCTTTAAAATTGTTTATGTCATTTGACCTAAAAATAAATGTTATAAATAAATTCTAAGAAAATTAACAGACAAAAGTAAAAATGTGTAAAAATGTTCAGTTCAGCATTGTTTATAATAATAAAGACATTAGAAAGAACTTAAAGTCCAATAATAAGGGACTACTTATAGTGTATACCATCAATGAATTACTGTGCACTCACAAAAATGACATACAATGTATTTGTTGACATGCAGAGCACTTTAAGTTTTAAGTATTCAAGGTATGACTACAAAGCAAGAATTAATTCCCACAGAATGTGAGAAAATCAAGGCTTCATATGTGAAAACAGGATTAATTAAATCAATTAATAAAATCTATCATATCAACAGGCTAAATAAGAAAAATTATATGACCATATCATAGATGCAGAAAAAGCATTTGAAAAAAAATACAGCACTCCTTCATGAAAAAACTCTTAGCAAACTAGGAATGACAGGAACATCCCCAATTTGATAAAGATCATCTACAAAAAACCTACAACTAACATTATATTTAATGGAGATAAACTAGATATTTTCCTCCTAATGTCAGGAACAAGTCAAAGATATCCCCTCTCACCTCTTCTATTCAACATTCTACTTAATGCAATAAGACAAGAAAACAAAAACAAGATATAAAGATTGGGAAGGAAATAAAGCTGTCTTTGTCCACAGAAGGTACGACTGTCTATGTAGAAAATTCCAAAGAATCAACAAAAATCTCCTGAACTGAAAGCAATTAAAGCAAAGTTGTAGGGAAAATGTTAATATACAAAAGGCAATTGATTTCTTATATGCCAGTGATGAACAACTGGAATTTAAAATTAAAACACAACACTTTTTACAATAACACCAAAATAAATAAATCAGTTTATTAATTAGAAATGCATCTAAATGCTGCCTGCCTGTAATCCCCACTTTGGGAGTCGAGACGGGCAGATCATCAGGTCAGGAGAGATCAAGACCATCCTGACATAGCACGGCAGTGAAACCCCGTCTCTACTTCAAAAAAAAAAAATACAGAAAAAACTAGCCACTAAGGTGGCGTGGACATGCCTGTAGTCCCAGCTACCGGGAGGCTGAGGCAGGAGAATGGCATAAAACCTGGGAGGCTGAGGCCGCAGTGAGCTGAGTTTCTCGCCACCACCCAGCCTGGCGACAGAGCCGCAGACCCCGCTCCCAAAAAAAAAAAAAAAGAAATGCATCTAACAAAATATGTACAAGATCTATATAAGAGAAACTACAAAACTTGGATTAAAAAATCAAGGAAGATCTAAATAAATGAAGAGATACCCCATGTTCATGGATAGGAAGACTCAATATTGTAAAGATGTCAGTTCTTCCCAAATGGTCTATAGATTCAACACAATTTTAATGAAAATCACTGCAGGTTATTTTATGAATATTGACAAATTGATTCCAAAGTTTATACAGAAACGCAAAGAGCCTGGGATAGCCATGATAATATTGAAGGAGAAGAAAAAATTCAGAGGCCCAACACTGTCTGACTCACTATATTGCTATACAGGAATACACAGTTAGACAAATACACACTAAGAATTCCTATAAAGCCAAAGTGTGGTATTAACAAAAAACATTGCTGAAGTATCTGGACATTCTCAAGCAAAAATATGAATGTAGACAACAAACTGACACCTATTTAAAAAACTAACTCATAGACCTACATGTAAACACAAACCAATTTCTGTAAATTTAAAACTGCTCTAAAAGTCTATCAATTATTTTGAAAAATTGATTAAGATCGAAATTGAGATGTTTCAAAGGCATGCTATCTTAGTGATGAGATTTATTTCGGCTTTAATGGTGAAATTTAAAATTAAATGTCAACGATTTATTTTGAAAAAGAGGAAATTGAAATTTCCAGTTCACATAAATTTACAACCTTTCTTGTCATAAACTGCTGGAAACTAAACAAAATGTGCAAAACAACTGTTTTCAGACATTGGGCAAGAGGCAGAGCAGGTCTCTGATCCCAGGGAGAAGGGGAGAAAAGGAGGTAAATGCTAAGATTACCCTGGCTCTCTGGCTAGGGGAACTTTCTAAACCACAATGCAAGAAAAAAAGACCCAAGCAGAGTATGATAGGATGACGGAGTTGAGGAGATTCATCAGTGTTTGAGAAGTCTGAAGCAGCTGGAATTGCAGAGCAAAATCATGGAGACAGGGGAGTCACACAGAAAAAGAGCTCCATAAATTTGCATGGGGTTCCCTTTAGTCGGTTTCTGAATTCTAAACTGTATGTGTGGCGTAAAACTCCACAAGGCCTAACAAAGATAAACTGAACAATCCCCTCAACTCACAGAGGATGGGGAGACATTTGAGTTCGGACCACTCAAAGCAGAAACTTCACTAAACTACCAGGGCATTCTGCGGAGATCCCACAGTGGTCACAATTTAGAAGTATAGTTAACTATTAATAATTTTATATTAAAGGTTACGCTAGACCCACCCTAAGTAAGATTTTTTTAAGTGTAAAAAGTCAAGCTAAATTGTAAAAAACTTAACTGACTGTTGAAATGAAGTTCCACACTCTCTAAAGAAGGACAACAAAATGCAAGTATACAACAACTTGATATTCAAAGTATACAACATTCAATTTAAAAAGACTGGTGTTCTATACCACTGTAGGATGGCTATAGTTAATATATAGTTTTAAAAAGCTAGAAGGATGCTATTGAACATTCTCAAGACAAATAAATGATAAATGTTTGAGATGATAGACATGCTAATTACAGTGATTTGATCACTATTGTATATTACATGTATTCTAGATATCACTATGTACCCCCATAAATATTACAGTTATTAATTATCAATTGTCAATTAATAACTGTACATATTATTTGTTGTGAGTAGTATTATTTCTTGTGAGTAATATTGTTTGTTTTCAATTAGTAATTGTACATATTCATGATCAATTAAAAATAAAAATTTTTAAAAACCTCAAAAAAAGACTAGATATGCAAGGAAACAGAAGAATGTTCCATAGCCAGGGGGAAAATTATGTCATTAGAACCAGACCCATAAATGACAATTCAGATGAAATTAACGAAGACATTAAATAGCTATTATAAATATGTTCAAGGATTTATAGGAAAGCATTAACATAATGAGGAGATAAATAAAAAATATATAAAAAGAACCTAAGCAGAATTTGCAAAGCTAAAAAAAAGCCTCAAAAATGTCACAGAATGAGATTTACAACAGATTATATACTACAGAAGAAAAGACCAGTAAACTTAAATGCATAGCAATCAGAACAGAGAGAAATAGCATAGAGAGAGAAAAGAAAGATAAACAAAACAAACAGCATCAGCGACATGTGGGGTAATAGTAAGCATTCTATTTTTTTTTTTTTTTTTTTTTTTTTGTAATTTTAGTCCCAGAAGGAGAGAGTCAGCAAAATATTTGGAGAAATACTGACAGAAATCTTTTCAAATTTGATGAGAAATATAGACCCAGAGATCCAAAACCTCAAAGAACCCTGAACAGGAAAAACATCAAAAGACTCACAACAAAGCACATCACAATCAAATTGTTGAAATCCAGTGATGAAAAGAAAATCTTAAGGAGAGCCAAAGAAGAAAACGTACACTATATAGAAAGCAATAAGCATAAAAATGATCATAGACTTCTCAAAAGTAATGTAAGCCAAAATATAATGGAATGGAATCCTGAACGTGCTAAAAGAAAAATAAAACTTCCAATCTAGAATTCAATACCCAGTGAAAATATCTTTCAAAAAGGAAGATTAAGACTTTTTCAGGGAAACAAAAGTTGAGATAGTGTGTCATCAACAGACAGGCATGATAAGGAATGTTAAAGGAAGTTCTTCAGGCTAGAAGAAAAGTGCTATCAGATGGAAATTCAGATCTATGCAAAGGACTTGTGATCCCTAGAAATGGTAAATATTTGGGTAAAGACTAATCTATAGTGACATTGATTGCTGGACATAGAGGGAAGATAGACTGCAAATGGGTGTGAGAAAACATTTGGGACAATAGATAGGTTCATTATCTTGATTGTAGTGATGGTTGCACACAAGTATATATGTCAAAACCCATAAAATTTTACACTCTCTATGCAATTTACTTTACATTAGTTATAGCATACAAAGCTGTAACAAAGTAAATACACGGAGAGACAATTTACTACGAAACATTTGACTTTGAGGAAACATGTTATCATGATCTATAGGAAAAACTCTAACCATTTCTAAAATATACCACCACAACAGTCTCATGTTGTAACAACCTGGGAATGGCCAAATAGGGGTATTTAAGCACAGCATCTGATTTCCTAGATCTGGAGAAATTATTATGAAGTGGAAATTTCTACTACATGTTGCTAAATTCAATAGTCAATTCTCCATACTCATCGTACATGAGCTCTTAGCAGAACTTGACAAGTCAATCATTCTCTTTTCCTGGAAAGGTTATCTTCACTTGACTTCCTTATTTACCTTTACTTCACTGACTACTTCTCCTTAGCCTGCTTTGCTTTGGTCAATCTAATATCTAAAGGGTGGAATGCCCTGGTTCTTGGGCCACTTCTCTTTATATAACCCCTGTTTTTGGTTGCCTCATTCAGTATTATTGCTTTAAATATTAATAAGATATTGATAATTTCCAATTTATGTGGAAATTGGACCTCACCAAGAGGACAGCCTGGACCTCACCAAGAGGACATATGCAAAGGAATTACTTCACATCTTCATTATTTTGCTTAATAGAGATTTCAAACAGCATTCCCCCCCACCCAAAAAAAAACCCCTGATGTCTCTCCCCTTTCCCAAGTGCTCCACTCAATTTTCCCCATTTTAGTAAATTTCCACTCATTGTTCCAGTTGCTTACAACAAATACTTTGCTTTATCCCTTATCTGATCTGTCAGGAAATCCCATTGGCTCTACTATCAAATACATCCTGTATCTACCAACTCACCACCATTATGGAACCATCATTTGTCACTCAGATTATTACAATATCCTAACTAGCTTTCTTGTTTTTGCCAATGTCCCCTCAATCTATCATTAATACATTGAGCATAAAAATGTACATGATTTACCTTATATCTCTGTCCTGGTCTCCTATTCCTCCTATTCTTCCATTTCCCCAAAACTCTATTTCAGTCACATTGGCCCACTAACTGTTTTTCAGACACAGCAAAAACACCCATTTCAGGGACTTTGTCCTTTCTCCAGGTATCTGCATTTTTGGGTTGTTTTTGTTTCTATTTTGTTTGTTTTGTTTGTTTGTTTTTGCTTATCTCCTTTTATCAAATCTCAGTCAAATATTTTCTGATCTTTCTATTTAAGACTGGAGCCAGGTAATAGAGGATTAAGATGTCCAATAGAAGGCAGGACTAGCTTGCAGCTCCCACCTGGGACAGACAGAGCAGTGTGTGGAGACTCACATCATGAACTTTTGCTCCAAGAACTACCACAGAAACATACCAGAAAAGCTGAAAGAATACGCAGACCCTTTGAAAGAACTGGATCACGGCTGCAGGCCCCCTGAGATACTGAAAAACTGTGACTCTGCTTGCTTTCACAACGGGGAGGCTGGTGGTATAGGGCAAGTCCTCAGCCCTAGTCATTTAGTCACTGGCTGCCTGGAAATACACTCAGCGCTGTTGGGGGAGCACAGTGGGAGTGACACTGGCCTTTAAGACTGAAGGCTGTGTGGGAGCAGGGTGAGGCCTGTTACTGCTGGCTTTCCTCCACTTCCCCAGAGACCTGTATGACTCAGCAGAGGCAGCCATATCCTCCTGGAAACATGATTCCATTGGCCTGGGAACTATACCCCCATACCCCACAGCAGCCGCAGCAAGCCCCACCCAAGGAGATGCTGAGCTCAGACAGGTTTATTCCTGCCCCACCTGGTGGTCTTTCTCTACCTCTCCCAACCCCTGGTTGCTGAAAACAAAAGGATATAATCTCTTGGGAGCTCTAAGGCCCTGCCCACTGCCTGTGAAACCTGAATACTTAACCAGGTAACCCTAGGGCAAGTTTGCATCTTTCTTATAGTACCACAGTTGGCGCACTCTTGAAAGCACCACCTCCTTGCTGGAGGCTAACCAACAAAAAACCAGCACACTAAAGAAAAACACAACCAAGGGCCCTCACAGAGTCCACTTCACTCCCCTGCTATCCTCACTGGAGCAGGTGCTGACATCCACAGGTGAAAGACCTGAAGATGGATCACATCACAGGACTCTTTGCAGACACTCCCCAGGACTAACCTGAAGCCCGGTAGCTCTGTTGGGTGGCTAGACCCAAGAGAGCAAAAGCAATCACTGAAGTTTGGCTCTCAGGAAGCCCCAACCCTAGGGAAAGGGAGAGAACATCACATCAAGAGAACACCATGTGGAATGAAGGAATTGGAACAGCAGCCCTTGAACTCCAGATCTTCACTCTGACATATATAAATACAATGTCACAGTATACCCAAATGAGAAAAAAGTAGAAAAACAATTCTGGTAATATGACAAAACAAGGTTCTTTAACACCCCCAAAAGATAGCACCAACTTACCAGCAATGGATCCAAACCAAGATAAAAATCTCTAAATTGCCAGAAAAAGAATTCAGAAGGTCAGTTATTAAGCTAATTATGGAGGCACCAGAGAAAGGTGAAGTCCAACTTTAAGAAATCAAAAACATAATATAGTATATGAAAGGAAAAATATTCAGTGAAATATATAGCATAAATAAAGAACAATCACAACATCTGGAAATCAAGGACACAGAGAAATGCAAAATGCACTGGAAAGTCTCAACAATAGAATGAAATAAGCAGAAGAAAGAACTTCGGAGCTTGAAGACAAGGCTTTCAAATTAACCCAGTCTGTCAAAGACAATGAAAAAAAAAAATGAACAAAGCCACCAAGAAGTTTGGACTATGTTAACCATTTAAACCTAAGAATAGTTGGTGTTCCCAAGGAAAAAGAGAAATCTAAAAGTTTGGAAAACATATTTGAGGGAATAATCAAATAAAATTTCCCAGGCCTCGCTAGAAATCTAGACATCCATATACAAGAAGCTCAAAGAACACCTGGAAAATTCATGGCAAACAGATCGTCACCTAGGCACATAGTCATCAGGTTATCTAAAGTTGAGACAAAGGAAAGAATCTCAAGAGCTGTGAGGCAAAAGCATCAGGTAACTTATAAAGGAAAACCTATCAGATTAACAGCAGATTTCTCAACAGAAACCCTACAAGTTAGAAGGGATTGGGGTCCTATATTTAGCCTCCTGAAACAAGGCAATTATCAGAAAGAATTTTGTATCCAGCAAAACTAAGCTTTATAAATGAAGGAAAGATGCAATCTTTTCTGACAAACAAATGCTGAGAGAATTCACCACTACCAAGGCAGCACTATAAAAACTGCTAAAAAGAGCTCTAAATCTTGAAACGAATCCTCAAAGTACCCCAAAGTAGAATCTCCTTAAAGCATAAATCTCACAGGACTTATATAACAATAACACAATGAAAAAATAAACAAATAAACAAACAAAAAACAAGCTATTCAAGCAACAAATAGCACAATAAATAGAACAGTATCTTGCATCTCAATACTAACATTGAATGTAAATGGCCTAAAGGTTTCATTTAAAAGATACAGAATGGCAGAATGGATACGAATTCATCAACCAAGTTTCTGCTGTCTTCAGACTCACCTGCCACATAAGGATTCATATAAACTAAAGTACAGTGGTGGAAAAAGATATTCAATGCAAATGGACACCAAAAGAAAGCAGAAGCAGCTATTCTTATGTCAGATAAAACAAACTTTAAAGCAACAGCAGTTAAAAAAGTCAAAGGGCCCAGCACTTTGGGAGGCTGAGGTGGGCGGATCACAAGGTCAGGAGATCGAGACCATGGTGAAACCCCATCTCTACTAAAAATACAAAAAATTAGCCAGGCGCGGTGGCTGGCGCCTATAGTCCCAGCTACTTAGGAGGCTGAGGCAGGAGAATGTCATGAACCTGGGAGGCGGAGCTTGCAGTGAGCCGAGATCGTGCCACTGCACTCCAGCCTGGGTGACAGAACGAGACTCCATCTCAAAAAAAAAAAAAAAGTCAAAGGGACATTATATAATGATAAAATGACTAGTCCAACAGGAAATATCACAATCTTAAATATATATGCACCTAACACTAGAGCTCCCAAATCTATAAAACAATTACTACTAGACCAAGCAAATGAGATTGACATCAACACAATAAAAGTGGGGGACTTTAATATTCCACTAGACAGGTAATCAAGATAGAAAGTCAACAAAGAAAAAATAGACTTAAACTATACCCTACAAAAAGCAGATTTAACAGATACTTACAGAACATTGTACCCAACAATTACAGAATATAAATTCTGTTTATCAGCACATGGAACATTCTCAAAAATAGACCCAATGATAGGCCATAAAACAAGTCTCCGTAAATGTAAGAAAATCAAAATTATGTCAAGTACTCTCTGTGACCACAGTGAAATAAAATTAAAAATTAACTCCAAAAGGACACCTCAAAACCATGCAAATACATGGACATTAAATAACCTGTTGCTGAATGATTATTGGGTTAATAATGAAATCAAGATGGAAATTTAAAAATTCTTTGAACTAAACAATAATAGTGACAGAACCTATCAAAACCTCTGGGATATGGCAAAAGCAGTGCTAAGAGGAAAGTTCATAGCATTAAGTGCCCACATCAAAAAGTCTGAAAGAGCACAAACAGACAATCTAAGGTCACATCTCATGGAACTGGAGAAACAAGAACAATCTGTACCCAAACCCAGAAGAAGAAAACAAATAAGGAAGATCAGAGCAGAACTAAATGAATTGGAAACAAACAAACAAAAAAAGATAAATGAAACAAAAAGCTGGTTCTTTGAAAAGATACATAAAATTGATAGACCATTAGCAAGATTAACCAAGAAAAGAAGAGAGAAGATCCAAATAACCTCAATTAGAAACGAAACAGGAAATATTACTACTGATACCACAGAAATGCAAAAGATTGTTCAAGGCTACTATGAACACCTTTATGCACATAAACCAGAAAACCTAGATGGGACAGATAAATTTCTGGAAAGATACAACCCTCCTAGATTAAACCAGGAAGATATAGAAACTCTGAAGAGACCAATAACAAGCCTCACGATTGAAATGATAATAAAAAAACTTGCCAACCAAAAAAGTACAGGACCAGATGGATTCACAGCTGAATTCTATCAGACATTCAAAGAAGAATTGGTACCAATCCTATTGACACTTTTCTACAGGATAAAGAAAGAGGGAATCCTCCCTAAATCAATCTATGAAGCCAGTATCACCCTAATAACAAACCAGGGAAGAACATAACAAAAAAAGAAAACTACAAACTACTATCCCTGATGAACATAGATGCAAAAATCCTTAACAAAATACTAGTTAATCAAATCCAACAGTATATCAAAAACATAATCTGCAATGATCAAGTGGGCTTCATACCAGAGGTGCAGGGATCATTTAACATATGCAAGTCAATAAATATGATACACCACATAAACAGAATTAAAAACAAAAATTACATGATCATCTCAATAGTTGCAGAAAAAGCATTTGACAAAATCCAGCATTGCTTTATGATTAAAACCTTTAACAAAATCAGCATAGAAGGATATACCTTAAAGTAATAAAAGCCATCTATGACAAACACACAGCCAACATTATACCAAATGGGGAAACGTTGAAAGCATTCCCCCTGAGAACTGGAATAAGACAAGGATGCCCACTTTCACCTGTTCTATTCAACATAGTACTGGGAAGTCCTAGCCAGAACAATCAGACAAGAGAGAGAAATAAATGGCATTCAGATCCATAAAGAGGAAGTCAAACTGTTGCTGTTTGCTGATAATATGATCATATACCTAGAAAACCCTAAAGGCTTTTCCAGAAAGCTCCTAGAACTGATAAATGAATTCCACAACATTTCAGGATACAAAATTAATGTACACAAATTAGTAGCTGTGCTGTACAACAGTGACCAAGCTGAGAATCAAATCAAGAACTCAGCCCCTTTTACAGTAGCTGCAAAAGAAATCATAGATGACACAAACAAATGAAAACACATCCCATGCTCATGGATGGGTGAAATCAATATTGTGAAGATGACCTTACTGCCAAAAACAATCCACAGATTCACTGCAATTATCATCAAAATACCATTATTTTCACAGAACTAGAAAAGACAATCCTAAAATTCACATGGAACCAAAAAGGAGCCTGCATAGCCAAAGCAAGGCTAAGCAAAAGGAACAAATCTGGAGGCATCTGATTACCTGACTTCAAACTATACTATAAGGCCATAGTCACCAAAACAGCGTGGCACTGCTATAAAAATAGGCATATAGACCAATGAAACAGAATAGAGAACACAGGAGTTAAACCCAAATACTTAAAGCCAACTGATATTCGAGAAAGCAAACAAGAACATAAAGTGGGGAAAGGACACACTATTCAACAAATGGTGCTGGGATAATTGGCAAGCCACATGTAGAAGAATGAAACTGGATCCTCATCTCTCACCTTATACAAAAATCAACTCAAGATGAATCAAGGACTTAAATATAAGACCTGAAAGCATACAAATTGTAGAATATAACATTGGAAAAACTTTTCTAGACATTGGCTTAGGCAAAGACTTCATGACCAAGAACCCAAAAGCAAAGGCAACAAAAAGAAAGAGAAATAGATGAGATTTAATTAAACTAAAAAGATTCTGCACGGCAAGGAAATAATCAGCAGAGTTAACAGACAACCCACAGGAGAAAAATCTTTAAAATCTATACATTTGACAAAGGACTAATATCCAGAATCCACAAAGAACTCAAACAAATCAGCAAGAAAAAAACAAACAATCCCATAAAAAGTGGGCTAAGGACATGAATAGACAATTCTCAAAAGAAGATATACAAATGCTCAACGGGTATATGGAAAAATGTTCAACATCACTAATTAACAGGGAAATTCAAATCAAAACCATGAGATATCACCTAACTCCTACTGGAATGGCCATAATAAAAATATAACAGATGTTGACATGGATGTGGTGAAAAGGGAACACTTTTACACTGTTGATGGGAATGTAAACTAGTACAACCACTATAGAAAACAGTGTGGAGATTCCTTAAAGAGCTAAAAGTAGATCTATGATTTGATCCAGCCATCCAACTACTAGGTGTCTACCCAGAGGAAAAGAAGTCATTATATGAAATATGTACTTCCACATTCATGTTTATAGCAGCACAATTTACAATTGCAAAAATATGGAACCATCCCAAATGCCCATCAATCAATGAGTGGATAAAGAAAATATGGTAAATATACCATGGAATACTACTCAGCCATTAAAGTGAACAAAACAATGGCATTTGCAGAAACCTGGATGGAATTGGAGACCATTTTTCCAAGTGAAGTAACTCAGGAATGGAAAACCAAAACTATCGGGGAAACCCCACCCCCAATATTTAACGTGGGTTCTTTTCTATTTCCCTAAGTGTCGACTGGTCTGAGAAATAAAAGGAAAGAGTACAAGAGAGGGAAATTTCAAAGCCAGGTGTCCGGGGGAGACATCACGTGTTGGCAGGTTCTGTGATGCTCCTGAGCAGTAAAACCAGCAAGTTTTTATTAGCAATTTTCAAAAGAACAGGGAGTGTATGAACAGGGTGTGGGTCACAGAGATCACATACTTCACAAGGTAATAAAATATCACAAAGCAAATGGAGGCAGGGCAAGATCACAGGACTACAGGATGGGGTGAAATTAAAATTGCTAATGAAGTTTCGGGCACGCATTGTCATTGATAACATCTTATCAGGAGACATGGTTTGAGAACAGACAAGCTGTCTGACTAAAATGTATTAGGCAGGAATTTCTTTATCCTAATAAGCCTGGGAGTGCTACAGGAAACTGGGGCTTATTTCATCCCTTCCACTTCGACCATAAAAGATGGATGCCTCCAAGGGGGCCGTTCATAGACCTACCCTCAGGGTGCATTCTCTTTCTCAGGGATGTTCCTTGCTGAGAAAAAGAATTCAGTGATATTTCTCCTATTTGCTTTTGAAAAAAGAGAGATATGGCTCTGTTTCATCTGTCTCACTGGCAGTCAGAGTTTAAAGTCTTATCTCCCTTGTTCCCTGAACATTGCTGTTATCCTATTCCTTTTTCAAGGTACCCAGATTTCATATTGCTCAAACACATATGCTCTACAAACAGTTTGTGCAGTTAACACAATCATCACAGGGTCCTGAGGTGACGTATATCCTCCTCAGCTTGGGAAGATGACAGAATTAAGAGATTAAAGTAAAGACAGGCATAGGAATCACGAGGGTATTGACTGGGGAAGTGATAAGTGTTCACGAAATCTTCACAATTTATGTTCAGAGATTGCAGTAAAGACAGGCATAAGAAATTATAAAAGTATTAATTTGGGGAACTAATAAATGTGCATGAAATCTTCACAATTTATGTTCTTCTGCTGCGGCTTCAGCCAATCCCTCCGTTCGGGGTCCCTGACTCCCTGCAACACAAAACCAAACATCATATGTTCTCACTCATAAGTCAGGGCTAAGCTATGTAGACACAAAGCCATAAGAATGATACAATAGACGTATGGACTCAGGAGAAAGGCTGAAAGAGGAGTGTGGGATAGAAGACTACACATCGAATACACTGTACACTATTTGGGTGATGGGTGCACCAAAATCTCAGGAATCACCATGCAATAACTCACTGGTGTAATCAAACACCACCTCTTCGCCCAAAAACCTATTGAAATAAAAAATAAATTAAAAAAAAAGAAAACTGGAGCCAGACCCTTATCCTTCACAATTCCTAAGAAACCCCTCCTCTACTCCCATTTTCGTTCTTTCCAAGGTGCTTGTCATCTTCTTATGTACTTTTTGATTTACTTATCTTACTATGTATCTTTCCTTTCTATAATGTAAACTCTCTTATTGCAGATTTTTTTTTCTGTTGTGTTCACTGCTATATTCTTGGCATTTAAAAGCAGATCATGTTGTACATTTCATAAATAATTTTTGGCCAGGAGCAGGGGCTCACGCCTGTAATCCCAGCACTTTTGGAGGTTGAAGGGGGTGGATCACCTGAGGTCAGGAGTTCAAGACCAGCCCTGCCAACATGGTGAAACCCCGTCTCTACTAAAAATACAAAAAATTACCTGGGTGTGGTGGCAGGCACCTGTAATCCCAGCTACGTGGGAGGCTGAGACAGGAGAATTGCTTGAACCTGGAAGGCGGAGGTTGCAGTGAGCCAAGATCACGCCATTGCACTCCAGCCTGGGCAACAAGAACAAAACTCTGCCTCAAAAAAATGAAATAAAATAAAATATAAATAATTTTTTCAGTGAATGCATGAATGAGTGAATGAAGCTGGCACTAATAATATAGAATGACACTGTTTTATATTCTTAATACCATAAATGTACCTACAAATAGTTTCATCTTTTAATTCTCATCCTCTTGAAAAATGATTTAAAAGAACATTATTTTTCAGCAATTAAGGACCTCACTTGTGTGATTGTTAGGTTTTAAATTATGAATAAAGATGAATCTGAACTGCCATGTTCAACACAGGCAAGAAAGGCAGAGTTTTCTAAAGGAAGCACCATTGGTCCTTGAACCACTGGCGCCCAAGAGAACTTCAATGTAATAAAACAATACTGTTGTTCCTTGTGTAGTTGGCTGCCAATGCTTTTTTCCCCTTATTTTGAACCTGTTATATAAAGTAAAATGTGGCTCAAAGGATATTTTTTCCATGAGTATATGGCAGACATCAGTACATATACAGAAAGCAGACAGATAGATAGTAGTCAAGGGAGGTATCTCTGCTTCACAGACTTCATTTTTATACCATAAAATTATATTTATAGACATTCTTCAATTTTATAAAATAAAAAATCTTTACAAACCAAAGCATATGTCAATATTCCACAGATTGTTTTAATGATTTACATTGTCATGACTATTAGTACACCTTCTCATGCACCCTTTGTTTTGCTTCTTTTGAAAGTCAAAGAATTGACTAATTTTTGGGGAGAGGCTGGATTCCTTTTTGACATTTAAATACAAATGTATACTTTTCTTAGTACATCTAAGAGATTTAATGATGATAAGTAAAACAGGCAAGATAAAATCAATTTTTCTCCTGTCTTTTAGGACAAACTTGGTCAACACTTGTAATATAAACAAGTTGGCTTCAAAGTGCTCTCTTGTTACCTAAGGGTTTCCTTGTTCAAAGAGTAAACTCTTATTTATTTGGCTTTTTAAAAAGCTAATTTCCTCCCAACTCCAATACATCTGACTTTAATTGCTGTTAATTGAGAAAAATGACAAGACAAGTCTCAATCATTTTAGCAGGTTTATTTGCCAAAGTTAAGGATGTGTGCCTGGGAGACAGGTCTATGTATTTCTCTGAAGACAATTTTGAGGGCTCCAAATTTAAAAAGGAAATGAGGGGATATTGAGAAGTACACAATTTTCATGTAAGAGGGGGATAGGGAAAAATAGTCATTCATGCTTTTGTCTGGCTCAGGGAATCTGCATTTTTACATAAGATAGCATAGACAAAGTAGGGGCAGGGGATACACATTTGTGTCTGGTGGGCTACCAATTTACATTGCCATGGTAAAATAGTAAAATTTTAACAGAATCGCCATGGTAAAATTTTAACAGAAACACCTTAGGGTAAAGATCCTGGAGCTCACTAGGAATTTCCTTGTGGGCAAAATATTGGGGAGGCATATAGCTTTTCATCTTATAGGCATCTTATTTAGGAACCAAAAAGTGGGAGGCAGGTTTGCATGACCCAGTTCCCAGCTTAAATTTTTCCTTTGGCTTAATGAGCTTGGGGTCCCAAGATTTAATTTCCTTTCGCATTGACAATATTTGTATTCAAAATGATTTATCTTAAATTAATATACCTATTCTTCTTGAATACATTTAGTAGGCTATGTTTCTTTTTTAAAAAAAAAAATTCTGTTTTCACTGGAACTTGATTTCTCTTTTTTTTTTCTAAGTATAAACCTGGTTATCTCTGAGGATAATTAAGAAAATTATACCTAAAAAGACTAATGTGCAATACCTTTTACCTTCATGAATTCAATAATTTTATTAAAGCCTTCAGGCTTATTTTCTTTACATGTGTTTCTTTTAAAAAATAGTTTTTGAGCTAAAGGAGGATTATAAAAGTCATACCTCAGCAAATTCGGTAGTAGTAAAATACAATGTTATCAGTTTGGTTATTAACTAGATTGCAGTGAATTAGTTTTTTAAAAGCTTACTGGTAAAGTCTACAGTAAACAAATGTTCACAGTGTTGCACTGAGCATCCAGACAACAAAGTTTTAGCCCTCTTTTCCCACCAGGCCTGTTGTTAAAACTGGGCTTAAGACCCAATATCAGGCCTCTCAATGCTGATTAGCTTCCCTGTTGGCCCCCACTTGCTTATCCAAAAATGAGCCTCTTTCAGGTCCCTTAGTTCACTGGTTGAGGTGCTGAGGTCCCGCCCAATTTTTGCAGTTTCCCAGAGCCATAGCTTATTCCTATAGCCTTGCCTCTCTGCTGGAGTTTTGTCACATGAGAATGAAATTCTCAAGGATAGTTACTAGGTCACTTGACTCTCGAATATTTACTGATATCAGGATTTTTATTTTTTATTTTTATTTTTTTTGGCTCAACCAATCCCACAGACTGAATTTCCAGAATTAGCTGAGAGAATATTCTACTCTTCATTTACTATGTTTAACATACCCTGCCATCCTCTTCAGAACTACCTGTGCTAACTGGGTCAGTTCTCCTAATTTCTCTCTTGCTTTAGTAAGAAGGTCTTTGGCCTCTACTTTTCTCCCTATGATGCTAGGATATAGCATTCCAGATGCTCCTGTGCAGTACAATAATTGACTAGGGTCCATTTGCAAGACTTACTGTACTCCCTAGTTCTACTCACAGACATGCCATACTTTCTTGATGCTCTTGCTGAGACAGCCAAGTGTAAAGGGGTTCCTGGAGAATTTCCAACCAGTCTGTGCACGGGGAGAACTGAGTGAGACCCGGGGAAGCTCACACCCTTTGCAGGGGGGGAGGATCCTGGCCTCTCCTGTTCAGGGGGGTGGGAACCTGGGATTCAATCTGTGGGATGGGGGCCTGCTAATGGGACTCTCTCATTTTGCTGAGTTTTTTTCCTCTTCATCCAATAAATTCCATTTTTCCCACCTATGTGTCCGTGAGCCTAATCTTTCCTGGTTGTGTGACAAGAACCCTGTTTTAAGGCAAATGAAGGAGAAAGTCCTACCACACTGCTATGACCATTTTTCATAGATCTCTTTGCTGGCTTCTTTTTGTTTATCAAGTATGTTAGTGTTTCTCAGGATTCTGTCTTTGACCTATTTTTTTTTTCATTCTCTGTGGGTATTGTATATAATCTGGTAATTTTAATGACACCATTGACTGCCAAATCTTCATCTTTAGCCTTGATCTCTCTCATGTTCTCCACATCCAGTTGGCTATAGACATCCCTGCCTGGATCTTCATGCCACCAGCGCAGTTCCCTGAATTCAATACTATTTCACCTATCTGAGTCTTCTAAATGCTGATGAATCTGCTGCAAATGCTTCCCCCCATTGTTTCAATACACAATTCAAAGGCCATCTATTTTGATAAAATGTCCCTGAAGCTGATCATTACACCCTCTATGTTCGGTTGGCAAAGAATGCACATGTTGAGGATGAGTAGTTTTAAACAGTCATAGGATAGGGAAGAATTCTTGCATAGCAAGTAAAAATTGAGTGTGGATGACTTTGTGGAACCATAATATATGCCAAGAAAAAGATAATTTTGCTCGTATTTTACCATTGTTTTGGTAATAATTATTAGAGCTTAGTAATAAAGTAAGTAACTCATAAGAATGTATTGCATTGAATAATAGGGAATTGAATAAGGATTGGAAACCCAACCTCATACCAATACTTTAAAATGCAGTTACCATTTGTATGCTGTAACTTACTGAGTTTATAAAGATTTCTTCTACTCTTTATGGTAACTTATAAAAGTATATAAATTAGCAGAATCAATAGGAGATCGATAGATGATAGATAGATAGATAGATAGATAGATAGATAGATAGATAGATAGATGTAGATGTAGATATAGATACATAGATACTTAGATATCTAAAAGGATATTTACTTTGGGAATTGGCTCACATGGTTATGGAATAAAAGAAGTCTCATGATATTCCATCTGCAAGCTCCTTGAGCAAGTCATTTAATATTTTTTTACCTCAGTTTCTCATCTGTTAAAGTGAATGGTCTAGTATTTTAGGTCACTTCTAATTCTGAAATTGTTTTATTTTAAGACTACATAAGCATGGAACCAAGGCATGAAGCTGGAGACTCAGGAAAATCATTGGTATAATTAGTCTGAGTCTGAAGGCTTGAGAACTAGGGAAGGGGTGGGGTGGCGGAGTTTGCTGGTAAAAGTTCCAGAGGCAAATGTTCAAGAAATTAGGAGCCCTGATGTCCAAGGTCAGGAGAAGATGGATGCCCCAGCTCAAGAAGAGAGAGGGAGATAATTAGCCTTTCCTCCACCTTTTTGTTCTAGCTGGGCACTCAATGGTTTGGATGATGCCAGCCCACACTGGTGAGGGTAGATCTTCTTTACTCTGCCAGAAAGACCCTTACAGAAACACCCAGAAACATTATTTTACACTTATCTGGGTTTCCCTTAGTCCAGTCAAGTTCATAAAATTAACCATCATAATATGCGTTCACTAGAAGGGATAACAAAAATTATTTTAAATATACATTACTAAAAAACTGCTTGTAAAATAACTATACACAAAAAGAATTTCAGGTGGCATTTTTAAAGTGTGAAAAGGTTCAATTATATTCTTAGTAATATTTAGGGCAAAATTTGTTGTAATATTTAGCAACAAAATTTGTTTGGCCAGCTGGCCCTAATTAACCAAAATTATATTTCATATGAGGCTCTCATAGTAATGAACATTGTTTTCTCAGCTGGTTAGACACAACATATGATTCTCCTCACAATGGAAACCTGGAATACCATAATAATCATAGCCAAAAGTAACAACTCAATGACATGATAAAAAGACATAGCTATAAATTTGATACTTTCTTTGGAAATGACAGCAACTGGTGTCATAGTATTAATCATAATTCAGTTGTTTGTGATAATCATAGTAATGTCTAAGGCCAAGGAATATACATATTGGTAACAAATGTGCATAAAATAGCTAATAATCCTATCTGGCAACCAGGTATGGTAGAATGAGTCAGACCTGGCAATTAGGAAATCCAGAAGCCAATATAAACTTTGATTCTAAATATATGCTTGAACAAGTCACTTAATATTTTTTTATCTCAGTTTCTCATCTGTAAAAGTGAATGGTCTAGTATTTTAGGTCACTTCTAATTCTGAAATTCTTTCATTTTAAGACTACATCAGCATGGAACCAAGGCATGAAGCAGGAAAGCAGAAAGGCCAATTTAAGATGTTTTTATAAGTGTATCTGTCTATCTTCTCTTGCCTTTTCAACAATTTCCTGAGAGATTAGGAATGGGAAGACATCATGAGACTGAAAGGAAGTGGAAGCTCAAGGGAGGGGTTTGCAGTGCTTTGTTTTGTCTTGTTTTGTTAAGTATTTGAAGCTTCAAGGCTGAATCATTTTTGATTTGGTCCATTTTGTAGAAAGTTATCACCACCACAGTAAGAAAAAATGAGTAAGCTCCAGTCACTCTAGCAAAGGCAGATTGTTTATGTCCACGGGCCTGAGGCTATCACAGCTACCTCTCTCTAAAACCATGTGGGCTGGTCATCAAGCTACTGTCTCTCAACTCAAAATCTAGTCTTCCAGACTCTGTTTTATGATGTTGGGGTTTGGGACTCTGAAAACTACATACTTCCTTTGCCAGTGGGTTTTCTATAAGGACGCCCCGATAAGGAGCACTAGAAAAAGAATGAAAGGGTGGCAGGGTTTTTTTTTTTTTTTTTTTTTTCCTATTTCTTGTTCTTCCTATCAGCATGCCCTTAGTACCGCTCTTTATTTCAGCAGCAGCAGTTTGGTTCGCTTCTAGGTTCTTTCAGCAGTCTCAGAACTAGTCCCATGTTGCTACCTCCACGTTACCCCCAACAATTCTGTCCACCTCCTCCTCAAAGGTGTGAGCTCCAGTTCCTCAAAGCTGCTAGCTCTGACAGTTCTATCCATTTTCTGTGTTCCCTCAGCCCAAGAGGTGGTGCTTCCTGTGGTTTTCTTTTTTGTGTTTCTTGGTATTTCATTTTGCTCTTTTATTCCCTCAACACCTGTGTAACCACCTCCCTGTATTAAATTCCCACTCTTGAAGTACCCACTGTAGTGTCAGTTTTTAAGACTTGGCTCTTGCTGATACACCACATGTGATTTGAAAATTATCTTCACTTGTCAGTGATTTTTTCACCACAACCAGCACTTTCAATAGAGAAGGATGAATGGACATTTCTACTACCGACTCCAGAAGACTCATAAAGGGTGATGATCAGACTCCCTTTCATTAGCTCCCAAAACATTTATCAGTATTTATGTTTCCAAACTATTAACATTCATGACTAACAGATTCAGGCTTCTTCAGATTTTATCTCTCAAAACCTACTACAGTCACCATAATTCAGTAAGGGATAAAGGAAGGACCAATTTTACTGGGAGAAAAGATCAAAACATGGAAATGTAGAGTCTTGTCTAAGGTTTCAGAGAAACTCAGCAGAAAAGTGAGAAATTTATTCAAGTATTTGGAATTCTAGATCAGACTATATCAAATTGCTTCAAAAAGTTAATTCTTAAGGAATTCTATAATAAAACTCAGGGAAGCATTTTTCAAGTTTTTCTGACAATGAGGGAACAAATTTTTAATATATTTTGATTATATAAATTGCTATGTATATAGTACTAACATATTGTTGTTGTTGTTGTTTTTCTGAGACAGTCTCACTTTGTCCCCCAAGCTGGAGTGAAGTGCTGTGCTCTTGGGTCACTGCAGCCTCGACCTCCTGGGCTCAAGTGATCCCTCCCACTTCAACCCCTGAAGTAGCTGGGACTATGGGCATGTGCCTCCATGCCTGGCTAATTTTTTGTATTTTTTGTAGAGACAGGATTTTTTGTATTTTTTGTAGAGGCAGACCATGTTGTCCAGGCTGGTCTGGAACTTCCAAGCTCAAGCAACCCACCCACCTTGGCCTCCCAAAGTGCTGAGGTTACAGGCAAGAGCCACTGAGCCTGACTGGTACTGTATAGTTAACAATGCACTTTCACGAACCTATTCCCATTGACTTCATCTCATAATAACTTTGGAATGTTGACAATGTCAAGTTTTATTTGCATTTTATAGATGAGAAAACTGAGATTACAAGAGGTTATAATGATTTACTCAACATCTAAGTAAATAACCTAATAAGTAAATATTCCAAACCCATGTAAGAAGCAGGTAGATAGCCCTATCTATCCCAAGTACAATAATCTCTCCATGATATTAAACTGCCTAGTTAATATTATGTATATTTATGCTGATAGCATTATGTGATAACTCTTTATTCTCTTTAGAAGAATAAACAACCATTACAATTAACACATGCTGTAAGAAAAGAATTCTATTCTTCATTTAATTATTTTATAATCAATAATATTTTAACTTACCAAAAGCAGAAGAGTATTAACTGAGTTCAAATTACCATAATGAACAATAAGAGAAAAAGTTACTCTGTTACTATAAGAAACCATTATTAAGTGAAAAAATTAAAGCAAACCAAGTCTCTCCAATTCCTTTTAGAAAATTACTTTATTTTGCCTGGACAGTGTGTTATTAGCATCTGAAAGAAAATCAGAATTGTGCTCTAAGCAGTAGATTCAAAGTTAATGTGCAAAGGATACTGCCTCTTTGTAATTCATTCAATAATACAATACTTTATTGAATAAAGACAGCCATTTAGACTTTACATATTGAGCAATTGTTCATCGGCAAAATGTCAGAATGCCAAAAAACCAAAGGAGCAAGTTACAAAGGACTTCTACTTTCTCGGATAAGACCTTAAAGCTATGCACAGTATTTCTCAGATTAATAGATATATATTAATATTAATACCAATGGCAAAGTCATACTGTTCCCAATTCAATAGTGAAAGCTAAATCTGGAAGGCACCTCAGTTTATATTTTCAGGGGCTCAATATGAATGTTTAAGAGATGCAGCTCAAGTAGCAACCATGATATTTTATTTTGAGCCACTGTCTATGATAAGAAACAGTAGTCCAATAAAAAAATCTTCTTATCTTTTTACTTTAAACCATGTTGATAGTTTTAAGTAAATGAAAGTAATAGTCAAGAACTATGGTAGCAACAGGTGCTCTCAATAGTGTGAATTACGTTGTGTATTTTGTCTGCAGCACTTGATCCTGTGATACAAAGATAGTGTGGACTATGCATGAGATTCCAAGCCCTGACTGAATTCAGCGCTCAAAGTGGCCCAGGGTTCTCAATTTTGAGCCTTTGCTAGTGCTTGTTCAAGCCTTTGTAACTGTATTTGCTCCCACTCCTTGCCACTAGCCTGTTGTAGTATACTGGTACTTAATCCGAGATAGAAGGGTTCCCTACTGCTATAGCTTGAATGTGTCCCTCAAAGTGCATGTGTTGGAAACTTAATACCCAATGCAACAGTGTTGAGACATGGGACCATTAAGAGGTGATTAAGTTATAAGGGCTCGGCTCTCATGAATAGATTAATGCTATTATTGCAGGAATGAGTTAATTATTGTGGGAGTAGGTTCCTGATAAAAGGATGAGTTCAGCCCTCTGCTCTCTTCTTTGTGCTCTCTTGCCCTTCAACCTTCCGTCATGGACTTATACAGTAAAAATGACCTCACCATATGTGGGACCCTTGACCTTAGAATTCCCAGCCTCCATAATTGTATGAAATAAATTTCTATTCTTTATAAGTTACATAGACTCAGGTATTCTGTTATAGCAACACAAATGGACTAAAACAGAAAATGGGTACCAGAAGTGGGGCTGCTGCTATATAAGCACTTGAAAATATGGAAGAGACTTTAAAACTGAGAAAAGGGTAGAGGCTGGAGGAATTTGGAGAAAAAGACTAGATAAAGCCTAGATTGCTGTGAATGGAATCTGAAGGGTAGAGGAGCTATAGAGAGAGCCTAAATCTTCCTAGTGATTACTTAAGTGGCTGTGATCATAATGCTGGTAGACATATGAGCAGTAAAATCCATTCTGATGAGATCTCAGATGGAAATTAGGAACAAGGTATTGGAAACTAGGGTAAAGGATGTCTTTGTTGAATAGTTGCAAAGAACTTGGCAAAATTATGTCCATGTCCTAGAACTTTGTGGAAGGCAGAAATTAAGAGTAATGAACTAGGATATCTGGCAGAAGTATCTAAGAAGCAACATATTCAAGGTGCTACATAGCTTTGTAAACCAAAAATAAAATTTGAAGGCCCCCTGCAACCATCTGAATGAACTTCTTCTTTGGCCAAGACACTATAAAATTTTACCTGAAAGACTGGTTCAGGCCACGATGGGAAGTGAGGGTTGGACATGCTTTATTATACCCGTCCAGCCTTAACATCAACATCAATCTTAAGTCCGATAAGAAACATTTATAGTCTTCTCTCTAAAGCTCACTACTTGAAGGTTTCATCTGCATGATAAAACTTGGTCTCCACAACCCGTTATAGAAACCCAGACATTCCTTCCTACTGATAATGACTCTTTCAACCAATTGCCAATCAGAATATGTTTAAATCTACCTATGACCCGGAAGTCCCCTGTTCAAGTTGTCCCACCTTTCAGATTGAACCAGTGTCAGTCTTACATTTATTAATTGATGTGTTATGTCTCCCTAAAATGTATAAAAAGAAGCTGCACCCTGACCAGCTTGGGCATCATGAAATATGGATTGAAGGATGCCAAGTTCTGTTCTATTAATCAAGATAATGGGAGAATAATCCCAAAGGCATTTTAGATATCTTCAAGAAAAGCTAGAACCTTGAAGGTAAGATTTCCAGAGAGGTGCTTGTGGGACCTCAACATTCACTGCTCTGTGTCACCTCAAGACTCTGTTCCCCACATTCTGGTACAGTGTCCCTCAGCTGTCCCAGCCAAGGCTCAAGTGTGCCCACATACTGATTGACCCACTGCTCTGGAAGGCACAAGGTGTCCATACGGTGCTAATTCTGCAAGTATGAACAATGCAAGAGCAGTCTCAGCTATTCTGTTATAGCAGCACAAAATGAACTTAAGACACCTGCCAACACTTAGGAATTTGACTGTGAGACTTCCACCTATGCATGCCTTACTGATTTTGAAAAACTCTGCTAACTGGAAAATGGTAAGCTGTTTCTCTTCTCCAAATTTTGTGAGAAGAAGATACTGCTGGAGAAATTCAGGAAATCCTCTGTAAGGTTATAACAAATCTACTTAGTGTGGGCTTTGAAGATTACCATACCTGTTATAAGTGTTAGGTTTTCACTTACAAAACCAAGACAGCAGGATGCAAGTGTGAGTGGGAACAGGTAGTGGTGTGCTGCCCTGGGTGTCCTGGGCCTGGGTTAATATAATCACACAGGACAGCCTGGGAAAACTATAGCATATCCGTTGCTGTTTTTGTCCAGATTCTGGAATGCTGGGGGAGAAGGAGGGGTGTACAGGAAGCTTTGCTAACGTGCTGCTCAGAGAGCTCCTTCAAATCTTGAGAGTCTTCAGACCAGAGCTCATCTATTGAGATACAGGGGGAGTATTCCCTCTCTCTCTAAATACATTCTCCAAAAGTGGAGCCTTTTGAAAGATAACGCAATGTATCAACTTAATTAAAGTTAATGAAAAAAGATGTTAGTAGAAGGTGAGGTTGAGAGGTTCACAAAGAAATTAATAAAAGTGTGGTATAATTTTTAATTTGCTTACCTCACAACAAACTATAAGACAGGCTTTGCCTAACCCTGTCCCCAGACTCCTACCCTCTGATGTTAGAACCAGGTTGTTTTCCAGAGAACACTCAATGCTCAAAGACCTAGGTCTGAATATAAAGCTTATGGTGCTGACAATTTTAGCACAGGTGTGTGGGTTTTGCAGAAGATGAACAGGGATTAGAAAAGGGGAACAATTTCTCAATTGCGTAAGTTGACAGCAAATCCTTCAGATAAATAAAGGTGATCCAGCCACTACTCTGAAATGTCTACTCACACTAGGGATGCAGGATTTGCTGCCCCAAGATTTAGCAACTAGATCTTGCTTGAATCGCTGGGTTTGAGTTTTCCTCCTAAAGGTGGATTTTCACCGAGTGGGGAACTTCAAGATATATATAAACCATCAATAGTTCATTGTTTCTAGGCTGGGACATCCTAGGGACCAAGGACATAGAAGTTCTATCATAAAGTCACATCAGCTAGGCTGAGGCAGAGCAAGAGAAAGAATATGGAAAGAAAGATCTTGGGACTCAGGTAGTCTATAATAACAGCAAGAGCAGTGAAAACATCTACTCTCACTCTTCCCTATCAAGTTCTTCTTCTCTTCCAGGCATGGTGCCAAGAGCTTTATGTGCGTTTATTATATCACCGAATCCTCACAACCCTGAAAGAAGATTTTTTTTTTTTTTTTGGAGATGGAGTTTCACTCTGATTGCCCAGGCTGGAGTGCAATGGCATGATCTCGGCTCACTGCAACTTCCACCTCCCAGATTCAAGCGATTCTCCTGCCTCAGCCTCCCTAGTAGCTGGGATTACAGGCATGTGCCACCACACTGGGCTAATTTTGTATTTTTAGTAGAGATGGGGTTTCTCCATGTTGGTCAGGCTGGTCTTGAACATCCTTGGGTGATCCGTCCGCCTCGGCCTCCCCAAGTGGCCGGATTACAGGCATGAGCCACCGTGCCTGGCCTGAAAGAAGAATTTGTAAATCTCCATTTCATAGATGAGGAAACAGTGACACATACCCTTCAAAGTCATAAAAATGGAAAATTACAGCACTGGGACTTGAACTCAATAATCCCCAGCCCATGCCTTTAGCCTGTACCTCCACTCCAGTCCTTACTATCTTCTTCAGGAGAGTGTCAATGCCAAACAGGAAAGGAAGTGTTGATAAGAAGAAAGCCAAAGTCTTAAGTGGAGGGAACTGAAAGGGACTTTGACAGCTCAACTAGTAGCAAGGTTCTAGAACCAGACATGGGAAAAAAAGGGAAAGAGAGTCAAATATAAAATGCATGTGGAAAGGAAAGTACAGTAATTTGGGAAAACTTGGTCTTGAGGAAGGAATCGGCTCTCTTTAAAGCAAAGCCTGGTTTGTATACCTTTTAGCTACCACACTAACATATTGTGAAGGAATATTTACAAATACTCAAAATCACTAACAGTAGCGTTGCTTCTAGAAAGACCTGAGTCAGAAAGAAGTATTTCCAAGGTCTACAAAAATGAATTTGCAAATAATTTGCAAATTACAAATACATTTAGGAGGGAAGGTCTAATTTGTTCCCATTTGTATTTTGTAAATGTACAGATTGTTAAAATATCTGTAACTGGTTTTGTTCAAGCTTTTTGACTCACACTTCTAAAGAAAGATTAAACTACATGACCTCTCTGTTTGTACTAGGCATTTTATTCTTGTCACTAATGGTAGCAACTTCCTACTTAGAGGAAATCTTTTGATTCATATACCATTACAGGGTAAAGTCATTGACTTTTTAAAATTTACAATGTTGAAAATTTATGGAAGCCCAACCACTTTTTAACATATTATTTATTATAGCTTTTGGATTTATTTCTCCTCTTTTCTATAACTTTGGCTTTTTAAATGAATTGTCATGTTTCTTGCTTCAATCATCCGTTCACATCAACTATGTTTTGGGGTTACATTCAGCAAGATTGCCACTACTAACCTGAAATTTTCAAACAGTAAAAAATATCTGTATCAGAAGCCATTGGTATTTCAAGACTAATTCTACCCTTTCTTCTCTGATGACCTCAGCCAGAAGCCCTGGGGCTATGCATTGTTAGGAAGAAGTTCAGAAGACAGGTAGCTACAGGTACCATGTCCATATGAGTCACTCAGCTTGGAAAGTAACATTTACTCCAGGTATTAATGGTCACAATCCACAAAAGCAAAAAATTTTTCCACTTTATCTCCCTTTAGATGTGTACAAAAATGACTGCAGAAAGTAGTCACTTTCTAATAACAGTTTCCAGAGGTCATAGAGAGATGAAATTGTCACTGTGATGTGCATAGTGTGGAGGCAAGGCCACTCTCAAAGAGGATAATGCTATTTTCTTAGTTATTATGATGGACAAACTACTAGCCACTCACATCCCAGTTGAAAGCTTCTCCAAAAAGAAAAAAAAAAAAAAACATAAAATTTCTCTGTGACTCGAAGTAAACACAATGAAAACAATGTGACAGTGTTATCCATCCCAGAACAATACCGATCGGGAGTAACATGCTTGGACCGCAATATACTGCTACCAGTCTAATGTAAATTTTCTCTGCTACTGCAATTCTTTACAGAATTAACTGGGGTAAAATTGAAACAATGACCCATTTGTACTTTTTCTCTAGAATTTCTCACAGGAATATTAGGGGGGAAAAACATGGGTCAACAACCATGTCCAAAGAGTTTTAGACCTGTTCTCTTGAATACAATTGTGTACAGAAAGCAGCCTGGTGCACCCAGCCTGAAGGTAGGATCTGGTCAATGAAACTGTGACAACAGCCCACAGTCAAAGTTTTATTTGGATCAACCTTGGGCTAACATTGTACAGCAGTTTCACGGCACAAAAGGGCAATATGAATTATTGCAAAATTTGTTTCATAGAGATGTAAGAATGATACTTGAGTTTCCATTTGTCCTTGACACTTCCGCTGAAAGGGAAGGAGCTGAACCCAGTGACACTTATTCAGCAGGGTACAGGCTTTTCTAAACTTTCGTGTGAGAAGAAGCCCTAGTGGACGATGTGGTTAAGGCAAATAGTCTAGTCATTTCAAAATACAGATGTTATGCTAGGAATGAAACTTGAACGATAAGAAGAAAGATTTCATCTGGGCCCTCAATTCCTTAAGAGAAAATCTTAGGAATAAAGAAGTAAAGGATAGGGTGTAAAGGGAGGTAGAAATCCCCAGGCCAAATTCTGTAGAAGAGTTCTTCGCTCTTTTTCACCAGCTCTTACCCCCAGTGGTATATATTACCACTCTCTTTTCTGTTCTCTAATTTAAGCCTGTTTTAAGAAAGGAGTTGGAACTCAGTCATAATCACAAGTAATATAACAACCTAAGAGGTCTTTCTCTCTCTCATACACACATGCACTCAAATATATGGGATTTGTATAGGTAAAGCTATAAGCTGAAGCAGTAAAACTCTTACGGTAGAAGCGACAGAAATAAAAATTTTATAGTAGAATCAGGTATTGAAAAGAAATAACAGAATTATTGTGTATGTAGTGGGGAGGGCGGGGGAGAGAGAAAGAAGGCACTGAAATAACATTATATTGCCCTCTATCTCTTGGAAAGTACTGGCACAAAAAACATGTTTCAGTCTCAAGTATTCTTTCTTCACTTAGCAAGCATCTGTCTCTGTGTCTACTTTTATTCCTGACCTATAAAATTTGTGAGGACAGAGAAATGGATCTGCCATATTCCTTGTATCCTCAATGATTAGAACCATGAAAATAGGACGTAGTAAAACTTTGTTGAGTGAATGAGTAAGTGGGCAAAGTACACTGTCAGTCAGAAAATTATCAGAAATAATAAGAAAATTATTCTCAAACTCAATAGGTATTCAGTCATCCTCTATTTTCTTTGTTTATTAGTTTTCTTGGTTTTTACCATAGTGTCTCAGGATCTAGTGTCTGACCACTTACCATTATGCAAATTGGCCACAGTGGCAGGGAAAAAGGGGAAAGGCAATTGGGGAACATCCATTGCAGATCAGAGATTAGACGAAGAGCTAGGTAGATCTCACTCATTTTATTCATAAGTGGATTATCTCTAGTCTCCCTTCATCTAGCAAAATACTACAGTGCTCATTCAACTAGCAGGAGATACGATTCTACATAAGTCCATTATACATATGTGTACATCTAAAGATCCAGAGTTTGTGCTTATTTATTTCACCACAGTGAGTTGTCTACACAAATATATTTCTAGAAAAAAAAAAAAACATAGCTCAACATGACATCAATTAAAACTGTCTAGAACAAAAAAAAATAATTTAAAAGCAATTAAGCAAATAATGCTCATTGACTCACATTTGAATCACTAATTTTGTCTGATTAAAACTGAATATGGCAGTAATAGCCAGGAACATGAGCCCAGTTCCTTCAGGAGTCCCAATTGTCTGGCCTCTTTATCTCAATTTCCACTTCCTCTTCTCAAAACAAGCTATCAGTAACTTTCATTTTATTTCCTATGGTTTGAAACATTTCAAAACTGTGAGTTCTTGAAACTTGAGTGTAAAATATTGACATTCATTATAACAAAATTCATTTTATAGCCACATAAAGGAGCATCCCTGACATATAATCATCTATTAGCTATTGTACTTCATTTATATCTGAGTTTATTATCTTTTTGCTGTTTGGAAAGGATCTTTGGTATATACTCTGCTGCAGACAGGCTAAGGCAGATGCAACACGACTCTAGAGAAGAGCTTTGTTGGGCATTTAGCAGTTCCCACTGTTACAGGAGGAAGTTCAGGTAGGATACTGCTTTCCTCTGTAGGAGCAACGAGCTTCTTTCTGGGATGCTCCTGGAGGAGTCTTAGCCTCTCTACAAACCACAGGCACACAGAAGAAAATACCAGACACCTGGGTTCTTGACTTAAGTAGCCGATTATACTCAAGAGATCCTTGGCTCTGTTCAGTCAAAGAAACTAAAATGGAACCAAGAAGCATCCCTCTACTCCTTTTTGTGCATGAGGGGAATGAACCTTCACTGTAGAGGGTGATGAGATACATTGCACCCAAGAATAAGTCCAGTGCCAACTGAACTGTTCAGGTAACATCATCCATATCTGTCTGCAAGGGGTGGAGGCTATGGATTTGCAGAGGTTTGGTGAATATGCAATTTTCTGCTTAAATCCACAGAATGGTTTTTTGTTCTATCTTAACTAGGTCTTATGATGGCTTAGAGAAGTCTCTGTTTTCATAGACTACAGAGCCTCTTTCCAGCCATCCTGTAGAGACTGGGGGAACACACAGAATTGTCAGTGAAAGGAAGGCTCAGGATGTGGAAGTGACTTTATCTCAAATGGTCTCAGAGATTCCTGGTGATAGTTTTAAATATACCATGGATACAAGCCCAAAATTATTTCAAAATAAATCTGTGTAGATTACACATGACTTTAGGTGTCATGTGTTTTTTGGTTGTGGTTTTGGTTTCTGCAACAGAAAGGATCTTGCTCTGTTACCCAGGCTGGAGTGCAGTGGTGTGACCATGGCTCACTTCAGCTTCAACCCATCAGCCTCCCAACTAGCTGAGACCACAGGCACAATGCCTGGCTATTTTTTTTTTTTTTTTTTTTTTTGAGACAGGGTCTTGCTACGTTGCCCAGGCTGGTTGGAAACTCCTGTGATCAAGCAATCTTCCTACCTTGGCCTCCCCAAATCTGGGATTATTGGCATGAGCCACTGTGCCCGGCCTTGTTATTTTTTAACAAAACAGAAAATGACAGTACCATTATTGATGATGATGATGATAGCTAAATTTTGGTGTGTCTCTATAATGTACTTGGACTGTTCTATGCTCTTTATATGGATTATTTTAGTTAGTCTATGGTGCAGTTTTTTTTAATTCTTATTATGATCCTTCCTGTTTTACAGATGAAGAAACTGAGAAAGGTTATGTGATTTGGCCAAGGTCACTCGTCCAGTAAATGGGGAGCTATATTTAAAACTTAGAGCTAGAAATTATCTCAGAGATCATCAAATTCAGGGCTCAGCAAACTTTTGTTTCTGTGAAGAAGCAGATCATAAATATTTCAGGCTTTGCATTACAACTTTGCTGTTGTAGTTGAAAGGAGCCATTGATGGTACATAAACAAATGAGAGCAGCTGTGTTGCCATGTTTATGAAACTGGTAGTAGTCTGCATTTGACACATAGGCTGTAGTTTACTGACCCTTAATCTAGTCTACATCACTCATCTTATACCCGAGAAAACTGAGATCCAGAAAGGTGACGGTATTTACACTGCTGTGCAGTATCAAAAACAAGAGGAAAGTCTCACAGGTCTCAGTCTTATATTCTTTTCATTATACAAATTCAAGAGTTTCACCAGTTAATATGTTAATAAATTATAATGTCCTATATTAAAACAAATGTAGAATTCACTTGAAACTATGACAGCCCCTTATAGATCTTTATACTCAATAAAAGTTGATTTTGAACTGAGACTTTTCTACTTTACCTGGTTTGTGTTGATGTGGTACACACAGCTCAGAGACCAAACAGAAAATTCCAAAACACATCTCATTAAGTCAAATAAAAAATTAGGGGAGTCCAACGCCCCAATTGCCACAGACAAGATGATGAAGCTAGCTGAATAATTCCACCAACACATATGCAAAAACTCAATTGTAGGGAGCAAGACACAGGCCCTCACTCAGTTTCTTCTACCTGCAGCTGCTCTCCAGATTTTTCTCTAAGGCTTCATGTAGACCTGTTAATACATTCTCTAATTAAAAATGACATATTTCCCTCCAACTATCTCTATGGCCAAAATTCATGGCCTCTGAAATTTTACTTGAAATGTAATTCAATTATTGATTGATTATTGCAGGTCTCATTCCTTTAACATTTTTCATCAAATTTAAGTGAAAATTTTATCAAATAATAAAGCTACCAAGAAGAGGTATTGTGCAATATCAAAGAGACAACAAAAAGTTGATCTTTGGTGAAAATGTGATCTTTTAACAATAGTAGTAACTAAGAAAAACATTAATGACAAATATTTATTGTGCACTTACTCTATGCCAGGGTCTGTGCTAAGAATTTTATATTTAATTCTAAAAACCACAACTGGGGATACCGGCTCTCAGAGATGTGAAGGAACCTACCCAAATTATACAAATCATCAACAGTGAACTGGAATTCCAGCAGGTGACCTGTGAGTCCAAGCAATTGATCCATCTCTGGAGCCCAAGCCCTCACTTCAGGTTGGCAGGATTTATGTACCTGGACTCCCCTTCCTAGCTGGGTGACTTTGGGCCAAATTCTCTGCTCAGTTTCCTTGTCTGTGAGACAAGCATAATTATGGTACCTTTTTTATGGTATTCATGGGTAAATTAATAGTTAATCCACACAAAGTGCTTAGCAATACACCAACTTAAAGTTTAGAGATTATGATGACTATCAGTATTATTAAATTGTTTTAAATATATAAATAAACATTTTCCCAAATGACCACATAGGACCAAAGGGACCTGGATTTCAATTCTGGCTTCTTAACTAACTCTCTATATCATTTCAAGTTAGACATTTACACATTTTTATCCTTAACCAGTCTTTTCTTTTGTAAAGTAGGTATTAAAATACAGAGTTCGCATGAAAATACAAAGAAGGAATGCTTCAGGGTCCTCATGGCAAGGCCAGGGAGGATGCTGGGGAAATGTCATTGCCCTCCAGCCTTGCTGCAATTGTTCCTTTTCCAGCTATGAGAATCCCATAGAACCTTGAAAGTGTGGCTCCACTGGACCTCAGGACTGTCCTGGACAAAAACTGCCAAAATGAAGTCCTCATGCCTCACAGAGCCTTGAGTCTCATGGTAGGGGAGAACAATGAGGAACTATAGCAGTTACAATAAGGTAAATACACGAAGCCAGGGATACACCTAACCCAGATATTGGGTCAAGGGAATGTCTCAGAAAAATTCTGAGAATTAGTAAGAACTAGCCAGGCAAGAGACAATTTGTTAATGCTTCAAGTAGAAAGAATGACATAACAAATGCTGCGAGCACACAAAGTAGAACTTTAAAACAGGTTAATTTTCAGTGCAAGTGGAGAATCTAGTTCCAGAGAGAGAGGCCAAGAGATGAGTGTGCAGAAGTAGGGCCTTGAAAAATACAGGCGCTGAAGAGATTGTTACTGTGGTTCAGGTGGTCTGACCATCGTCACATTGACACTTTAGAAAGATTATTCCGAATATAGCTTCTTGGGTCATAGTCCATTCTACAATGTTTTCTCCTCACTCTAAATAACCACAGCTCTAATCCCTTGTGTCATTCATTTGACAGGTAGTCACATAGAGTTTTATCATTTTTATTATAAATGATCTTTGTATATGCCTTGTGTTTTACTTCTTTATTCTTTTCACAATGTTCTGTCAACAGTAAATGCTCAACAATTATTGACCAGTCCCGTCACTCCCTACAGCCAGGGCTATCTCTTACGATCCTTCTCTATTTCCCCACATTGTCTGAAAGAGTCGCACCTAATTGAGTCATCGTTTCTATTATTTGAAAAGAAACTGGGAAAAAATGATGTTTCTCCTTGTTGTCTTCTTCACTTAAAGCTATCCTCAATCCACACTGTTTTGAAAGTTCTAAACATATAATCTAATATGGAAACACAAGAAAACAGAAAACACAAACAGGTTGCTTACATATAAAATATCTTCACTGCCAGCTAAGATGGTTGTGTTATTCAAATATGACTTAGAACAATAATAAAAATTTGGCACCTGTAAGACCTGAAAGTTAAAAAAGATAGGAAGGTGTGTCAGCAGGAAATCTGGAGGCAGGCGGGCAAGCTTCTCAACAAAAATAAAGAGGATGATGTCTCATAGCCTGCTGATGAGCTCCGTACCACACCCGTAAGGAATCAACCCGGCTCAGTGCAAAGCATGCTCCTCTGACAGCTGGATGAACAAAATGGCCAATTTCATCACCTATTAGAGAAACACTTCCCAGGAAGGTGGGTGAAAGACCAATCATTTACCAATAAAGGGGTTAATTAAAACATTCCAAAGAGATGGTGACAGCAGTTGACATTTGGTTGCTTGCTTGAAACAGTATAGAAACAATGCTGAAGAAAAGAATTTCATCCTGTGTGGAAGTCGTGAATTGCCCAATTCTTGTGCCCTCATGACATTTCCTAAGGCAGTTCAATGGAGTAAACATAAAGTGATGTTTTTGTAACTCAGCTCTTCAATGAGGTATAAAATTCCTATTTCCCCCAAATAGTCCTCTGACTTAATAGGTACTTGAATTTCTCTTCGATGACTCATAACAATACTAACAGTAAGTCACTCTGAACATAAGCTGGAAAGGTAGGAGCATTAGTTCTGGAGATCTGAAAATAAGACACACCAGGTAGAGATGAGGAGAAAATAGTCAGATAAGAAACTTATTCCAGGATTTGGTTAAGAAAGGAAGAAATTCATTAAACTGTCTCACACCAGCATCATTGTGGCTATAATAAGACAAGTATTCTTAAAGAAAAGAGGACTACAAAATATTCTATGCAGATCTTTAGCGATGATTTCCTCTCTTAAATAACACATTTTTAGTAGCGATCAACAGTTGGCGAAAAGCTCAGTAACCATAAATCTAAAACTGTTATTAATAGTATATTCATCTTGAAGTGATTGCCCTTGTATGGTAACCCCTATGAGAATGTCTGTCAGTGGATCAGCTTGCATACCTCTGAGCCCAGAAACAACTTATAAGAGAGGAAAAAGAACTAAGAATCTTCACGCTGGAGAGTAATCAGACTACAGGGTTCATTTTCAATAACTTAGCAAATGAGAGAGAAAGAGTGAGAGAGAGAAAGCTTTGCCTGCTGCTGGTAAGGCTGTAGTACTTGACTATCCCTTTGAGTATATTTCTTCCATCCAGGCAATGCGCCATTCAGTGGAGGTGGGGTTTAAAGGATGGTAACATAATGATAATGATACTGACAAGAATTATTACAGTCATAGAAGCAGTCACCTACTGGTCATCTGTTATGTGCCAGACCCTTTGCTCCTTACATATGTGACCTCTAATTCTCACGAGAACCTTCAATTTAAATACATTACCTTAATTGATAGATAGAGCCAAGAATCCATCAATTCCTCTTTCTGACCTATTTATTTCTAAAAATATACTCTCTAAAAATGGTGAGGGAATTTGATAGATTTGGTAGTGACCTGAATAGATTCATGTAATATCAAGAAGACTTCAGTGACAGCTTTGGGCATTGGTGAGTCTGTCTGTCCAAAGCTAGGTGGGCCTCCTATTTGCATATTAAAGGTCAACATCACAAATTGCTGCCATCCCTCATATGGCAACAAATTGGATACCACTCTTTTTATCTACAGTTCAAGGCAGGAGCAGGGTAAGAATTTATCTGGTTCTAGTGGGGTTCTGGCTAGAATGTAAATCCTGTTCACTTCTCTTCACAGTTTTGAAGTCTGATTATTACTAAATTTCTAAATAAGCAAAATCCAACAGATACTTTCTCATTTGAAGTTGTTCTACTGTCAATTCCAGCCCCTCCTTTGCAAACCTTACGTAGCTTTCAATGTCAAGCTCCCTGCAGTTTCCTCCTCTATTGACTCTGATTTTCTTTTTTCTATCTGCATTTCCATGGCACATGTTATCTATATCTGTTCTGTCCAGTCCAGAGCCACCAGACACATGTGGCTATTGAACACTTGAGCTGTGGCTAGTCTGAATTGAGATGTTCTGTAACTACAAAACATACACTGGATTTTGAAGACTTAAATGAAAAAAAATGTAAAATATATCAATATTTTTATTTTGATTATATAAATAAGATCATTTGATTATATAAATGATCCTATTTTTCTATATTTGGTTAAACCAAAATAGTTCTCAAATTAATTTTACCTTTTTCTTTTTACTATTTAAAATACGACCATTAGAAAAATTTGAAGTTCCATATGTGACTCAGATTTCTGGCTCAAATTATATTTCCATGGAAAAAAACTGGTCTGTATTCTTCCAATTCAAAGTGCAGTCCATGGCCAGCATCGTTTTACCTGAAAACTTGTTAGACATGTGGAATCTCAGGCCCTATCCCTGACCTACAGAATCAAATCATTGCATTTTAACAAGAGTCCCTGGTGACTCATTAAAGTTTTTTAAAAATTTGATATACACCATTACTTTTGATGCTTTTGGCATCTGTACTTACAGATCATCTGTTTTATGTGCACATGTTACATCTCAGCAGATGCACTTTGGAGTAAAGACCACAACTATATTCCTTGAATAATTCTCATAGTACCGAGCATAAAAGTAGATATCTAGAGGGAGTGGAATGAATTATTTGATAATTTAAAAATTATTCTCTAGGAAGTCAGATGGTTCCATCATTTTTCTTACACCTGTTAAATTTTGGTCTGTGATCCAAAATATTATACAAGATGATGAATTAAATCTTCAAATAAAAATAAATGGAAAATAGTATGGCATAGTCATAATGTTAAGCTTATTTATGCACTTTGTAGCTCTCTACCCCTTAACTTTGGAGAACTGAAGAGATTAACTAAAATTTTGTAATGTCGCTACTGATTTCCCTATATGGGAAGAAGCCACATAAAGTTACCTTAACAAAGTTATATTCATCTTCCCTTTGAGTTTCCATCTAAAATTAAATCTGCTCTTTTTATCTAAAGGAAAGTCATTATAGAAATGTACATGAAAACCTGGATTAATTGTAAATAGAAATTTCATTGCTCAGGTACTTGATGTAGATATTGAGAAAATAAGTAGATAGCAATGATCTCTAAAAAGGATGGAAGAGGGTGAGCTAGAAGTGGAGACACAGTACAATTTTCTGCAGTGTTTATATATACTATTGGGCCATACAGAGCTGTCCTAAACTCATTGGCAATCAAATTAAATAGAAAATGCAAGTATTCTTTGAAAGGATGAAAAAACTATACATCTACGGTATCTCCAGTGAAGAGTGATGTTTAAAACGGTGACCTTGAGACCTTGACCACAGTTAATTACCACGATTCTATTATGGACACTGAATTCAAGGAAAAAAGGTCACTATTGTATGGTATGTTTGAAATGATAGTGAAGACTGCCTCATTGATTGGAATATTCTTGTTCTCTGAGCATTCTATTTATTTGAAGTTTTCCATCAAAAGGTCTCCCAAGTTGGGTTTCACACCCTGCTAGAGGTTAGGTAGTTCATGATTTTATATTTAGAGTTTCCATGTTAGGCTTGTTCTGAAGCGAGCTTTTGTTGCTGACTTCAAATGTAGTTTTAGTGTGTAGTTATTGTTATTCAATCTCAGGACAACTATAATTTTGATTATCCTGTAATACGTCACCATAACTCCTATATTAGTTATTGGAGTTTTCATGTGAAGTCAGGATAATGTAATGAAGACACACAGGATTGTTTGTTTCATGGAGATTAAAATACTTCCAAAATTCTTTACAACTTCACAATTCCCACTGGAAACATGAGGGCAAATGCTATAATATTTCATGCTTAGCTTACAAAAGAAATCTTTTTCTGGGGTTCATAAAGGCAAAGACATCCCCCTGTAAATATAAAGCTTCCTCAATTCCCTTGCCAATGCAAGAAAGAGAAAATGAGAAAATGTGTAATTCTTTTTATGGGGTCTCATATTTTTTTTGTGGGCTACTGTCATCACAGTATTTCACTATAAACATTTCCAAATTGATACAAGTCCTCTCAACTCTTTGATATCAAGAATACCATGTATTCCTGTATGTATTTATACCTGATAGAGAAAGATGAGCGAAAAAGATATATACATTTATCTAGCAAATAGCTAAAAGGCCAAGAACCTCATTTTAAACTACTCAACTGTAGGCTAATTACAACTGTAAAAGTACCCTGAAACAGGAGGATGTGCAGACCACAACCAGCAGGTCCTATTTTAGATGAGTAAGTGCAGGATTTTAGAGGTGTTATCTGCCACAAAGCTCACAAAAATGAGCAGAATGCAAAATTGCCAGTGCTATCCAGTATCCAAAGGCAATTTTCACATTATAATTCACCCCAATTTTATTTTCACACTCCTTACTTAGGACTTCCCAACAAAATTAAGAATGAAAATAGGAAGAAAGAGGTGGGAGAAAATTATCATGGTGTTGAATTAGCAAACTGCAGTTAGGCATATTCCAATGAGAGGAAAGATGAAAGACTGGCATGTTCACATTGAGGTAGGATGAGAGAAATCATGCACAGAGCAATCAGAAGCCTGGACCACAGGGAATGGGAAAAGGTAGGAGAGTAGTATGGCTTATTCTAGTATGGTTCTTTTCTCAAAGTTCTTGATGCACTGGAGCCAACAATTCAGGGCAAGTTTTGCAGTTTGTAAATACCGATTGCAATTTTAGTAGTAAAAGAGGCAGGCAAAGAATTGTAGGCTAATATTATCCATTTAAATGTTGACTGTAATTCTGGTCTTTGGTAATTATTGCTTTTTTAAAAATCTAGTTTGTTTTTAGCAGGACTGTGCATAATTTATTGCCCATGGCATATCAATTGGAAGAAAGCTCAAATTTTAAATACTGGCTAGCAAAATGAAAGCCATTTAATGTCATAAAGGAAATTAACAAAAATAAACAAATACCCACAATTTACGAGGCTAGTCTTTCCATTTGCTTTGTATGTTTGTAAACTATTTTCAACAGCTCAGGAAGTTTCTAGGTTTACAAGATTGTTACTCCTTCACAATTTCTATTTCTGGCCTTGGTGAAATAAGGAATCTACAAGCCTTAGTTTTCTACCCTACCAATACCTTCCAAATATACAAGTGTATAAAGTCACAGCCCAGTATGCAGATTGCTTTTACTGCTTTTGATCTATTGAAGCCAATTAAGTAGTTAAAGATCATTTGCACAGTCAAAATCTTAGCTAAACAAACAGCATTTCCATGGCCCATTTCAGCCAGAATGTGAAATAAGAAAATGTCCCAAGGATAAATATTCTTTTGCATCTCGTATTATGGATACAAACAAAATAGCAGATGAAATATCCAATGTTTTGGATGATAGCCTCGTAAATGTCTAGATTATGCTGGCCTTTTCACTTGGGTACTATAAGAAAGGGCACTAGGAAGACCAATTAGTAATCAGAACTTGTTCTCTGATCATTCTCTTCATGTTCTTGCTCTAACTAGAATTTGGTTCTTCCCTGGGGTTCATTGCTTCCCCCGTGGCCCTCTCAAATAGTCCCAGTGTTATTTTCCCACAACTCTGGTTCTACTGGGTCAATGCATGGGTAAGTCATCCCCGTGCCTTTTTTTTTTTTTTTTTCCTGCTTTCAGATAATTCTCCTTCTCTCTTCTGTAAAGAAAAAATTTTCAGCTCTTAATCTTAGCAAACTGTCTCACCCTACTCATCATTATTGCTGTCATCTAATGACCTCCCCTTCAGCCCCACAACTGGGTGATTTCTCCTCGAGTCTAAGCAGTTTTAGTGCCTGGCTCACACTCACTCACCCCAGTACTTATTCTGCCTTTCTTTTAGGTGATTATGTAAATGACCTCTCTAATAACTTGATCTTTCAGAGCTTTGGACTTCTGTCTTCCATTGATCTCATCCTTCTTATACTCCTCCCTAACTCTCTCTATGGTCACTCCTAAGACCCTATCATCACCAGTAATAAAATATCTCTGTAATTACAGTTTTATGGTCCATACTCTTCTGCCCATATCCAGTCTCTCTAGTTCATTCCTTTAGATCTCAACCCCAAAATTAGCTCTTATTATGATGATCTGACAGCTTTCAATTACTATCACCTCTAATGTCATCACTTTGCTTCTTACTCACTTCAAATTTCCTGGTCCTTTGTAAATCCCCTAGACTACTCTCCTTCTCATTTGCTTTGCTGTATTCCCCTAACAAAACCACAATCCTGGTTAAAGTCAATTCTCTCTCTATTCCACTTCTGTACTGATGCAGTTGAATGTAGCTGGAACAAAATCCACAACCACTGTGATGAATCTCACCAATGGTTCATTAAATCCAAGTGGATCCTTAACTTAATGCTGCCAGAAAATCATAATTTATATTTTACCTTATATTATATGTTATGCTATGTATCATATCACATCATTATTATAAATTTACACACCCCAATTGTATCATATATTCCTAGTTCATTTATTCATCCACTCCTTAAGATGACTACTTCACACTTTCTCTTTTTTTATGGAAACCCAAGTGTGATGGTTAATATTAGGTGTGAACTTTACTGAATTAAAGGTTGCAAAGTGTTGTTCCTGGGTGTGTCTGTGAGAGTATTGCAAAAAAAAGATTAATACTTGAGTCAGCAGACTGGGAGAGGCAGACCCACCCTCAATTTGGGCGGATACCATCTAATCAGCTGTCAGCATGGCTAGGAAAAAGCAGGCAGAGGAACATGGAAGGATTAGACTGGCTAAGTTTTTTGGCCTGCATCTTTCTCCCATGCTGGATGCTTCCTGCCCTTGAACATCAGACTCCAAACTCTTCAGTTTTTGGACTCTGGGACTTACACCAGCGATTTGCAGGGGCTCTTGGGCCTTTGGCCACAGACTGAAGGATGCACTCTTGGCTTCCCTACTTTTGAGTTTTTGGGACTCAGACTGGCTTCCCAGCTCCTCAGCTTGCAGACAGCCTATCGTGGGATTTCACTTTCTCATTGTATGAGTCAATTATCCTAGTAAACTCCCCCTTCATATATTTGTCTATCCTATTAGTTCTGTCCCTTTAGAGAACCCTGACTAATACACCCAGTGTCTCCTCCACTATCTTTATTCTCAACTGAAGACTCTTGTCTCTTACTTCACTAAAAAATTAAAGCAATCATAAGAGAAGTTCAGGAGATTCCCATTATTTGTTTCTACTGACCAGAATTTGCCTTCCCACTTTGATGAACATCTATGCCCCTGGCTGAAGCTAACACTTTCACTCATATATGACATTCCATTCATTCTCACCTAGTCAAAGACAATGCTGTAGGAATCCTCCCCATGATCTTCTATATTATCCTATTTCTTCCACTACTCATGTCCCATTCTCTCTCCCATCTTAAAAATAAGCAAACTGACATATATTACTTTACTCCTTTCATTAACTACTGCTCTGCAAACAAAATTCATTCACAAAACTGTAAATACTTGTCTCTAAATTTTCTTTCTCCATCCTTTTTTAAAGTCACTCCAATCACCCACCACTCCACCAAACATGCTTTTATAATTGTCACCAATGACATCTACATTCTTACATCACGTGGTTAATACTGGTCCTCCTTTATTGGACCTATTAAGCAACATTTAAAAGAGATGATCACTCTTTCCACAAAGATTTCTCTTTCTGACTTCTCTTCACCTGACTTCAAAGGAAATCAAAGTTTCCTTGGTTTTCCTCCTGCTCCACTAGTCACTGCTTTTCAGACTCCTATGCATTTCCTTTACTTCTTCTTGACCTCTCAATGTTGGACTGCCACAGGGATAAATCCCTGGACTTCTATTCTTTTTGCATATTTAAAAATACAGTGATTTAATTCAGTGTCCCAGTTTTAAGTGACATTAACTTGCCATCAAGTTTCAAAAGTATGTCTACAGCCCAGACATCTCTCCCCCTTATTTCCAGACTGGTGTAAGTATCTACTTGACTTGGATGTTATTAATTTCTCAGATTCAGTATATTGAAAACTGAGCTCTGATCTTCCTCCACACGAACACTCCCTCCGACCCACCCCAAACTGCGTAATCGCAGCTTTTCATACTGTAGTTGATGGCAACTCCATCTTTCTAACCACTCAGCCCACAAACTTTGAAGTCGCTCTTGATTCTGCTTTTTCCCTCATACTCAATGTCTGGAAATGCTTTGGATCTTCCCTGAATATAACCACTCTTCTTCACCTTCACTTCTTTCACCCCAGTGTGCATCACCATCATCTCTTACCTGGATTACTACAATACTCTCTTAACAAGTTTTCCTTTAAAAAGCCATAATATCAGCCGGGCGCGGTGGCTCACGCCTGTAATTCCAGCACTTTGGGAGGCCGAGGCGGGTGGATCACGGGGTCAGTAGATCGTGACCATCCTGGCTAACACGGTGAAACCCCGTCTCTACTAAAAATACAAAATATTAGCCGGGCGCGGTGGCGGGCGACTGTGGTCCCACCTACTCGGGAGGCTGAGGCCGGAGAATGGCGTGAACCCGGGAGGCGGAGCTTGCAGTGAGCTGAGATCCGGCCACTGTACTCCAGCCTGGGCGACAGAGCGAGACTCCGTGAAAACAAAACAAAACAAAACAAAACAAAGCCATAATATCAGTTGATTAGAGGTCAACTGACTAGGGTTTCAGAGATCCTGAACTATAAACATGGAATCTCTAGGCCCCACCCCAACCACATACCTTGCCCTATAAATCTCTTCCATTTGGCTGTTCCCGAGTTGTAACCTTTGTAATAATATTGAAGTGATAAGTATAGTACTTTCCTGAGTTTTGTGAGTCATTCTAGTGAATTATCAAACCTAAGAGGGGATCGTGGGAACCTGTAAATTTATAGTAAACTGAGAAAAGGTTCAGGTGCCTTGAGGATACCTGGGAAAGTTGACATCTAAAGTTGGGGAAGTCTCCTGTTACTGAATCCCTCAACCGGTGCTATCTGTTCTAACCCTAGGTTATTAGTGTCAGAATTAAATAAAATTGTGGGACACGCAAGTAGTGTCAGAGAATTCATATGGGAAAACAACCGAGATAGATTTAGTTCTCTAACTTTTTATGATCACCTAACTTAGAATTAGAGAATAATCTGGAAATAGTAATAAAATCATTGAAACAAAGAGGCAACAAAACTCAATATAGAAAAGTACAAACAAAAAGAATTATCAAAATATAGAAAAATAATAATCACAAAGTGGACCAGAACAAATATCACTTATTAACTAAGTCAAAAAGGATACATTTTCTTATCACATTTCCAGTGAGGAAGAACTGAAAGTTGAAACCAGAATGCCACCGCAAACCTCTTTCATTTAGTTGTATAATTTATGCCTAATTTAACTTGACAGCAAAAAAATGGCATGAAGTTCTGATTTGAGGATATGAGTTTTGTTGTTCTCAACATCATTTTGTAATTTTCATAAAGCCCTGAATTCAAAAATTTCTTCACATATGGTGGGTAGCAGACAGAAGTGCATAAAGAATAAGTGGCTATTGCAGAAGTAAATGTGTGATCCCTGAACCAATGAAAGAGAGAATGTGAAGGAAGGCATGGCCAATAGTGCCTAAACATTGGAGAGACCAAAAAAAAAAAAGAAAAAGACAGCCGCTTAATTATTACAATAGCATTTTCAGGAGGCATCAGTTCACCTTTTTATCAATTCACTTCTTCAAATGATCTAGACATTTGCACAATATCTCAAAAGCTGTGGGCTCAGTGCAGAGTGTGGGAAACCAATCATGCCCAACATACCCTTCAGTGGCTCTGCAAACTACCAATATTTAGACTTGGAACAGGTTTCCAGGTGTCCCCCACTGGAAGGCCCTATACTCTTCTGAAGAGATCACAAGGTCATTATCCAACAAAGAAAACACAGATTGAACACGAATAAATTCTAATTAAATAAAAATATTGAATAGCCTAGAGTTCAGGAGATCTGAAATTCAGTCAGTCAGACGTAATAACGTTTAATGTAGTGTCTAGTTTCAGATTCAGGTTTCCCAGAATGGGGAAAACTGCTGAGGCTAAAGTCATCAAGTGGTTCCCAGGTGAGGGGACAAAAGAACAGAAGCGACCCATGTAGCATAACTGTCTCATGACAAAACTGATACCTTGACCTTCCTAGTTGGATTCTATAACCTCAAGTCCACTAGATTAGAAAACAGAAGTTAATAATTCTGAGGCTCAACTCTGCTATTCTGTGTCACTTTGAACAAGATATTTGACCTTTCTGCTGCACATTTTGTCTCCTCTATAAAATGATAATAAGATTTTTGCCACCTACCTCTCACCAATTTTGTTATTGCAGATTTTTTTTTTTTTTTTTTTTTTGCATTTCCACAATGTGCTGGTGTGGATAATACTGCTCTTCAGAGTTTAAGTTTGTAGGTAAGCTAATTTGCACAGGACAGATAACATCATATTTTTTTATAACTATTCACATCTACAGAGTTCATATTCCTAGCCCCATCTCCTACCAACTCAGTCCTGGGTACAACAGCATATAAATACTATGTGCACATACACAGCAGTTGCTAATAATTAGTTATACACTGCATTTTGTTTTTATTTAAGTTCTTCTTGAAATAGACATTTCTCAAAAGAAGATGCACAAATGGCCAACTGATATATGAAAAAATGCTCATCATTGCTAAGCATCAGAGTAATGCAAATTAAAACTAGTTACCATAGAGAAAACATATGTCTAAAAAGTTATTTCAAGATAAACCTATTTCCCTCATGTGATATGTATTTGTGTTCTTAACTTAGTCTGCCAGGGCTATCATAACAAAACACTATAGACTGGTGGCTTACACAAAAGAAATTGGTTTTTTGTTTTTTGTTTTTTTGTTTTTTTTACACTTCTGGAGGATGGAACTCCAAGATCAAGGTTCTGGTCAATTCTGTTTCTGGTGAGGGTGCTCTTCCTGGCTTGCATAGAGCCACTTTCTTACTACATTCTCACATAGACTTTCCTCAGTGAATGCACACACACACACACACACACACACACACACACACACACGGAGAGAATGAACTTTCCACTGTGTATTTCAGGGCCTATTTTTATTTTTACAAGGGCACTTATCTTATTGGATCAGGGCACCATCCTTATGAACTCATTTAATCTTAATTGCCAACCTGAAGGATCTGCAGACTGAAAAATATAAAACACTGATGAAACAAAGAGTAGAACACATAGTTAAATGTAAAGGTATTTTGTGTTCATTGATTTGAAGAAGTAATATTTTTTTAAATGTTTGAGCTAAACAAAGTGATCTACAGATTCAATGCAATTCTTATCAAAATTCCAATGCCATTTTTACATAAGTAGAAAAAAAATCCTAAAATTTGTATACAACCACAAAAGACCCCGAACAACCAAAGCAATCTTGATTTTTTTAAAAAAGGGCAAAACTGGAAGCATTATACTACCTGACATAAAAAATATACTGCAAAGCCATAGTAAATAAAATAGCATGGTAAACAGAAAAACAGATATATTGACCAACAGAATAGAAGAGAGAGCCCAGAAATAAATCTATACATTTACAGTCAATTGATTTTCAACAAAAGTGCCAAGAACACACAATGGGGAAAGGACAGACTCTCCAATAAACTTTCTTGGAAAAACAGGAGATTCCCTGCCGAAGAATAAAATTTGACCCTTTTCTCATACCATATGCAAAAATTAACTTTAAAAAAAGTGAATTAAATATGTAAATATAAGACCTAAAACTGTAAAACTTATTAGAAGAAAACATAGGAGACATACTCCAAAACATTGTTCTGGGCAAAGATTTTTTTTAATATGACCTCAAAAGCATAGTCAACAAATGTAAAAAATAAACATATGGAATTGCATCAAACTAAAAGGCTTCTGCACAGCAAAAAGAAAAAATAAAAAAAAAAGAAAAAAAAACTATTAGAATGAAGAGACAATCCATGTATTGGAAGAAAATATTTGCAAACCATATATCTGATAAGGGGTTAATATCCAAAATATTTAAGAGACTCAAACAACTCAATAACAAATAAAACAAAGAATCCAAAGAAATAATGGTTAGAGAACCTGAATAGATATTTCTCAAAAGAAGACATACAAATGGTCAACAGATATACGAAAAAGTGCTCATCATTGCTAAGCATCAGAGTAATGTATATTAAAACCACAATGAGATATTACATCACACCTATTAGAATGACTACTATCCAAAAGATGAAAAAAGATAAGTATTAGCAAGGGTATGAAGAAAAGGAAACAACTGTTGTGCATTGTTGGTGGGAATGTAAATTAGTACAAGCATCAAGGAAAACAATGCAGAAGTTCCTCAGATAACTAAAAATAGAATTGACATATGATCCAGCAATCTTACTTCTGGGTATTATGTACAAAATAATTGAAATCAGTATGCAGAAAAGATATCTGCACTCTCATGTTCATTCACAATAGCCAAGATATGGATACTGTATTCCAGTCTATGTCTCTTTCCAAATCTATTAATGTTTTCTTCATATATTTAGGTGCTCCAATATTGGCTGAAAATTTATTTACAATTGTTATATCCTCTTGATGAATTGAGCCCTTTGTCATGATATCATGACCTTCTTTGTCTTACAGCTTTTGATTTAAAGTCAATTTTGTCTGATATACTTAGTACTCTCCTCTCTTTGGGTTCCCATTTCTGTGGATTATCCATTTATATCTCTTTACTTTCCATGTGTGTATATTCTTAAAGGTGAAATGAGTCTCTTGTAGACAGCATATAGTTGAGTCTCCTTTTTTTAATTCCTTCAGCCACTCTAACGCTTTTGATTTGAGAATTTAATCCATTTACAATCAAATAAATTATTAATAGTTTAGGACTTACTACTGCCATTTTGTGAATTATTTTCTGGTTTTCTGTTTATTTTTATTTTTGTAGCTCCTTTATTCCTTTCTTCCTCTCTTATGTCTTCCTTTGTGATAGGTGATTTATAAAGTGTTATTCTCTAGTTCTTACTATTTGTCTTTTGTGTATCCACTATAGACTTTTGCTTTGAGGTTTGCATAAGGCTTACATAAAAGATACACACTATTATTATCTGACAAAAACTTAATTTAAGCAAGTAAAAAACGTTTTTACTCCACATCTACTCTTGCATTCTCTTTTCAGTGTCACAATTTGCATCTTTTTATAGTGTGTATCCATTAACAAATTAATATAGGTGTTATTGTTTTTAATAGTTTTGTTATTTAACATTTGTGCAGAAAATATAAGTAATCTATAGACTACCTCTACAGTATTAGATTATGCTGAATTTGACTGTGTACTTACTTTTATCAATGAGTTTTATAGGCTATGTACTTGCTTTTACCAATAAGTTTTATACTTTCATGTTTTTGTGCTACTAATTAGCATTTTTTTCTTTCAGCTTGAAGAAATACTTCTGGCATTTTTTGTAAGACAAATTTGGCTGTGATAAACTCCTTCAGCTTTTGTTTGTCTGGAAAACTTTTTATCACTTCTTCATTTCTGAAGGACAGTTTTGCTAGATACATTATTCTTGCTTGGCAGTATTTTTTCTTCACTACTTTGAATATATCATCCCACTCTCTCCTTGCCTATAAGGTTTGTACTGAGAAGACCACTACTAGCCTTTTTGGAACTGCCTTATATGTGATATACTTCTTTTCTCTTACTATTAGTTTGGTGCAAAAGTAATTGTGGGTTTTGCCATTACTGTCAAACCTGTACTTTGCACCAACCTATACTTTCAGGATTATTGCTTTGTTTTTTTTATTTTTGACAATTTGATTATAGTATATCTTTGTGTAGTCTCATTTGGATTGAATCCAATTAGAGACCTTAGAACTTCCTCTACCTGGATATTTATATTATTCCCCAGATTTGAAAATTTTTCTGCTACTTTTTCTTTAAATAAGTCTTCCAGTTTTTTATCTTTATCTTCTTTTCCTTGTACACCTATAATTAAAATATTTGCTCTTTTGATGCTGTCTCATATGTCCTGAAAGCTCTCTTTATTCTTTGTCTTTCCTCCACTGACTGTGGACTTTCAAACAGCCTGTCTTCAAATTTACAGATTTTCTTCTGTTTGATCAATTCTGTTGACATTCTATTGTATTTTTAATTTCATTCATTGTATTTTTCTGCTCTAGAATTTTTGCTCAATTTTTTATGACTTCTATGTTAAATTTCTAATTTTAGATGTTTATTCATTACCTGATTTTGCCAAATTGTTTCTCTGCATTTTCTGGAAGTTAACTGAGCTTCCTTAAGACAATTAGTTTAATTTTTTTTTGTCAGGCAATTCACAAATCTCCATTTCTTTAGGATCTATTACTGGTGCTTTACATTGTTCCTTTGGTAGTATCATGTTTCCGTGACTGTTCTTGATCCTTGTGACCAGATGTTAGTGTTTGCACATTTAAAGAAGTGGGGATGCATTCAAGTCTTCGTAGACTGGCTTTGTTTGTTTTACTGGTAAAGTCCTTTACCAGTAAGCTTGTCTAAAAATTATACGCAGTCTGACTGATGTAATCTATAGGCAAGCTTGCTGCTGGAGTCCTTGAGTAGGCTGACTTGGTGTCTGGGTGAGCAGGTAGGTAGGCCTGGCACCTAGGTTTGCAGTATTGGACCTGGAGCCTTGATCCACTCAGATGGACCTATTGATTGGGTCCACAGAGGTGGGTCTAGAGCCTGGGTTTATAAGAGTAGAGGCCAGGTGCAGTGGCAGAAGCCTGTAATTGCAACACTTTGGGAGGCAGAGGAAGGCAAATCATTTGAGGCCAGGAGTTTGAGATCAGCCTAGCCAACATGGTGAAACCCCATTTTTACTGAAAATTCAAAAATTAGCTGGGTGTGGTGGCATGTGCCTGTAATTCCAGCTACCTGGGTGGCTAAGACACAAGAATCCCTTGAACCCAGAAGGCGGAGGTTGCAGTGAGCTGAGATCATGCCACTGCACCTCTAGCCTATGCCACAGAGTGAGGTTCTGTCAAAAAAAAAAAAAAAGGGGGGGGGGCCTGGAGACTGTATTTGTGGAGCCAATCTGAAGCCTGAGTCCATAAGAGCTGACCTAGCACTGGGATGGACCTGGCACCTGGGTCCACTGGGTGGGCCTGGGGCCTCTGTCCATAAAGGCTAGCCTAACACTGGGATCTACTGAGTTGGTTCTGGACCCTGAGACCACTGAATCCTGGGGCCACTGGGAGTATCCTGGAGCCTAGGGCAGGCATGAAGCCTGCATACAGAAGAAGGCTGGTCTAGTGCCTTGGATCACAGTTGCTGGCCTGTCCTGGTGACTGGAGCAATAGGAACTAGACTCTGGGTCTGCAGGGACTAGCATGAAGTCTGGATATGTGGGTGTTGGCCTAGAGCTTCAGGGGTGGTCCTGGGGCCTGGGTCTGTGGGGGCTGGCGCAGTGATGGGGTCTACTGGGAAGGCATGGACTCTGGGTTTGCTGGAGCAAGACTGGACTCTAGGTCGTGGAGGATGGGGCTGTAGAGGCTGATCTGGAGGGCAGAGTGGCAGGAATAGCTTGGCACTGAGAAGGTCTGGATCTTGTTCATGTGTGCTGGCCTGGTGACTGAAGCCAGGGTTGCCAACCTGGCACTGGAGCAGTCCTGAAGCCTGAGACTAAGAGGGCCCACCTGACTCTGGGCTGGTCTAAGACCTAACCCAGATCTGGAGCCTGGGCCACAGGACTTGCTCATGACCAGGGCTGCAGGGGTTGGCCTGGTGCTGGCATAGGTCCAGAGCCCAAGCCAGGCCTATTGACTGAACATACGGGATTGGCCTGGCATTAGGGCCCGTCTGGAGCCTAGGACCTCTGGAATCAGCGTAAAATGCTGCAGCAGAAAGTCTGCCAAGCAGGCCTAGAGTTTAGGGCTGTAAGATCTAACCTAGTGCTGGGGTGGGCCTGGAGGCTCAGTCTGCGGGTGCTGGCCTATAGTCCGGTGAGAAGGTCTGCCCAGTGCTGAGTTTTACTGGCACGGGTCCAGTGTTGTCGTCTAAGGTAATGTTCGGCACTCCTGTTTTTTGTCCTTTCCCTAAGCAGAGTGTATCTCTGTGCTGTTCTGCCTGGGGTTGAGGTAAAGATGACACATGCAGTGTAAAACTATCTTCTCTACCCTTTTCAATGCATCTGTTTTTATCTCTGTGCTGTAGCCAGGTGCTATAATTTGTCACTTGGTTTTTTTAGTTATTGTGAAGATATTTTTATGCATGAATGGTTATTCAAATTAATGTTTCTACAGGAGAGGAGCTCCAGAAAGTCCTGTTTTGCCATCTTGCTGATGTCAAAACTCTCTAGAGAAGTAGACTCTTACCTTAAAATTAGATTTGAAAAAAACTGTGTTCTAAATACTTGTGTCCACCCCCACTCCTAAATTCATATATTAAAAACCTAACCGCAATGTAATAGTATTAAGAGGTGAGTTATTTAGGGAAGTGATTAAGTCATAAGGTCAGGTGTCCCCGTGAATGTGCTTACTGTGCCTATAAAAGATGCCCCAGGGAGCTTGTTCATTCCTTTTGCCAGGTGAGGATGTAGCAAGAAGTTGACATCTATGCAGCAGAAAGGGAACCCTTACCACACACTAAATCTGCTGCTGCCTTAATCTTGGACTGCCCAGCCTCCAGAACTGTGAGAAATAAAGTTCTGTTGTTTAAGCCACCCAGTCTATGATACTTTGTTATAGTAGCCTGAATAGACTAAGACAATAAGGAAGCACAATACATTAAACAGATAAAAACGGGGTGTTTGTCTTTGAAGTGAGGGTGATCTTCACTCTACTCTAGAATTTCAACTCTACAATATCTCATTAAAGAGAGCCAAGAGAGGTCTATCAGAGCTCCTTATGGAAAATAGAACAAAATATCTGTAATTATAACCCAAATTGTCACACCTCAACCAAGCATCCCATCCCTTTTCAGCTTCTTCTAGGAAAATACCTAAGTTTAAGTAAGAGTAAGCTCTAACTCAGTGTTTATATACACACACACATACACACACATATACATATATATATACATATATGATTCTCTCAAATATTTTATTTCCTGCCAGTAAATGATATACCTCAGATCTCTTTTGTCCTTGAAGTTATATCCAATGTCTTATTTCTGAAATACTGGAGTATGACATTTATGATAAACAATGGACTTCGGCCTGGTCATCTATTAACACAGAATTATAGAATCATACAAGGGGATAGAATCGTGGAGACTACCTAGTTAACTCTGCTCATTTTACAGATGAAACTGAGGCCAAGAGAATCTCTCAACCATTAAGTGTCAAAAAGGCATAGAGAATTCACATCTCTGCATCCCTAGACCAACCATCTCTTCTCTAAGGTGTGTGCTCTCTCAAAATTCATTTCTTGTAATCCCCTGATTTGAACACAGGGACTTATATTTGGAAAATTTTGTGAGTTAAATTTTACTGGAGGGCCAGACCCTCAGAAAATTCAAAGTAAACCTGAGATGCTCATGCAGTGATTTTCATTAAACATCTGACATTTATCTTATAGAGGTGAGTTTATCTTACCAGAATTCTTCATTGCAGTCATGGGAAAATAGCAGCACTTACCATGTGAAGGTAAATATTATGGCAAGATAAATATTAACTTTTGAAAAAAACCACTCTAGTTGGTTAAAAATCACAAATGGCATCAGTTGTTTAAGGTTTACGCTTTTATACAGTCTCTGTGGACAATAGAGTTTCTTGAACTAAATCTGTTTTTCTCAGAGATTTAATACTAGGGTAAAAGTATCTGGTATTCTACTCAAAACAAAGAAATTTCTTAGTTGCAACGACAGTGTGCAGCACAGAAGGAATTCTTCCAGGGATATTTGACCTCTCTCTACACAGCTACACTTCTTCTCTCACTAGGCTCATCCCTTCAGTGTTTACAAGTATTGAATCTGAGATACAAAGAAATCCCTCCTGACTTAATCCCTGGCTCAGCAGTGTTTAAGACAGCCAGAGATTTTCAGAGTTTTAGTTAGAAGATGACTCGACAATGCCTGTAAGTCACCTATATGCTGTTTTCTCCTCCTTGTACCTAGTAGGGAACAGTCATATGAGAATGAATAATTAATTTGCCCCTCCTCTCTCAACAGGCCCTGAAGAAAAAAAATGTAGAGAGGTCATGTTATATTTTATGCATTAGTTAGAATAGTCAGTTAACTAGTTGGAGAATGCTTTGTAAGCCATTGCCTCACATAATAAAGGCTGTTCCATCTTGCTTTTCTCCCAAAAGAGTTGCCTGTTCTGTCTTTATCATTTCTTTAAAGTGTTCATAGAATACCTTAAAAGATAGATAAAGAATCATCATTCAAATGCTTATGTTAAGCTCCTAGAACACAGGGATACTCCAATGATAAACATTTCCTGGATGATTGCTGCTTTCTTTCCCTATATATAGAGAAGGCCTCCCACAAGAGGAAAGGATCATGGAAATTGGAAGACACAGATGTCAGTTACACGAATATGCAGACATTAGCTTAAAAGGCAGTAAAGGGTTTCCTGATAAATAGAATGTTTTTGAAACCGCGTGTGTGTGTGTGTGTGTGTGTGTGTGTTCATCTGGACCTACTGGGGAGCAGCTGGTTTATGGAAAACAATTGTAATGAAACTGAGAAAACTAGGTAACTTGTAATCCCCTGATATCTCTGAGTGCTCACTGGAAAGTGAAATAAAAATTATTAGCCAAGGGAAAAAATACTGTATTTTGCATAAAATACAAGTCATGTTGTTAAATGAATTAAAAAAAAAAAAAAGCTTATCTAAATAATTTACACAGTTTTAGGTCTACAAAGGCTCATCAGAGGCAATTCACCTACTCTGGTGGTGATCTCACAGATAAAAATCGTTTGGGATGTTCTTTCTCAGAACTGCACCTGGAGATGAGGACTCAGTCTTTTAACTATGCAAAAGATTACATTCTTCCTTTGATGGCAGGTTTTATTGTTTAGGAATGAATAGTCATTTGGCAGTCAATTCTTAATAACCAGATAATTAATAGAAGAGGATAATAGTGTTATTGGCAAACAATAGTAAGTGACTATTAATTAATGAGTTGATAATTTAAACAATAATGAAATATTTTCTTAAAAATTGCACCCTGGCACAAAAGGCAATTCAAATAAAGAAGTTTCCTGAAAAGTCTGGGCAATGGCAGAATGGCTGGAATTGGTACATAGCTTCCCAAAGACTTCCCAAAGAGACTATTTTTAAAAGGCAATACTTCATTGTAGGAAAAGTGCTGCCTGTTTAAAAGAAAAAAGGCCCGTAGCTTTATAGTTTTACCTTATGCAAGTTGAATAAATATAGACTAAAGCAATGACAATTTCACAAACTCTTGAAAGAGATCTATTCATAGAAAGACCTTGTGGCAATCATGTAAAACCTATTGTTTATGTAGAATATTGCAAAGAAATCCGGCTACATAGAAGAAATGCAAAAAGAAGTAAAGTGCTCAACCTGGAGGCCAGGCTGCTGGAAAATGAGAACAATATGAGACATGAGTCTCCTGAGATTAATGAGTCCAGGAGGATTCACTTTTGTTACAAATTACAAATCGGGTCTGCTATAAGGTAGTTTCAGGTCTGGAATTTAGGGTTCCCCAAGGGTTCTATTTCAAAGAACGAACCATCTATGATGACGAATGTTTGAAGGTAATACATCAAATAATATCTTTATGTGCATGGCTGGGTTTTAAATCACTCCTCCTTGAAGAGAAAAATAAAATGACAAATTTTAATTCAAATGCCACAGGAAATGTTTAAATAGTAATACTAATAAAATAAAAATAAAGCAGGCACAGAAAAGGAGGAGAGAAACATACACTTACATTCTAGTTCAGAGGGCGTCTAAGAAATACAGGATACCTTTGTGTACAAAGAATTCTCTTCAGAAAAGAGACTTTTGTCAAGTTTAGGATTGTGAACATGTTCAAAATTTTTACTTTGATGTTGAATCTTTTGTTCCATTGATACAACAAACCCTTGACTTTTGTGGAAGTAGTTCAAATCTAAAGCTAAAGTGACAAAAGACTATCCAGGCAGCAATTGCTCTTAGCAATAAAATGGTGATGCTAACTATAGCTTGATTGGGTGAACACTAACTTGGCACATTTGAACTGAAGGGAGCAGGACCCATGCTTGTCAGCCAGGAGAATATCAATTATCTAGGGTCTAACCCAGAACATTTACAAAGGAACTTTTAAAACACACCTGAGTTTTCCCATTTAATTCAGTGGGTCAACACATCTGAATGATTTTATAAACCCTCAACTTTATTGATTTCCAACTTTTTTATTAGATAGTTACACAGCTCTATTTGTTCTTTGGCTATAAAAGTCATATACTAGAGCTTATTGGTCTTTCTGCTAAAATAATACTGGTTAGTCACATTTGTTTGAAATATTCTAGGCAGTATTGGCTAGGGGAAAACAATATGACAAAAGAGGCTATGCGTTTTTTTAAAAAATCATCTCTTCTCCCAAAGAAATCTGACTTCTCTTCTGAAATCTTCCCAGTAGGAACCATAGAAAAATGACAGAGAGCTGCTGGTTGGTTTTTCTGCCTGCTAAAACATATGTTGTTATGTCATGTCCTAAACAGAAAACTGAAGCATCCCTTTCAAATTCTCAGCACCACTGACACTTCCAACAAGTGCTCTCGTATTGGTTTTGGTCTTATCTGTTCCTAACAGACAGCCTCATGCCTTGGAAATTTGACCTGAAATAAAAATTCAGCCCCAAGTATCTGCTGTCAATTGTGCAGAAAATAGGAGATGACAGCAAAGTCACTTCTGCATGCTGAATTAGATCTTTTTCCAACATCTTCTAATGTCATTATTAGCACTCAAATACCCTGTGTCAAAATGTGTCTATGTAGGGAGATGGACCGGGCAACATCAAGTTTCCCTCTTAGTCAATTTGACAAGCTGTTTTTAATACACAATTCTGCATAGGGAATTATTTAGGAAAGGTACCTAACCTGTCACAGAGATTTAGAGATAAAGACATTCAAAATGGACACGTATAGTCAATAGGGAGCAGCTTATACAATTCAGTTGCAATTAGCTACTTCCAAATTTGGGCAAGGCAATTGTAAATCTGGTCTTATGGAATCTACAAGCCAAATAAGTAAACTCAACTTCGAAATTCTGTGAATTTCAATGGCTCACAAATAGTTGTTTTTGATTCAGAGTCTTTCATGATGGTTCTATCAAACGTGAAGTTTCCACGTCCCTTGTGAATCTGTTCTATGTGTACAGAATTATGCTGTAGTAATGAGACTAATTTTATAATTAATCAGTATCCTTCATTTATTATAGACATACTACATATGCTGTAATAGGTGAATTAATTTTGAGTTTGCACAAAGTTTCCATACCCTGTCCCATTCCATACCAAAAAGCCACTTGAAAAATGTTGATAAACTATCTGACAGCTTATGTAACTACGTTGTTTTCATACAAGACGACGAAGATGTGTTCTCATGACTACAGAAAGGAAATCTAGGATAAATTGATGGAACCATCAAGTCAGCTGAATCAGACACAATGTAAAATATTCTCTTATTTTCTGAGAGTCTTAGAAAGATGAAATATTTTTTCTCAAGAGAGAATATCCAATTGTTTGGGATGCTCAAGAGTGAATCCAACATCAACAATAGTTAAATTAATTGAATTCAAATGCCCCTTCTTCAGACCCTGGAGATCTATTATTTAATGATTCTTTGACTTAAAATGAACTAAGGCTATTTCTATTCAAGCAGAAGACATGTGCCATTCCCAAAATCCCAAAGAAAACATTCTGAAACTTTAGCTAGTAGCCAACTACCACACATACTATTTAGTTCTGACCCAAACTACACAGAAATTTTGAGAGCTCTCAGCAGTATCCTAATCTCTCTCCCTTTCTGGCTACGCTTTACCATAGTACTCTACCTATGGATTGTGACACACACACACACACACACACACACAGACTTTTCAGTAGGAATTCTCAGTCCTAAAAGATTTTAGCCAATGGAATAATGCACTAGCTCCCCACAGAGCATGAGATTGTCAAAACGACCCTCATGATTAAATCCTTGCCCAGGCATATGTTGAGAGAGGCAGGAGATGAGAGTTAAGTCAAAATCATCATGTAATTTCAATTGCCATTGGTCTTGTTATCTAGGTAATGTTCTGGCAAACACATTTGTGAAAGGAATCTCCTACAGCTTCTCCTGGGGGCAAACAGGACGTCTTTGACAGAAGCTGCTTATCAAATTGGCATGGGAATTAAAAAAAAAACAACCCATTTATTGAATATTTACCATGTGCTGGGTATATTTACATGCTCTCCTTCATTCCAATCTCACAATATCCTGTAAGTCAGGTATACCCATCCGCATTATTATAGATCAAGCAAAGTATAAATTCCTGAAACTCTCTGCCCAGTGAGAAAGAACAATGTTCTTCTGTTTGCCCAAGATACTTTCCTCCCATCTTCTCCATCCGCCATCCTCCAAACAGAGGTGTTCCAGATCTCCTGCTTTCTCCTATCACAAGGAAGAGGAGTGGTTCTGGGTTACTTCAACATAAGGCAGAAAGCAAATGTGGTTTCTACCTGTAGATATGGTGAGTGGAGTTAGAAAATAAAGGCCAGAAAGGTTATTACAAGGAAAAGCTGAGGTTGAACCAGGGAACAGTGGTTCCCAAATGGTGTCTGAAAAGAAGAGTCTAAACATTGAGAACTGAAAGAGAAGAAAGTAGGCATGGGCACAAGAGCAAGGCTTTGTGGTCAGAATGATTTAAATGAGCGTCATGGCAGCCAGATTTTGGAAATGAGGCCACCACATACGATTCCCAGAGCAGGGCTGCAGTCCTAGTTCTCGTTGCTTGTTTTTACTCTGAACAGATGAAAGTGTGACAAAGATTCCTCACTGATCTTTCAATAACCATTTTTTTCTCCAAATATTCCCAAAATCCTCCCTAGTTAATTAATCGCCACATCCCTGGTGTTGTAGCAAGCCCTGATAACTGTCTTCATCAACAGTGACCTCACCACATTGTCAGTGCACATCTCCATCTAAATTCACAGCTCTGGTTTGCATAAATCATGTCTTAAGCCACCTCTTTCATGCCCCAGAAGATTGTATGCCAAACACTCAACGAATAGTTGTTAAATGAAGGGATGTATGAACGAATGGGCTTTTGAGTTACTCTGACATAAGTGCAGTATGTCTGAATGCTTTGCTATAATGTATTATACTTCAATTCTTAGATGCATATTTATGTCAGACATCTTAATATTTTAATATATTATAAAATAAAATATTTTATATTTAATATAATATAAAAATATTAAATATCTTAATATTTTTGAAATTAGAATGTTTTTAAGCAAGTGATACATACACTTTAAAATACTGAGTCTCCCCCTTCCCCCCACCCCACTACAAACACACAAACTACTGCTTAAACAATGGTATGCCTTCTATTTCTAATCAAGGGAATAGCATATTTTTATGATGAGAAGAGATTCTTAGAAAAACAACACCTCATTCCAAAGAACTATCTTTTGTAATGGTGGAGCTTTTGGGCCTTGTAACAGTTGGGAGGTCATGCCCTGGACTCTTCCAAATCCCACTGCTCTCACCACCTGCTGAAATACAGCAGAGCCACACTCCAGGGAAGTTAAAGGAGAAGTTGCTTTCACACTCTAACCCTCAAGCATGTTCCAGGGAGTATCTTCTCATGTGCATCTTGTGAACAAGAAGCAAGAACAATACAAAGCTGTCTGAGTATAGACCCTTAGACCACTGGTTCAAGGTCAATAGCACAAACACTAAATAGAAAACATGCAGATGCTACTTCTAAATTCCCAGTCTTTTATCTGTGCTGCTTTCAAGATAATAACACTTTCTTTCCTGTACAATTTGTTAATGTGCCCACCCCCCTTTCCAAGCTGTTTTTCTTAAGGGCTGGGACCATGCCTAATTCATTTTTATAGGATAGCAGGTAGTTGTAGAATTCTTATTACAAATGAAAATACTGTGCTTACTTTGCATATTTTATTTCAATTAATTTAATAAATCTTTACACATTACACTTATCGTTAGCCCTTTTTTTTTTTGAGATGGAGTTTTACTCTTGTTGCCCAGGCTGGAGAGCAATGGCGCCATCTCGGTTCACCACAACCTCTGCCTCTTGGGTTCAAGCGATTCTTCTGCGTCAGTCTCCTGAGTAGCTGGGATTACAAGCAGGAGCCACGGCGCCTGGCTCATTTTGTATTTTTCGTAGAGACGAGGTTTCTCCATGTCGGTCAGGCTAGTCTTGAACTCCCGACCTCAAGTGATTCGGCCTCATCAGCCTCCCAAAGTGCTGGGATTACAGGCGTAAGACACCGTACCTGGCCTATTATCCCCATTTTATAGATGAAGAAATAGCTCTAGGATGGTTTTGTATCTTGCCCAAGTTGCAAAGCTAGTTAAGTGGTGGATTAGAGACACAAACTGGGGTTTTATTGAGTCAATGGTTTTACTTTATTGTAAGAAGTTTAAGTCAAGTTTATGTTGACTTTTACACTACACCTCAAACATTTACATTTCTCTGCCTTGAAATATGAGGTGCTGCTGCTACTACATTTTGTAAGCATCTTTCAATAGAGTTCACATAGGACAAGCATTAGGCAAAAACATTACATCAAGTAAGAAAATATGTGGTATTATGATATAAAATGAAATTTCAAACCTTGAGTGTTTTTATATATTCTAGGAACCCATTTTAGAGAAAAGTGAGATCTTAAAGAGCAATGAGACCAATTCTTCTCTTTTTCACATGGTCCTGGTCAACGAGCTAGTTAGTGGAAGAGGCAACCAAGCACTATGTCATATCCTTAACTTCCTAACAGAGAGAAAACTTGGTTTGCATTCTGGCATCTTGTTGCTTTGCTTTCATAAGGAGGTTTCTGTGTGAAAGAACCTTTTGGTTTAATGCAAAAATATCTCCACACTCTGATTTTGTCATGTGTTGCTGAAAATAAATAGTGGTTACAAATGACTACTTATTCATCACAAAGTATTAGTGGTTGTAAGTCACTTAGAAAGTGTAAAATGCAATTAAAATATGAACTAATACAATAAAGCCCATCTTTCACAGTTTTATGAGTGCTAGAAGGAAATGCAGAAAATAATGGGAAAGTTTAAATTGGAAGGAAATGATAAATTACTTTGGAAAATACTTGTCACAGTTTAATACTAACAACAATAATGATAAAGCATGCTAGGAGCACACCAAATACCCTGCTATCCTAGGAGCTTGGCCCTCCATGCTTTAACCTTGTTACTAGGGAGGATTCAAAGATTTTCTATCCCCTAAACGCGAAGAACACTCTGCCTTCATCCTCCATCAGCATCATCCCATCTTACAACCTTTTGGGTTTTGGCTCTTCAATTTCAAAGTACAGGCAGGGAGCTACCTCACCCTCTCCACAAAAGCATGATCCCAACTCCTGGCTCTAAAATCCAATGCCTTCCTCAGTGGATCCTCTCTTGACCTTTGTAGGTATGTTTTCCAAAGCACTTTGTTTCTTTCCTGAACTCTATTGCTCCAGCTTTTGTTCTGGCTGTTTTCTCTACCTGACATACCTTTTCATGTAATGTTTACCTGCAATAGTTAGCTATATTTAATGCTCACTTAAAATCCTATCTTGTCCATTAAGTCATCCATGCTTTCTTCAGCTAAAATTAACTTCTCACTCTACCTTTGCATCACCTTTGTACTTCCATTAGAGCTCAATTACATCAGATCTAATATTATTAGAAGCATTTTTGTCTGTAACTCTCTTTTCTATAATGTCACCGGATAATTCTTCCTTTTTGCTTTGATTCCTCTCACAGTGCCTAGAGGAGTGTGTTTGCATGTGTGTGTGTGTATTTTCAATAGGTGCTCTTTATATATTTGTTTCATTGAACAAAAGAATCTTTGTGAAATGTTACATTCAAAGCAAACAAAAAAGGCTTTTTAAACTCTTAGATTGTTTGAGTTCCTCCTCTTGACTCTACCCTTTTGAGCAGACCTCAGCCCAGAAGGATCTCTAAATTTATTATTATTTATCATAAGATCTCACCTATTCAGATGGTCTACAATAGGAAATGAATATGTTATTTTTTAAGTGTCTCATTCCCATATTTATATATTGAGAGTAAGAAGTGGCTGTCCCAGCAAATCTCCACTTATTAGATACCGCACCTTCTGGGAACCGTTTGCTTCTTCCATGCCCAGAAAAGGTGCATTTGATGTTTGGACCATGATACTATGAAGGTATGACTGAATTCTTTTATCCAACAAATATTTCTCAAGTGTCAATGAGTTTTAGGTACTCAGAGGAATACAGAGAGATAGTATGATCCCTGACTGTCCCTGACTATGTTAAAGGGGAGGTTGGACTTTAGAGTCAGATTGACACAGTTTATATCTTCACTCTGCTGCCAATGGTGTGTCCATGGGCAGTGCCAAAATACAAACCATGTAGAGAGGGTTCATGGTGCACAGGCACTGAGGTGGCAGGTACTTACTATCCACTGAGTTATACAGCCACCACTTGTTACTATTCTCAGTTATGTGAATATGTAAGTGGTTCAAAGTAATAAATTATGTATTTTACAAGGTTATATTCATCAAAGAAAATAGCAGTCTCTGGCATGTAGTGAGAGTACTTTATACAAAGTTTGTTGACTGAATGAACCAAATGCCAAAATATGACATAAGAACAGTAAATGCTGAGGAAATTTGGAGGAAGGTTGTCCACTGTGATTAGGGAAGCAAAGGAAGTGAAGACCTCATGAAGGTAAATAGACCTAATCCTCTGAATAAGATTGAAACTAGCAAGGGAAGGGAATGGATCAAGTTCTTGGGAGCAGATACTGTGTCTGTCTGGTTCACTGTATGTTTCTAGCTTCTAGCACAGTGCTTAAACACAGTAGGCATTCAATAAATATTGATTATATGAATGAATGGCTTCTATGTGTAAGGAATTTTGCTAGTAAAAACAAATCGGAATTGACCATGGTATCTGTTATGAGAAAGTGAGATAAGGAGGCAATCAGGTGACAGGATGGACAGGCAGGAGGGAGATGTGGTCAGCAAGGGAAAAGTAAAGCAGATTTGGGAAGCTTTGAATGTCAAGCTGAGTAGGAGGAAGAGAAGCCATCTCAGATTTGTGTGCAGGGATCTTGAATGCAGAACTGGAAGAGAGTCTGGGAACTAAGACATTAGGTGGCATGAGGTGATCAGAAATAGACTGAGTGGTGGCAGAGAGAAAAGAAAGGATAAATAGACTCAATGGCTAATTAGACAGTATGAGGGGGAAAGTCAAGCAAGACTTTGATGTTTTAATCCTTTGACACTGAGAGAATGTGGGTGCCCTGGAAATGAGTAATGTGGGAGGTTGTGATGACTTTCTAGGGGGCTGGTTGTGTTTATTTGTGGGTGTTACATCCAAGCCGATGGAGGAGTATCTAGGGCATCTGCCGTCTTATTCAACAAATATTTTTCAAGGGTCAATATGTTTGGGTCACTCACTCATGGGAATACAGAGAGATGATACAGTTCCTTGCTGGCCCTAAATGTGCTAAAGAGGAGGACGGACTTTGGAGTCTGGAAGATACAGCTCAAAACTGATAACATGCCTTAGACCTGAAACGTGAAGTTCAGAATTCAGATTTCAGATGAGGTCTCATAGTTGGAGCCTCACCATTAATTAGATCCAGTTCTTCAAGAAAGTCAATAGAGAAAAGTAGCAGAGAACAGTGATCAGAAAAAAGGGCATGGTTTTTCATAACTGTGGCCTGGTGGAATTATACCCTTTGCATAGCCAGCTCCTTCTTTTTCATTTCTTACCTTAAATATTGCCTAAGAAAGGTTTTCCCATCCAACACATTATTCTCTTTCTCCAGCATTTATCTGTTTCCTTCTTTTTTTTTTTTTTTTAATTTATTTATTATTATTATACTTTAAGTTGTAGGGTACATGTGCATAACGTGCAGGTTTGTTACATATGTATACTTGTGCCATGTTGGTGTGCTGCACCCATCAACTCGTCATTTACATCAGGTATAACTCCCAATGCAATCCCTCCCCCCTCCCCCCTCCCCATGATAGGCCCCGGTGTGTGATGTTCCCCTTCCTGAGTCCAAGTGATCTCATTGTTCAGTTCCCACCTATGAGTGAGAACATGCGGTGTTTGGTTTTCTGTTCTTGTGATAGTTTGCTAAGAATGATGGTTTCCAGCTGCATCCATGTCCCTACAAAGGACGCAAACTCATCCTTTTTTATGACTGCATAGTATTCCATGGTGTATATGTGCCACATTTTCTTAATCCAATCTGTCACTGATGGACATTTGGGTTGATTCCAAGTCTTTGCTATTGTGAATAGTGCCGCAATAAACATACGTGTGCATGTGTCTTTATAGCAGCATAATTTATAATCCTTTGGGTATATCCCCAGTAATGGGATGGCTGGGTCATATGGTACATCTAGTTCTAGATCCTTGAGGAATCGCCATACTGTTTTCCATAATGGTTGAACTAGTTTACAGTCCCACCAACAGTGTAAAAGTGTTCCTATTTCTCCGCACCTGTTGTTTCCTGACTTTTTAATGATCGCCATTCTAACTGGTGTGAGATGGTATCTCATTGTGGTTTCCTTCTTATTACGGGAGAGAGCACAGTATTCATGCCTTGTCTTTGGAAAAAAAAAAGTCTCCGTCTATCACTATAATTTAGGGTAAGGGCCAGGTTTTCTTATTCACCATTAAATTTTTAGAATTCTATGGCCCAACAGAACTTTCTGCAATAGGAACAGAAAACCAAATACTGCATGTTCTCACTTTAGTGGAAACTAAACACATGGATGTAAAGAAGGGAACAATAGACACCAGGGCCTATTTGAGGGTGGAGCATGAGAGAAGGGTGAGGAGCTAAAAACTACCTCTCAGGTACTATGCTTATTATCTGGTCAATGAAATCATCTGTACACCAAACCCTTGCAACACACAATCTACCCATGTAACAAACCTGCATGTGTACCCCCCAACCCCGAACCCAAAACAAAAGTTGGAAAGAAAAATAAATAAATAAATAAATGTACTTGGACTTCTGTAGATACCTGCTAACTGTTAACTGAAATGATCTATGGGTAGTAGAATTAGAGGTGATTAGTATTTTCCCCTTTTGTAAATCTACATTTTTCTAATTTCTTGGTAATGAATGGGTATCCGTTGGGTAATAATAAAATAATTAGTTCCTACCTCCCAGGGCTTCAGTATATGTTAACTAAGATTCACTTATTTGATAAATATTTATTCAACACCTAAAAAAAGAACTTTCTGCCATGCTGGAAATATTCTATATCCGTGCTGTTATAGTGGCCACTAGTCTCAGTGGCTAATGCTTAAAAAGCAACTGGTGTAATTGAATACCTAAATTGTATATTTTAGTTATATTTAATTATTTTAAATTTGAATAGCCACATATGTCTAGTGGCTATCATATTGCTCATCACAATTTTAAAGTGTACTTTAGAACAAGGCACATTGTAAACATCAATAAATGGAGTTTTAATAAATGAATGAATAAAATGCAGAGTAATATGGCCATTGTAACTCTGGATTTTTAAAAATATCTTGTCTACTATAGCATCAGAGCCAGAACTCGGACATCACTTACTTATCCAAAAGTATATAATGGCAAAATTTCATAATAATATCTTAGCCCTTATTAACATAGATCTATAAAGGGTAGAGTCCAAAAAGGGCACTAATATGAAAGAGAAGGGAAGGGAAAAGGAAAGGAATACAAGAGAAGGCCTTCAATTTGCTTTCACCATAAAAAACACAGTCCTGGATGGTTCCCTCTTATTTTCATATGTTTCTTCTTGCATCTGGATTGATATCTGTATATCTCAATTCTTGGGTCCTTTCTTTCACCCCTAGCATAAACAGTTGAGTACTCAGAATGACCCAGTTGATACGTAGGAAAATCAATGTCTAAGAAAAGGGGAGTCTGCCTTATGTTCAGGTGACACTGTTTTATCAGTAGTTACAGAAATGCAGAAAGCTCCCTTGACCACACACCAATATTCAGATACACACACACACACACACACACACACACACACACACACGTTATGCAATGTTTCCTTATGGGAAACCTATAGTAAGTTATAAAGAGTAAAATTCTCTACTCATTGTGTCAGTATCAATTATTGTTTTAACTGTGAAAATATAGTATACAGATTGGTTCTAAAATAATAAAATAATCTCTAGAATATTGGACATCTTCCAGATGCATTTTCTTAGTTCTTCTCTTGCTCTCTTGCTTCTCTTTGCTGACTTCTATTATTCTGGTATTTTAAATCTTGATGTTTGTTAAGTTTATTTCAAACAGAAATTATTTCAAACAGAAAAAATAATGTCTTTGAAATGTACTCTTATCCATCAATTACCTCTGAAGCTCTTAAACATCAAGACCTTCCTTGGACATCTTTAAATAAATTAACTGGTCCCTAGCCTAATAGCAGCAGTGTTTCAGGGCCCACTGGAAAGGCTGAGCCTTTTCTCTCAGTGAAAAAATGGTGATTGAAGAACTTTTCAGACAGAGAAGAGCAGGAAAGGAATCTGACTCAGATATGAAATGCAGTTTAGTTAACATTTCCCTTATCCACATGTGTGTATTTAAGAAAGCCTCTTTAATCTCATATAAATGATCTTTTAAGATTTAATTTCCTTTTTCTTGTTTAAATATGTATCAAACTCTACAATAGGCTTACCATAAAAATAAATCAAGCTATGTAATGTCAGAAAATAACACTTCATGCATAAGAATTTCTAGTGCCCTGGAAATAGTAATATAAACCCTTAGTGTAATGCCTATTTTATCAGCCCAGAGAGATTTTAAATCATGACCTTCTTTGACTTGAAACATTCAGAACTCTTCTGAACAAATATTGAACCAATGGGTAGGCATTATAATCTGTTCTGACAAAGGGTGACTCATTAAAATTCTCTGAGCCTTGGTTACATCTGTGAAATGGGGAAAATTTGTATCTGGCTGGCCTGTTGAGAGGGTGAAATGCTGCAATGTTGATAAATTTTCTAGCACGAGAGCTGCCAGCACGTAGGAAGTACTTGCTCAAAAATAGAAGCATTAAAAAAATGGAAAAAAACCTTGATTTATCAAAACTGTTGTTATACTCGAATAATTTGGGAAGAGCTGTGATTTCAAAATCTCTCACATTTTTAAAATTTAACAAGACATAACATGTGAAAATTTAAATTTTTTTAGTTCAATACATGGAATAAGAGTTTGTCACCATGAAGTTGTTTATGAAACTAACTTTTGGTGATTACTCAAGCACCCATACACATCAGAATAAAACATGTTTCCACAGTAAAATAAACTACCATCAAAGATACTTGAACTTCAGCATCCCCTGGCACTGGCTTTTTTGTTCTGTTTGTTTCGATTTGTATAGAGTTCTGTCTACAATAGCAGATGTGTGTTTGCTGCAAAAAAAGTCAAAATAAACCATTACAAAAAACGTTAATGGGAGGCGTAAGTGTTGGCAACATTGTGTGATCTATACCTCAATAAACAAATTAACAGCACACACTTGCAGGACGTATAGACAGAGATCAATGAAAAGATGTTCTTGCAAATGGAATATTGAAAGGCGAGCAATTGTACACTTCTGCCTTCAGCATCTTTCCAATGAAAAGCAAGTTTCAAAATAGCAGAAGACTGCCGCTTTCTTTTTTTTTTTTCTCTTTTTTCTCTCTTTTTTTTTTTTTTTTTTTTTTTTGCCCCTAATACAGAGTGAGTTCAACTTTCAGGTATCACATGGACCTCTCTTGAAATACTAGTCATTAGGAATTATACCTATGAATACAGTGATAAAAATGGGATTTGTCTATAGCTAGTCCATTCCAAAAATGGAAGGAAACTCTCTTTATCTGAAACACCCACTTCCACGTCTCTCTCTCTCTCTGTGTGCGTGTGTGTGGTGTGTACATGTGCACTGGAACCTAAAGCTCTCTGAGGGAGAACACTGAACGCCAGGGTTCCATACACACACACACACACACACACTCTCTCTCTCTCTCTCTCTCTCTCTCTCTCTCTCTCTCTCTCTGGGTGGTGGCTGCCGTTGCGTCTGCAGACAAATCAGATGTGCCAGGGTGGATTGGTAGGGGGTAAGGGAGGTGAGAGAAGGATGGAGGCTCATGTTTCAGGCACTCTTTTTTCCTTTAAATCCCCATCATGCCACGAAGGGGACGAATTTATGCCTCAAATTAGTTCATTATCTGTATTTATATCCTTTACCTGTCATTTGAAGAAACAGTATGCTGTTTAGAAAATTCATAGGGATTTTATTTTATCAGAATGCAGTGCTGCACCCTATACCCGCTTTGTTGTCAAAAAAGGGTCTCCTCACAGTAGTTTCTGGATATGCCGCAGGTGCAGTGACTAAATATAAGAAAATCTGGATACCAAGGAAAGTCTTAGGAAATAAGTAGTGACAGGTGTCATGACAGGGACAATTTTTACAACAGTGAAAGAAACGTCCCTGGTCTGGCTTATTGGTCCATTTTATTAGTAAAACCTGTTTCTGTGGAATAATTTTTTTTCAAAAATCACCATCCGATTAGTTAAAAAAAGAAGAAAAATTCTATTGGGTATATTGATAAGGCAGACTTTTCTAAAAATCAAAATTGCCTTTTGATTGGTTTTCTGGTAATTGTTATCGGGTAATCGGAAGCTTCAGCACATCTTTTCTCTTGTCAAGTACAAAACAAAACTGCAGAATAAAAGCAACCATTAAAAACAGTTTCATACTTTTTTAAAGCCACTTATAATTAAAGGATTTGTAGCTGTTGGTATCTTGTTTGGGTTAATATCAACATGATCAATTCTGTGGGTCCCTCTTATAGCTCTTCCTGCCAATCATCAGAACAAATGTTCATCTGTGATGCATATAAGTGATATGTCTTCAGGAAAGAAAAGTTTATGAATCAAGTGAAACTGAATTTTTGTTATACTCAGCATGAAAACTGTCCATTTTCTTATCAATTTTTTCTTTATACACATCTGTCCTTGGGGCATTGTCCGATTTCTTCCCTCTCTATAATCAACCAACATCAAAAGTATCTTTAATTAAATAAGATAATTATAAAAACCATTTTTTGGGTTCTAGACATTCTAATTTTCTAACTTATGAGCCCTCTTATTTGAAAGTCTCTTGATGACACTGTGTTCTCTGAATCTAGAGATGATGCCTTTGACATAATCTCTAACTAGGGAAGGGTGATTGATTCGTTTTTCCATTTTATTCAGGTATGCACTTTTGACTTTATTGACGTCAACCTAAACGAGATCATTAAATATTTAGTGTTTTGTTTTTCAAAAAAATAATAATCGTGAGCAGAGAACAGAGAAATTAGTTAATTGCTGAAATCCCTCAGCAGGATGTCAGATGTGAAGCAATGGTGTTCCCAACTTCTGAGTTAAGTTCTGCACTTTACAATGATGAGATTGAAGTGATAATGGAAGATGAAAAAAAGTATTTGTGATTACTGGGATAAAGTGCTAATCTGTACCACAGAACCTGCTGCATATATCCCTAACATTTACTCTAAAACGCTCTCAGCTTTTAAATCCACCCTCCAAAATTAGTAGGGGGTTAAAGTAGAACCCATTGGGAGGTTACATTTATTTAATATTCAGTCCTTTCTTGGATGAAATATTGCAGTCTATCCTCATAGGTATTTGTCAAACCATTAGAGTAATGGTTTATGGCTATTAAATGAAATTGCAGTTCTGTTTGTAAGTTCCATTTACACAGGATAAGCAAAGTGCCTTCATTTAGATTTAAAATACCTGGAATCTTAGCAGCAGCACATGAAGATTATGTAGACTGTTAACTAATTCATAACCATGATGTGAACACATCACAGACCAACCTGCTCTTGTTGCCTGTGACACACAAATCCCCATTGGGTACCCAGAATTACTCTGCCACACTCTGAGCTATTCATTTCATGAGGGTTGGGCAACCTGGCACTAGTCATTTTTTTGTTAACAGCTTACACTTTTTGGTTTTTTTAGAATCAAATGAAAAGGTGCTTTTAATCATTGTTTCCAGCACAGGAATATTTGATATAATTCCCTCTGATAATAAATGGAGAATTATGCCTAGATTTAAAACAAAGCTTTCCTTGGAAACTTTGTCTGTGCCTCTTCCCCCATGCATTTCACTTTATAGGCAATTTGTACAGACACTGCTGAGTACAAAGAAACTGAAATAAATGAAGTCTTTAGAACTTCACCTTTCTCACTAGGTGATGAGTTCGACTGCTTTCAATAGAAAAGACACTCTTATATTCAAATGATTAATTACCAAAACTCACATTTTTGGTCATAAGGGATTCTCCAGATCCTGCCTCTTCCTCCAGAGTGAGTTAACACTATGTTAATGCTCCTCCTAGTTTACAGTGTCAGTTCCCAGGGGATTCTTACTGGAGTGCCCCCTCCGACTCAGTATTTGAGGCTCATGTATGCCCACGCGCATGTTTATACTATTTTCCTTAAAGGCTCTGTGTTTTAATGTAGCATAAGGTGCCTTGGTCAGGGAACCCTGCTCAGTTGCACCTTTGCATCAGTCAGACAAATGTGTCTCCTCCAAGGGTACCTGCTTCATAGATGCACAGCTTAGCAACTGGAGCAGCAGTTGGATTTCAGGACTCTTTCTCCCCTTGACCACTACTCTTGTGCAGTGCTCAGTCTGCACAATTATTTGAGGTAACTCTACCTTATCCTACAAAACAATGAAAACAAGTCTGATGGCCATTCATGTAAACTGGTCAGCTCTCATCCTGTGGGAAGCAGAGTTGACCTGCAGCCCCAGGTGCCACCCTTTTGGATCTTCCAGCACATTTGTGTCAAGGCCGTCCTTCTCCTGGCTGCTCCTGGCAATTACTAAAAACTGCAGAGTATAAGTCCTGGCCCATTCCTGTGGAACGAAGCACCTCTCTAAAGGACAGCTTTGGCTTGAAGACTGTCCATTAGCCTAGCCAAAACTTTCTTAGAATTATGCTGCAGTCTGAAAGTTTCCCTGCCCAATCCTTCATCCCCTACTCCTTTCTCACGGTTCAGATCAACATTGAGGTCTCCCCTTAGTCCTTCACAGACATATCCCTCAATTACTTTTTGCATATCTGATTTTGTCTTGGTGCCTGCTTCTTAAAAGATGCAATACAACAACTACAATTCTGGAGTGTTTCCATGTGCCAAATACCAAGCTAAATGTTTTACCCTAATTTCTCCTGTGACCTTCACAACAACCCTATGAAGGGAATGCCCTTTGCATGCTCTTCATTTTGTAGCTAATGCAAGGGAGGTTCAGAGGGTCACTAGCATTCACACCATCACACAAGTTGCAAGAAGCAGAGCTTGGATTTGATCACAGGTCTTTTCAAGCCATTGTTCTGAATTACTCTGCTATACTAGCATGCTATATTTTGTCTTTGATGGGACTGAGAGACTCATTTCAAAGATGGACATTTTTTTCTCACAAAATGTGGCAAAAATGAATACTCCCTTTGCCTCGAGAAAATCACCTAAGTAGTCCATTTACTAACCCAAATATAATGTAATAGGTACTTGCAATTCTAGAAGAAAACCCCATAACAACTCGAATTCACATGCCTTAAGACTGAGAAACTAAGCGGTTTGTGTATTCATAATTGTTGTTGGAGAAGTTGTTGATCTGGAGCAGAAAACTCTAAATCTTTAGAGATGGTCCATCTCCAGAATCTACCAGGGGACACTGCTATTCTAACACTCACAGTTGCTGGGAAGGGCAAGAAGGTTGCCCAGTTCCCATGCTTCAGACATCTCACTGAGTCTGGTTTCTACCCAATCACAAAATAATGAAAAATTACAGAAAAAACACTGGATCAACATCTGAATGAAGATTCTCACGAGTTCTAGAAAAGTCTGGGATAGCCGTCGCCTTGGAGAGAAATAAACTACTAGATTTCAGGACTTCTTCAATTATGGCAGAACTGTGGCAAATTTTTCTTTTTTCTGGAAGTAGACCAAGACACGTGAGATCCAGCCCAAGCTGTGTGGTAAATATCCCTGTTACAATAATAGGAATCAGCATGTATTAAAAGCTTTCTTATACACCAAACACTGAATTAAGTGTTTTACTTATATTACACATGGAGTATAGTATTTAATCCTTTCAAGAATCCTATAAGCTTAGCACTTTTCTTATTATCCCAGTGTCAAAATTTATGAAACTGAGGCTTAGAAATTTGAAACAATTTACTGAAGATCATACAACCAGGAGGGGGTAAAAACAGGATTCAAAACCAGACCTTTCTGATGTCAGGGTTCCAGCTTATTCACTAGAAAATACCTCAGCTGGAATTCAGATGGACAGAGGTTCACCTCTGCTTCAGCAATATGTTTCCGAAATTGTATACTCGACACTATTCACAATAGCAAAGTCATGAAATCAGTCTAAGTGCCTGAAAACAGTGGATTGGATAAAGACAATATGTTGCATCTATGCCATGGAATGCTATGCAGCCAGAAAAACCATGAAATCATGTTCTTTGCAGCAACATGGCTGCAACTGGAAGCCATTATCCTAAGTGAATTAATGCAGAGACAGAAAATCAAATACCACATGTTCTCACTTGTAAGTAGGAGCTAAAACAATGGGTACACGTGGACATAAAGGTGGAAATAATAGACCCTGGGGACTCCAAAAGGGGAGAGGGAGGAAGGGGTGTAAGGATTGAAAAACTACCTATTGGGTACTAGGTTCACGATTTTGGTGATGGGTTCAATAGGAAGCCCAAATCCCAGCATTATGCAATATGTTCATGTAACAAACCTGTACGTGGAACCCCTGACTCTAAAATAATAAAGATTTTTTTTTCTTTCTCAAGGAAGCCAAGTGGGTGTTTTAATAACATCACCCAAAATGAGAAAGGAATCCTATGGAACAGAGCTGTGTACTGTGTCGAGCAATACTCTCCAGTATTAAAAAGTGCAAAAAACATTTTAAAATACTGACGTTGTAATGTAGCATCACAAAATGAGGTTCTGCTGATCTTCCACGGTCCTCAAACTTTAGCATGTATCAGAATCAACTGGTGGGCCTATTAAAACGCGGGATGGTGGCTCTCAGCCCCAGGTTTTCTTATGCAATCAATCTGAGAATTTGCATTTATAATAAACACCCAGGTCACACAGATGCTGATGGCCCAGAGACTCATTTAAAAACTAGAGATGTAAATAGAGATCTTCACGCCTAAGTTGTTTTTTTTTTAATTTAATTTAATTTAATTTAATTTTTATTATTATTATTATACTTTAAGTTCTAGGGTACATGTGCATAACGTGCAGGTTTGTTACATATGTATACTTGTGCCATGTTGCTGTGCTGCACCCATCAACTCGTCAGCACCCATCAGCTCGTCATTTACATCAGGTATAACTCCCAATGCAATCCCTCCCCCTCCCCCCTCCCCATGATAGGCCCCGGTGTGTGATGTTCCCCTTCCAGAGTCCAAGTGATCTCATTGTTCAGTTCCCACCTATGAGTGAGAACATGCGGTGTTTGGTTTTCTGTTCTTGTGATAGTTTGCTAAGAATGATGGTTTCCAGCTGCATCCATGTCCCTACAAAGGACATGAACTCATCCTTTTTTATGGCTGCATAGTATTCCATAGTGTATATGTGCCACATTTTCTTAATCCAGTCTGTCACTGATGGACATTTGGGTTGATTCCAAGTCTTTGCTATTGTGAATAGTGCCGCAATAAACATACGTGCGCATGTGTCTTTATAGCAGCATGATTTATAATCCTTTGGGTATATACCCAGTAATGGGATGGCTGGGTCATATGGTACATCTAGTTCTAGATCCTTGAGGAATCGCCATACTGTTTTCCATAATGGTTGAACTAGTTTACAATCCCACCAAGAGTGTAAAAGTGTTCCTATTTCTCCACATCCTCTCCAGCACCTGTTGTTTCCTGACTTTTTAATAATCACCATTCTAACCAGTGTGAGATGGTATCTCATTGTGGTTTTGATTTGCATTTCTCTGATGGCCAGTGATGATGAGCATTTTTTCATGTGTCTGTTGGCTGTATGAATGTCTCCTTTTGAGAAATGTCTATTCATATCCTTTGCCCACTTTTTGATGGGGTTGTTTGTGTTTTTCTTGTAAATTTGTTTGAGTTCTTTGTAGGTTCTGGATATTAGCCCTTTGTCAGATGAGTAGATTGCAAAAATTTTCTCCCATTCTGTAGGTTGCCTGTCACGCCTAAGTTTTAATGTTAGAAAAATGACAAGTAGCTCAACTCCCTGAACTAATGAGAATGATAAAGCACAAACTTCAGAGCTGTGACAGTGGGACATGGCAGGACTGAGATTCTCAGTCCCTAGCTTATCATGCCCTGGACTCTAAGAAAACTCCCCCTGACCAGAAAGAAATCTGGACTAGTCCCCAGCAAAGTAGTAAACCAGCCCCAAGGAAGGGTAGGTGGGATTTGTCTCTGTAATAAAGTTTCTTTGAACAAGTATAACATTGAGATAATCAGAAAGGTGCTCTTATGAGGAACTGGTATTTTTTTTTCTTTTCCTTGAGGAAATTCTAGCCAGATCCCATGGATTTTCTGGACACTCTTTGAGAGTGTTTATTAAGACTTTCCTGGACATTTTAATCACTAGCAGGTCTTGCTTCAATAGAGGGCTTACCAGGTAACATACTAATTTCAGGCTTGGTACTGCATTTAGACTTCAAGCATCTCCCCATGTCCCCAGCTCAGGTTAGCTTCAGGTTGGAAGCATACAGTGCAAGAAGAGGAAGCAGGTGAGTGCTCCATTTCCCTGCCCAGAAATTCCATTTCTCTAACTCCACTTGGTGAATAGCCAGTGGCACACCCAGCGTTGGGAGAGATGTGGAGCAGGAAATCTTGTGGACACCAGTGTCATCTGGTGGTGTTTTCCTCAGGCCCTGGCAGATGTCGGAACCTCCCTCTCCTGCACGTGCCCATGGAGTGTGTAGTACCAGCAGTGTCTCTCCTCGGGCTTGCTGCTCATGGGTTTCTCGCAGCTGCTGCATTGGAATAGAACACTGCAGCCTGTGTTGGCTGAGGTCCCTTCAGTCTTTGCAGGAAACCCTCTTGGTCAGGGGTCTATTTTTAACATTTCTACTACAGGTACCTTATCTGGTCACTGGGAAACAAGAACCACTGACCTGTTGTCAGGGGAAGGTGGTCTCCTCTCAAATGCTTCTTTGCTGCCACAGGCCATTTTTAACTCTGCTCTGCTGAAAGTTCATTTTCTCAGGTTTGAATCAGATTTACGAGGTTCCCAGATTCCAGGAACCATTTATATGGCTCTCTAGGTAGTGTCTTTGAATCTTTTCTATTTTTTTTTCGTTCTGGGCTTTGAAAAAGGAGTATCTAAACGTCATGTTACACAGCCACAAAAATCGAAACTATCTCATAAGCTATCACAAATGCCCTACCTTTGCTAAACTGATCATGACTTGTAAGTCATGGTTAATAATGCCATTCTAAAGTACCTCACTAAGATGACGGGCATGGAAGTGGTGACATCGACATTGCAGCAGACAGAACCTTTAAGACAAAGGGACGAAATGGCATTCGAGAGTTTACCCCAGAAGGACTGGTGCCATTCTAAAATACCAACTAAGTATAGAAAATACCCTTCCAGTTATTAAAGCAATTTTAATTTTTGTCAGTGGCTAAGGAGTGACCTTTATAATAATACAGCTTCCATAGGTTTTAAAGGGATCAGAGATATGAAGTAGAGAATAGATAACATAGCTTGTCATTGACTAAATACATATGTTTACCCCTCTCCCCTTGCAAAATTCCAATAAAGTCACAGAATAAACATGAAAATAAATTCAAAACAGCAATGGAAATCTAAGGAAGATGGGAGTAGAGGGAGGGAAAGTGCCAGAAAAACAGAATAGTGAGGAATTTGTCAAAGACATGAGAAATAAAGTGAGTGAGAACAAACTAACAACAAAAGCCACACAGACAAGAGAGAGGGTGACAGAGAGTCTGCAAGCAAACCTGCGAGCAAACTGTGTGGACATTCCAAAAGGTGAATGTAGAAGAAGGATAATTGTATCCTGCGAATGCAATGAAAGGATGGAACTGTCCTGACCACAGCCCCACCCGCTCTCAGAGGGCAGGTCTCATTCAGTTTTCTAAAGCGAGACTTCTGACACCAAAGACTGTCAAAGAAGGCTCTGTGGCTGGAAACCAGTGTCCCAGTTATGGCAGCCATGAATAAGGAAGAGGATCCCTGCACCCAGAAGAAAAATTCTCATTATACCCCACAGGAAATCTCGCCCAGCCACATATCGGCTCTCTTTCTAAACAAATGGTGGATTAAAGAGGAAATAAAAACGAAAAACAGTCAATTTAGAAAGCACCAACTATAACAACACCACATAGCACCATCTATGAAATGCATACATGTTTCACCTTACAATTGACAAATGGAATTTCTCCCGAGTTTATACTGGAGCCCATTTTATGTTTCCTTGGCATACAAATGACTTAGGTCCCAATTTCAACCCTTAAGATCAGATACCTCCATACATTATGGAGCTTCAAGTCCCACTCACCACTGTGGGGGTGGGGGGGTCCCATTTTATCCCTAACACTACGGATTTCATTTATTCTTATTGAGCTCAGAAAGATGGGTTTTTTTCTTAATGCTCTATTTATTTGGCTTGAATTGGGAACTTTCTTTATAGATCAGCTCATTCTACCCTCTTGTAGAGAATCTCTGAATTTATTTCTATTCAAAAATGTGCCTAAATGTGTTTTGCTTATTCTCTTCCCCATGCTTCATTTCTCACTGTAGTCTCTCTAACTATACTGTTATTTGCCATTTCCCAAATCATGCTTTCATGCTTTTTTTGTTGCTTCTCCCATTCTTTTCATCTGAAACATATATGTTCATCTTTTGCAACACTGTTCAAGCATCACCTTTCCTGCAACACCTTCTGGAGATCCCTCATCTGCCCTTGTTCATCACACCTGCATGATAGCACTCCTTTTTTTGTATTGTAATTACACCTATCTGCCTGTGTCCTCTTGATGCTATGAACTCCTTTTGGGGACTGATAGAATCAAAATCATTTTTGTCGAAACAATAGCACCTAGCATGGTACAGAAGTTGGGAGCCATGAACCTGTGTGGAATGGATGAATGACTTCCCAGGCAGAGGGGTAAGTAGCTATGCAAAGGAAAGGCATTGCCCTGTCCACTTGACAGGAGTAGAAATTACGAGCAAGTAATGAAAATTTGTTGGAAAAAAAAAGATGCCTAGGGTCAAATCTGCAGTGTATTGAGAAGTCACTTCAATATTTTAGTCGAAGTAGAAGCTTGGTAATATGATTTCTTGTAGAAACATTTAAAAATTAATTGGAAGGAAGAAAAGGCTGAAGGTTAAAGGGGTCAGTGAGGAGTAAATGGCAAAATTCAGAGTTCCTGAGAAAGGTGTGTAGGAAATTCCTTAGGATGGTTAATAAACTCTAATAATCCTCCCAACCTCCTCCCACAAGCTCCACGGGATACAATTACCCTTCTGCCAGTTCTACCTGGAATCTTTGAAATATCCATACAGTTTGCCCAGGAGCTGTCAGGTTTTGAAGTGTAGTAATGGCTTATGAAAGAGTCCGAGAACAGATACCAAGTGTGAACCTCCTCCTCATTTTCAAGGCATGCCTGCCTTCCCCATGATTTGTCCCAGGCTGCTCTTGACTCATCATCTTGAATGACATTTATTGGGAACTCCCAATAAATAGAGGTGTTTCCCTCCATCAATATAAAAATATTGCATTACTTTTCTAGAAAGATAATTACCTACCTGCTTCTCAAAATGTAGCAATTAGCTCATTGTTCTCTACCAATTTCTAGATGTTGACATTTGAAAAACACCTCTGGCTAACATGGTTATTAAAAAACTTCTAGGTGTCAATAAATGTCTGTTGAATAAATGATTCGTTAATATATTTTAATGGTGTTAGATTATCTCAAATTCTATTTTAAACTATTCTTAATTACACATCCTTTAAATCCCTTGATATAATTTATACATAATAAATATCCAACAGCTAAGAAATAGTTGCTTCCTGCTATAAACAACCAGTTCAGTCAATGAATATGAAAGCTACTTTTTTATACTCAAGAATTATTTATCTTACTTCATATTCATGTGAATTAGCAAGATCTGAAGTATCATATATACAGTCTCTGAATGACTAAAAATAGATTATAAAAGCATACATATTAAATGATTCCATGAGCAAAATTATTCAACCATTTTTATCACCACTCTAAGTTGTAAATAATATGCATTAACCTCTAAAATTCTCCTGCATTAAAACCTTGCATTTTCGGACTCTGAGAAACAGAATTTCTAGTTCATTGACTATTCTGATTAATAGAAAATAACCACATTCACATTATAACCAGATCACCAATTATCAAAGAAAGAAAATAAAGTACACTTATGCTCAGCTTAAAATAAGTTTATCTGTAAATTCAGATGTTACGCTAGGATGTTGTGGCACCTCAAGTTCATCAATATGAAGTTCAGTAATCAAAGGACTATGTTAAAGAAAAACATTATTGTCTTAGTATATCACGGGGAATGATATTTTATTAAATAAATATTCATCACTCTAAGTAAGACATTTCCCCAAATTTAATCTGTCCAATAACCTAAACTTTGGAAAACAGAAACATGCATATTTGAGAACTTAAAGGAAAACTAATTCAATTTAAAGGTTGGGTATTTTTTAAAACACATAAGAGTTTAAAATGGTGTTGCATGTTCAGCAGACACAAAGCAGTTTCAGAAGATGTAACATGTCTTTAATAACCTACACAATACAGTGATTTAACATGTGCACTCAGCAGGCTTCCCAGGGTCACCATATCACTAAAGTCAGCTTTACTTGGGCCTAGTGTTTCTAATCTTATTTTCTTGGTATTTTCTGCATGGTGCTCTCTTTCTACTTCCCTGATTGGCTTTTATCTTCTTGACTCTTCTCCTAGTAGGTAGTAAACAAATCCCCGCTGAGTGGTAAACAAACCTGGAGGCAAGGCGGGACCTCTGGGAGCTGCAGCTGACACAGTTATAAAAAGAAGTCTAAACTCTTAAAGAGATGAGGAACCTTTAAAGGAAGTAGAGAGCAAAGCATTGAAGTTTTTCTTCAGTTTCACCATTTGTACTAAAGATGGCTGAAAAGAAGTCAGTAAGAGAGAAAGATAGCTACCGGCAATGGAACATGGAGAAGAACTATTCAAAGCAATGATTTTCAGAATTTTTTTTCTTTGAAAGAAATAACAAAGCCCTAAGTCAAATATTATTTCACTGGCAACCACCACAGTTTCTGGAATTGTAATAAGTTTCTCATATTTCTAGCATGCTTTGAAGTTTACAAGGCTACTTTGCATGTATTATCTTATTTGACACCCATAACCTGCCCCAAAATGCTTTTGCAGGCCTCTCCCTGACTCTCCCCATAGCCAGCTCAGGGTCCTCTAACCAGGCCCTGCACACCCTGCATACTACCATTGTCAGGTATTCACTGTGCTCCTTTTGTTTATGCAGTTCAAATTTCCTCCCCAGTTGGCCCATCTCAATCTTATTTGGCATTTAAGATCAAGCTCAAAATACTACTTTCTCTGAAAAGCCCTTCCTGGTGATCCAGCTTGAAGAATTTTGCCTTCCTTTGTACACCATGATAATCAATGTCCATGACATCACATTAAAAAATTATGTTCTGTGTCTCATAAGATCTGCTCTATGATTGTAGTATTAAAACCTCTTATTATTTCAATTTTTCCTACCAGGTCTTGCCTTCTTAACTGAACTATAAATCTCATGGAATTGGGTATGAGAACATGAGCAATTCATTTTGAACAAATTGGGCCTGATGGATTATGATTGGCCAACTATGGTTTGGTCCTGGGACCCATAAGGGAGAAGCCAAGAGGTCTCCTCACAATAGAAGCCCCAACACCAGAGGAGCAGGAAATGGAGCTGACTCATGGACAATTGATGTCTATGGGGAGCAGGAATCAAAATGAAGATTTTGTGTGTTCCTCTGTCACACTTATTCTACTTAATTATAAGCCTGCTAAATGTAGATACCCTGTCTTATTAATTGAATTTTCTTCAATGAATTAAACCAGAAATAGAAAGCTAAGGAGGAGGGAGGTTAACCAATAATGAAGGAATCAGAGGAGACAGTAGATCATGCCAACAGTGAATGCTAGGAAGACAAGACTAAGTGAACAAGAGAGAGAAATACTCAAAATTCTGTGGCAGGACTGCTAATATATTCTTAGACCTAGTCTCCAAACAGATGGCTTCAAATCTAAGTGGGAAGAACTCAGGGATCTACTAGTACTTTAAATGACAAAGGTTTAGGGTAGGCGGGGATTTTAAGGCTTCAGTCTCCAGGATTGCTAGTCAGAGTCTTAAAGGTCATGGAACAGTATATACGAAGAAGCAGAATTTGTGTCCCCTATTAACTGAAAGTCACAGCAGAGCGGACTCCATACAGCAAGGGCTCCACAAATATGCGTTTAGTTGCGCTATTGTGACACATACATAATTTGTGTGTGTGTGTGTGTGTGTGTTGCCTCTTGTAGGTTTTTCTATTTATTCTAAGGTTCAGAGGCAAGAAAAGCTTTTGTCAGTGTGGGGAGAGTCCAATCGGGAAAATAGATACTATTCACCATATTCGGCCTTCCCTATATAACAAGTCCTGGAAAAGTCTACCATTTTTGGTTCCATTTTCTCTAACTCACATGTCAGGATTCTAACATTCAGTTCAATACACAGTTGTCTCTAATGAATCTGGAGTCAGGGTCAAACTCTGATGGTTGTTAAAATATTGAAGCAAATATACTTGTATAAACTAATATGCAGGTTTATGTCAGCAGACTCATGGAGGAGTTGGCTTTAGCAACATTTGTTGGTAACAAAAAAATTTAATTGCAGAAACTGATTTTTTAAAAGTTGTTATACTACAATGTCCAACTCGCAAAGTTACTCTCATCTTCAGCATCATTTAATAAAATTGCGTTCAAGTGAGACTTTAGACTTTGGACTTTTGACATTCTTTCCAGTATTGTCTTATTTAACGTTGCCTGCAAATCACTCCAACACTTAGCAGCCTAAAAAAGCTGTATAGATTTACTATCTTTTAAAGTTTCTGTTGGTCAAGAATCAGATCATGGCTTAGCTCAATAGTCCATTTCAGGGTCTTTCATGAGGTTACAGTCATAATGTTAGCCAGGGCTGCAGTTATTAGCAGGTTTAACCCGGGCTGGAGAATCTGCTTTTAAAACGTTTTACTCTAATGGCTGGTGCCAGTTGTTGTCAAGAGGCCTCACTAAGTTGGTTCATTACCACATGGACTTTTCCATAGGAATGAGTGTCTTCATGACATGGTAAGTGATCCAAGAGATCAAAGTAGAAGTGGCAATGTCTTACAGAATTGAACCTCACTGCTGTCACATATTATCTATCACAAAGACCAACTCCAATACATTATGGACAAGGACTACATAAGGACATCAACATCAGAAGGTGAAGATTACCGGGGCCCACCTTACAGTCTGGCCACCACAAGTGTGATATTAACTGATAACCCAAATAACATCACATTTTGGCATGTTATAATTTTCAAAAACATTGAATAAAAACCAGTACCAGATACAACCATAAATAATCACTGCAGCACTAGTATTCTCAAAGATTCAGGAGTAAAGCATTTAAAACAAGTAACTTTCAAGTCATATAATTCCTTTTCAAATTATTTAGGGAGGAGGAGGGCAGAGCAAGACAGCCAAATAGGAACAGCTCCAGTCTCCAGCTCCCAGCGTGAGTGACACAGAAGATGGGTGATTTCTGCATTTTCAACTGAGGTACCAGGTTCATCTCACTAGGGAGTGCCAGACAATCGGTGCTGGTCAGCTGCTGCAGCCCGACCAGCAAGAGCTGAAGCAGGGCTAGGCATTGCCTCACCTGGGAAGTGCAAGGGGGTAGGGAATCCCTTTTCCTAGCCAGGGGAACTGAGACACACAACACCTGGAAAATCGGGTAACTCCCACCCCAATACTGCACTTTACCAAGGGTCTTAGCAAACGGCACACCAGGAGATTATATCCCACACCTGGCTGGGAGGGTCCCACGCCCATGGAGCCTCCCTCATTGCTAGCACAGCAATATGTGATCTAACTGCAAGGCAGCAGCTAGGCTGAGGGAGGGGCGCCCGCCATTGCTGAGGCTTAAGTAAGTAAACAAAGCCACTGAGAAGTTCGAACTGGGTGGAGCCCACAGCAGCTCAAGAAGGCCTGCCAGTATCTGTAGACTCCACCTCTAGGGACAGGGCACAGCTAAACAAAAAGCAGCAGAAACCTCTGTAGATGCAAACGACTCTGTCTGACAACATTGAAGAGAGCAGTGGATCTCCCAACATGGAGGTTGAGTTCTGAGAACTGACAGACTGCCTGCTCAAGTGGGTACCTGACCCCTGAGTAGCCTAAATAGGAGATATCCCCCACTAGGTGCAGACCGACACCCTACACCTCACATGGTGGTGTACACCCCTGAGACGAAGCTTCCAGAACAAGAATCAGACAGGTACACTCGCTGTTCAGCAATATTCTATCTTCTGCAGCCTCTGCTGCTGATACCCAGGCAAACAGGGTCTGGAGTGGACCTCAAGCAATCTCCAATGGACCTACAGCTGAGGATCCCAACTGTTAGAAGGAAAACTAACAAACAGGAAAGACACCCACACCAAAACCCATCAGTATGTCACCATCATCAAAGACCAAAGACAGATAAAACCACAAAGATGAGGGAAAATGCAGGGCAGAAAAGCTGGAAATTCAAAAAATCAGAGCGCATCTCCCTCTCCAAAGGAACACAGCTCATTGCCAGCAACGGATCAAAGCTGGACGGAGAATGACTTTGACGAGTTGAGAGAAGAAGGCTTCAGTCCATCAAACTTCTCAGAGCGAAAGGAGGAATTCTGTACCCAGCAAAAAGAAACTAAAAATCTTGAAAAAAGAATGGAAGAATGGATAACTAGAATAATCAATGCAGAGAAGGCCATAAACGAACTGACAGAGATAAAAACCACGACATGAGAAATACGTGACAAATGCGCAAGCTTCAGTAACTGACTCGATCAACTGGAAGAAAGAGTATCAGCAACTGAAGATCAAATGAATGAAATGAACCGAGAAGAGAAGTCTAAAGAAAAAGGAGGAAAAAGAAATGAACAAAGCCTTCAAGAAGTATGGGATTATGTGAAAAGACCAAATCTAACTTTGATTGGGGTGCCTGAAAGTGAGGGGGAAAATGGAACCAAGTTGGAAAACACTCTGCAGGATATCATCCAGGAGAACTTCCCCCACCTAGTAAGGCAGGCCAACATTCAAATTCAGGAAATACAGAGAATGCCACAAAGATACTCCTCGAGAAGAGCAACTCCAAGACACATAATTGTCAGATTCACCAAAGTTGAAATGAAGGTAAAACTGTTAAGGGCAGCCAGAGAGAAAGGTCGGGTTACCCACAAAGGGAAGCCCATCAGACTCACAGCAGATCCCTCGGTAGAAACTCTCCAAGCCAGAAGAGAGTGGGTGCCAATATTCAACATTCTTAAAGAAAAGAATTTTCAACCCAGAATTTCATATCCAGCCAAACTAAGTTTCATAAGTGAAGGAGAAATAAAATCCTTTACAGATAAGCAAATGCTTAGAGGTTTTGTCACCACCAGGCCTGCCCTACAAGAGCTCCTGAAGGAAGCACTAAACATGGAAAGGAACAACCGATACCAGCTATTGCAAAAACATGCCAAAATGTAAAGACCATCAATGCTAGGAAGAAACTGCATCAACTAACGAGCAAAATAACCAGCTAATATCATAATGACAGGATCAAGTTCACACATAACAATATTAACCTTAAATGTAAATGGACTAACTGGTCCAATTAAAAGACACAGATTGGCAAATTGGATAAAGAGTCAAGACCCATCAGTTTGCTGTATTCAGGAGACCCATCTCACATGCAGAGGCGCACATAGGCTCAAAATAAAGGGATGGAGGAGGATCTACCAAGCAAATGGAGAACAAAAAAAAGTAGGGGTTGCAATCATAGTCTCTGATAAAACAGACTTTAAACCATCAAAGATCAAAAGAGACAAAGAAGGCCATTACATAATGGTAAAGGGATCAATTCAACAGGAAGAGCTAACTATCCTAAATATATATGCACCCAATACAAGAGCAGCCAGATTCATAAAGCAAGTCCTTAGAGACTTACAAAGAGACTTAGACTCCCATACAATAATAATGGGAGACTTCAACACCCCACTGTCAACATTAGACAGATCAATGAGACAGAAAGTTAACAAGGATATCCAGGAATTGAGCTCAACTCCGCACCAAGCGGACCTAATAGACATCTACAGAACTCTCCACCCCAAATCAACAGAATATACATTCTTCTCAGCACCACATCGCACTTATTCCAAAATTAACCACATAGTTGGAAGTAAAGCACTCCTCAGCAAATGTAAAAGAACAGAAATTATAACAAACTCTCTCTCAGACCACAGTATAATGAAACTATAACTCAGGACTAAGAAAGTCAATCAAAACCGCTCAACTACATGGAAACTGAAAAACCTGCTCCTGAATGACTACTGGGTACATAATGAAATGAAGGCAGAAATAAAGATGTTCTTTGAAACCAATGAGAACAAAGATACAACATAGCAGAATCTCTGGAAATGTATAGCACTAAATGCCCACAAGAGAAAGCTGGAAAGATCTAAAATTGACACTCTAACATCACAATTAAAAGAACTAGAGAAGCAAGAGCAAACACATTCAAAAGCTAGCAGAAGGCAAGAGATAACTAAGATCAGAGCAGAACTGAAGGACATACAGACACAAAAAAACCCTCCAAAAAATCAATGAATCCAGGAGTTGGTGTTTTGAAAAGATCAACAAAATTGATAGACCACTAGCAAGACTAATAAAGAAGAAAAGAGAGAAGAATCAAATAGATGCAATAAAAAATGATAAAGGGGATATCACCACCAACCCCACAGAAATACAAACTACCATCAGAGAATACTATAAACACCTCTATGCAAATAAACTAGAAAATCTAGAAGAAATGGAAAATTTCCTGGACACTTACACTCTCCCAAGACTAAACCAGGAAGAAGTTGAATCCCTGAATAGACCAATAGCAGGCTCTGACATTGAGACAATAATTAATAGCCTACCAACCAAAAAAAGTCCAGGACCAGATGGATTCACAGCCAAATTCTACCAAAGGTACAAGGAGGAGCTGGTACCATTCCTTCTGAAACTATTACAATCAATAGAAAAAGAGGGAATCCTCCCTAACTCATTTTAGGAGACCAACATCATCCTGATACCAAAGCCTGGCAGAGACACAACAAAAAAAGAGAATTTTAGACCAATATCCCTGATGAACATCGATGCAAAAATCCTCAATAAAATACTGGCAAATCGAATCCAGGAGCACATCAAAAAGCTTATCCACCATGATCAAGTGGGCTTCATCCCTGGGATGCAAGGCTGGTTCAACAGATGCAAATCAACAAACGTAATCCAGCATGTAAACAGAATCAAAGACAAAAACCACATGATTATCTCAATAGATGCAGAAAAGGCTTTTGACAAAATTCAACAGCCCTTCGTGCTAAAAACTCTCAATAAATTCAGTATTGATAGAACATATCTCAAAATAATAAGAGCTATTTATGACAAACCCACAGCCAATATCATGCTGAATGGGCAAAAACTAGAACCATTCCCTTTGAAAACTGGTGCAAGATAGGGATGCCCTCTCTCACCACTCCTATTCAACACACTGTTGGAAGTTCTGGCTAGGGCAATCAGGCAAGAGAAAGAAATAAAGGGTATTCGGTTAGGAAAAGAAGAAGTCAAATTGTCCCTGTTTGCAGATGACATGATTGTATATTTAGAAAACCCCATTGTCTCAGCCCAAAATCTCCTTAAGCTGATAAGCAACTTCAGCAAAGCCTTGGGATACAAAACCAATGTGCAAAAATCACAAGCATTCTTATACACCAGTAACAGACAAACAGAGAGCCAAATCATGAATGAACTTCCATTCACAATTGCTTCAAAGAGAATAAAATACCTAGGAATCCAGCTTACAAGGAATGTAAAGGACCTCTTCAAGGAGAACTACAAACCACTGCTCAGTGAAATAAAAGAGGACATAAACAAATGGAAGAACATATGATGCTCATGGATAGGAAGAATCAATACTGTGATGATGGCCATACTGCCCAAGGTAATTTATAGATTCAATGCCATCCCCATCAAGCTATCAATGACTTTCTTCACAGAATTGGAAAAAACTGCTTTAAAGTTCATATGGAACCAAAAAAGACTCCGCATTGACAAGGCAATCCTAAGCCAAAAGAACAAAGCTGGAGGCATCACGCTACCTGACTTCAAACTATACTACAAGGCTACAGTAACCAAAACAGCATGGTACTGGTACCAAAACAGAGATATAGACCAATGGAACAGAACAGAGTCCTCAGAAATAATACCACACATCTACAGCCATCTGATCTTTGACAAACCTGACAAAAACAAGAAACAGGAAAGGATTCCCTATTTAATAAATGGTGCTGGGAAAATTGGCTAGTCATAAATAGAAAGTTGAAACTGGATCCTTTCCTTACTCCTTATACGAAAATTAACTCAAGATGGATTAGATGCTTAAATGTTAGACCTAATACTATAAAAACCCTAGAAGAAAACCTAGGTAATACCATTCAGGACATAGGCGTGGGCAAGGACTTCATGTCTAAAACACCAAAAGCAATGGCAATAAAAGCCAAAATTGACAAATGGGATGTAATTAAACTAAAGAGCTTCTGCACAGCAAAAGAAACTATCATCAGAGTGAACAGGCAACCCACAGAATGAGAGAAAATTTTTGCAATCTAGTCATCTGACAAAGGGCTAATATCCAGAACCTACAAAGAACTCAAACAAATTTACAAGAAAAAACCAAACAACTCCATCAAAAAGTGGACAAAGGATATGAACAGACACTTCTCAAAAGAAGACATTCATACAGCCAACAGACACATGAAAGAATGCTTGTCATCACTGGCCATCAGAGAAATGCAAATCAAAACCACAATGAGATACCATCTCACACCAGTTAGATTGGCAATCATTAAAAAGTCAGGAAACAACAGGTGCTGGAGAGGATGTGGAGAAATAGGAACACTTTTACACTGTTGGTGGGATTGTAAACTAGTTCAACCATTGTGGAAGACAGTGTGGCGATTCCTCATGACCCAGCCATCCCATTACTGGGTATATACCCAAAGGATTATAAATCATGCTGCTATAAAGACACATACACACATATGTTTACTGCGGCACTATTCACAATAGCAAAGACCTGGAATCAACCCAAATGTCCATCAGTGACAGAATGGATTAAGAAAATGTGGCACATATACAACATGGAATACTATGCAGCCATAAAAAAAGATGAGTTCGTGTCCTTTGTAGGGACATGGATGCAGCTGGAAACCATCATTCTCAGCAAACTATCGCAAGAACAGAAAAACAAACACCGCATGTTCTCACTCATAGGTGGAAACTGAACAATGAGATCACTTGGACTGGGGAAGGGGAACATCACACACCGGGGCCTATCACAGGGTGGGGGGAGGGGGGAGGGATTGCATTCAGAGTTATACCTGATGTAAATGACGAGTTGATGGGTGCTGATGAGTTGATGGGTGCAGCACACCAACATGGCACAAGTATACATATGTAACAAACCTGCACATTGTGCACGTGTACCCTAGAACTTAAAATATAATAATAAAAATAAATAAATAAATAAATAAATAAATAAAACCAAAAAAATTATTTGGGGAGAACAAAAGGAGCCGGGCCAAGGGATTTTCACCATGAAATGTAATGGGAAAATGCCAGCCTCTTTTCCTTTACCATGGAAGCACCAAGAATTTCAGAGACCATTATGAATAATGGTTAAAACCAACACCAGTCCATCACAAAGTGCCCTTTGTCAGAGCAAAACAGTATCCCATGCTTCATGAGTCTTCATTGGTAGAAACAGAAATCTTCCTTCTTTTCTTCCCTTTTAAAAATGGAAATTTGAGATACTATAACATCAAATCCATACCCAGTAAGAATAAAAGGTAATTACTTTAAATTGACTAAATTTTTAACAAAATACTCCTCTGCCATATGAAACACAATAAGCTGAGATGGACTGAAAATATATAATCTTTAGTGGACTCAAAGCAAACCAGATTCCCAAGGGTTAAAAATATTTAGCATTAAATTGCTAGTTCACTTCTTGCCCTCTGATAACCAGGAACAAAATTGCTTTTCTGTTGCATAAAGTATCTTTCAAATTCAATTGCTTATCTCCTCATTCATTCAAGAAAGAGAGACCTCAGATTTACAGGAACCAGAGCCCATAATACAAATATAGTATATTAAACATACAGCAGACATCTTCTGAAAAATAACCAAAACACAGTCTATTGACTTTAACCTTCTATATCAAGGTATTCTTCAGTGGTCTCAACTGGATGCTGGCTATGAGAAATTCCAATTATTTGAATTTCTATATATAGGATAAGCATTTAGTTATCAACACGCACCACAAAACATATTTTCATCTGTTATTAAAGCACTATTACTATGTGGAATTGAATGTATTTCTACTGTGAACTCAACTGCCAGTGAAGCGGGCAAGGCGGCATTTTTTGTAGAAGATTCCCTTTGCAGACCTGTTTTCTGTGCACTGTCCTGTAGCAACCTTTGGATTTGCTTTTGGGTAAATAAAATAATACCCTGTGGAAATATTTTTGACATTCCTTCTTCTTTCCTCACTCTCTTTCACCTCCTCTTATATGCGTTACTCTTTGGCTTGGTTTTCACAAACTAATTTGATGTTTAAAACTGTTTTTCTACAGTAATCACTGTGCCAATACCTTACAGGCTTAGAGAAACCCTTCTTGTGAAAGGAGGTCTCTTACAGGGTACTGAGCTCACTTAATTTTAGCAAAATACCAAACAGTGGGACTGAGATGTACCTGACATCTTATCACACTGATTCCAATTTTGATTAAAACAAGTTTGCAGACTAGGAAATGGAGCCAAATTAAATGTATTTCTAGAATGGCATGGATGTTAGTGATATCAGCGTTTGCTAGGATCTCCTAAAAAGCATCACTGCTCTTCATGGTTCACAGACTAGCAGAATTGGAGCAGGATGGAGAGAAGAGAGGGGGAAAAAGCCAGAGGGGAGAAAAGAAAAAGTTTCATCCTGAAGGAAAAAGAAATCTAATTCAGTATCCTCTTTCTGCAACAACGAAGCAGTTGATCTCTGAGAAAGCTTAGTGGGTTTCCCACATGCTTCTATAGATAATTTGTCCAAAGTCGAGTGGCTATAGAAGAGCAAAGAAAAAACTCAGGGCTTTTTATTAGGTTTACCTTTGTTTTAGTGTAAAACTTTATAACTCTTATGGTTTATTTCAGATTATAAAAGAAGTAAAAAGACATATGATAAAATTAAAAATAAGATAATCCCAGAAACTATTGTTCTTAATAATATGATGCATATTTGCCTAGAGTTTCCCATTTACATATTGTTTGCATCTATAAAATATTGCTATCAGTACAAGTCTATATTCGGTATTATACAATATTTTTAATTTATTTATTAGTATTTCTTCATTAAACAAGGCTTAAGATTTTTAGTTGTGAAATAGTTCTTTATATAAATGTGCCATTATTTTTGACCATTTTTTGTTTCATTTAGTGTAAACATAACTTACAACACTTTAATAAATGACTTTGCATATACATATTGGTATGTACTTTAAATTGTTTTCTCAGAATGGATTTCTAGATTAGAAATTTTTAACAGCAATTTACTCATTTAAAAGCACTCTCCAATATAATCATTCCCTAAACAAATAATTAAAAGAAAGAGAATGTGAAAGTTAATCAAGTTCAAGAAACTCTGTATTCAAATTTTTAATAAAGGTCCTTGGTATATTTACAGTTTTTAACTCTTTCTTTTATTGAAGCGTTATTTATATATATCGAAATGCTCTGGTTTTAAGTGTTATAGTTTGATGAATTGAAAAGTGAATACATCCACATAATCATACCCATATCAATATGTGAAATACGTCCCTCACTCTTGGGAGTCCCCACGTGCTCTTTCTCAGGTAACCTCTACCTCCAGAAGAAACTACTATTGAGATCTTTTTCACTACACAGTAAATTTGCTTTGCCTGTTCCAGATCTTCATACACAATGTGGTTTGGCATGTCTTGCTTCTTTCCCTCAGCATAATGATTTTGAGACTCATCCATGTTACTGCATATATAGGTATTTAATTCTTCTTTATGGTTGAATAGTATTGTATACTGAAATTGGTCTAGCTACTTTTCTGTTGATGGATATTTGAGTTGTTTCCAGCTTTTGGCTATTGTGAATGAAACTGCTATGAAATTTCAGTCAAGTCTTTCTAGACATATTCTTTCATTTTTCTTGGGTGAATATCCAGCAGTATAATTTCTGAGTCATAGAGGTTATGTTTAACTTTATAAGAAACTGCCATATTATATTCTAGGTGCTTGTACCATTTTACCCCACCCCCAACCCCGAGCAATGTATATGGGTTTCAGTTGCTCTAGATCCTTGCCAAGATTTATTGTTGATTGTCTTTGTAATTTTAGTTGTTCAAATGGGTGTGGAGTGGTATCTAATTCTGATTTATAGTTTTATTTCCCTGATGACTAATGATGTCAATGAGTTTTATATGTGTTTATTAACCATGTTTCTTTGTGCAGTGTCTAAACTATTCAAATCTTTTCCCCAATTTTTTATTACTAAGTGGAAGAATTTTCTATATGTTCTGAATTTAAGACTTTTATTTAATATAACTGTACAACATTTTATCACAGCCTGTAGCTTGCCTAATTATTTTCTTACTATTGTGTATTAATAAGCAAAATTTTTTTTTAATTTTGAGAAAGTATAATTTCTCTTTCTTAAAAATTAGTACTGTTGTTTATCCTATTTAATAAATCTTTGCTTATTGTTATGGTTTAAATGTTTTCGTCTCTGCCAAAATTCATAATAAAATTCAGTCCCCAATGCAACACTATTGGGTGGTGAGGCCTTTGGGAGGTGAGTAAATCATGTGAGGGCTTCACTGTCATGAATGGGATTAGGCACCTTCCCACAAAGGGCTTGATGGAGAGAATTTGTCCCTTTTCTTGGCCTTCTACCTTCTGCCATGTGAGGATGCACCAAAAAGGCCCTGACCAGACAGCAGATGTCAATGCCTTCATCTGGGACTTCCCAGCCTCCAAAACTGTGAGAAGTAAAAATTCTGTTCTTTATAAGTTACTCAGTCTCAGGTATTCCATTACAGCAGTACAAAATAGACTAAGATGCCTGCCCTAAGTTACTGTCCTATGTTGTCTTCTAAAAGCTTAACAGTTTTAGATTTTATATTAAAGTCTAAGGTTCATATTGAATTAATTTTTGTGTATGGCAGGAGACAGGGTCTAGGTACATGGTTTTACACCTGAATTTCCAGTTGTTTGAGAGCCACTTGTTTTAAGGATCTTTTCCCACTGAAATGCTTTGGCACCTCTGTTTAAAAACAACCAACTATAAGTCATTTCTGAAATCCCCATTTTTTTCCATTGACTAAATCAGGAAAAATTTAAAGCAACAGCTGCCTGATTTCATGGTCTACAAGGACTATTTTACCGCTATCTTTTGAATCACTGAAATGCTGCACCAGCCTTCCACAGGTATCCCATCACTGTTCACCACCAATTCTACTAACACCACCATAACAAGCCAGGAAGCAATCAGTACTCCACTTAATACTTATAATGGAGTCCTTGTTGCCAACTGGACAGTGCATGATCCAGCTACAAAATCCCATTTTAGAGTCCACTTCCTAAGACCATTCCTGGTAACACCTGGACACAAAAAGTGAGGCAGAGATTTACACACAGGGTGTCTATTGGGAAATGCTTTTGGGGAGATGGCTGTAAGGGAGTAAGAGAAGCAGAAATGGACAGAAGTCGTCGAACTGTGATCCAGTTGTAACAGAACCCTCAGGCGATTCCAACCCTATGAGGGGTCTGAAGCTGGAAATCCCCTTCAGACTTATACCAGATTGAGACAAATGGGGTAAAGCTTTAAATCTCTACATCAACCAGCCATTTGTTGTGGACTGTCCTTGGGGAAAATGCATAACCTCAGGTGAAACAGCTCCCTTCTGCTAAGGCAATAACCCTGTCCAAATAAGAACACTGGCTTCCATTACATACAAAATTAAGGAAAATGTACTTAAAACTTATTACCAGATTTTCAATATATGTGTTGATATCTGCCATGGTCCCCCTGTCAGACTAGCAGGCAAGGTGGACAAAAGGGGAAAAGAAGAGTTAAGCCACTTTTCTGAGATTGGTACTCCCCAAAACAAGTCCTGAGAAAGGGACTTGAAGCTTATTTGGGATGTCATTCAAGAAAGTATAAGCGAGGGAGTGGGTAAAGTAAGACAAAAAAAGGGATAAAAACCAGTAAAGGGTATTATGAAATAATAAGAAATATACAAAGTGGCCTCTGCCCCAGGTCCTGACATACAGCTTCCAAAACCCTTGTAAATAGGGGTGTGAGAAATATCTTTTTTTCCAATGTTTGGTCTTTGACTCTGCTTCCCGATACAGAGCTTCTAAGACCACTGAAATTTCCTGAGTGATAGGAGCATCTGATACAGAGCTCCTAAATCCCTTGGAATTTCCTGGATGATAGGAGCATCTTTTGCTCTAATGAGGTGGCTCTTGGTGGATTACTGGATAGGGGCTGGTCACCAGAACGACGAAGCCATGACTAGAAGCTTGCAACTTTCAGCCCCACTCCCTATTCTCCAGAAAATGGGAAAAGGACTGGAAATGGAAGTAATGACCAGCCACTTGTATGTGGTGAAGCTTTCACAAAAATCCCTGAACTTTAAGGTTCAGGAAACTTCCAGGTTGGTGAACAGGCACCTATCTATGCGTCGGGAGGGTGGTGCAGCCCAATTCCATGGAGACAGAAGCTCCTATGTGCAGGACACTTCTGAACCTCACCCTATAGGCCTCTTCCTCTGACTGTTCATTTGTATCCTTTAAAACATCCTTTGTAACAAATCAACCATACTAGGTAAACTGAGTTCCTGGATTTTGTTAGCCGCTCAAACAAATTCTCAAACCCAAAGAGGGTGTTGTGGAAACCTCCAGTTTGAGCTAAGTCAGAAGAAGTTGTCGGTAACCTGGAGACCTGCTACTTGCAACTGGCATCTGTAAGTAAGGGCAGTCTTGTGGAACTGAGTCTCTAACCTGTGAAATTTGATGCTATCTCCAGGTAGAGAGTATCACAATTTTGTTAAATTTTACGACAGCAAAATGGTGTTGGATAATTTCTTGGTGTGGGAAAAACCCACCCATCTAATGTCAGAAGGGAAATATTGGGAGTGGTGTGAAACAGTTTGTTTTTTTCCGTATACAGGTATGTCCATGAACAGGTTACCATTGTAGGAAATTGAGGTTCAAGCCTGATGGGATCTAATAGAATATTCCTCAACTCATAGAGGGACAGGAAAGTTAAAGTACTAATTCACCAAATCCCATCTCTTAAGGCTTGAGGACTGCCCCAGAAGCTTTTCCTCACTTCTGAACAAGCTTCCCTGGTACCTGAGAAAGCCCTCAGGCTGAGAAGCAGAGATATCCAAGTGTCAGAGGGACAACGCTTTTAATACATATGAAACTCAGAGGGGAGCCTAGGAGGTACCGGCTGGGCATTGAGTGTGTCTGCTGTAGTCACTGACACCACATTCTTTTTTAAAAGAACTAAATTGTATTGTTTATATTTGAGATTTACAACATGATGCAGGATACATAGTAATGGTAAAATGATTACAACAGTGAAACAGATTAACCTATCATCTCACATAGTTACTTTGTGTGTGTGACAAGAGCAGCTAAAATGAACTTATTTAACAAACATCCTTAATATGGTGCAATTTTATTAACTTTACCCCTCATATTGTACATTAAATATCTAGACTTGTTCTCCTTACATGTCTGATGTTTTGTATCTTTTGACCTACATCTCCATATTTTCTCTTTTCCATCCTTACCCACGTTAACCATGGCTTCATTCTCTATACCTGTGTGTTTGAGCTCTGTTTTTTAATATTCCACATATTAAATTTCACATAAGTGAAATCACACAATATTTTTCTTTCTGTGGCTGGCTTATTTCACTTAGCGTAATGTACTCCGAGTTCATCCATTCACGACAAATGGCAGGATCTCCTTTTTTAAGGTCGAAAAATATTCCACTGTGAGTGTGTGTGTGTGTGTGTGTGTGTGTGACATTTTATTTTATTCATTCATCCACCAATGAGCATTTAGGTTGTTTCTGTATCCTGGCTGTTGTGAATAATGCTGCAATGAAAATGGGAGTGCAGATGTCTTTTTCTTTTCTTTTTTTTTTTTTTTTTTTTTTTTCGGTGTCTCATTCTGTCACCAGACTGAAGTGCAGAGGCACAATCTCCACTCACTGCAACCTCCGCCTCCCAGGTTCAAGCAATTCTCCTGCCTCAGCCTCCCGAGTAGCTGGGACTACAGGTGTGTGCCACCATGTTCAGCTAATTTTTTGTATTTTTAGTAGAGATGGAGTTTCACCATGTTGGCCAGGATGGTCTCAATCTCCTCACCTCGTGATCTGCCCACCTCAGCCTCCCAAAGTGCTGGGATTACAGGCTTGAACCCCCATGCCAGGCAGATGTCTTTACAAGGTAGCGACTTCATCTCATTGGGTATACACCCAGAAGAGGGATTCCTGGGTCATATTGAGAGGTGAAGCTGGTTGGCCTTCTGGGTCTGGTGAGGACTTGGAGAACTTTTCTGTCTAGCTAAAGGATTGTAAATGCACCAATCAGCACACTGTATCTAGCTAAAGGTTTGTAAACACACCAATCAGCACTCTCTAAAATGGACCAATCAGCACTCTGTAAAATGGACCAATCAGTGCTCTGTAAAATGGACAAATCAGCAGGATGTGGGCGGGGCCAAATAAGGGAATAAAAGCTGACCACCCCAGCCAACAGCAGGAACCCGCCTGTGTGCCCTTTCACGCTGTGGAAGCCTTATTCTTTTGCTCTTCACAATAAATCTTGCTGCTGCTCACTCTTTGGGTCCACACTACCTTTATGAGATGTAACACTCACTGCGAAGATCTGCAGCTTCCCATTCCTGAAGCCAGTGAGACCACGAACCCACCAGGAGGAAAGAACAACTCTGGACGCACCACCTTTAAGAGCTGTAACACTCACTGGGAAGGTTCGCGGCTTCACTGCTGAAGTCAGCGATACCACAAACCCACCAGAAGAAAGAAACTCCGGACACATCTGAATGTCTGAAGGAACAAACTCCAGACACACCATCTTTATGAATGAAGGGTCCACAGCTTCATTCTTGAAGTCAGTGAGGCCAAGAACCCACCAGAAGGAACAAGTTCTGGACACAATATGGTAGTTCGATTTATAATTTCTTTGGAACTTTAATACTGTTTTTCAGAATGGCTCTACCAATCTACATTCCCACCAACAGTGTACTAGGTTCTCTTTTTTCCATACCATCACCAACATTTGTTATTGCTTGTTGTTTTTATAATAGTCATCCTTAGAGGTGTGTGGTGATATCTCATAGTGGTTCTAATTTATATTTCCCTTGTGATTAGTGATGTTGAATTATATTACAAAACTATAATAATGAAAACAGTATGGTATTGGCATAGAAACAGTAACATAAACCAATGGAATAGAATAGAGAGCCCAGAAATAAATCCAGACATATATGGTGAACTAATTTTAGACAGGAGCACCAAAAGGACACCATGGGAAAAGAGCAGTTGCTTCAATAAATGGTGCTGTGGAAACTATTTCTACACGTGAAAGAATGAAATTGGACCTTTACACCATACACAAAAAGCAGCTCAAAATGAAGGGAAAAAAAGCCAAAGCCAAACCAAAGATAAGACTTGAAACCATAAACCTCCTAGAAGAGAACATAGGGGGAAAAGTCCTCAGTAGTAGCCTTGGCAATGATTTTTGGATATAACATCAAAAGTTCAAGCTACCAAAACATAAATAAGTAAATGAGACTACACCACACTTAAAAGCTTCTTCAAAGTAAAGGAAACAATCAACAAAATGAAAACACGACCTATGGACTGGGAAAAAATAATTGCAAACCACAAATATTATAATGTGTTGATATCTAATATTTATAAAGAACTCTGTATTTGTCCATTTTCACACTGCTGATCAAGACATACCCAAGACTGGGAAGAAAAAGAGGTTTAATTGGACTTACAGTTCCACATAGCTGGGGAGGCCTCAGAATCATGGCAGGAGGTGAAAGACACTTCTTTTTTCTTTCTTTCTTTTTCTTTTTTTTTTTTTTTTTTTTTTTTTTTGAGATGGAGTCTTGCTCTGTTACCCAGGCTGGAGTGCAGTGGCATGATCGGCTCACTGAAACCTCTATCTCCCAGGTCCAAGCAATTCTCCTGACTCAGCCTCCTAAGCAACTGGGATTACAGGTGTCAGCCACCACACCCAGCTAATTTTTTGTATTTTTAGTAGAGATGGGGTTTCGCCGTGTTTCACAGGCTGGTTTTGAACTCCCAAGCTCAGGCAATCTGCCCGCCTTGGCCTCCGAAAGTGCTGGAATTACAAGTGTGAGCCACCATGCCTGGCTGAAAGGTACTACTTATATGGTGGCAGCAAGAGAAAAAATGAGGAAGAAGCATAAATAGAAACCCCTGATAAACACATCATATCTCGTGAGACTTTTTCACTGCCACGAGAATAGCAGACCAGCCCCCATGATTCAGTTACCTCCTCCTGGGTCCCTCCCACGATATGTGGGAATTCTGGGAGATACAATTCAAGTTGAGATTTGGATGGGGACACAGCCAAAACCTCTTACAACTCAATAGTGGAAACCAAATAATACAATTTAAAAATGGGCAAAGGATCGGGTGGGGTGGCTCACACCTGTAATCCAAGCACTGTGGGAGGCCGAGGTAGGTGTAGCGCTTGAGGCTGGGAATTCGAGACCAGCCTGGCCAACATGGTGAAATTCCATCTCTACTAAAATTATGAAAATTAGCCAGGCATGGTGGTGCATGCCTGTAGTCCCAGCTACTTGGGAGGCTGAGGCACAAGAATGGCTTGAACCCAGGAGGCGGAGGTTGCAGTGAGCCAATATTGTGCCACTGCACTCCAGCCTGGGTGACAGAGGGAGACTGTGTCTCAAAAAAAATTAATAACAATAAATAAATCAAGCAAAGAACTTAGCAGACATTTCTGACATTTCTCCAAAAATTACATAAAAATTGCTAACATATATATGACAAGAAGCTCAATACTACTTTCTTAATCTGCTCTGGAGGTAGCAGGCCTAGGTAGAAGAACTGAGGTAGTTTGTAGAATGAAGAGACTACTAACCACCAAGGGGCTCATGTCATCCATTAACCCAGCAAGGATTTGGGGAGTTGGGACAGGTGTAACCAATGGTGATGAGTTCAGCTTTATCATAATATTGCATGTGCTCCTCCTTCTTTGGAAGGTTTTGCTCTATTATACGCAGGTGATATAAGTATACTAACATGTTTTAACAGTGTAAACATACTATTGGGAAGGCCATGGTTTACTAAAAAGTAATCAATAATAATGAATAATATTGTTTTCTACAAAGTGATAGGTAATGTCCTAAACATGTTATACATATCATCTCTATGAATCTTCACAACATTATGGAAATAAGTATAATACAATTTTTCTCACTCATAAGTTTGTGGGTTGGCTGGGGTGACTTGTGAGTCTGGGAGCTGAGCTGGGATCAGCTGACTAGGCTCCAGGCTGCAAATTGGCTTAAGTCTGCTTAAGCTGTCTTTCATTCCAGGACCAGCAGCTCTCCAGAGCTTACTTTTCTCACAGCTGATGGCAAAAGAACAGGAGGCCAAATCAAACTAGGCAAGCACATTTAACATTGGAACTCTGTGTTGGTAACATTCTGGTTATAGCCTCCCCTTGATAACCTATCATAGACAAAGTAAATTACATGGCCAAACCTAGTATCACTGGGGTGGAAAAATACAGCCCCCATGGAAGAAGTGGAAGAGAGTGAAACTTTGCAGGACACGAATGCAGCCTACTATCACTATTAAGTACCTTTCTGTAGTCATTAACAAATGGTAGAACTGAGACCAAAGCCCAGTTCTCTTTTTACCCCTGCTCTGAATCCTCACAACATTCTGGCTCTTTGGGAGGAGCTAAAAGGAGTTGGTGGAAAGTTGGGGAAATTTAAAGACTAACCTTTTAGAAATATATTTCTGAAATTAATCTATATATTATGGTGACCTGTGGGCAAGTAGGAGAGTGGAAAAAATAGGATTCTGCTGGTTGTATTGGAGAGGGCATGGTTCAACCAATCAACTGTGAATTGCTAGGAAGTTAAAACAAGTGATCCAAGAATGTCAAATAAAAGAGACCTGGTTTCACGTCTGAATACTGTCACGGATAAACTGATGATCTCAATCTGGTTTCTAGACTTTTCCAAGTTTCAGCTTCCTCTAGTGAAAAATAAGGGACAACACTTAGCGTACCTGAACATTATGCTTTTAATAAACCCTTCAGGTTGATCTGAGAGAACTTATAAAAGAGGCCCTCTCCTACTGTGTCTCCATGGTATGCAGGTAGCTGGAAAAGCAAACCTGGAATAAACACCAACTCCTCCTACTTGGTGATAATTTTTTAAAATCAATTTGGGGGATATATGTCACAAAATAAAGCTCTCAAAAACTTGTTGACTATAATAAATTTTCTTTAATTAATTCTTCTTTAATTTACAAAAATTTGTCCGAATTTTCTACAAATGCTCAAATTCCTTCCTAATCTTTAATGTTTAACTTGATGAAAGTTAGCTGAGTCAAAAATTTCAAACACACCCTTTCAGAAAGTCTGTAGTTTACACAAAGTATTATTTGGCTTCGTGAGCTATTCCACCAAAGGGCAATGAAATACCATTCCAAGAATATCTCAAATATCAAAGAAGGGAAAGGAAGGTCTAGTTGACTTTTTTCCTCTCTCTAACTGATTAAGGAAAGAACTGTTTAGATTGTTCCACATATACTGCAGACCCCAGTTGGAGAGAGAAACGTTTGCCCAATCGCCATATAAGGCCTAATATCCCCCAGGCATTATTAGATGTAAGTTCCTTGAGACTTGGAACATGTGTATTTCTTATTGCACCTGGTCATGCTTTGATATAAAAAGTTTTGAATAAAGTTTTGTTGAAAGAAGGAGTGAACAATTAACACATGAATTTCAATGATAATTGTTCTTTGTATTCACATGAGACATATTGTGCAAACATAGACTGGATGTAATATAGCCAACAGATTTTAAAAAGATATTGCTCAGGCTTCTTAAGCATAGTGATCAGATATTCACAAGGTTGAGGAGAATGAAAGAAGGATTGGATACCTGTTGTGCACAATCAGTTTGGATACTTGTGAAACACAATTAATATATAAAAGAGTAATTGTTCCTACAAGCATATAAGCATATCCAAGTTGAACTCAAACATGGGGAAAGGTAATGCGAGATAATCCAAGATAAACTATTGGATAGATACTCCCAATACCAGTACATCTAATTTAGGGTCCCACAACGTAAAGGGAACTTGGATGATTTTTATTATGTTAAAAATATGTTAGATAAAACTTAGGTTATTTGAAGAAAGTGACCAAATAACTTGGGCTAATCTGGTTTGGAATTTTTTTTTTTTTTTTGGACTTCTTAGGCCAAATTAGAATTCAGGATTTTGTTCTTTATCTACTTAAGAGTAAATTTTACTTAAGAGTAAATTTTAAAGTTTTTCAAGGGAAAAATTTACCAAAACTTGCTATTATTATTGCAAGCTACCATTTGTTATCTTTATATGCTAAGTACTTTCTTTCTATTGGTGTATGAGTGTGCGTGGTGTATACATATGTATATACTATATATAAACATATATTTTTCCAGAATGTAATAGTTCCATAATTATGCTTATCTCCATTTTCTAGATGAGTTGACTCACACTGACATTGATATTTTGCCTAAGGTTGTGCAGATAGCTAGTGGCAGAGCAGGGTTCAGCCCCAGGATTGACTGTCTCCAAAGTCTTTGTTCTTTGTAGTACTCTACATTATCAAGGGATCAGAACTACCTGTTATCTATCAAAAGCTTCCCTACACCTTTACCTGGAAAAAGACCTGGCCTGGGTCAGATTATCTCACATCTCTTAGTGTGTTTTACCCTGACCCACTCAATTAGACAAGTCTAAGTCATCTTTCACATTGTTTCAATTTCATGACTTCCTCTCTCCTTCCTCAGCAGCTCTTCCAAACTCTAATCCCTTGTTCACAAGATTAACACCCCCGTTGAGCATTCAAGCTTCCTTACGTTAGTGCCCACATGCTGTTCAGCTATTTCAGTTCTACCCTCTCCATCCCCTAACTGAGGCCAGCCATACAAACAGGCATCTGCACTTTCCACAACATTGATGGGATTGTGCCTGTCATTTCATCCTCTAGGTGTAGAGGCTGATACAGAGTCAAGCCCATGATGTTTTCCTGGTGATGGTGGCTGACATGGCTACTGAAAATGTCCACTGTCTCTACCTCTGTGTTGTCTCCAGGCAACAGAAGGCTCTCTGAAAAGACCTTGCAACTCGAATACTGGCTTACTATAAGATTTGGTTCTCTAAATACAATTTGGTTTCTCCCCTGCTTGGCAAGTCCACGGTTACCTCTCATTGAAATATATCCTGGCTCGTAACCTGAATTGAGTATTCCAGGCCTTCCCCTCAGTACTAAACTACCAATTCCCTCTGCCCATCCCTCGCAGTTTCCCACCTTACTTCTGGCCAGCTGCTGCCTTCTGACTCAAGTTGATGTACCTGTATTTAATATCCCAGAAGTGATTTCCTCATGTTCTTCCCTTTTTATTTCAGCATATACCTGTTCTACATCAATGATTTCCTTCAAAACAGCTAGGCTTTGGAACCTGAATTCAAACCTCATGGACCTGAATTCAAACCTCCGCTTTATTATTTCATTTGTGGCCATACACCCTTGGTCAAATCTCTTTTCCAGGGTTTGGTTTCTATATCTCTAGAATGTAAACAATAAAGCCTATTATTAAGAGTTTATAAGCTTTCAACACTACATCTTGTAGTGAGCAAGTTTTAGGAATTTGTTTGATTTTTTCACCATGTTCTAGTTATAAAATTCTACTTTCCTTTGGAATGAACAAGGCCGATTGTCCCCATGGAATAGGACACAAGGTTGCAGCCAGCAAATATGAGAAACAATGTCCTTGACCACAGGGTTAGTTCATGGATATGACGCAAGTAGAGTCTCACAGTTCATCCCGTAACTCGTCTTTCTCATTAATTTAGTGGGAGAGAAATTCTGCAATTTCTAAGATTTCTTACAACAAGGAACAACTAAATCTGAAGTTGTCAGTGGTAATTTTTGCCTCAGAGAAAGGATAGCCGGCCTAAGAATAGCATTAACATAGAGGAGGGTAGAGATGACAGATTTAAGCACCCAATTCCTGGACCCTCTAATACTGTGTAACAACATATTCCATTTTTTCTTAAATTAATCTGAGCTGGGTTTCTGTCACATGCAACCAAAACCTCTGCCTAGTAAACCTCTGCAATATCCAGCATGGCACCCATCGCATAGGTTGTAATATGTGTGTGATGTATGGCATCAACTTCTCTGCAGTCCCAGAAGAGACCAGCTGCCTTCTTATAAGAATACCTCACTCTCTACCCATAATCCCATCCCATAATCCCCTGAAGGATATTTTCCCCACACCTATCCCTTTCCTCTACAACATCTTAAGCTTCTCCACTTATTTGATTACCGATTTCAGTATGCTCAATGGTAAAAGTTCATCATTTCCATTTCTTTAGCAAACTTGTCAGTTTTCAAAGCACTTTCATATCTAATTAATCCTGAGGGATCAGTCAACATGACGTGATTCTCCTTCCTTCAAAATGTCCCTCCCATTTTCTCTTCCATAACTCTAACCAAGACCCACCTCACCTACACGACTGCACTCATTCATCCATCATGGCTTCTAAAAAATATTCCACCTATGATTCTTGCTACTAAATTAAGCTTTCTAAAATGCTGCTTTCAGCATGCTTATTTTCTATAGAGTCAAAAATATTTCGGGTAGCTTTTCAGATAAAATTCATCCTTTTCTCCTCACTAACCCAATATTCTCCTCCAACTGGCACCATTTCACTTATCCAATATTATCTTGGAGGCAAGTTATCTTTTTTTAAAATCTAAGTTTTACTTCTTGCCAGCTGTGTGACTTTGGTCAATTTATTTCTCTGCTCTGAGACTTTGGCCCCACAGCTGCAACCATATCAATTTCCTTACCAGTCTTTATTCACAGGAGAAACATTTATTTTTGTTGTTATTTTTTAACATAATTAAAGTATAACTTAAATATCACAAAATTCACCTACTCGGAGTTTATAGTTTACTGATTTTTAATAAGTTTACCAAGTTGTACAAGCATCACCAAAATCCAGTTTTAGAATATTTTCATCACCTGAAGAAGATCCCTCATGCTCATTTGCAGTTAATCCACATTCCCACCTGCAGCCCCACTCTCTGTCCCCATAGCTTTGCCTTATCTGGTCATTTTATATAAGTGTAACCATACAATATGTGGTCTTTTATGTCTGGCTCCTTTCATTTAGCATAGTGTGCCAAGCTCGTTTCTGCCTTCATCCTTTGTACATGTATGTTCTTTCTCTATCTTCTTCCTTTCTTTCCACCTACCCAAATTTCTCATTGTTGTTTTCATGCTGCTGTTTTGAGGTATAATTTAAGATATAGCACTTTTATAACGTTATCTTAGACTTCTTTACAGTCCACCATTTTTATCTTTATTACTCTAAATCTCCACTGGGACTTCTAGGCTTGAGTTCTTCCTTAGCTGCTCCGTGCAGCTATCATATTTCCTTACCAAGAAAAATGAAAGTTCTTTATGTAAAGCAATAGACACCTTTGGAAACAAAATACATGTTTCTTGAAAAAAATGATGAATTGAGTATGTCTACTTATACTTGATACTTTTCTTTACTGAGAACAGTGACCAAGAAGATCCATAGGGGGCGGAGCAAGATGGCCGAATAGGAGCAGCTCCAGTCTTCAACCCAAGCCAGCCACACAGAAGACCGGTGATTTCGGCATTTTCAACTGAGTTACTGGGTTCATCTCACTGGGGAGTGCCGGACGATCGGTACTCGGTCAGCTGCTGCAGCCCGGACCAGCGAGAGCTGAAGCAGGGCTGCAGGTGCATTGCTCTCACCTGGGAAGCGCAAGGGGAAGGGACCCTTCCTAGCCAGGGAACTGAGACACAACACCTGAGAATCAGGTAACTCCCACCCAATACTGCGCCTTGAGCAAACAGGCACACCAGGAGATCATATCCCACCTGGCTGGGAGGGTCCCACACCCACGAGCCTCCCTCATTGCTAACAAGGCAGCAGTCGGTGATCTACCGCAAGGCAGCAGCTGCAGGCTAGAAAGCCCCATTGCTGAGGCTTAAGTAGGTGCAAAGCTGCTGGGAAGCCTGAACTGGGTGGAGCTCACAGCAGCCTGGGTTGAAACCTGCCTGTCTCTGTAGACTCCACCTCTGGGGGGCAGGGCACAGCTACACAACAACAACAACAACAACAACAACAAAGCAGCAGAGAACCTCTGCAGACGCAAACTAATTTTGTCTGACAACTTTGAAGAGAGAGAGCAGTGGATCCTAACACGGAGGCTGAGATCTGAGAACGGACAGACTGCCTGCTCAAGTGGGTCCCTGACCCTGAGTAGCCTAACTGGGAGACATCCCCACTAGGGCAGTCTGACACTCCCCACACCCTACAGGGGTGGAGTACACTTCTGAGAGGAAGCTTCCAAAGCAAGAATCAGACAGTACACTTGCTGTTCAGAAATATTCTATCTCTGCAGCCTCTGCTGCTGATAACCAGGCAAACAGGGTCTGAGTGGACCTCAAGCAATTCCAACAGACCTACAGCTGAGGGTCCTGACTGGCTAGAAGGAAAACTATCAAACAGGAAGGACACCTACACCAAAACCCCATCAGTACAACACCATCATCAAAGACTAGAGTGATAAAACCACAAAGATGGGAAAAAGCAGGGGCAGAAAAGCTGAAATTCAAAAAATAAGAGCGACCTCCCCGCAAAGGAGCTGCAGCTCATCAGCCAGCAACGGATCAAAGCTGGACGGAGAATGACTTGACGATATGAGAAGTGAAGGCTTCAGTCCATCAAATTTCTGAGCTAAAGGAGGAATTACGTACCCAGCGCAAAGAAACTAAAAAAATCTTGAAAAAAAAAAAGTGGAAGATCTGACGGCTAGAGTAATTAATGGGTGAGAAGGTCCTAAAACTAAAATGAAAGAGATGAAAACCATGACACGAGAAATACGTGACAAATGCACAAGCTTCAGTAACCCACTCGACCAACTGGAAGAAAGAGTATCAGCATTGAGGATCAAAATGACCGAAATGGAAGCCGCAGAAGAGAAACCAAAAAGAACAAACAAGAAAAGAAATGAACAAAGCCTGCAAGAAGTATGGGATTATGTAAAAAAGACCAAATTCACGGCCTTATCAGGTGCCTGAGTGAGGGGGAAATGGAACCAAGTTGGAAAAACACTCTGCAGGATATCATCCAGGAGAACTTCCCCTAACCTAGTAGGGCAGGCCAACATCCGGGAATCCAGGAAATACAGTAGAGAATGCCACAAAGATACCCGAGAAGAGCAACTCCAAGACACAACGCCAGATTCACCAAAGTTGAAATGGAAGGGAAAAATCTTAAGGGCAAGCCAGAGAAAAGGTCGGGGCCACAAAGGGAAGCCCATCAGACTCACAGCAGATCTCCTGGCAGAAACCTCCAAGCCAGAAGAGAGTGGGGCCACATTCAACATTCTTAAAGAAAAGAATTTCAACCCAGAATTTCATATCCAGCCAAACTAAGCTTCATAAGGAAGGAGAAATAAAATCCTTTTACAGATAAGCAAATGCTTAGAGATTTTATTCACCACTCAGGCCTGCCTTACAAGAGACCCTGAAGCACTCAACATGGAAAGGGAACAACTGTACCAGCCATTGCAAAACATGCCAAAATGTAAAGACCATCCAGGCTAGGGAAGAAACTGCATCAACTAACGAGCAAAATAACCAGTTAATATCATAATGGCAGGACTGTCTACACATAACAATCTTAACCTTAAATGTAAATGACCAAAATGCTCCAATGAAAAGACACAGACTGGCAAACTGATAAAGAGTCAAGACCCATCAGTCTGCTGTATCTGTGGAGACCCATCTCACACGCAGAGACATACATAGGCTCAAAATAAAGGGATGGAGGAAGATTTACCAAGCAAATGGAGAACAAAAAGTAGGGTTGCAATCCTAGTCTCTGATAAAACAGACTTTAAACCATCAAAGATCAAAAGAGACAAAGAAGGCCATTACATAATGGTAAAGGACTTCAATTGGAACAGGAAGAGCTAACTATCCTAAATATATATGCACCCAATACAGGAGCAGCCAGATTCATAAAGCAAGTCCCAGAGACTTACAAGAGACTTAGACCGCCACAATAATAATGGGAGACTCTACCACCCACCGTCAACATTAGACAGATCAACAAGACAGAAAGTTAACAAGAATATCCGGAAACTGAACTCATCTCTGCAGCAAGCAGACCTAATAGACATCTATATAGAACTCCACCCCAAATCAACAGAATATACATTCTCAGCACCACATCATACTTACTCCAAAATTGACCTCATGTAATTGGAAGTAAAGCACTCCCCAAAGAAATGTGTGTAAGAACAGAAATTATAAATAAACTGTCTCTCAGACCACAGTGCAATCAAACTAGAACTCAGGAGCAAGAAACCCAATCAAAACCGCTCAATCCGCTGGAAACTGAACAACCCGTCCTGAATGACTACTGGGTACATAACGAAATGAAGGCAGAAATAAAGATGTTCTTGAAACCAATGAGAACAAAGATAAACATTGTACTGGTGAATCCTGGGACACATTTAAAGCAGTGTGTAGAGGGAAATTTATAGCACTAAATGCCCACAAGAGGCGGAAAGATCTGTCTAAAAATTGATACTCTAACATCAAAGAATTAAAAGAACTAGAGAAGCAAGAGCAAACACATCTGAAAGAAGTAGAAGGCAAGAAATAACTAAGATCAGAGCAGAACTGAAGGAGATAGAGACAGAAAACCCTCCAAAAATCAATGAATCCAGGAGCTATTTTGTTTGATCAACAAAACTGGACAGACCACTAGCAAGACTAATAAAGAAGAAAAGAGAGAAGAATCAAATCGACGAATTAAAAATGATGCGCGGATATCACCACCGACCCCACAGAAATACAAACCACCACTGTGGAGAATACTATATAAACACCTCTACGCAAAACAAACCTGGCACCAAGAAATGGATAATTTCCTGACACTTACACTCTTCCAAGACTAAACCAGGAAGAAGTTGAACTCCCTGAATAGACCAATAGCAGGCTCTGAAATTGAGGCACAATTACCAGCCTACCAACCAAAAAGTCCAGGACCAGATGGATTCACAGCTGAATTCTACCAGAGGTACAAGGAGGAGTTGGTACCATTCCTTCTGAAACTATTCCAATCACAGAAAAAGAGGGAATCCTCCCTAACCCATTTTATGAGGCCAACATCATCCCTGATACCAAAGTCTGGCAGAGATACAACAAAAAAGAGAATTTTAGGACCAATATCCCTGATGAACATCGATGCAAAAATCCTCAATAAAATACTGGCAAACTGGATTCAGTAAACACATCAAAAGTCATCCACTATGATCAAGGGCTTCATCCCTGGGATGCAAGGTTGGTCTAACATTCGCGAATCAATAAACATAATCCCAGCATATAAAACAGAACCAAAGACAGAACCACATGATTATCTCTTAATAGATGCAAGCAGAAAAGGCTTTGACAAAATTCAACAGCCCTCATGCTAAAAACGCTTCAATAAATTCGCATTGATGGAACGCGACTCCCCAAAAATAATAAGAGCTATTTTATGACAAAACCCACAGCCAATATCATACTGGAATGGGCAAAACTGAAAAATTCCTTTGAAAACTGGTTAATAAGATAGGATGCCCTCTCTCACCAATTCTATTCAACATATAGTGTTGTGCCTACAAAGTAACTAGGCAAGAGAAAGAAATCAAGGGTATTCAGTTAGGAAAAGAAGAAGTCAAATTGTCCCTGTTTGCAGATGACATGATTGTATATTTAGAAAACCCCATTGTCCTCTCGGCCCAAAATCTCCTTCTTAAGCTGAGGGGCAACTTCAGCAAAGTCTCAGGATACAAAATTAATGTGCAAAAATCAAGGCATTCTTATACACCAGTAATAGACAAACACATGAGCCAAATCTCAGGAATGAACTTCATTCACAATTGCTTCAAAGAGAATAAAATACCTAGGAATCCAACTTACAAGGGATGTAAAGGGACCTCTCAAGGAGAACTACAAACCACTGCTCAGTGAAATAAAGAGGACACAAACAAATGGAAGAACATACCATGCTCATGGATAGGAAGAATCAATATCGTGAAAATGGCCATACTGCCCAAGGTAATTTATAGATTCAATGCCATCCCCATCGGGTTACCAATGAGCTTTCACAGAATTGGAAAAACTACTTTAAAGTTCATATGGAACCAAAAAAGAGCCCATCTCCAAGAGACAATCCTAAGTCAAAAGAACAAAGCCAGAGGCATCACGCTACCTGACTTCAAAACTATACCTACAAGGCTACAGTAACTAAAACAGCATGGTACTGGTACTAAAACAGAGATATAGACCAATGGAACAGAACAGAGTCCCTTGTGAAATAATACCACATCCACACAGCCATCTGATCTTTGACAAAACCTTGAGAGAAACAAGAAATGGGGGAAAGGATTCCCCTCATTTAATAAATGGTGCTGGGAAAATTCACAGCCATAAGTAGAAAGCTGAAACTGGATCCTCTTACCCCTTATACGAAATTAATTCAAGATGGATTAGAGACTTAAAATGTTAGACCTAATACTACAAAAACTTGTAGAGGAAAACCTAGGTAGTGTACCATTCAGGACATAGGCATGGGCAAAGACTTCATGTCTAAAACACCAAAAAGCAATGGCAGCAAAAGCCAAAATTGACAAAATGGGATTCATTAAACTAAAGAGCTCTGCACAGCCAAAGAAAACTACCATCAGAGTGAACAGCAACCTTAAGCAGAATGGGAGAAAATTTTTGCAATCTACTCATCTGACAAAGGCTAATATCCAGAACCTACAAAAGAACTCAAACAAATTTACAAGAAAAACAAACAACCATCAAAAGTAAGCAAAGGATGAATAGACATTTCAAAAAAAGAAGACATTCATACAGCCAACAAACACATGAAAAAAATGCTAATCATCACTTGCCATCAGAGAAATGCAAATCAAAACCACAATGAGATACCATCTCACACCAGTTAGAATGGCGATCATTAAAAAGTCAGGAAACAACAGGTGCTGGAGAGGATGGAGAAATAGGAACACTTCGTTACACTGTTGGTGGATTGTAAACTAGTTCAACCATTATGGAAAACAGTATGGCGATTCCTCAAGGATCTAGAACTAGATGTACCCATATGACCCAGCCATCCCATTACCGGGTATATACCCAAAGTGCTGATTATAAATTGCGCTGCTACAAAAGACATGGCCACACGTATGTTTATTGCAGCACTGTTCACAATAGCAAAGAGACTTGGAATCAACCTAAATGTCCATCAGTGACAGATTGATTAAGAAAAATGTGGCACATATACAATCATGGAATACTAAGGCACATAAAAGGGGATGAGTTTTAGGTCCTCTGTAGGACATGGATGCAGCTGAATCCATCATTCTTAGCAAACTATCACAAGAACAGAAAAACTAAACACCGCATACCCCACTCATAGGTGGAACTGAAATAATGAGATCACTTGGACCTCGGGAAGGGGAACATCACACACACCGGGGCCTATCATGGGGAGAGGGGAGGGAGGAGGGGTCGGTGTAATTGGGAGTTATACCTGATGTAAATGACGATTAGCTGCAGCACACCAACAAGGCACAAGTATACATATGTAACAAACCTGCACGTTATGCACATGTACCCTACAACTTACAGTGCATAATAATAATGTAAATTTAAAAAAATAAATAAATAAATAAAAAATAAAAATAAATAAAAAAATTAAAAAAAGAAGATCCATAGGTAGGTAGGAAGGGAAGATCCAGATGTATGATGCTGATTTCTACAGATCTTATGCCAGAATAGCTGCCGATTGGACACACCCCCTGATTTTACACACCCCATTTCCCTCCTATCATCAGTTCCCTCACAGATCCCAAAATTTCAGTAACTGTCCATTCTTTGAGGATAGGATCAATATCCGCTGATTGATCTTTGTTTCCACCTTAATGCATAGCTACTAACTTGCAGAATAAATGGGTGCAGAATAAATATGTGTCAAATGAATGACTTAATGAATGAGTATATGAGTGAATACATGATGAGACCTTCAAGCAGGACCCGGCCACAGCAATCTCAGGAGACTTCAAGAGTCATGAGTCAGCATTAGCTTTAATTAGAAATTCCGGTTTTGATATTAGAAAAGCCAAGTAAATATCTACAACTATTGTACATCGAGTTGTCAGAAACACAAAAGTCTACGAATTTACCCATGGAGACATCAATGAAAATTTATAGACCCCAGATCAAAACCAAGTGAAAAGTGGATCACTCATACTCACAAAACTACATTCCTCTACTTTTCCAGGCTAACTCACTCGTGTTTGGGGGGCTGTTAGATGTCATTCCACATTTCAGTGGATCTTATGGCATTATGTTTTCCTGCATCAGGGTCTGTATGCTAAATGCCTGAAAGCCAAAAATCAATCCTGTTATATCCACACAATTAAGACAATTCCTGAAACCTAGTGTAAAATTAATGCACATGGGTTGAATAAATAAGCTACCATTTATTGAGCATATCAATATCCCACTTTATCCTCACAGTTACCCTAACAGAAACAATCATACCTACCATTGTATCAAGACCATTTTGCTGCTCTGGTTCAGAGAGATCAGTTAACTTGGCCAAAGCCATAAAGCTAATAAATGAGAGATCCAGAAGTCAAATGAATTTATTTAACCACAAATCTATTTTTTTAGTCGGTTTTGTGTTGCTATCACAGAATATCACAGATTGAGTAATTTATATTAAAAAGTAATTTATTTCTCATAGTTTTGGAGGCTGGGAATTCTAATATCAAGGTGCCAGCACCTTACTAGGGCCTTCTTGCTGTGTCATCCCATGGCATTACATAAGAAGACAAAAGAGGATGAGAGGGAGCAAAAGAGAAGTGGGCCAAACTTATCCTTTTATCAGGAACCCATTCCCGTAATAACTAACCCACTACTAAGATCGAGCCTTTAGTTCTAATCACCTCTTAAAGGTCCTGCCTCTCCACTGTTGCACTGGGGATTAAGTTTCCAACACACAAACTTAACCATAGTGGCCATGTTCTCTGCTACACTGCCTTGCTTCATCAAAGAAAAAAGACAATATAGGAATAGTCATTCAGATGATGATCTCGTCTAACTCAATTTGCTCAGACCAAATGAAAACTGGACATTTTATTTAAAGCACTAGAAAGTTAGCTTGAGAAGTGACTGCCTATGCTTACAAAGGATAAGATACCAATTATGAAATCAGTAATAAAAGACCAATATGATGGCTATTTATTCTTGAAAATTAAGCAGATAGTACCTGAAAAAGTTCTTCACCACTGCATCTTCCTAAACTGGTACATCTTCCTGAAATATTTTGGTTTTTGCTAGTCCTAAGGATAAAAGTGATAGAGGAAGAAAGCAGCAACATGGTTTGCCCCCAAGCCTAAAAATGTTGGAGTGGTCCTATGGGAACAAGGTATTTTGATTATTTACAGCCTTATATTATTTTCTAATCATTGCATACGTCTAAATCTTATTCTCCTAGGTCTCCAAACAAAAGCAAGGTCCCCATGGGCATAAATTTCTTTTATGCTTCACAGCATCTAACATGATGTTGAGCTGTAGACTGAGCTCAAAGTTTAAGGAAAGGAAATAAATTTAGAAAATCTGGTCCAGGGATAGCTGTTTTCCCTGTCAAATTTTGTCTCCAAGATTTTATCCCGTTAATCCATATCAATGAGGACAGCACCGGCTTTTGTGACATTTCCAGGTCACTCTAAAAGGCCACATCAGTGGCTATTTGTCTTATTACATAATAGTGAGAAAAGCAAATTTTATTTTTCAATTAGCTTTGTTCCATTTGGTGAATTTCTGTGAGAAAATGTGCCTATCTTCACATAAACGGTGGGCTGAATCTGTGCCTGAGAGAGAGAGGGCAAGTGTGCTCACACTTGTGCGTGGGTGAGCATCTTCAGAAAGCCCCTCAGCTGCTCTGGAGGAGCTTGCAGTGTGTGCCATGGAAACGCCAGTTACCATGGAAAGAGCGCTATTGTGACAAGCTGAAGAAATGCCTATGTAAAATCAGCTTACCATGTAACCTTACACTTTCCAGCATTTTAAAAAATATGATAGGATTAGAGCACAGTCCTCTGGGGAGTCTCGGCCCTCTCAATGATCTTCCAAAACAATCTAGAAATTGAGATGATAAACTGCAGGGCAGTGTGTACCTTGCTAAGGGGCTTGACAAGCAGTTAGGTGGAGAAATTGCCAGCATCGTTTATCTATGGACTACACAGCACACTATTAAATATTTTCTGTTAAAACCCACAAAGTATTACAAATGAAGAGAAAACATGGATAAAATTAACTTAAAGCGAACGGTTCCTGACTTACTGAAATCAGAATTGATGTGTTTCATCTAACTTATCTGTTAATAGGCTTTCTTGATGCCCTCATGTTACCATAATCTCCAAAGCACTGGACAAACCAGTACATTTGTTTATCTTTATCACTCTTTGCTTACTAAAGAACTTGCTTTTATTAAAGAGATCAATCACCTGCACACAGTTTAATAGCCTGTGTGGTGCATACAAGGTAAAAAAAAAAAAAAAGCGAAAAAAGGGTAAAGGGTGAGAGCTCTATTTTAACAAAGCCCCCAAAGCATTGAAGAGGCAATAAAATAAGCTTTCAATAATATATGTTACATACATATACATACACATGCACACACACACACACATATATCTTCAAGATAGACAACTTGATATCAAAATTAGCAACCTAAAACATTTTAAAATGGGAAAGTGGAAGCTTAAAAGCAATCAATGCCTCAACTGTACACTCAGTTTTGTCTTGTTACTTTAATAAACAAAACAATTAAATTCAGTTAAGTGGAGAGACAGGGAGTGCATTACACATCTTATACGCGGCTTCTCTCACATGCTTGCGTGGGAAAGTCAGACATTTATGTCTCACAGCCGAGCCATGAAACCAGGAATCCACCCTGGCTTAATAAGGATGTGGCATCTGAGGGCCACTGTTTTAAGTCTCAGATATGAGGCATTGTTGAAATGTTGGATTATAGCCTACTGTGCGCATTGTAGTGTGGGAGGGATACCGAGGCTGCTTTGCTCCCGAAACTGCTCTCCTACCTACACTGAAAAACAACCCTATCCACAATCTCTCAGTGCAAGGAACATAATATCATATTTTATCTCCTCTTCTGGGATTAAAAATATTGATTGAAATTTTCATTGGAAGCTTTTCTTAAAAGACACTTTCTTCCAAACCTCTTCTTTCTACTCCATTGCAAGTCAGCTATTTTTCTTGCCAAAATGCAGGAAAGCAATTAGGCTCAAGGGTATTATAAGCTGCACCAGTTCAGGGCAAATCTATTGAACTTTGCTGAGAAATTCTTGTTCATTCACTGTGAAAATTTTGATGGTTTTATCCTTTTTCTTGATAACCACTTAGTTTTAGAAACCTGGGTTACGTGTGTACTGCAGGATTTCAAGAGAGACCGCCTTAATTAAAGTGTTGTGATGTTAAACGGGAGGGTACTAAACATATTCCTTTAATAACTGCCATTTCAAGCTCAAATATATGTTGGAAAGAACTGAAGCTAAAATACAAAGGCAATTTAGCAGAAGCAGTGATGGCGAAGAGAAAATATTCAGCCAATCTGCAAAGTGCCTCACAGGTTTTGCAAATAACGCAGGCAGACAACAAGAGCCGATCCTTCATCTTCTATCAGCTGTTCCTGTTGCTGGCGATTATAGCCATATTTCACAGAGAACATATGGCTGTGTTTATAGCCATCAGGCAGCATTTCACAGAGCTACGACACCATGTGTCCACCAACTAGCCTTACTGATTGCAGTTAATTAGAGAGGAGGTGGGAGGCATTTTAAGATAATTTTAAGGCATAAAGATGCCCAAAGTTCCCAGGCCTATTTGCAAGACTAGGTGACAAGAGAGCCTGATATTAAAATTATAAGAAGCTAAGAGAAGTGGAAATTTTGCACAAGTCTTTCCCTAAGAAATGAGGCCAATACAACAACAACAAAGCAAAGAAAAAGCATATGAACACTAAGAAAGAAGATCAGCACAATAAATCATGCAAGATGTTACTTGGGAAACTTGCACAAGTGAGAAATCATTTGAACATTCCTAAAGGACCTTTTCAGGAGATAGGTTTTGAGTCAAAACTACCAAAACAACATTTCTAGGAGTCACTTTATACTAAGCGAATCCAAGATGTACTACATTCAATGTAAAATTACATAGGGTTTTGTTATACACCATCAAATATGTGCTGTAGCCCAATTTGTAGTCCGACAATGTAGTTCTTTCTTCTTTTTAATCCCAAAGTAAAATACCAGGAAACATATGTCACCAGATATATGATTTAAGGGCTTCAGCTTTTCAACATTCCCACTTCTGAATTTGCAAAATTTCTTCCATGAGTCCCTGGAAAAGAGACTTGACTATAGAGAGTTCCAGAGAGAATGAACTGAGCTCACATCCAAACAGAAACCTTAATTGAGTAATTCCTTTCCTCCTACAATTTACAAACTTCCCCCCAGAAAACATGGCTCTGTGTGTCTGTGTGTGTGTGTGTGTGTGTGTGTGTGTGTGTGTGAGAGAGAGAGAGAGTGTGTGTGTGTGTGTGTGTGTGTGTGTCTACCGTTCCATCTATTACAGACACTTCTTCCTTCAGGCTCTTTTGAAAGTCTGAGAACACATACATTGGTAATTGTGTCATTTTTTTCTCTATCGCTCTGCTTTGCTGAAGCTAGACTATAATGACATTAGATAGGTCGCATGATGGCAATTTAATGGCCTGAACTCAATCCACAGGTACATCGTTGCAGTCGCCTTGGGATCTGTTCTCATTGCTCTGACATGACAGAAAATACCAGCAGAGTTGGAATGGATGGCCACCTGCAGCGATGGAGGCAGTGTATATGTGAGGATAGAAGATACTGACTCTGAAACCCGAAGGGTAGCCCAGTAGCTGGGAAGTCACCCTCAGTGCCCCCCGTGGCTCCTCGCCCCCACTTTTAACACAGAGCATTTCACTCAGCAACGTTCATATGTTATGTTCCCTCTTTGGCGCTGAGGAAAGAGAAAAATAGAACACACACAGGTCTGGCCCTAATGTGGTTTATTGTTTCTTAGGGAAGACACACAAACATTTAAATAAATATATGCGCCAAAATACCATAGATGTTATGATAGACCCATGTCCACAGTATAATAGTGGGACTTATTAACAGTGAAGTTGAGCTGTCTTTAACAGTCCAATCTGCCTTTAATAGTCCAGTATACTTGAAAAGAGAGATGTTGGGGTTGTGTTGGGGGGGGTGATTTAAGGTCTACAAATTGCAGAGTACAATAATAAATCCAAAGTATATAAAATACTTTCAAAGGCTCATGTGCACAATTGGGTGGGTGCTGGATTCTCTCAAAGGACAATTATGAAGATCAAATTAAGAAATTCTCTGAGCACCTAGGGAAGAAAAAGTATAAATTCAAAGCATTATACTGTTACTACAATTAGCTAAGTATAATATCCAGAGCCCTAGAGAATATTTCTATTACTTAGGGAAGTTTACAGCGTGACACTGTATTTTCCAGAAACCATAAAACAGTGATGATCTTTTTCATATGTTTGTTAGAATCAGAAGAGATTGCGTGTATATGTCTATATCTACATATAATATATTTTATATTACATATAGATATGTTTTATGTTAGGTATATAATATAGATATATAGTTATATTAAAAATGTTTGCAGAATCTAGGGTGCCATATTAACAGATGTTGTTGTGGTTGTATTACTGCTGACCATATTTTTGTTGTGGCTAACTGTAAAACAGAAGTCACTAAATTATGGCCCATGGGCAAAATCTGGGCCACACAGGGCCAAATTCATTACCTATAGCCCATGGCTTTTGTACTCTAACAAAAGGGTTGAATAATTGGACAGAGACAATACTATGAATCGATTTTTTTCTTTTTTTGTCATTTTATTTTTTAGCAAAAAACATTTTCCTGAAAAATGGGGATTCTGTGATCAGGTAAATGGAAAAACTACGTACTATATTTCTCTCTGGGAGATTTATAATGAAGCTTGGTATATTAAAAACTTTGAGTGGCCCTATATAAAAGAAATCTATTTAAATACATTTTCCACATTTATTTGGCCGTTTTTCTCTCTATCTAAATGTACTAACAAATATGGCAGAGACAGTGGATTGGCCACTCAAGAGCAACTTACCTCTCCTGTGTCATCTGCTGTATAGAGAACATTAAGTACTTTATACTCCAGCTTCCCTGGTGTCTAACCTTAGCTGTGCACCACAGTTATAGGCACTAAGAGATGGCACTTCATGGGGCAGGTGCCCTTCCAGAATAGAAAAGAATGGCCTCCCAAGAGAAAGTCCCTTTTATCTTTTCCTGGTTGCCTTTCCTCTTGACCAGAAGTCAGTGGTCCAATACCCACCTTGTGATCCTAAGGACAATGAATAAAGGCAACGCTCTACATGCTTAGGATGGTGAAGCAGAAAGATGGTGAAATCCTGCATCTCCGATGGAATCATTGAGACACGCTACTAACTCAGAACTGCCTACTCTGGGATGTCTCATTGCATTAAATAAGTAAATACCTTCGGTGTGTGAGTGTGGAAAGTAGGAAAGAGCTTTTCAGACTTAAATAGGTGTGAATCACCTGGGGATTTGTTAAAATGCAAATTCTGATTCAGTAGGTCTGGACTGGGACCCTAGTCAGCTCCCAAGAGATGCCAGTGCTGGTTGATGAATCACACAGTGAGTAGCAAGGTAATTGAGTTTTCCGTTAGAGTCAACCCACCATGGATCAAAAATATTCAGAAAAAAAACAATTAAAATAACAACATAACAATAAAACATGTATTAAAAATACATTAAAACAACTACTTACATGAGGTTTACATCATATTAGGTAATATGGGTAATCTAGAGATGATTTAAAGTGTATGAGAGAATGTGTGTAGTTTTTGTGCAAATATTATGCCTTTTTGTCTGAGGAACTTGAGCAACCACAAATTTTGGTATTCACAAGGTCGTGGGAAAAATCCCCCTCAGATAACTAGGGATAAGTATATTTGCAGGAAAACACCATCATAACTGATACAACCTCTATGATTCATCTTATAGAGAACACACTTTGAGAAATTCTGAGGATTTTCTGTGTCATGCATCCCATTACTACAAAACATTTAGAAAGTGGACTCCACCCGGGCTCCATTCAGAAGATCTAGACTTTCTTTCCACATTATTTCTTGTACCATATATTCCTTATTATGGCCCATGAAGCAGTGTCAAAGCTACGGTGAACCACTGTGCACAAAGAAGTGATATTTTCCACAAATGTCCCCAGTATAGCAACAAATGGTAATGAAGAGATAATTTCTTTAGCCTCCAAGAAAGTTAGATTCCTTAAAGACTTACCCAATCCTTCATGTATAGGTCAGTAAAGTTTGATCAAGAGAAGCCAACTTATTCCCTAAGTGCCACAGGGGATGCAAAAAGGGAGAGAACAGAGCTTGGCAAGATTACGCTCATGCGTCAGGGTCTCGGTACATGAATCTGTGTGATGGATTTTCCCCTTTGCACAGAAAAACCTTTCAAAATAAAGTAAGGGCTCAATGATAGTGTGCACATTACATCACATATGCAGGACGGAGCAACAACAACAACAACAAAAAAATCCAAATTTACATTTTCAGACTTTTCCTAATGCCGTGTTTTAAGCCACCACAATGTCAGTCATTCCTTTATCATTATGATTAACCCAGAGCATTAGCAAATACCCAATCTATTTAGAGACACAGATCTCTGAAGGTTTTGTGATTCCTTCTCTAAAATATAATACCACTTGACCTAACGGGTTTTGGGAGATTCCATATCTTATTTTTTTTTCATCTTTCCATGAAAACTGTGAGTTTAACAATAGGACGTGTGAAGTTGCTGAAGTATTTCATACATTCTTTATTAATTAAAGAAAAAATCTCATCTTAGAGTATTGGAAGTTTAAAGAGCAAATGAAAAGTAGAGAAAATGCAAGAAGGGCTAAAATAGCTGAAATGTACTACTTTTTCTTTTGAATAATTGGTACTAAAGAAGAAATATAGGCTTTAGATTTTAAATTCTATCATCAAAGAAAAGAAGCTAACTTTTAAATATTCTGTCATGCTGAGGAAGAGATCAAGGGCCAGTAGGCAATAACATTGTCTCACTCCTATATTTGCACACTCAGGCTGTGGTCCACCAGGCAGCTTTTAATGAGATTACAGCTTCTGCCTTCTGTGGCTCTCAGTGCTTATATGGTTCATTAGGATTCTTTTTTTTTTTTTTGTCCGTTTGAAATGGAGTCTCACTCTGTCACCCAGGCTGGAGTGCAGTGGTGCGATATCAGCTCACTGCAACCTCCGCCTCTGGGTTCAAGCAATTCTCTGCCTCAGCCTCCCAAGTAGCTGGGATTACAGGCGCCCACCACCACACCTGGCTAATTTTTGTATTTTTAGTAGAGACAGGGTTTCACCATCTTGTCCAGGCTGGTCTTGAACTGGTTCATTAGGATTATTCATCAGTCACTGGCCAACTTCATTTCGGATTTGTCTAATAGTCCTGATTCAAAGATCATGTAACTAAGGTCAAATCTGAAAAGTGATTTACCTAAGACCATAGAGTCAGGCCATGGCATTCTCTAAAAATCTAGTGATTGAAATGTCTAAATCTTTGTTATTGTCAATGATTCTAACACAATTTCTGCAAATTTCCATCCAAGGACTCTGGAATGTGACATTAGGGCAAGCACTTACCTACACAGATGATACAGCTTGGTGCTGTGTTCCCACCCAAATCTTAACTTGAACCATAGTTTCCACAGTCCCACATGGGAGGGACATGGTGGGAAGTAATTTAATCATGGGAGTGGTTACCCTCATGCTGTTCTCATGATCATGAGTGAGTTTCCATGATATCTGATGGTTCTATAAGGGGTGTTCCCCTTTTGCTCAGCACTTCTCCTTCCTGCTGCCATGTGAAGAAGGACATGTTTGCTTCCTTTTCCACCATGATTGTAAGTTTCCTGAGGCCTCCTTAGCCCTGCAGAACTGTGAGTCAATTAAACGTCTTTCCTAGAAGTTTCTCTACCTAGAAAAATAGTAAATCAAAAACAATATCACATCTCTGGAGGAATTGCAGAGATAAGTGCCACCATCAAGGACTTGAAAGACGCTTGGGTGGTGATTCCCATCACATCTCCCTTCAACTCTCCCATTTGGCCTGTGTGGAAGACAGATGGATCTTGGTGAATGACTGTGGGTAATCATAAGATTAACCAAGTGGTGACTCCAAATGCAGCTGCTGTACTAGATGTGGTTTCATTGCTTGAGCAAATTAACACATCTCCTGGTACCTGGTATGCAGCCACTGACTTGGCAAATGTCCTTTTCTCCATTCCTGTCCATAAGGCCTACGAGAAGCCAGCTACCTGGTGGCAGGTTGATTATGATGGACCTCTTCCATCATGGGAAGGGAAGAGGTTTGTCCTCACTTGAATAGACATCTACTCCAGATATGGATTTGTCTATCCTGTATGCAATGCTTCTTCCAAGACTACCACCCATGGACTCATGGAATGCCTTATCCACCATCATAGTATTCCATACAGCATTGCCATTGACCAAGGCACTCACTTTGCAGCTAAAGAAGTGTGGAAGTGCACTCATGCTTATGGAAATCACTGGTCTTACTATGTTCTCCATCATCCTGAAGCAGCTGGATTGTTAGAACGGTGGAATGGCCTTTTGAAGTCACAATTACAATGCCAACTAGGTGACAACACTTTGCAGAGCTGGGGCAAAATTCTCCAGAAGGCCATGCATGCTCTGAATCAGCATCCAATATATGGTACTCTTTCTCCCATAGCCAGGATTCACGGGTCCAAGAATCAAGAAGTGGAAGTGGCACCACTCACAATCACCTCTAGTGGCCCACTAGGAAAATTTTTGCTCCCTTTTCTTGAGACATTACGTTCTGCTGGCCTAGGGGTCTTAGTTCCAGAGGGAGGAATGCTGCCACCAGGAGACACAACAATGATTCCATCAAACTGAAAGTTAAGATTTCCACTTGGACACTTTGGGCTCCTCCTACCTTTAAGCCAACAGGCTAAGAAGGTATATACAGTGTTGGCTGGGGTGACTGACCTGGACTATCAAGATGAAATCAGTCTACTACTCCACAATGGAAGTAAGGAAGAGTACACATGGAATACAGGAGATCTATTTGGGCGTCTCTTAGTATTACCATGCCCTGTGATTAAGGTCAATGGGAAACTACAACAGCCCAATCCAGGAAGGACTACAAATGACCCAGACCCTTCAGGAATGAAGGTTTGGGTCATTCCACCAGGAAAAAACCACGACCTGCTGAGGTGCTTACTGAAGGCAAAGGGAATACAGAATGGGTAGTAGAAGAAGATAGTCATGAATACCAGCTACAACCACGTGACCAACTGCAGCTACAAGGACTGTAATTGTCATGAGTTTCCTCCTTCTTTTGTTAAAAACGTGTTTGTGCATGTATACACTTGTACTAAGAAAATATCTTCATTTTATTTCTTTTCTCCTTATCATGTGACATAAGATTTATTGACTTCACATCAGCATTTAAGTATTGTTAACTTTATGTAGTAGTATTCGGGTTGGGGATTGGTTGTACGAAGGATAGTTGTATTATGTTAGGCATAATTATGACCTTATTACTGTCTCTATTTGGAGATTATATATGATCTCAAGAGATGTGTATGGGTTCAAGTTGATAAGGGGTGGATTTGTGATGCTTAGTACTGAGTGTCAACTTGACTAGATTGAAGGATACAAAGTATTGATCCTGGGTGTGTCTGTGAGGGTGTCGCCAAAGGAGATTAACATTTGAGTCAGTGGGACTGGGAAAGGCAAACCCACCCTTAATCTGGGTGGGCACAATTTAATCAGCTGCCAGTGTGGCTAGAATATAAGCAAGCAGAAAAATGTGAAAAGGTGAGACTGGCTTAGCCTCTCAACCTACATCTTTCTCCCGTGCTGGATGCTTCCTGCCCTTGAACATTGGACTCCAAGTTGTTCACTTTTGAAACTTGGACTGGCTCTCCTTGCTCCTCAGCCTACAGACAGCCTATTGTGGGACCTTGTGACCATGTGAGTTAATACTTAATAATCTCTCCTTTACAGATATATATTTATATTCCATTCGTTCTGTATCTCTAGAGAACCTTGACTAATACACGGAGGTAATCAAACTAAGATGAGGTCATTAGGGTGAGCACTAATCCAATATAACTTGTGCCTTCATAAGAAGAGGAAGAGGCCATGTGAAAACAAACACAGGAAGGCTATGTGAAAAGAAACAATGTGACAGCAAGAGGCAGAGATCGGAGTGATACAGCTGCAAGCCAAGGAATGTCAAGGGTTGCCACCACTGTCAGAAACAAGGAAGACATAAGGAAGGACACTAGCGAGAGTCTTAAAGGGAACATGGCAGTCCTAGGAAACTAATACTCATGGTAAAAGGTACTTTGCAGATGTAATTAAATTAAGGATCTTGAGGAAGGAGGGTTATCCTGGATTATGTGGATATTCCCAATGTAATCACAAGGGTCCCAAGAGTTTTTATGAGACAGGAAAGTCAGAGTCACAAAAGGCAGGAGCTATGATGATGGAGACAGAGGGCCAGAGTCAAAGAGATATTTGTTGGAGATCTGAAGACAGAGGAAGAGGCCATGAGCCAAGGAATGCACTAGGTTCCTAGAAGGTGAAAAAGACAAGAGGTTGCATGGCCTGGCTGACAGATAGACTTGGGCCCAGCAATATCCACTTTGGATCTTCGACCTCCAGAACTATGAGATAATACATTTGTGCTGTTTTACACCATTAGGCTTGTGATAATTTGTTACAGCAGAAATAGGAAACTAGTACAAGATTATGTTTTCCCTGGTTAGCCCCTACAGTTGATGTACTGAAGAAAAAACCTGTAAAGAATATGTATTTCAGTGTTATCATGATTCTAGTTATCTTGAAGATATACTAGGCATGCAATTCCAAAATTTTTAATGAATAGATAAGTTAATGAATCAAAATAATTTCAACTATACAAAGACATGTAAACCAAATTGTGTCAAATAGTATCTCCCTAAGGGCAAAGATCTTACAATAAAAGTCTCTACAGTATGCAGCACAGCTACCTTCACATAACAAGCCTTTTCTAAATATTCTTTATTTGATTAATCAGAAAATGAAAAAGGTCCTAGGAAAACCCCAGTAGCTACTAGGATTGAAAAAAAGACAAGAGAAGCCATCAGATAAGTTCTTCCTTAGAGTATGCACCTCTCCTCCCATCTTCACCCATTGAAAATACTATTGAGTTACAGAATATGGCCAGTTTCCTTTGGGTTAATTTTTTTTTTGGGTAGGGGGGATCACTCCTGGTGACTAATTAGCAGCCTGGATGCTTCCTTATAAAAAGCCATGTTTTCTGCACATTAGGGCATTTCCCCTTTCAGGACTGGAGACAGATGTTTAAAGGATGATCCTAGCTAACAAAGTAACATCTGGCACTTACTATCTTGCTGTGACTAATTGTCTGATATATCACCCCAAAGTGAGGTGCAGCAGAGCCCTAGAATGCAAAACGGTTCCTATAGCATCAACATTCCCAGTGAGATGAGAAACACTGAATGAGGAGACTGTGTTGGGACAGAGAGGCCAAAGAAAAAATGGAAGTAATAATACATGATCAATTTCATGATTATGTTTTACTGTAATATTTCAGAAACTAAACGTAAATAAGTATCAAAAAGACTACATGGGAGCTTTTGAGAGAAATGGAAAAAGTAATAGGCTTGCATAAAAACATGCCACTACCTGAGATTGTTATTTGTAAAAACAGCATCCATAGTCTGGCAGACTGGTCAAAGTCACAGGTTTTGGGGTACAAAGAGGCAAAGGGTCTGTGCCCAATATACTTGCCCACTTGGAATGTGATGTTGGGCAAGAGATATAACCTTGGACAAAGTATAAAGTTGGTGCAAAAGTGATTGCAGTTTTTGCCATTACTTTTAATGAATGAATTTAGTAACAGCATCTGTCATTGCTTTTAATGGCAAAAATTGCAATGGCTTTTGCACCAACCTAACATTTAACCTGCAGCTTGATATCCAAAAATGCAAAATTGGGTTTGTCATATCTTATTAGGTAGTCCTGAGAATTTTATAAACAATGTATGTTAAATGCCTAGCATAATGTCTGATACAGACTTATAGTCTTACATGGTTAACATTTATTGATTGGTTACCATGAGACAAGGCACTGTGCTAAGTGCTTTGGTTATGTTACTGAAAGCAATGGAGTAAAGGTGGTTCCACGCACCAAATCACCAAATGCCTGAGTTCATAGCCCAGTTTCATTTACTCTCTACATAATCTTGGCAAAGTTACTTAACTTCTGTGAACTTCAGCTTCCTTGTCTCTAGAAGGAGACAGACAGTATTATCTTCCTCACAGGCTTGTGGTCAGAATTAAATAAGCAGATATGTTCAATGAACTTAGATACAGAAATTGGCACATGATAAGCATTCATAAGTGTCACTGTTATTAGTATCCCTGCAATCTTTACAACCCGTTGCTACAGACGCTGTTACTAAATTCATCTTATCAACAAAGAGGCAGAATTAAAAAAAAAAAAAAAAACTCTAAGTGAGCTGTAGATCCAGGATTCAAGTAAAGGTGGTCCTGTACTTGGTCCAAGATTAATTACGTTAGATGATGCTGAACGCCAGAGCCCACCAAATCTATTTTGACCTTTCACCAACACGTTCCACAATGAACTGGCTTTATTACTTTGAGAAATTCTTTAACCACTCAGTTTTGCATTTGTATAATGGGGAAACTAATATTAACACCTCATTAGGAGGAGAAGATTTAAGGAGATGGTGTAGTAAATCCCATATTGCAAAGCCTGGCACGTACAAAGGCCTCAAAACATTTCAATTACTGTAATAAATATTATTAGCAGAAGCCCTGAAGACCAGTAGTCATTAGTGCTCCACCTCCTTTAAAAAATGGAGACCAAGTTCAATTCTCAGTACTTACCCAGGACATTGCTTCATACCGTGACATCGTCCTAGGATCTTTCTGAAGTAGCAGACTGCCTTGACCCTGGAAAAACCTTTGGCCATGGGAAACAATCACTGTATCTTGCAATAAAGGACAATGTCCTGGCTTTTTCTGCAGTTTACTTTGGGCTGAATTTGATGATAAACAAAAAGCTGGCTGGTCAAGGTAGAGATAACTAGTGCTAAGAGTCTACCGGCAAACAAATGACTATGGCTTTATGACCCTGAAGTATTCAACTAGTATAGACCTGGTGTACAGAAACAAAGGTACTGAGTGGTACCATGGCACTGGGATACTGGTTGGGAAAGGCAAATCCTTCAAGGTTAAGCACAGGGTGAGAACTATCAGTGATAAAGCAGCATTACTTCCATGGGGGCAAACTGTATTCTCTGAACCATTAGCATAACCCTTGTACTTTCCCCTCGGTGTTTAAAATGATGGTGAGATAATTGATTTCGCATTAGCCATTTCAAGTATACTATGTAAGAAATATTACAAGCCTACTTCTTAGTTGCTTGCCAAAGCAACCTTAAGACACTGATAAGAAAACATATTGTTTACTTAAGCACAGTGAAAGTACTTTATATCCCAGATGCTGAGGAACAGCACCAAGCCCTCCTCACATATTGGCAGTGCTCTATCAAGGATTCATGGGATTCGTCAGCTTTTGATGGGAACTTAAGTTGATAGGGGTAGAGTGGGTGGTGAACTAGGTAAATACTAGCTTGGCTAAAATAGAGTTTCATTGTTCCGGCTTGACAAGCAGTTCCCTGTGGCAAGCAGCCAGAGAAAACTTGGCTAATTGTCAGAAATGGACATCCATAGAGCTACTGCGCAGGGTGAAGTGAGCTGATGCAGGTCTCATAAATGACTAGTGGGTTAAAATACAGGGGAAAGGAGAAAGACTTCTTTGATTATTCAAAAATCATAAAAATGGCATTGAGCTATAAAAATAAAGCAGACAATTGGCCTTAGAATAAAATTTCTTTTCTTTCTCCTTTTCTTTTTGTGAGTATTCCAATAATATTTTCACAGGCTTTCGCATGAGTGAGAGAATCCTGTTTCTGACTCTAAGTTACATTTATTCTCTTTATCTATTGAAAGGAGAAGCAGTGCTGAGGAATGTGGCTAGGAACATGCTACAGATTAATTAAAATGCTGTGAATAGAGAGGGCCTAATGCAAATGGAATTTTCAACACAGAAAAAGTAATTAAACATAAGTGAAGAAAAAGAGAGCTGCTGTTCTTGGTTCATCCCAAGCTGAATATGTCAGCAAAAGCCACAAAATGTGGCCTTTTTTTATCAAGGCATATTTCTTATAAAACAACAGCGATAACCATGGTAGTTTTAATAATAGTAATGTGCTTTAAGTTATTCATGCTTTAAAGATACAAGAGAATCCAGGTTTGGGGACATAGCGCTTATCCAATTTGTGTTCCGTCTTTGAGAAGAAAAATAAAAAATGACTAATGTACTATTGCTGGGGTTGCCAGATAAAATATAGGACTCCTAGTTAAATTAGAATTTCATATAAAAAGTGAATAATTTTTAACTATAATATTGTCTCATGCAAAATTTGGGACATACTTACACTATATGTGTGTATATATATATATGTATTCATTTATTATATATTTGAATCTGATATTCAAATATAACTGGGTGTCCCATATCTTTTTATTTTCTAAATCTAGCAACCCTGCTCCTAAGGTCTTGGAAGAGTCCCAGAAAATGTGAGAGGAGCCCTGAAGTGAAGCTTCACTAATTTCACAGTGAGTCTGTCCTTGAACCGGTGCTGCTAATTGCTGCATCTCACAGATGCAGAATTTGGGGCCATGCTTAGCCAATAGTATCAGATTTGGGGAACCATATATTTAAAAGAATTTGGAATTATTGTTAAAGCTTACAAGCCATGTGCAAAAGGTGAATGAAGATATCTTGCACATCATATGAGGTAGAATAGAAGGAATTAGAGTTGTTCTGCTTAAATAAGAGTAAAGAAAATGATTGATTACCAATTTCATGAATCAAAAAATATAACATCTCAGAACTGAGAGAGTCTTGACAATTTAACTAGTCCACACTGGTTTCAATATTTGAATCTCTTTGATGACTTCCTCAGCAAGGATTTTTTTTTTTTTTTTTTTTTTTAGACAGAGTCTTGCTCTGTCACACAAGCTGGTGGCATGATATCGGCTCACTGAAACCTCTGCCTCCCAGGTTCAAGCAATCCTTGTGCTTCAGCCTCCCGAGCAGCTGGGATTACAGGCACGCACCATGCCTGGCTAATTTTTTGTATTTTTAGTAGGGACAGGGTTTCACTATGTTGGCCAGGCTGCTCTTGAACTCCTGACCTCAGGTGATCCGCCTGCCTCAGCCTCTCGAAGTGCTGGGATTACAGGCGTGAGCCACTGCACCCAGCCCCTGGCCAATGATTATTGGTCATATTGTAGCAGGTGCAAACCTTAGCCACTAAACACAAGTACATGTAGAAGAAATCTTTTTTTTTTTCCATCTAAGTAAAATAAAATCTGACTCTGAGCCTCATGCCTGTTGGGCTGGCAAGAAATTCTGTCACCATTACTGAAGACCCTTTCTTCTCTCAGGGTCACTTTAGAGTTCAGGAGGTTAAAGGGGTAAAAGCCATGACTCTCCAGCCTGTCACACTTGCCTCTAACATCCCAATTTTTTAAGCCACTAGTGGTCCCTTAAAAAGTGATGGTCTTTCCACATGCCCCACAGTAAACACCATGGCAAGACTGAAAACGCTTTGCCTGGAGTTCAGCCTTTCTGGGTGCTTCTTCCACTTTGGAGCTCAACCAGAGTGCTGCCATTGTGACCCAAAGAAGACCCCAGTCATCCCTAGACCTGGGGTACCTCTGACCTCACTGCTTCTCAGAGACAGTTACTTTCTGGCCCTTTTCACCAAAAGGCTAGGGTTGGGAGAGTGAGACATCACAAAAATTTATATGATACATTTTTTCCAATATATATATATCTGAAAACCTTTCATATTAGGAAACTCACTAAGCCTAGTAGTGACCTAGTCCATCACTGATAAACTCTGACAGTTTTTAAAGTTGAATCCCTATTTCTTTTACCCATTGGTATCAGTTGAACCCTCAGGAACACACAGTTCCTGTCCAATATAAGAATGGTGAAAAACTTTAATCCAAGTCACTGTACAGAATTTACTGCTGAAAGCACTTTGCTGAGGGGGATTGTGAGGCTGTACCTAGTGTTTGAAGGGAACAAAGGCTTTGTTTAATTATTGATGGGAAACATGGCAGCATCATGGGGAATTGTCAGACCTGGACTAATCCATCTTCTGAACAATAATCCTTCAAAGGTTTGAAGCCCCTTGAGTTGCCATTTCTCCAGACCAAACACCACCACCTCCTTCAGGCATCTGCTTTATGACCCAATTTTAACTCGTCTCACAAATTGTTTTCTTTCTTCTGAGCAAAAGTCACTATTCCCATCTCCCTCTTAAAGTGTAGAGACCAGAAGTGGTCATAAACATATGAAGATGTCTATGTGGGAAATACTGGCCAATTAGGTCTCATCTCCAAAGATCATCCAACAAAAGGAGATGGGCTGTAGAAAAACAGCAGATACCTAATCTGGATACAATGAAGATCTTGTTCATTTACTTTTAATTCTTCAATCTTCAAGTCTCTATGCCTTCAAAATGCCAATCTCTCTCTCTCCTACTACTCCCTTCTTTACATTCTTCACTGCTAATGCCAATTAATTTTTCAAATTAAAGTGGCATCTCTTCTAACCCTGTTAGTCAGACCAGGTACTCTTTCTGTATTCCCACCAGCCCCTGTGATGTCTCTAGCAAAGCACTTTCCACCTGCTGTTAGGATTGTCTGCTAGGTTCACCAACTCTCCATATTGATCTGATGCCTGAGACACTGACTTACTGGCCTGCAGGTTGACATTTTAAGAAAATGCCTGGCACCTAGGAGGGGTGCAAATATATGTACTAATGGAAATGGATAATTTGTGTGATAAAACACTGGAGTGAACACCAGTGGGACAATCTGGGAAAGTCTCCTGGTGCTCATCAAAGACATGAAAGTGGACAGAGGTATTGTTCATTGAGATTCTCCTTTCACTTATTCACTCATCACTCACTGCATGCAAGAAGAGCTCTGCCCAAAGCATCCCATCCCAAAAAAATAGATATGCATGTCTGCTCATAGAGTAATGAGACCTATTAGGAGCAATGCATAAAATTTCCATGTTGATCTCCAGTCATCTGATAGAAGCCTTCACTTGTTTTAAGTCCCATTAGACTGGCATTTTTGTGGTGGGCCAGGGATTCACAATAGTGAGACTGTAATAGAAACTAAAAAGGCAGGGTAGCGCCCAAGATGGCCAAATAGGAACAGCTCCAGCCTCCAGCTCCCAGCATGAGCGACACAGAAGACAGGTGATTTCTGCATTTTCAACTGAGGTGCAGACCGACACATCACACCTCACATGGTTGGGTACACACTGAGACGAAGCTTCCAGAACAAGAATCAGACAGCAACACTTGCTGTTCAGCAATATTCTATCTTCTGCAGCCTCCACTGCTGATACCCAGGCAAACAGCATCTGGAGTGGACTTCAAGCAAACTCCAAAAGACCTGCAGCTGAGGGTCCTGACTGTTGGAAGGAAAACTAACAAACAGAAAGAACACCCACACCAAAACCCCATCAGTACGTCACCATCATCAAAGACCAAAGGCAGATAAAACCACAAAGATGGGGAAAAAGCAGTGCTGAAAAGTTGGAAATTCAAAAAATCAGAGCACATCTCCCCCTCCAATGGAATGCAGCTCATCGCCAGCAACAGAACAAAGCTGGACGGAGAATGACTTTGACGAGCTGAGAGAAGAAGGCTTCAGTCGATCAAAGTTCTCAGAGCTAAAGGAGGAACTACGTAACCAGTGCAAAGAAACTAAAAACCTTGAAAAAAGAATGGATGAATGGATAAGTAGAATAATCAATGCAGAGAAGACCTTAAAATAACTGATAGAGATGAAAACCATGACACGAGAACTACGTGAAAAATGCACAAGCTTCAGTAACCGACTCGGTCAACTGGAAGAAAGATTATCAGTGATTGAAGATCAAATGAATGAAATGAAGCGAGAAGAGAAATGTAGGGAAAAAAGAGTTAAAGGAAATGAACAAAGCCTCCAAGAAATATGGGATTATGTGAAAAGACCAAATCTACGTCTGATTGGTGTGCCTGAAAGTGACGGGGAAAATGGAACCAAGTTGGAAAACACTCTGCAGGATATCATCCAGGAGAACTTTCCCCACCTAGTAAGGCAGGCCAACATTCAAATTCAGGAAATACAGAGAACGCCACAAAGATACTCCTCAAAAAGAGCAACTCCAAAACACATAATTGTCAGATTCACCAAAGTTGAAATGAAAAAAAATGTTAAGGGCAGCCAGAGAGAAAGGTCGAGTTACCCACAAAGGAAAGCCCATCAGACTAACAGCAGATATCTTGGCAGCAACTCTCCAAGCCAGAAGAGAGTGGGTGCCAATATTCCACATTCTTAAAGAAAAGAATTTTCAACCCAGAATTTCATATCCAGCCAAACTAAGTTTCATAAGTGAAGGAGAAATAAAATCCTTTGCAGACAAGCAAATGCTTAGAGATTTTGTCACCACCAGGCCTGCCCTACAAGAGGTCCTGAAGGAAGCACTAAACATGGAAAAGAACAACCGGTACCAGGCATTGCAAAAAATACCAAAATGTAAAGTCCATCAATGCTAGGAAGAAACTGCATCAACTAATGAGCAAAATAACCAGCTAATATCACAATGACAGGATCAAGTTCACACATAACAATATTATCCTTAAATGTAAATGGACTAAATGGTCCAATTAAAAGACACAGACTGGCAAATTGGATAAAGAGTCAAGACCCATCAGTTTGCTGTATTCAGGAGACCCATCTCACATGCAGAGACACACATAGGCTCAAAATAAAGGAATGGAGGAAGATCTACCAAGCAAATGGAAAACAAAAAAAAAAAAAGGCAGGGGTTGCAATCCTAGTCTCTGATTAAACAGACTTTAAACCATCAAAGATCAAAAGAGACAAAGAAGGCCATTACATAATGGTAAAGGGATCAATTCAACAAGAAGAGCTAACTGTCCTAAATATATATGCACCCAATACAAGACCACCCAGATTCATAAAGCAAGTCCTTAGAGACTTACAAAGAGACTTAGACTCCCATACAATAATAATGGGAGACTTCAACACCCCACTGGCAACATTAGACAGATCAATGAGACAGAAAGTAAACAAGGATATCCAGGAATTGAGCTCAACTCCGCACCAAGCGGACCTAATAGACATCTACAGAACTCTCCACCCCAAATCAACAGAATATACATTCTTCTCAGCACCACATCGCACTTATTCCAAAATTTACCATATAGTTGGAAGTAAAGCACTCCTCAGCAAATGTAAAAGAACAGAAATTATAACAAACTCTCTCTCAGACCACAGTGTAATGAAACTATAACTCAGGACTAAGAAAGTCAATCAAAACCGCTCAACTACATGGAAACTGAACAACCTGCTCCTGAATGACTACTGGGTACATAACGAAATGAAGGCAGAAATAAAGATGTTCTTTGAAACCAATGAGAACAAAGATACAACATACCACAATCTCTGGAACACATTTAAAGCTGTGTGTAGAGGGAAATTTATAGCACTAAATGCCCACAAGAGAAAGCTGCAAAGATCTAAAATTGACACCCTAACATCACAATTAAAAGAACTAGAGAAGCAAGAGCAAACACATTCAAAAGCTAGCAGAAGGTAAGAAATAACTAAGATCAGAGCAGAACTGAAGGAGATACAGATAGAAAAATCCCTCCGAAAAATCAATGAATCCGGGAGCTCGTTGTTTGAAAAGATCAACAAAATTGATAGACCGCTAGCAAGCCTAATAAAGAAGAAAAGAGAGAAGAATCAAATAGATGCAATAAAAAATGATAAAGGGGATATCACCACCGACCCCACAGAAATACAAACTACCATCAGAGAATTCTATAAACACCTTTATGCAAATAAACTAGAAAACCTAGAAGAAGTGGATAATTTCCTGGACACTTACACTCTCCCAAGACTAAACCAGGAAGAAGTTGAATCCCTGAATAGACCAATAGCAGGCTCTGACATTGAGGCAATAATTAATAGCCTACCAACCAAAAAAAGTCCAGGACCAGATGGATTCACAGCCGAATTCTACCAGAGGTACAAGGAGGAGCTGGTACCATTCCTTCGGAAACTATTCCAATCAATAGAAAAAGAGGGAATCCTCCCTAACTCATTTTATGAATTTTATGAGGCCAACATCATCCTGATACCAAAGCCTCACAGAAACACAACAAAGAAAGAGAATTTTAGACCAATACCCCTGACTAACATCGGTGCAAAAATCCTCAATAAAATACTGGCAAGCCGAATCCAGGAGCACATCAAAAAGCTTATCCACCATGATCAAGTGGGCTTCATCCCTGGGATGCAAGGCTGGTTCAACAGATGCAAATCAATAAACGTAATCCAGCATACACAGAACCAAAGACAAAAACCATATCATTATCTCAATAGAAGCAGAAAAGGCCTTTGACAAAATTCAACAGCCCTTCATGCTAAAAACTCTCAATATATTCAGTATTGATGGAATGTATCTCCAAATAATAAGAGCTTTATGACAAACCCACAGCCAAAATCTTACTGAATGGGCAAAAACTGGAAAAATTCCCTTTGAAAACTGGCACAAGACAGGGATGTCCTCTCTCATTCAACATACTGTTGGAAGTTCTGGCTAGGGCAATCAAGCAAGAGAAAGAAATAAAGGGTATTCGGTTAGGAAAAGAAGAAGTCAAATTATCCCTGTTTGCAGATGACATGATTGTATATTTAGAAAACCTCATCATCTCAGCCCAAAATCTCCTTAAGCTGATAAGCAACTTCAGCACAGTCTCAGGATACAAAATCAATGTGCAAAAATCACAAGCATTCTTATACACCAGTAACAGACAAACAGAGAGTCAAATCATGAATGAACTCCCATTCACAATAACTTCAAAGAGAATAAAATACCTAGGAATCCAACTTACAAGGGATGTAATGGACCTCTTCAAGGAGAACTAAAAACCACTACTTAGTGAAATAAAAGAGGACACAAACAAATGGAAGAACATACCATGCTCATGGATAGGAAGAATCAATATTGTGAAAATGGCCATACTGCCCAAGGTAATTTATAGATTCAATGCCATCCCCATCAAGCTACCAATGAGTTTCTTCACAGAATTGGAAAAAACTGCTTTAAAGTTCATATGGAACCAAAAAAGACCCCACATTGACAAGACAATCCTAAGCCAAAAGAACAAAGCTGGAGGCATCACGCTACCTGACTTCAAACTGTACTACAAGGCTACAGTAACCAAAACAGCATGGTACTGGTACCAAAACAGAGATATAGACCAATGGAACAGAACAGAGTCCTCAGAAATAATACCACATATCTACAGCCATCTGATCTTTGACAAACCTGAGAAAAACAAGAAATAGGTAAAGGATTCCCTATTTAATAAATGGTGCTGGGAAAATTGGCTAGCCATAAATAGAAAGCTGAAACTGGATCCTTTCTTTACTCCTTATACAAAAATTAATTCAAGATGGATTAGAGACTTAAATGTTAGACCTAAAACCATAAAAACCCTAGGAGAAAACCTAAGTAATATCATTCAGGATATATGCATGGGCAAGGACTTCATGTCTAAAACACCAAAAGCAACAGCAACAAAAGCCAAAATTGACAAATGGGATCTAATTAAACTAAAGAGCTTCTGCACAGCAAAAGAAACTACTGTGAGAGTGAACAGGCAACCTACAGAATGGGAGAAAATTTTTGCAATCTACTCATCTGACAAAGGGCTAATATCCAGAACCTACAAAGAACTCAAACAGATTTACAGGAAAAAAGCAAACAACCCCATCAAAAAGTGGGCGAACGATGTGAACAGACACTTCTCAAAAGAAGACATTCATATAGCCAACAGACACATGAAAAAATGCTCATCATCACTGGCCATCAGAGAAATGCAAATCAAAACCACAATGAGATACCATCTCACACCAGTTAGAATGGCAATCATTAAAAAATCAGGAAACAACAGGTGCTGGAGAGGATGTGGAGAAATAGGAACACTTTTACACTGTTGGTGGGACTGTAAACTAGTTCAACCATTGTGGAAAACAGTGTGGCGATTCCTCAAGGATCTAGAACTAGAAATACCATTTGACCCAGCCATCCCATTACTGGGTATATACCCAAAGGATTATAAATCATGCTGCTATAAAGATACATGCACACGTATGTTTATTGCGGCACTATTCACAATAGCAAAGACTTGGAATCAACCCAAATGTCCATCAGTGACAGACTGGATTAAGAAAATGTGGCACATATACACCATACAATACTATGCAGCCATAAAAAAGGATGAATTTGTGTCCTTTTTAGGGACATGGATGCAGCTGGAAACCATCATCCTCAGCAAACTATCACAAGAACAGAAAACCAAACACCGCATGTTCTCACTCACAGGTGGGAAGTGAACAATAAGAACACTTGGACACAGGAAGGGGAATATCACACACTAGGGGCCTATTGTGGGGAGGGGACAGTGGGGAGGGATAGCATTAGGAGATATACCTAATGTAAATGATGAGTTAATGGGTGCAGCACACCAACATGGCACATGTATACATATGTAACAAACCTGCACGTTGTGCACATGTACCCTAGAACTTAAAGTATAATAATAATAAAAATAAATAAATATATAAATAAATAAAGGAGTGAGCCACCACACCCAGTCAAGAATGTTGCTTTTTAAATGGATAAAATAAAATATGTTGAATTACAAAAATAAAAAATAAAAAAAATAAAAAAGAAAGAAAGTAAAAGAAACTAAAAAGGCAGGGGAAGGGGGAGTTTTCAAAGCGTAGCTTTCAGACAATAGGAACACGGGCAAAGATGGGAACATGGGAAATGTGGCAGGGCTTGCTCCGGAGTCTCCCTGGCTCCCTTTCTGCACTGACTGCACAAGATAGGGCAGAGACCACTCTGATAAGAGTCACATGGCATAAGCAAAATCCCAGGAGCACTTCGAAAGATGCAGGGAGAGGAGGAGCATGGTGATAAAGAAACCACTGTTCTACAGACAAAGATAAATTAATAACCCACACTGAAGGAACTGTCTCAACTCATCTGCCACTAGGCTTTCTTTTCAGATATGACACCACTGACAATGCTTACAAGATAGAATGAGATCAGATTTGCCAAAGGGGCATGTGTGGGCTCCAAGCCCTGTAATCCTTCCCCAGCCATACCCAAAAGATAAACTTTAGGTGGCAAATTTTACTTGGTACAATTGAATATTTTTGTCTTGCTTCCCTAAAGAAGCTACCATCAGAAGTGGCTATGTTAAAATCACATAAAATGGGTATTGTTTTAAGAAAAAAAACTATGTTTTTTAGAATTCCAACTAGGCAAATTTTTTTAATTTCACGAGACCTTTTTTATAAAAAGCAAATTAAATCTATTTGAGGTAGGCCCTGAATGACTGTGATTCGATTCTGTTGGGGGCGTTTACTCTTGGCTGTGCCTAGAAAAGAAGATTCACAGTAAATGGCCTATGGGGGTGACTGCCATTTACCACCATGTTTTCATAAATGGAAGCAGCCAGGCAAAGAGCACAGCTGTCACATTTCCTAAACACGCTTCGAGGGTGGGAGCTACTTGAGCAACAGCCAATGTGACAGGCAGGTTGCCCCACACAGCAGATCTAAAATTTTATTAGCAACAATTTGAACTATTCAGGCAGGTTAAATGCCTTGTGTTTATGTATAAAGATAGATCAGTTCACTCATCTTGCATTTTCCTTGGCTGTTGATCAGTTCTAAAAATGAATCTGCAATGTGTCCAGTGTTCTCTAATATTGGAAATGGTCAGTGATCAAAGGAAGAGTAAAGCACACTAGATAAATGAAAGATTCACCTGGACCAGAAATCTGAAAAGGTTTATTTAATCCTCTTCCCCTGTGCATCTTCCTGTTGCAGATTCCAATTGGAGTGGAAATGCCAGGTTGCTCAGAGAGACGGTTGTCCTTGTAATGTGTCTTGGCCAATTGGAAACTGGCAGCATTCCGGCTCTCTTGAGAACTTCCTCTTGCCAAGCTCCTAAGACATTTCCCAAGACTTAGTGGATTGGCCAATTGTACAACATTTCACTAAGCACACAAACTTTTCATAGCACATTCCAGACTTTTCAGAACACTGAGTTGTTAGCGAAGTGGGGGAAAAAATGGCGTTTTATTCTTGTCTCCTGAGATGCTTCCAAATGTCATCATCATGGTCTCCCTAAAAGAGTGAAACATAATGCAAATTCCCTTTAAGGTAAGACTAATTAAGGGACACTTAAGTTTAGAGGAAAAACAAAAGCATAGATGAAACCACTTTAACAAATTAACCAAAATTTCAATTCTGGTCCTTATAAGAACTTAACCTTTTGTTCAGGATCAGTTATAACATCATTAACTTCATTCAAAAAAATATATTTATCCTGGGAACAGAATAGAAAAGGTCAAGAACTAGATTCCAAAACTTTAAAAGAGAAAGCTAGATCTCTAAATTAATAGATGAATTCAACCTTTTGGAAAAACATTTTGTATTTATTAATAAGATTTTTACTGTAGCAGGGGGAAATTACTAAATCGTTAGCTGAGAACCAATGGTGGAAATTATGTGAATGCCTACTTCACTTGAACCCTTCTAAAATTATGGTGTTGATTCACGTATAATTAAAAGCCCTCAGAAAATATCCTACAGCCTGTGATGGGGGTCATTAAATAAATTAGACTAATTCCGATTTTACAAATGCAATTGTAAATTAAATAAAGTATCAAAAACAAATTCAATCACAGCTGTTTGGAAGAGTTTGTCGCTTAAAAACTTCACTTATCACCAAATAATATAATTAGGCAATTACCAAGTGACAACTGAGTGATGATTATAGCAGTCAAAGCAAAAGGGCAGAAGTCTTAAACTCCCAGAAAAGTCACTCACAGACAGATCACAATCAACCAAAGAGGGTATCTATTGACTAATTTTGCCTGACTTTCAGGTCAGCAACAGCTTTTTGCCAATTGGTAACTAGACGCACAACCAGTGAATCCATTAGGCACCGTGGATGCAGGACCTAGGGCCGGCAATACTTTTAGGGGTCCATGAAAATGTTTTAATTTGTTTTAAAAACAGAAGGAAAAAGAAAAACTTTTAGGTTAAAGAAAATGGTTTAGCATGCAATGTTGATAGAGTCATCTTACCAACTCAGTCATGAAACATAATTTTTACTTTGAGGTTTATGGAAGAGGGGCCCATGAAGGCAGAAGCACCCAGGACCCATGAACTCATTAGGGGGCGCTGCCTAGACCCTCCCAAGGGACCCCAGGTGAGTCAGCTGCCTTGGTGAGGGGCAGGGGCCAGCCGGATGTAGGAGGGAAGGTGGAAAGAAGGCAGGCTGAATGAAGTACAGAATGTGGCCAAGAACTTTATGGCATAAGACTAAGGGTGTAGGTCACACGTAGGCAAGAGCTCAGTTTTACCAAGACGGTGGCAGGCCTGAGGTTCTAGGCTACATAAAACCAAAAGCTTTGTTTTCTTCACCACTGTACCTCCGTATCAGGTATGGTGCCTGACACATAATAATTTAGGGTGTGTTACGTAAACTATCAAACAGAAATAAGAAAGGAATGTGTCCCTGTCATGCAATTATTTATACCACTTCTATAACTACTAGCACCAGCTCTACTGATTCCTCAACAATATGCTTCTTTTACATCCACCTAGATCAACTGTCTGCCACCAGGAGTAAATTCACACTGAGGCAAGTTTGGTGGTGGCTAGACCATGGATCTCAGTTAAGTCTGACTCCTTCACATACCAGGACTGGAACTTTAAGAAAGTTCTTTACCCTTTCTAAAGCTCAGTTGCCTCATATATGACATGAAGATATTTGTTCCCACCCTAAGTGTCATGAGGACAAAAAGAGACCATGTGTGTCATCCGCTAAGTCCAATGACTGCAACACTTATGTTCCTTTTGTGTCAATTCTGTATTACCTGGCATATAACAATGTTTCATAATATTTCTTTACTAGTGCCCCTAAAATTTACCTCTAAATATTTTCAGTTGGCTCATTCTCCATGCAACTGTTAACTAAAGATATTCCTAGATTAAAAAGTGAAGATGAACAGAAGCCAACCAGCTGCTTGGTGACCCAAATGATTATTAAGTATTAACTTACACCATCACAAGGTCCCACAATAGGCTTCTGCAAGCTTGAGGAGCAAGGAGAGCCAGTCCAAGTCTCAAAACTGAAGAACTTGGAGTCGATGTTTGAGGGCAGGAAGCATCCAGCATGAGAGAAAGATGTAGGCTGGAGGGTTAGGTCAGTCTCGCCTTTTCACGTTTTTCTACCTGCTTTATATTGATTGGCAGCTGATTAGATTTTGCCCACCAGATTAAGGGTGGGTCTGTCTTCCTCAGTCCACTGACTCAAATGTTAATCTCCTTTAGCAACACCCTCACAGACACTCCCAGGACCAAAATTTTGCAGCCTTCAATGCAATCAAGTTGACACTCAGTATTAACCATCATAAACTAAAAATTCATAATGTTAAAAAATTTCAAATGTTTTCTAGCAGTATAGTCACTAAACTTTCCTGTTGTATTCTGAAGTATTGGGAGTGTTTTCCCTCCCATCTCTCAATATCTCAGTGTGAGCAGCACCCACTTATTAAATATTCATCAGTTTATGTATAAAGCTTTCCCTTAAAATGTTTAGTATTCAATTCTATCTTTTTAATCTGAAACTTTATTAGAAATATTCTTAAATAAGGGAAAACACCATCCAATGCCAATGAGGTTGCAAATATAACGTTGAGTTGTTTCAACACATTGCAAACACAAATGGTCTAATATATTTAAATGGACATTATGCAATTAAAAGGATACTGATTGGCTCCATAGGCTATGTCATCTAGCCCCATCATCTATTTAGACAAGGATTATTTCTACCCATTATAATAAGCAAATAGAATAATGTGATTTTCAGGCCTTGTAAGGTCACATTTCAGCTAATTTTGAATTCTTCTGTTTAATGTATGAAATTATGGTAAATTTATTTCTTTTAGAAAGTGTTCTGCAGTTATTCTGCATCCATTTGAACCCTTTGAATTAAGCCAATTAAATCCCTGTTTGTATTATTATTTCTGCTGTATGCAGGTGATTGAATTTTATCAATTTCTCCCCTAATAGTCAAAACATACATCTACTTACTACACTTAAAATCATGCCTTTCTCCTATGTTGTTCTACCTTTGGCTTCTTCCCAGTTTTTCTCAGGAACTAGTAACAATCACTCTTCGAAATATAGATGGGAAAATCTTCATCACTATTCCAAAAACATTTTTACTTTGGTGAGTTCATAAGTGATCTTTTTCTCACTAGTATATATTTTAGATATTTAACTCATAAGTAAATTGGGCTTATTCTAGTCATTTCCACAAGGATTCTCTTATTTATTGGTCTTCATAAAACAGAGTTTGTACCTTGGACGGCAATCCTAATGCTCTCCTGACCAGTCACTTTACTTGCAGATAGGAACTTCTGAGTTCTTATTTTGCTTAATATCTAACCGAGAACATGCCTGTTAACCTAATTTATATTATCCCTGCTCTGCCTAACATAAAATTCTAGAAAATAGACATCATTCATTAAGTAGCTCAGTCAGGATATGCCATTTATGTTCCCAAGTCATTTGATTCTGTTGGGCTTTCTCTTGCAGCTGCCAGTCTCTTTAAATCCTTCCTCACTTTCACCCTTGTCCTTTTACTTTTTTTTTTCTTTTTATTTTTTTAATCTTTAACTTTTTTTATTAATATTTTACTTTAAGTTTTGGGATACATGTGCAGAATGTGCAGGTTTGTTACAGAGGTGTGCATGTGCCATGGTGGTTTGCTGTAGCTATCAACACATCATCTAGGTTTCAAGCCTCTCATCCAGTAGGTATTTGTACCTTATTTTCTTTCATGTGTAGTCACACCTGACCTTCTTCTCAGTCTTTTTTATTTCCCCAGAGCAACTTCCGTTAGGTTCCCCAGCTCTCTATGCCTTTTTTTTCAGCTGCCTTCTTAATTTTTGAATAATCTCCTACCCTAAGGCCCTTCTAGCTTCATCTTCAACTAGCTTCTGAAAGCCCCCTTCTGCTGGGAGCTTCATTATGCTGATTTGCCTGCCAGTGACACTCTCCAGGCCTCATTCGCATGAATGCTGTCCTGGACAAATCAAAGTGCCGGCAATTTAGGAGAAAGGCACTGTCTGTTTCCATCTCTTCTAAAGCACCATGTCTGGCTCTAAAAATAACATCTCCCATCAAAATAATATTCCTTAACTCAGTGTCAGAGCCTACCACCCAAGCCATGGCCACATCTGCCAAGTCAGCTTCCATTCTTCCTTCAGATTCTTTTTTTTTTTTTCAAGTTTTCTAGAAGTTCTAGGGCCAAAAGTCCCCCAGAAGGTGAAAAGGTAGGAGATATATTTTTTATAATAAAAGGACAGGAAAAGCCATTGTGAACATTGTAGGGTCATTTTGTGCTAGCAGCAAAAGGGCTGACTATTCATATGACATAGAAATGAAAAGATGGGTGATTTAATAAAAAGTTCTGAGGCTTCACTGGTCTTATCTCCCATCTCTTTCATTTTCAGAAGTATTTTGAAGGGAGTTTACGGAATAGTAATGATCTGTCATTAGTTTGGTTCCCTAAAAATCTCAAGTTATCCAAAAGGATTTTTGTTGTTGTTGTTGGCTTTTTATCTTTAAAAAGAGTAATTACTCAAATATTTTTTAAATTTCTGATCATTGTATAGTATGTGAGCAAAGTGAAATGTTTGTGTGTTTTGTTTTTTGTTTTTTTGTTTTTTGACACGGAGTCTCGCTCTGTCGCCCAGGCTGGAGTGCAGTGGCGCGATCTCGGCTCATTGCAAGCTCCGCCTCCCGGGTTCACGCCATTCTCCTGCCTCAGCCTCCTGAGTAGCTGGGACTACAGGTGCCCACCACCACGCCCGGCTAATTTTTTGTAGTTTTAGTAGAGACAGGATTTCACCGTGTTAGCCAGGATGGTCTCGATCTCCTGACCTCGTGATCTGCCCGCCTCAGCCTCCCAAAGTGCTGGGATTACAGGCGTGAGCCACCATGCCTGGCCTGAAATGTGGTATTTTTTATGTTTAAATATATATACATATACACACACACACACACACACGTAGGGAGATTGTTCAAGCTAATTTTCATTCCATTTACATTCAGAAAGGAAAAGGTCTCTATATTTCAGGGGGTGTCTATAATATTTTGTTTTTATGGAAACATTAGGAAGAGGAAGCAAATTATGCAGGACTCCATTTAGTTCTGACTGCCTCAAAATACAAACTGCTGAGGTTTTATAGGCTTGCACTAAGAAAAGAAAAATACTTACCACCTAATTCCAGATATTTTGTGACTTATGAACCACTAGGCATAAAATCATTGAGTCTCCAAGGCAAGAAAGAACCTAAAGTAGAAACAAGGCAGTCAAGTCAGTCAATAATGAAGATCAAAAGTAAAACTTTCATTCCTGAAGAAGCCTTTTTGGAAGTTTTACAATATTTGCCTTTTAAAAATTTGTTTGTTTTGGGCCTGCATACATCTGGTCAGAATCTTCCTATTCCTCATTTCTAGTGGTTTTCCTAACTCAATTAACATTTAAGGTACATTATTTACAAGGTAATGGTAGGACTTGATTTTTTTTAAAAGTTAAAATAATTATGTGTTATTTATTTACTTAAATAAAGGTCACACATTCATTCAAGACATTCAAATGTCTTCAGGAGCTAAACAGATGGCCTATTGCATTGCACAGCTCCAAGGTACTATTAATTTCTGCCATATTCCACAGAAATGGCAGAATGCTAATAATACATAAATGGAGCTGGGAAACCCAGTGGACTGCCTACAGTAGGTAAAGTAACTGTGTAAAATGGCCCTGGATCAAGGAAGCAGAGGGGACTGTTGCCAAAGGAGGGTGCAGGACCCTGCAAACAAAGCAAATGCATGTCTGCAAACTGAATTTTGGACAGTAGGTCAAATGTTTACGATTTCATTCTATAAATAGATTAGGGAAGTATTTGTCTATGGATAATTACATTGTATCTCCTATATTATTAAAATTGTTCTACTGCCATGTCTGATTTTTGGTTTTTGTAAATTCTCTTTCAATTACCAGATTTTAAGGAGAATTTAAAAATCAAAAGGCAGTATAGTAGTGGGGTCTATGCTATTCCACAAGCAGATCGATCACTACTTATGTTGTCTGTTACTACAGGAATGTAATGACAAATCTGTTTCCACAGCAACACATGATTTTTAGATTCAAATGAAGTTATTATTTAGACATTCATTTATTTATTTGTTTTGGGTCTGCATACATCCTGCTTCTTCGCATCTTCATCCTGTCCACATCTGTCCAATGATTGTTCAACAAAATTTATTTTTTCTCAATAAGTAGGCAAGGTACTCTGCAAGGTGGCACAGTCCTTACCTACAAAAAGCTTACTGTTTAGAGAAGTAACAAATAGATACACAAAGCTATGTGGAATTGCTATATATCAGTCGTTTTTAAAATACAGTAGTTGGTACAAAAAAGGGAAAAATTGGGAAATATAAGAAAGGCAGTGAATGCATCAAAGAGATATCTGCACTTCCATGTGTATCACAGCACTATTCATAATAGCTGAAATGTAGAATCAACCTAAGTGCCCATCAATAGATGAATAGAGAAAATGTGGTACGTCTACAATGAATTGGTCCATTCTCATGCTGCTACGAAGAAATACTGGAGACTGGGTGATTTATAAAGAGGTTTAGCTAACTCTCAATTCCGCTTGGCTGGGGAGGCCTCAGGAAACTTACAATCATGTCAGAGACGGAAGCAAACACATCCTCCTTCACATGGCAGCAGGAAGGAGAAGTGCAGAACAAAGTGGGAAAAATCCCCTTATAAAACCATCAGATCTCGTGAGAACTCACTCACTATCATGAAAAAAGCACCCCCATGATTCAGTTACCTCCTGCTGGGTCCCCCCCATGACACGTGGTGATTATGGGAACTACTATTCAAGATGAGGTTTGGGTGGGGACACAGCCAAACCATATAATACAAAATGAAATTATTCCATAAAAAGAATGAAATCCTGTCATCTGTGGCAAAATGGATGGAACTGGAGGCCATTACGTTCAGTGAAATAAGCCAAGCACAGAAAGACAAGTATCACATGTTCTCACTCACATGCAGAAGCTTAAAAAGTGGATCTCATGGAGCTAGAGAGTAGAGTGGTGATTACTAAAGGCTGGAAAGTGGGAGGGTTGAAGGGGAAAAATAATATGAAGGTATTTATTAACACTAAACAGTACACCTAAAAATAATAAAGATGGTAAATTATATATGTATTTTTAACCTCAAATTTTAAAATAATTTAAAAAGAAAGGCATTGAAAATGGTCCTTGAAGATGGACCAGTTCAAAGTCATGTCAGAAAAAAGTAGTTGGCATCATGCCACACATAAAGCATTACATTAGAGAGGATATAGAGGCAAGAAAAGCTGTGACTAATTTGAACCATGTGGGTGGATCCCATGGAAGCTGTGGCGGAGTAGATGAAATAACAAAATTATGAGAAAGATAAGTGGAAGTGTTACCTTGCTGGCTGCTCCTTTTTAGACTAATTTTCCTTCTCCAGGTCATTCACTCTTCTCCCCTTTAAATAATACAGTTCAGGCCTTGGACAGCTTCCATTTTCTATTCACAATCACATCCTTTATGATCTCATCTACTCCTGTGGATTTAAATACCATCTTTATTCAGATGACTCTGAAATTTGTGTCTCCACTGCCTATCCTGAACTCAAGACTTACACATCCAATTGCCACCTATATGTAGAAGCCTAATGGGCATCACAAAATTAAGAGTATTATCTTGGTCTATTAGGGATGCTATAACATAATATCACAAACCAGGTGACTTATAAGGAACAGAAATTGACTTCTCACAGTTCTGGAGGCTGAGAAGTCCAAGATCAAGGCACATGCAGTGTCTGGTGAGGGCCCACTTCCTCTTGGACAGTGCCTTCTCGCTGTGTCCTCACATAGTGAAAGGGACAAGGAGTCTCTCTGGGGCCTCTTTTATAAGGGCATCAATCTTATTCATGAGGGCTCTGGCCTTTTGACCTAATTACCTCCCAAAGGCCCTACCATCACATTGAAAGTTAGGATTTCAAAACAGTAATTTGGGGAAGACACAAACATTCGGTCTACAGCAAGTACTAAAGCTGAGTTCCTGGTACTCTCCACCAAGCCTACTTCTCCTCCACCCTTCCCCATACAAGTTGATTTTCTTCCAGATGCTCAAAAATCTTAAGGTTACTCTTGACTCCTCTTTTTCTCTGATGTCAACAAACAATTATTTTAAAAACCAATATTTGACCATTTCTCATCATTACCTTTGCTGCCATCACTCTGGACTGAGGCACATCGTCTCTCACCTGGATTTCTGCAATATCTTCCTACCATGTCTCTTTGCTTCTTCCCTTGCCCTCTGCACACAGAATTCCCAACAAAGGAGCCAGATGGTTCTGTTAAAATACCAGGCAGATCATGTCTTTCCTCAGCATAATATACTAAACCAGCACCCATCTTGCTCATAGGAAAGCCCAAATCCTTCCAAAGACCATACAAGCTTTCCTTCACTCAACTTCAACCAAGGGTGGCCTCTTTTGTTTTCCCTACAGCTTCCACCTTGAGGCCTTCATGCCTAGCATTCGCTCTTCTTGGAAGCTCTCCCTGTGGATATCCATGCAGCTCCCTCACTTTCTTATACCCTTTTTGACATGCTGCCTTCCCATCGATACCTACTCTGGCCCCTGTGTCTAGAATGGCATCCTCCGCTGACTCCCACACATCCCCTTCTCTGACTCATCGTTCTCCTTAGCCCTTATCACTGTCTGACACATGCATTCTGTGTATTCATCTTGTTTATTCTTAGCTCCCTCTCTGATGTAAGTTCCAAGAGAGCAGAGATGTTTGAAGATTTCATTTACTTTTGTATCTCCAGCATCTAGAACAGTATCTCCTAGGTAGTAAGAACATAATAAATACTTGATGACTGACTTAATAAAGAAGAGCCTTGAATGGTTGCAGGCAATTAAAAAACACTGAAGATGTTTGAATGGAATCTGAAGAAAGAGTAATGAGCAACACATCCCTGCCCAAACCTTGAACTAAGGAATACGGAGGCAGAAATGGCATTTTGGGGAAATTGTTGAAAAGCAAAATGTCAGAAAAATTCCGATGCTCATGTACCTTCATGATACTTCAATCTCTGTTTATTTCTGACTTGATTTTATCAGGTCAGTTTGGCATTATGGAAGAAGTAAAGGTATTGGAGCAAAAAATTAACCTAAGTTTAAATTCTAATTTTTAAAAAATTTTAAATTTTTAATTAAAAAATTCTGATTCTGATTGTGAATGTCAGTTTCATCCATAAAATGGAGGTTGTCATTAAAATTCATTTTTATAGGTTATAAGGATGAATAATTATTAGTAATGTTCATAAAATATACAGCAGGAAACAGGTATTCATAAAATCTTAATCCCTTTGCTTTAACAATTAGGAAAACCAGAGCATAGCTAGTCTTCTAAACTTATATGCCATTGGATAGTTTATTCACTAAAATTCTTGCTAATGTTATGGGTAGAAATTATCAATTGACATTTGACTAATATGCTCAGTAATAAAATGTGCCTGCTCTACAATTTCTCCTTCTGTGTATCATTAATTTTTCTATGATCCAGGCTTTCAAATTCCACACCTATCTTCTAACTATTCCATCAATGCTCAATGTCTTTCAGTATACCCCACCAAAATAACTTTATTGAATTCAAAATGCGTTAATTTTTTATTCTGTACTTCTCTCATAAAAAAGCTTTGAAAATTAATTTTAAAATTGATTTAAACCAAAAGAGGTTAGGATCACTATATCCCACTCCAAATTGCCCATATAATTTCTGTATTAGGCAAATTAGTACTAACTAATCTAGTGGTTCTCAAATATTTTGGTCTCAAGATCCCATTACGTTTTTTTTTAAAAGTTATTGAGGACTCTCAAAGAACTTTTGTTTATATATGTTCTACCTATTAACATTTCTCACATTAGAAATTAAACAGAAAAAAATTTTATCACAAGAATATACAAGGATACAGGTCATTAACTATAAGAGCAATGACATTATCACACATCTTAAATCATCTGGAAAAACTCAGCTATATAATCATGATGGAATGAGAGTGGCAAAGGTAAACAACATCATGGCATTATTATGAAAATGGTTTTCACTTAGCAAACCCCACACAAGCGTCTTAGGAACACCTAGGGGTTCCTGGACCACACATTGAGAACCACTTGCCGAATCTTTGTTTAGTAACAAGTAACTCCAGGCCGGACAGTGTGGCTCACACCTGTAATCCAAGCACTTTGAGACACCAAGGTAGGAGGATCACTTGAAGCCAGGAGTTCAAGACCAGCCTGGGAAACATAGCAAGACCTTGTCTTTACAAAAACAAACAACAACAACAAATAACCCCCAGATTCTCAGTGTCAGATAGGCATTGTCTATCTTATAGCCAGACCATCTGGAACATGTGTCTTTACCTCAACAAGAAAAGAGTCAGAGAGGAGAAGCACTTAACTGGCTGTTAACCGCTCAGACTCAGAAGTATACATGTCACTTCCACTCACAGTTCATTTGCCAGAAGGTGTCACTCGGTCCCAACCCACTGCAAAGGAGGCTGGCAGACGGGAAATCCACTATACTGACCTGCTTTAAAACTTATGACTAACCAGCCTTCTCCAAGTACAGCATAGAGAATCATCAAAGTTGTGTTCCCTTCAGTCTGCTGAGCAGAATTCGGAGTCACGGTGTTTAGACAGGCAGTGACCAGCAGAGAAGTGGCAAGCAGATTCAGGATGAAGTTCACTAAGGGAGTAAGTAAGTGATTGGATCCAGTTACAACATCCTTGCAATCTAAGACTTATCTGATTTATATACCATAGCTTCTTTATCCACTTGTTGATTGATGGGCATTTGGGATGGTTCCACAGTTTTGCAATTGTGAATTGTGCTGCTATGAACATAAGTGAGCAAATATTTTTTTCACATAATGACTTATTTTCCTTTGGGTAGATACCCAGTAGTATCTTGGATCTACTGGGTAGTTGGATCTCAGTAGATTGTTGGATCAAATAGTTCTACTTTTAGTTCTTTAAGGAATCTCCACACTGTTTTCCATAGTGGTTATGCTAGTTCACATTCCCACCAGCAGTGTAGAAGTGTTCCTTTCAACACATCTACGGCAATATCTATTATTTTTTTATTATGGCCATTCTAGCAGGAGTAAGGTGGTATTGCATTGTGGTTTTGATTTGCTTTTCCCTTATCATTAGTGATGTTAAGCATGTTTTCATATGTGTGTTGGCCATTTGTGTATCTTCTTTTGAGAACTGTCTACTCATGTAAGACTTGTCTGATTTAATGAACACTTACTACCTGTGAGCCAGAGGCTGCATTTTTGGTCTCATTTAATCTTCCTGAAAACCTCATGTGTTACACACCATTCTTATACCAATTTCTAAGCTGGGAAATTGAGACACAGAAGAGTTTAAATAACTTGTCCAGGGTCTTACGGTTAGCACAGAGTGGGCTGGGATTTGAGTCCAGATCTTTTAGACTTGAGACTGTATTTTAATGGGTTGGCCTCACAGTAGTGCTTGCCTGAGGCATTCTTTCCTTGAGGAAATCCTTCATTATCATAAAGGTCTTTTTGGAGTTTCCTCAAACTCCAAATTAGAATTGACTTTATCCCCCAAACTGGGTGAGGAACATGTGACCCAACTGTCACAATCCAACACCATTAGTGTCACTTGGTGAATCAAAATATCTATAAAGGTTGTCTTTGCTAAATTTCATTCACTGTGTCTTAACTCTCTCCTTGAGAGTTCCAGTGTAATGTAAAGGACATGAGGTACTGGGTTCTAGACCCATCTCTGCATGGGATGAATCATATCACTTTCCCCCTTTTTATAGATGAGGAGGCATAGATGGTGCAGAGATGTGGGAATCAGACAGACCAACTGATGCTAGGATCCCTGAAATGCCATGAACTGTTGCTGCAACCTTGGGCAAGGCAATTAACTTGGCCATGCTTCAGTTTCTTTATCTGTAAAATGGAAATAGTGATGTGACAATTTAAATATTACAGTGAAATGAGAAGTATATGGAAAGCACCCTTGAAGGTCCATGCACCAGATACATGTCATCCAACACTTCCATTCAATCCTTCTACCCTGTACCAGCAGAGTGTACCTAAAAGAGCCCCAAGTTCTGTCCCAAGAGAAAACCTGTGATTCTGTTTAAGTCTTTTAATCAAATTAATGCATCTGCAATCCCTCACCAGAGCATTCACCTTTGTAAATATAAGAAAAACCCATTTGTATACAACTGTTATATAATATTAATGCCTCATTTTATATAAGGTTTTATTCTTTCATACTTTTCAAACACATTGAAACACATGTCAAGGTAGTTTTTTTCTTAGATGAAATGCATAAAATTTAGTCTGGCAGAGTTTCATTTAGATTTGCTCAGGTTGTCTGCTTCCTTCATTTACGAAGCAGGTATGGGGTCTACGCACTACAGTACAGTGTTTCAAAAGACAGAATGCCAAGAACTGGTGAAAACATTTTGTGAAGCTTTTCAACAATATGTATCCAAAGCCTTAAATTACTGCAGAAAGTTAATCCTGAGTAAAGAAAATGTGAAATTATAAATATGAAAAAGGCTTTATATACAAAGATGTCCAACATGGGATTATTTAAATTAGTTAAAACATTGGCATAATCTAAATTATCCAAAATTGGAAATTAGATATGTAAATTAGGATACATTCCAATTATGTTATTTTATGATATATATGAAAACTTTTAATGATATGGTATATAATTTAGGAACACACTCTGCTGAAAATAAAAGAAATATCTGATTCCTAGTGGATTGAACAAGGAAAGGTTTGTTCTTCTTGCCTAACAAGAGGCCAGGGGATGGGTGTTGCTGTTTTTTGTGTGCAGCTGCTCTGTGACAACGTCAGAACGTGGGCTCTTTCGTATGGTTCAGGCTGTCACTGACAACTCTGTGCTTTTGGTCTTTATGCTCATTGCCTCATAGTAGCAAGATGACTGCAGTGGCTCCAGGTATCACATCTGTTCTCAGGACAGGGGGAAAGGGAAATGGCATTATCAGAGATGTCTCCTTTCGCACCTATCTGTTTCATTAGGAAGTGAAATATCTTTCCCAGGCATCCCCCAGAGGATTTCCCTTTGTGTCCCATGGTCCAGAGCTGCTTCCGTGGACACCACTAGCTTTCACAGAGATTGAGCAGTGAATTCAGCTTTCTGCTTCTATAGCGGAGGCAGGAAAGGCAGAAAGCAGTAGCCAAGCAGTGGTATGCAAGGGAGAGACTGAAGTCAGGTTGGAAGAGAGGAAGCAGAATGTGAAAGAGCACAAAGCGGCTATCCTGAAATGTGGCAGCATGCTGGGGAGAATGATTTCACAGTCCTGTCCCAGCAGCACGGTCAGTGTTCACTTCATCCCAAGGTTGGGTGCAGGAGGTCAGGCTGCCTAGGGGAATGCAGACTGAGCACTGAAGCTGATGGAAGGCTGCTTTTGGTGCCAAGAAAGCTCTTAATTTTTACAGCACTTTCAGTTTTGTATTTCACTGTGTTGAAGCTCTCCAATTTGTCATGTATCCTGGAAGTGGGATGTGGTATAACATGGTGGTTAGGACTAGGATTGGAGTCTGACATAGTTGGGATTAAATCCTATCTCAGCCACTTACCTGCGGTATGACCTTGGGCTAGGTGTGTGACTTCCCTCATCTTTGATTTCGTCATGTCTGAAATGGAAAAGCGTCAGTGACAACAACAATAATTTTTAATATTGTATTAGCAGTAGGAGCGGGATGTTAAAAATTGCCTTACTCTTTTGTTCTCAGAATAAATATAGTCAAGAATGCAAAGCATATGCATAGCTACATATTACAAGTCAGCTGATATTATTTGAAATGGGTATCAATGTATCAGATGTCAGAGAAAAGTAAAACAGCAGTCTAGGAAGAAAAATAATATTGGCAAATCATACAAATATTAGAAAATAATGAACTCTATTGAGACTATATTGTGTATCAGGAAGTGTTTTATTTGTGTTACCTTGCTGAATTCCCACAGTTGATATGGTGGGACATTAGTGAGGATCAGTTAGGTTATGCTTTGATAACAAAAAACTCCAGTGGCTTACAAGTTTCTCACTCATGCAAAGTCACTCACTAGGTCTGAGCCTTTTACAGCACTGCAAGTTGCTTTGATCAGCTAGTATCCCCTTATCAGCACATGCAACCATAACCACTGAGGCAGAGGGTATTACCCATGTTTCTAGCTCTGAAAACTAGCTGTTTTCTCAATGCCCTACATGCACATGCTAGAGATGCCTTGCCCTAGACAACCCAATAATATGCCTCAGTCACCTTGCCTAGGCCTCCTGCTTCCCTTATCGCCCTGTCCCCAGTCTTAGTCCATTAGAGCTGCTATAACAAAATACCACAAATGGGGTGGCTTATAGACATTAGGTCTCACCGTTCTGGAGGCTGAAAATGCAAGATTGGGGTGCCAGCATAATCAGGTTCTGCTCAGAGTTTGCTTTCTGGTTTACAGATGGCTGTCTTCTGGCTGTGACCTCACATGGCAGAAGGAACTGAAGGGTCTCTCTAGGGCTTTTTTTAAAAGGACACAAATCCATTCATGAGGACTCGACCTTTGTGACTGAATCACCTCCCCAAAGCCTCACCTAATACCATCCCTCTAGGGATTAGGATGTCAACATAGTAATTTGAGGGGGCCACAAACATTCAGACCATTGCACCCTCCCGCCACTCTCCTCTGGAGTTCTCCTCCCTGGGGGGCACGGTTTCAAATACAAACCCACCAATCCAGAGTCCACACCCCAAAGCACTTCCTTTATCAGGCTTACACTCTGGGCCACTGTAGACTTGTCCTTATCACCCAGGGCCAGATACCAGATAACTATGGACAGCTGCTGTGCCCCAGAGCCTGCCCAAATCATTCAGAGTAGCCAAGCCTAACCCTGCCTGCCCTGCCTCACCTTTCCTTCCCACCCAGTTCTTCCCCTCCCTGTGCCTCAAGACCTACCCCAGTGCTTCCCATATGCCCCCTGTGGCATGGGGTCCCCTTCTCGGGACCTGGGAGTAATAAACTATCTCTTCTATGGCAATTGTTTCCTGACCCATTGGCCTTAATACACCTGAAATAATCTACTTATACGCTGTATTTTCAAAACACAAAGGAAGAAAGAAAAAACCATAGAGAATCAGTTTTTGTATGCTTCCACCTAGACACACAAGCACCTGCTCATCTGCATTTCGAAGGGAAAGTTCAGTCTTCCCCGTGTGTATGCAGAAAGAAAGAGAAGCGGAAATATAGGTTCTCTACCACTGGTGGAGTCATAAGAAGTGAAGTGGTACACAATGAGAGGAGGAGGTGGCAGTGGGTGGACGTCTGACTCAGGGCACTTAGAAGCCCATATTTGATCCAGCTGGCCCTGCGCTGGTCCTGCGCTGGTCACTTAGCCTATTTTATTAGCTTCACCAAAGTTTACCTGGGTCCCAAGAAAGCCCACCAAATCCATGTATTCTCTGTGACCTACTTTAACACTTTTCATCAAACTTTTAAATATAAAAATTTTGAGCTGCCTTTCCCTTTTCAAATTCCTAGGAACCTAATAGTCTTCCATGAGGTTTAAAAAATAATTGCCAGCTGGCCTGCACTACCTCTATTCTCTCCTTTTGTGTTCTGCAGTGATTTTCCCACCCTGGATATTCTGAAACGCGCTGCTTCTCCGTGCCGCCTTTCCTCATTGACTATTATTACCTTAAGTATTCTTTTTGCTATTACCCTTTGTCACCAAGCCTGGCTCATAAGACAGGCCAAGCCTTCCTTCTTTTTCTGTAATTTCATATTTGCTCTTTTCCTCTATTAAGAAGCCAGTCCACCTTTTCCCTTTGTCATCATTTTTTTTTCTTTCTGACATACTTCCAAAATGTTATTTTTCTCTCCTGTGACTTTTTCCCTTTTACTAATAGCATCTTTCTTATGGACCCGTCTTTACCAAGTTTATCCTTACCTGTCTTGCTTCCTTCTCTGCTGCAGTAATTTCTCATGAACATCTTTTCTATGATCCACTTTTCATTTTTATATCTTTTAAAACATGACTCCTGTCTCCACTTACATTTCTATTAGAAATTATGATAGCATTAAGTCATTAAAATCTGTATCAGTTAGCTGTGTCATTTACTGCCACCCTGCCAGAGACCTTCCAAAATAACAATATAGCAGAAAATTACTCTCATGCATACAGTGAAAAAGGAAGGAGGAAAGTGACAGGAAGAGAAAATGGAGACTGACCATAAAAGTCAATTCCAAAGGGCCTGCATAAAGCAAACAGAAGAATGGAACTGTCAGTCAGTGTATTTCTTAAACCAATGTAGATGGTCGATCCAAATTATTCTGCAGGAAAAAATGGAAGGTAAAAAGAGAGGAAAAAGAAGGGAGAGCAGAAACTTTTGCACTTTCCACTCCTTTTCCCTTCTGACATTCTTTTCTTTTGAGATTATTTTCCTGACAGTATCCCCAGAATAATTTCTGTATTTAAGGAGTATTTACTGTGCATTTACTGTGCTGAGCATAAATGAGACATAATATCCATTTGCATGGACCCTAGAGACCCCAGCTGAGGTCTTGGCTCCAGCTCCTAGAGGTTATGTGTGCACTGAGGTTCGGAATTACATTCGACTGAAATTTCCAAAAATGATTTTTCACTGGGAAAGCTGTCAGATACTGATAGGAGAACTGCATTTCTCAGTAGCCTCCAGGTGCTTCCCTTTGAGTAGGATGGGTGATACGGCTTCCTGGTCCATCGGGCTCCTCCCACAGCCTGGCCAGGCCAACCACTGGGCAAAATCTCACAGTGTTCCTTCAACAGGGGAAGGGGGATTGTTTAACTCAAGTTTGCGGGGTTTCTGGAGCAATTTTTGAGAAAGTGATGGGAGGAAAATAGACAGGCTTGCTGAGTAGCAGCTGCAGTCTATGTAAAACACGCTAAGAAAGGAAGTAGTGGAGGAAGATGACTTTAGCCATGCATTAAGAATGTACTCTTCTCTTTGTCACTTCCTTGAAAAACCAAAACAGGATTCAAAATATGCATAATTACTTCTGGTTTCTAGATTTTGTTTCCTGGGACAAAATATACAAAGATTTGATCACATGGGGCTCCAGAATTTATCTGGGTTACATTTAAATTCTGTGTGACTTTAAGCAAGTCATTCATCTCCCTTAGAAATGGTTTTCTCATCTGGAGAAATAGATAGTGGGATGACACATGAGGACTCTTGAAAAGTAATGATTTAATTCATAGATGGTGAAGGGGAGCTAGTGGCTGATAGCACCACCCACACATCTCTTTGGGCAAGGCTGATGTATTCAACTCACTGGCCGCCCTCCATTGAGATTGTCTGGCGTTCACAGTATACAGGGTGTTAAATATTTTTAATCCCTGCCTCTGATGATTATTACATATAGCTCCCTGAGCATGGTGAACTGTCCAGGTAACTATAGAGGTAACTGTATCTAACTTTAGAGACAAGGATTATGGCAGGCAAAACTGTTTCAATAGAACCTTTTACATAATTGTCATAGTAAGGCTGATTTCTGGCTGGAAGTGCTACATATAACCCGACAGAATTATGTATTAGTGTGTATCATCTCTGCAAGTCACTTGGATTTCAGAATCAGAGTAAGGCAGCCCACAGAAAAGGAATTTGTTTGGAATAATTAGATGGAGTTCACTCCAGAGCTAGGGATATGCTCTCCAGGGGATGAAGTCTTGAACCCTCTACCCTGACATCTTGGTGGTGGAAGAATTGAATTATGTACTAAATTAGAACCCCTTGCATGACTCGTGGAATATGATGATAGGTTCATAGGTAGAGCTCACATGAAAGTTACCATGTGCCCTTAGCAACCAAAACATCCTGAGTAAAAGTCAACAACCAGCTAAACAACACTGTGAATTTTAGCCTTTCTCACAAGAGAGCAGATATGATTTTTTATCCCTCCCTTGAGGCCACCCAGAGCAGAATATTTACCTGCCAGGGCTCTTCCCTGACCTGGCCTTTAACTCTAGTGCTATCAAGATTTGCTTTGTGAAGAAATTGCTTAGAAGGTTCATGAGCCATGCTACTCAGGCTGAATAGCCACTATAGAGAAAAGAGGTAGGTTTTTGCCCTAAACTGAGGAAAACATCTTGCTTTCAAGTTGACATCAAATTGCAAATTGTCCTGAGAAGCTTGAAGGCGAGTGCTTCTAGATACCCACTGGCATGCTAAGTGGGCAGCGGAGAACTCAGCTCTAAGACACGGTTAACTCTTCCAAGCCCAGAAAGATCTTGATCTTGGCTGGATGAAGGAGAGTTTTGCAGCCCTGACGGTAGAACTGTGCTTTCCACATATACCTCTATTCTCATTTCCAACCAAGTGAACGGATTTAAGGAGCCAAGAAACAAACCTCCCTTAAAATGTCTAACTCAAGTTGAGGTTACTGTTTTCTGCCTACAGGAGCACAAAAAGCTACAGGTACAAAAATCCCTGTGGAATGGTATTTTAGAAATAGAAATTTGAGCACTATATTCAATTGTCAAAAATCAGATCAATCAAATTGCCTTAGCAAATGGCCAGAAAGTACCTGATCAAATTCAACTATTTATTTATACAATCCATTCATTTGTTAGACAAGTACTTATTGAGCATCTACTATATCCCAGATACTCACTAAGTGCTTGGGATATGTCAATGAATATAACAAACAACAAATATAACAATAAACACAGCAAACATTAAATTTTGTAGTATGGTAAAAAGTGTTAAGGGCTATGGAAGACAAGATAATGAGATTGGGAGGGCAAACTGTAATATTAATAGTGTTAAATTGTGAATAGGAAAGTAGGTGAGATTGAAATCTAGCTAACATCTCTCTCCAGACCTGAGATTTGATTTGGAATTCCAAAGAGGTTCACTTATAAATGACATTTTTAATAAAAGGCAGTTAATTTTATTTAGGGTGGGATTGCTGGAATAAGACATTTCACATGAACAAGGAGTCCCAAGGTGGGTCTCTTGTCCATAGCCTCGTTTTGTTTGCTTTATTAGCAAAGATGTGTTGACTTGCAAGTAACTAGAAACTTTCTGTGGTCTACATAAGAAGATGGATTCATTGGTTTACATCACCAAGGGTCCAGAGCAGAGGAATGGTTTGATCTGGACTCTGGGTCTGTTACTCTGGAATTTTCTAAACTCTGACAGATAGTTGTATGTGTATCACAAGTGCCTTATTATTCTGAAAGCTCATTTAATGTCTATATATATATATTTTTTTTCATTAGAAAACAACAGAGATATGTATATGCTGGGCACTATGAAAAACTGGCTTGAGACTCATGGTTCTAGCATGAGACAGCCCTATGAAGTGGACAATGTCTGTTTTCCCAGTATCTATCTATTCTTCTCTTGGTAATATCTCCAAATGTTACACTGATGTCCATCTTTCTGCCACGCAGTCTATATGCTTTGGAGGAGACTAACTTCACCTGGCCCAGAAGTTGAACCTATGACTCAGGCCCAAAGCCAATCCATTTTACTCCATGTCCTGCTCAGTTATGGACCCATGGTGTGCCCTTGGCATAATCAGAACAATGGGGCTGAAGATGCTATTTGGTAGGAATTTCTTGAATAGATCATCCTCATTTTTTTCGCCTTTGTATGGCAGGCTGATATAATCTGGGTAATTGCTTCGGGCATTTCGCTACAGTTCAGAAGCCGGCCTGAAGACTATGTCAGCTCTAAGAGGCCAAAGTTTAGAAATTCTAGAGGAACAGACCCAGATCCCAGATCAAAGTATGCCTCCGCTCTGGAACCTTGGTTGCATAAGCCAATGAATCCACCTTCTTATATAGACCACAAGAAGTTTTCTGTTACTTGCAACCCAAAGCATCTTTGCTAATTTAACAAATAAAAGGAGGCTATGGACAAGAGACCCACTTTATTCCTCCTTGTGAAACGTCTTATTCCAGCAATCCCACCCTAAAGTTAACCTCCCTTTATTAAAGATGCAGTGTATAGACTGGATCAACATTTTTTGTGAGTCACGAAGAAGCAAGTTCTTAAATCAGTAAAAGAGATACTTCCAGAAAACTAAAAATAGTAGAACATATTGAATTAGAAATGAAAGGTGAAGATGTTAAGGCAGGCTCAGGAGGATCAATTCTAAAGTAATTTAGGGGAAGGAAATGACAGACTCTCTCAACCTCTAGCATAGTAATTGTTTCTTGATTCTATCTTAATGAAAATATTGTGTATTCTCTCTTCTCTCCTGCAGTATCGTCAATGGATACTTTGTCCTCTTTTTCTGCTTTTACTTTTTGCATAGATTTGGTATTTTTGTTTTTAATAAAAGTGGAGGTGCTTCTGAGAATTTCTATTGCAACAGCAGGGCTTGAACTTCAGGTCAGCTGAAAGGAAGAGTGTGTGCTGTTTCCATGGAAACCATACCAGTATAATGTCAGGTACTAAGAGACATCAAGAATGAAGGGATAAAATCCGTGCATCATTTTAATAAACACATCCTACTTACTGTTATTTAACCACAGTCTGCGTACATATGCTCTACCCCTTAATAGCCACTCTTCATAAATTTATTTTGACCACATCTAACCTTTCTAAGTTGGTCCTGATTATGCTGCTGAGTAAATAAAGATGAAAAGAATGTCCTTCATTAAAGTATTACAAATGCCTTATTATTCTGGAAACTCATTAGACATATATATGTTTTAATTAGAAAGCAATATGATGGGGACTCACTAACAAGGGTTAACTTAAACCCACAGAGACAGACAGATAAATTAAGAATCAGGGGTTACCTTTTGTCCTTAGTTCCTCATCTTATATGACAGGCCTCATTCTGGGTTATTTGTGGTAGAAAAAAATAAATAAGTAGGTTTTTCATTAACCCCCTCCTCTACCGATGCCTCTCCCCCAAAGTGTGTTGCAGAAGTATCATATCTGTGGGAGCAAGAAAACTACCTTCAGACCTCCATCTCCCACGTAGCAAGGGGATGTAGTCAAGTGCTTTTCAACTCCATCTGAGGGAATTCAGTGAGAAGGTCTCACAGAGGCAACTTGGGAAGTAAATGTCTGTCAACACTTCTCTGTACCATCCTTATGTTCACTGTCCCCACTTCCCCACAAGCCAGGGATCCTTTGTCAACTGTTCCCTCCTGATCTTTCCTCCATATATCAGTAATCGAGAGGGAAGGATGAGAGAAGGGAGGAACGAAGGGAAAATAGAAAGAGTAGGAGAAAGAAAGGAAGAAAAGAAAGGAGAGAGGAAGGAAGTCCTGATAGCACCATGAATCATCTTGATGGAAGAAAAATTTTCTGTTCAATCAAAGACCCTAAAAGGAATGATGGTTGGAAAGAATGATTTGTGTACAGTTCCTAAATTTGGTTTAAGGGAAATTGTGCCGAATTCCAAATAAATTAAAATAATACTCTCCTAGGGCCAGTGAGTAGAACTCAGAGAGCAAAGCCTCTCTGTGCTGTAGCCTAAGAAATTATAAACACTAAAGGCAAAGGAAGACTTTTCTCCCTTCAGCAACCCATAATTGGAATAGAAAGTGGTAGAGCTTCCTAATGTCAGCGAAGTCACAGAGCTGCCCAGAACTAGCTGCCATGGCCAGATGGCCAGTGGCCTTGTGAGCCACAGGATAAGGGGGCTGGTGTGCCAGAAAGGAGCAGAGAGGAGAGGAAGCTTCACGGTAGCAATTATGACAGTCACAGGCACTCAGTTCTCCTGGGAACTCCCAGGGTTACCTGGACCAGAAAAACAGTGCATGGAGCTGAGGGCCGGCAAGTCCATGATTGAGCAACATGAGCCAGAGCCTTAGACTTGTATCTCCCTTTCTGAGGCATTTCCCTCCTGAGGTAACCCAGCAAAAACAGCAGGCCCATCACTAAATCCAAGGAAACCTAGACTGAGAAGCACAATCCCACCCTCAGGAGGTAACAGTGAAGATGCCAACAGGAGAATTCCTTGCCTGATCAGTCAGGACACACACACACACACACACACACACACACACACACAGCATTCATTTAAACTTACTTGCCTCAGATTTTAAATTTATATTTGACCTAAAAATACCAACACAGCAAAGGTCTACCTACAGCAGAATCCCTAAAGATGACCCAGAATAGTCATCTTCATCATAGTCATATGCATCACAGTCAATCTTGTGAAATAGTCTCATTACTCTTAAAAGAAACAAAGAGCTTACATTTTGTGTAATTGTTGGATTCTGGGTACAATTTTGATATGCAGATGCTAAATATTCCTTTGAGTTTATGATGCTCTCACATCTTGAGCTTATGCTCTTTCATCTTGACACCATTTACTGCCAATCGATTCAGACATCAATAATCTAGTCCTTTCATTTTCAATAGTGGCTAATAGTTTGGAATATGCAAATGACCTTCAGATGGGCTTCCCTTTCTACCCCACAGGGAGATTCCTTCTAGAAAGTCAAAAATCTGACTACAGCAGACTGTAGTCACCAGTACTGGAGAAAGAGAAAAGATGGTATTCCAGGAGGGATGGAGCGAGCTAGTTAATTGTAATAGCACATTTTTAAATGCCAAGACTTCATTAGAGTTTAATATTTGAGTGAGTACTTTGATTTATCATATTCCCCAATCTGATCTGCCTCAAACAAAAGAGTATGGATTCCAATACAGACTTTACTAGCTCAAGGAGGGTTCTGTGGGAGAAAAGGATTCAATCACATTGACTACAGATCTAGAAAATCTTAAATAAATATTTTACATGAAGCCAGTGGGACAGATCTCCTGGTCCCCATTGAGTCTCAGAGAATGACATGAGTAGGAGAAAATACATTCTGTATGATGGCTTACAGATAATTCATGGAATTTTGTCTTGAAGATAATTTAGAGAGTATCTAGTCCAAGTGTGGCCTAATCTTGCCTAGGGACATGTTAAGATTTGGCATCTAAAATTTAAAATGAATAAATGAAGTCATTTGAATAAGCTCTCTGGGACGCACACTATAAGGTTTGCTACAGGACTTTAAAGTCTAGTTCTCCCCACATCATTCATTTATTTTATTACCTGCCCAGCCTTTGAAATTATTCACTGAGCTCCTGAGAAAATCAGAAAATTGAGACCCGCATCTGTTAAGTAACTTGCTCAAGATCACAGAGTGATAGAATTAATGAAGACATGTTTGTGGGAATAAGGATGGAGATGGATGAAAACAGGACCCTATCCAAATTCTCTTAGTCCATGAGCCAGATAGATTTGAGGATGGGAGGTCACAGACTAAGGGAAGAAGCCTTTCTCTCTCTCTCCTCTTCTCTACCATTCCCCCTCAAGCTTCCACAAGCCGATTTACACCAAAGTCCTAAAGTTAATGCAAGACCAAACCAGTCCGTCGCACCCAGAGTTTAGTAGAAATTCTGTTTGGGACGTGAGAGTCCTCTTTTATTTTATTTTTCTAAAGCAGTATTTTTCCATTGCAAATGTGTTTCTTCACCTCTGGACTCCTCTTTCATGTTGAGGTCAATGAAGGCATAACATAATAAAACCTTCTTTATAGCCATGGTCATTATATTAGTTTTTACAACTCAGCTTTTTCCCAAATATAGGAAATATTCTGAATCATAGATTATATTGTAGATTTCCAAACTAAAGATGAAAAACAGATTTAAAAGAAATTTTATTGTAAGTACAACCTTAATGGAATTTGCACTCTGACCTCTAAAATATAAATCCAAAATTTGGCCTATCGGACTATGCTATTCTTTCTTATTCTTCATAGACTTGTCTACAAACTGAAATCAGCTCTCCAATTGCTCTTTCAGGAGGTTCTCCAGGGTCAACAAAACCTGAGATTACAAATAAAAAATTAATTTAAGAAATCAAATAACAAGTATTGCTGGGGTCAGGACAGAGTCTTCCTTTGACGGTCAGGTCTATATGCAGGGCAAATGCCATGCAAAGCAGCCTCTCTGTACTATTAATCTAGTGTGTGCTGTGCTGTGCTGTGCTGTGTGTGTGTGTGTGTGTGTGTGTGTGTGTATGAGAGAGAGAGAGAGAGAGAGAGAGAGATAATGTGGTATGAGAGAGAGGGAAGCAAGAGGGAACTTGGATTTAAAAAGAGGGAAATTTCAATTTACTTGAAAATTGTACTATCAATAAGGCACTTTTTAAAATATGATGACATTTGCAAGTTTGGAAGAGTAGAAAGAATGGACATGCAGTACTGGAGAATGGAAAACTAGGAGGCTTCAGATTCATTTCCAGTTTAACAATAGAAATGCTGTACTGTTTGGGGCAGTGACTGGGTTCTCTCACCTCAGTAATCAGCTGTCTTTCAAAAGAAACAATTTTTTATTTTTACTGCTTTACAAGATATTTCTAAAGAAAAAAAATGCAAAATTAACACTTAAATGAAGACTGAATCAAACATGAAGGAAATATTTAAGAACAAGAAAAAAGAGTCACTGCTAATGGCAAATCAGCCCCTCTCCATGGCGGCTCCCACCATGGAAGGTTTGCTAAAGCTTTCCACTTCGCAAATTATAGCCCACATTACTAGCACTTATTTTTAAGAAAGGTATGTCTTTATTCTCATTATAAATCAGTATTAATAAAAAGTAAAATAACAAGTGAATCTTACGCTTCTTGAATTCGCTTGGGGCTTCCTTTATGAGCATGTTTTTTAATATGTGAAGTGACCCATAAAGGCCAATATTTCATTTTCTTAAATGAACGTATTATTTAAAGAACTTCACGTTGGTACATAATTAAAACCAAATGTAAAATTGTTCTAATAAAGCTTTTTCATAGCAACGAATCACAACTAAAAAACAAAAACAAAAACAAAAAAAAACCTACCAAAAGGAAGTGGGTGAAGGGTGGGTAGAAACAATTAACAGTCTCCTGGGGCCTTTCCCACATGTAGGGCGGCTGTAGAAACAAGCCAGTCGCTAGGGTTCCCCTGGATCTCCATCTGACCCCACTCCTTGACTTGAATGGCAGCCCCCATTGTGGCAAACATCAGAGAGAAACCAGAACAAGTTTGGTATTAGGCTTTGACCCAGGAGACTTACAGTCTCTTGAATCACATGCCAATTTTATTTGCAGTACTTGGAGTGAGTGAGCATCAGATTCTTATCAATCCTGTCTATGAAATGTTCAACATATTATTTATTCTTATATCACTCTGGGTTCTTTATTCACATTCTCCTTACAATTCAAAGTTTATGATCTTTTTTAAAGATATAGGGAATTGTTAGCATAGTGGTTTTGATATCAGGCACAGCAGGTTTCAGATCCTAATTCTGCCACACACTAGCTATGTGACCTTGGGAGACTAATTTCCTCTCTAAGCTTCAGCTGACTTATCTGAAAAGATAGGTGGTGATAAAAACCATTGTTATGAGATTTAAATCTGTGGAGATTTAACAGAATGGAGAATGCTATTTCCCAGTATTTTTTTGTTTAAAGATGCCTCTTCTGCTGCTGCTGGCTCTTTAAATACTGGTGTTACCCAAGCTTTAGTCTGAGACCTTTTCTTTTCCCCCTATGTAGACACTGGACTCAAAGATGGTAATTATAATGCAGCTTTACTTTGGTCACCCACTGTCTTGCCAAATTTCCTCTGTGGCACTAGTTCTTCTCCTCTCACTGGAAGACTATTCCAACTACAGATGCTCCTTGACTTACAATGGGGTTACATTCTGATAAACCCATCATAAGTTGAGGATATTATAATTTGAAAATGCATTTAGATGCCAAACTGCCAGACATCATAGCTTAGCTTAGTTTAAACATGCCCAAGCCATTTACATTAGCCTATAGTCAGGCATAATCATCTAACACAAAGCCTATTTTATCACAAAGTGTTGACTATCTCATGTCACTTATTGAATACTGAATGTGAAAAACAGAATGGTTGTATGGGTACTCAAAGTACAGCTTTTACTGAACGTGTATCACTTTTACACCATTGTAAAGTCAAAATATCATTAAGTTGAACCAATGAGAGGGATTGTCCATATTCTCTTGTTTCTCTCAGATAACAAAAAGTCACAAAGTCACTTACAGAGAAAAACTCAGTCATATCTATAATTAAAATATTCCATATCATCTAGTATTCAATGCTCCAAACTCAATTTAGAGTTGCAGTTTCTCTCCTCTCTTGGCTGAGACTTGCAGTAATTTAAAAGCAAAAGGAGGCCATGGTCAACTTTCTCTCTTTCCTCACCTGACACTTTTCCTCCTCATCCCCTTCTTACTGAACAGGACATCTGAGGAAACAGAGAAGCATGAAGAAAGCAAAGGAGCTGTCAACTGCCTGGCATGCTATGCTGGGATCTAGTGGCAGGATTCCGTGGACCTGGAAGCTGTTGACTACCCACAGACACCTAAGACTTAGCATGTCCTAAACCAAACGAATGACCTGGTCCCCAGCACATGCTCTTCTTAGCAGTTTTTTCTGCTTTGTGTTACCATTTGCCAAGTGAGCAATCTGATCAATCTAAAGTCATTCTTGTCTCCTTTCTCCCCCACCATGATAATCTATCTCATGGGTTACCAAATACTATTTAATACAATGGGAACCTTCATCTTCTCCAGTCTCACAGTGACTGCCCTGTCGAGGTTTCTCTTATCTCTTCTGTAGATTCCCTTCATGAAAACAGAGCTGGTTGTCCACTACTTCCCATATAATTTCAAAGCAATCTCTTTTTTTCTTTCTTTTGTTTTAATGTTTTGCTTTTTATAACGTGATCCTTCCTACTGTTGCAGCGATCACTCCATGCTCAAAAACAATCCGTTACTCCTTCTGCCAAAGGAATCATTTTATTTATTTACTTGGCTTATAAAACTCTTCACTTTCCATTCCCTGCCTACCTCCCAACCTCATTTCTCTCATTGTAGCTGTCTCTCAAGAAACCTCCAAATAACCACATTTCCTCCACCTTCCAGGATTGTTCAAGCCTCTGTGTCTTTGCACATACTGTTCCTTCTGTTTAGCATGCTCTTCCCTTGCATCTTTACTTTAAAAACTCATTATCTCCAAAACAAACGTTGTCACTTCCTGACCAGCTGTGTTAGTTTTTGTTCTTCTTTGTGCTTAAAACACTTTCTTCAAGTACCTCTCTGACACAAACTAGTGAAATGTTAAAATTTGCTATTTATACTTTTTCCTCCACTGGACAATGAGGTTCTTGATTTGGGTAATAAAAATTCAAGAAAATTTAATGAACAAATGGATGTATCAATGAACTGAACGGTTGTATATTAAGAAAGTAGAAAGAACAAACAAGGTTAAAAGATAGAATATTCTCTAAATATGACTTTTTGCCTAATACAAACCGGATAAGACTTTATTTAATTATGAGTCCTTTTTTTTTTTTTTTTACAGAAAGAACATTCTGTTCTCAGTTCCTAAGCAAAATTTTATTTTTTAAATACTTCTATTTATGTTCCTTGGGTTGGAGGATGGAGTGTTCTACATGGTTTTTCTGGCAATTTGGGATAAGGGAAAGGAGGAATTATACAAACTGCTTTGCAAACAAATGAGCTAACCATAACCCCACAGTATAAGATCCTGGAGGACAGAGACTGTATTTCGTTAACTCTGTTCTCCAAGCAAAGCTCCTGATTCCTTGAAGATGCCCCAATTTTTAAAAAAATAAATACAAGCAAATCATATATCTCTAAGAATAAGCTCATAAATACTACATTTATTATAAAACTTAGAGCTCCAGGACACATACAGCACAAAACCTAAATTTTTAACATGTTTCTGAAAGGAGTGGGTCTTAAGATTAAAGAAAAAATAAAATTACTTGTTAGAGGTGTAGATCAAAATAGAATAGCTGTGAACAAGCAGATCTTTTCTATTTTTCTACCTTCCAAAGGTTTCTTCTAATAGTGAATGTAGAGAAGGATGAGAGGAGTGGGCATGGTAGGGAGGGCGTGCAGTCTCTGGAGTATTCATATTCACATTGGAAAAGGGTGGCCCTCTAAATGCCAGAACTGTTGGGAAACAAAGGCTGTACCTAGACATTATGGTACAATATTCTTGTCCTTTGGGTTTGCCCATCACGCTTTGTGCAATAGTATTTCCACTAAATGGCTTCCTATAACTCCTCCCCATATCCCTCTATACACATTAAACCCTCCAGCAATGTGGCACTCAAGAGGTTAACATCATGGGCAAAGTAGCCTTGGTTCCTCCCTCACGGGTATCCCGGCATTGCTAAGCTAATGTTCTACACTCTGCTAATGTGAATGACAACGGCGGAATTTCCCAATGCCCAGGAAGGAAAAGAATATCATCAAACATTCCAACATCTCCCAATTCTCTTTCCCATTCAGTGTCTCTATTGCTGTATAAATGGCCTCATTTTTAACAGAAGTATGACAAACACAACAATAGCATCATTTTACAGAAGCACTAAAACACATTTTTAAAATGCATTTCATTTCAAAGCCACTCTAATTTAAGCCTTTTGGAGTCTTTATTCTTCTTCTCTCCAGAAGCAGCCTCTGTCCCTGAATGCCACCAGGAGAGCTGAGGAATGTGGATAGCATCTGCCAGGGACAAGATGCGGCCTCCCAAGTCTTTAGCAATTCACAGGTTGTAAATGTACTTTGATTGTGCAACTGTGCTTTTACACCAGAAATTTGTAAATGGGCATTTGCAACTTTCAAATGGTTAGCATTTAATATCACTCCATTTATAATACAACCACAAATGCCAACGTCACATTTTTTTTTACCATACCACTGTTGATAGGCACAATTCAGAATTTTTTCTTAGTGCTTCCTTTCGTCTAAATATAATATAACACAGTTTTGCTTACTTGTACCTTGCCTAAAATCAATTTTAAACAAATCCTTCAGTTACAAATGAGTGTTTTGAGACTATTTCAAATTACCCTGAAACACTTCCCACATAATGGACATATTTACTTTACAGAACATGCAGTTTTAAATCGATTTTGCATGTGATCTGGTCAAGCTGACAGCTATGAGCAAAATGCTACACAGGAGTTGCTTGTGGCTATACTTATGACCAAATATCTACTACATACAGCCTAGGGTATCATAAGGATTAGAGCTCTAACTGCCAGTTTCAGTTTTTAAAATATCTCAGGGCAGAAGGACAGGCTGACCTAATGAGAAGGTCATTTGAATAGATTTTTTAGTGCAAGGCACCACTAATGCCTGGTTGACATTCCAGCCCAGAGAAATTTTTTTCATCTGCGATTAATGGACCTGACATCCATTTTTCCACTGCTTTTGAAAACACGTATTTCAGGATTTATCGTTAAATACCACTGAGATCATAGGATACTAAACTCTTAGGACTGCGAAAATATTGTGCCAGAGGCCATAGTTTCTACAAAGAGTTCTGGATCATACTAGGAAATATAAAGGTTCATGGTCTTCGTTCACTGAATATCACAGTTTCTCCAATACGAGAAACTTTTGTTAATGGAAAATAATTGCGTGAGTGAGTAATATGGTAAAACCATAATTAGGTGGTGAAGTTTAAAATAAATTTTAAAAGAGGAGCAGAACAAGGAGAGAATGAGATGGAGGAAGAGGTAGCCTCTTCCGCCAGTTTCATGAATGATTGACTCTCCACTTGCTCTGCTTCTACATAACATGCCCGTAGTCAGAAACTATAAGGATAGAACAGGAGTGTAAAACCCAAAGTTTTGCTGGGCACGGTGGCTCACGTCTGTAATCCCAGCAGTTTGGGAGGGCGAGGCGGGCCCATCACAAGGTCAGGAGATCGAGACCATCTTGGCTAACACGGTGAAACCCCGTCTATACTAAAAATACAAAAAATTAGCCGGGGATGGTGGCGGGCGCCTGTAGTCCCAGCTACTCAGAAAGCTGAGGCAGGAGAATGGCGTGAACCTGGGAGGCAGAGCTTGCAGTGAGCCCAGACCAGGCCACTGCACTCCAGCCTGGGTGACAGAGCGAGACTCCATCTTAAAAAACAAACAAACAAACAAACAAAAAACCAAACTGCACTTCTCTCATTTCACTGACTTAAGTGATGTAGAATTTTGCTAGTGCAGACAAGAGACATCCCCCTGGTTAGTCTGCCACTACCAGAACATAATGTTAGTTCCTGATGTAGAGCTCTATGTGGACTTAGGCAAGTTATTTAACCAAATCACAGATTCCTCATGTACAAAACTGAGACAATTACATTTAATAATATATTCTTAACTGGGTTGTTGAAACAATTAAAAAAACACACTCAAAAGAGCTTAGTACCTAAAAAAAAATAAACTCTCAACAAATATTAGCTATTATGTTTATCAGGAAGTTGAAATCATTAATTGCTTTTAGAAAGTGAATAAAAACTTACCTGTTCACAAGTCACATTGGACCTAAATATGATTTACAAATCTGTCCCTTAATATAGGCAACAAGTAACTGTGGGTTGGGTATATAAAAACAAATTCATTATGAATTGAGAAAAATTGCAGCCCTCACATCGTAGTAAAAGGAAAGTGACCATGTCAACCTTTTTGTTCATTTGCTATCCTTTTTAGGTGGAGTAGATGTTCTGGATGAAGCCTAAATACTGGTTAACAGTGACAGCAAGGAAGAACAATGAACCAATACATGAAACTGAGTTCAGGCAATTGTTTTATTGTAAAGGGAAATCAACTGTTACTAAACTAAACCACCATGTGTGAGTTACAGGTGTCACTGTGTGAATGTGTTGACTGAGTCTCTGCTAGGAAATGAAATGTAAAATTTAAGCATAATTTTGGAGCAATGCACATATTTTAGTTTACGTGCACATTTTTATGCTTCTGTGAAAGCGTAACATCTTACTTAGAACATATAAATGATGAGTATCAAAATTAGACGTGTAAACACAATGTGGGTTCATTAATTGTTCATTATTCCTGCCTGTTGCTGAATTAGCCTGTGACCAGGTTCTGGCTGCAGCATATATCACATGCACATTACATTAGTCCTTCCCTCCACTCCTGTCCTGGGACGAGGGAGTCCAGAATGGGCACCCTGAGCAATTCCTAATGGAAGCTCTAATTCCTACTTAGAGGGAAACAGTAAGAAATTAAATCAATTCAATCTAAAAACATACAGTAGCAATGCCATTTCACAAGGGATGCTGTTTAAACAGTTAACTCAGAGTGAACTCTTCCTGTTCTTTGATTGGGAAGCGTTTCAGACCTTAATTACTGTGTTCTGTGAGTCTGTGACAGATCGTCCCTTTTTTACAGGCTTCTTGCCAGGATAAAGCTGGCTTTTTTTCTTCTTCTTTTAAGAAGACTACATTTAATTAGTGCTAGTGTAATTAACTCTTTGTGAGTTTGATCTCATTTCACCATTAAATTTTGGTTCTAGCTGGAATTATCTGCTTCCATTGTCTTTGTAGTCATTCTTAAAATAAAAACAATTTGAAACATAAATTTATTATCTGTGTCAGAGGCAAAACTTGAAGGGTTTTTTGTTCAGTACAATAAACATAGTTGTAAATTTAACCAAAAACATATAAAAGCTTATATAGGAATCGGTAGGAATATATAGGAACTTATAGGAATTTGTCCATAGCAGCGATAGAAGCAGAGAGAAGGGCCCGGGGGAGCTCAGGCTTCATTATCAGTGTTCCCAGTTAGCCACATAAACACAGACAACTCATCTCACCTCTCTCAAATTTTTCTTTCCTCATGTGCACAATGGGATTAGTAATACCTAACTCAGGGTTGCTGTGACTATGCCTGGAATACATTAGGCGCTCAATAATTGTGAGCTGATTTTTCCTGTCCTCCCCATCTTCCATCATAAAATAAGATACTGTGCGTTTTAATTCTTTGACTGTCTATTGTAGTACATGGCAGAACGGCTGTCAATCTGACACACTTTCAAACCAGTAGCACCCCACCGCCATCCTGCTCCTCAGGGAGTGTCCTTTTGGGTGACACTGTCTGTTCCTAGATCTAAGAAGAAGAGATGACAGACTTGACTTAAAACAGGGAAGGCTGGGATATGAAAGGTTATACTGAATGATACTGAATGCTAGGAGTTGCAGAGCAAAAGGATTCACTCTTCATTAGTGAACCCCAAATAAAAATTGATCACATTAGGCTCACCATGACAAAGAATAATTCAATCAGTAGCTTCTTTTAAGATAAAATATAAAGTTTCTTTCTAAAAGTAAATTTAGAAAAAGTTGAGAAAAATTTTGCTAGCTAAAGATGGCTCTATCACTGTCTCTCTAACATTTTTAGAAAAATTACTGCATAGCTTATGTAAAAATGATACATGCTCATTATAAGAAAAGCAAAAGTAACACAATAAGGAAAATAACAATGCAAAGTAAGAAAGAATTCACTAAAAACCTACCATCCCCAAATAGCTGTAGTTAACAAATAGAAATCACTGTTTCAGACATCTCTTTCCTGGCGTACATAGTAGTAATTTTGCTTGTACTTGAATTAACTGAATGAGAAGTAAAGAATGAAATAAACAAAATTGTTGAATTTCAGATGTTTCTTCAGCACAAGCAACATTAATTTTTAAAATATCTCTGAAGTTAATTAAAAGCATTATGAAAAATATTGAAACATTGGAATTATTGTGCATTTTAAACCAAATATTTTAATTTTAGATGGATTCTATTGACTCCTGCTATAATAGCATAAAATCTGTACACTTAAACATAGTCCCACTTCTGATAACTTTGTTATTATATTTGTGTATTGTTAAGGTTTATAATATTTGCATTTCATTAATTAAGACATATTTCAAATTTTAGTCACATCTAAATGGATTAAATGTTCATCAGTTAAGTGCTCATATAGTATTTTTATTATATTTTCTTCCTTTTAAAAATTTTTATTTTAATTTATCTCTTGCTCAACTGGCTTATTTCATCTAATCAAAACTGGCTTATTTGTTTATAAGTACTATACTCCTAAAGTTCTTGTGCACATTTTTGTTCGTTATGCTTCAAGGATAACCTGTTTATGTGAAAATCATTGAGGCACACATTTTCCCAGAATGCCACACATACTGTTTTCTAGTATTGAGTGTTTAGGGAAAAATCTAATACAGATGTAAAGTAAAGAAAATGTGAGACAATGCACAGGGGTATTCATTATACCATGCAAACACTAACCAAAGAAAGCTAACATCATGGGACTAATATCAGACAAAGCAGATCTTAAAGAAGCATTATTAAAAATAAAGAGGGATACTTTGTCATGTTCAAAAGTTCAATACCCAAGAAAGATAAAATAATTGCATAACTGTATATGCTTAATAAAATATTCTCAAAATCTAAAAAATCTACAGGAGAGAACTAGATAAATCCATGATCATAGTAGATTTTGACATATCTCTTTTAATATCTGAAAGAACAAGTAGATACTAGAATATCATAGAGACATAGAAGATTTGAACATTATTAATAAACTAGACCTATGTGACATATGTAGAATGCTGCTTATAATAACTATAGAATGCACATCATTTTAAGGCAAACTGAACACTTACCAAAATTGACAATATGCTTGGCTATAAAACATACGTAAACACACTTAAAAAGATAGAAATAAAGGGAAAATATACTCTGACTACAGTAGAATTATATTGAAATCAATGACAAAAAATAACTAGAAAATTCTCAAATATTTGGAATTTATGCAATGTACTTCTAAATGGCACATGGGTAAAAGAAAGGAAGTCACAAAGGGAATTAGAAAATGTGTTTAGGGGGGGCGGAGCAAGATGGCCGAATAGGAACAGCTCCAGTCTCCAACTCAGCCCTTGAGAACAACACAGAACCGGTGATTTCTGCATTTTCAACTGAGGTATAGGTTCATCTCACTGGGAGTGCCAGTCGGTGCTGGTCAGCTGCTGCAGCCCAACCAGCGAGAGCTGAAGCTGTGAGCATTGCCTCACCTGGGAGCTCATGGGGGAAGGAATCCCTTTCTAGCCAGGGAACTGAGACACACAGCACCTGGAAAATTGGGTATCCCACCCCAATGCACTGCACTTTAAGCAAACAGGCACACCAGGAGATCATATCCCACACCACCTGGCGGGAGGTCCCACACCCGCAGGCCTCCTCATTGCTAGCACAGCAGTCTGGCGAATCTACCGGCAAGGCAGCAGCGAGGCTGGGGGCGCCCGCCATTGCTGGCAGGAGCTTAGAGTAAGGTAAACAAAGCTGCTGGGAAGCTCGAACTGGGTGGAGCTCACAGCAGCTCAAGGGGAAACCTGCCTGTCTCTGTGGGCGCTCCACCTCTGGGGTCAGGGGCACAGTAAACAACAAACCCAGCAGAAACCTCTGCAGGCGCCCAAGCCACTTTCTGTCACGACGCTTTGAAGAGAGCAGTGGGTCTCCCCGCTGCAGGAGGTTGAGATGCAGAGGACGGACCACCCTTCAGGGTCCTGACTGGTAGCTTCAACTGGGAGGTAATACACAGGAGCAGTCACGACGCACGCATAGGTGGAGTACTTTGGAGGGAAGCTTTAAATAAGTCAGGTCTTCATTGTTGCATGCTATAACCTACTCAAAATCTCAACAGACAGGTCAGTGGTCTTATCAGCTCAATCTCCAAGTGAGACAAATTAGTGATGTATATTAACAACAGAGATCAAAAGCTGAAGGAGAATAGCTTTGTGAGATAGAGAACAAAGGCTTCAGTCCATCAAATTTCTCAGAGCTAAAGAGAATTACATTGCAAGCATAAAACTAAAATCTTGAAAAAAGTGGAAGGAATTGATGGCTAGAATAGAAAGAGATGAAAACCATGACACGAGAAATACGTGACAAATGCACAACTTCAGTAACCGACTCGATCAACTGGAAGAAAAATTATCAGATTGAGGATCAAATGAATGAAATGAAGCGAGAAAGAGAAACCAAAAAGACAAACAAGAAAAAGAAATGAACAAAGCCTGCAAGAAGTATGGGATTATGTAAAAGACCAAATCACGTCTGATTGGGGTGCCTGAAAGTGAGGGGAAAATGGAACCAGAAGTTGGAAAACACTCTTCAGGATATCATCAGGAGAACGCTACAGCCTGTAGTAGGGAACGGGCCAACATTCAAATCAGGAAATACAGAGAAGCATACAAAGATACTCCTCGAGAAGAAACAACAAGACACATAATTGCCAGATTCACAAAGTTGAAATGAAGGAAAAAATCTTAAGGAGCAGCCAGAGAAAATTCGGGTTACCCACAAAGGCCCATCAGACTCACAGCTTGAATCTCGGCAGAAGCTTCTCAACCAGAAGAGTGGGGAGCCAATATTCAACATTCTTAAAGAAAAATTTTAAACCCAGAATTTCATATCCAGCCAAACTAAGTTTCATAAGTGAAGGAGAAATAAAATCCTTTACAGACCAGCAAATGCTTAGAGATTTTTTGTCACCACTAGGCCTGCCCTTACAAGAGACCCTGAAAGGAAGCACTCAACATGGAAAGACAACCCGGTACACCAGCCATTGCAAAAACATGCCAAAATGTAAGACCATCCAGGCTAGGAAGAAACTGCATCAACTAACGAGCAAAATAACGGTTGTATCATAATGGCGGGATCAAGTTCACATAACAATCTTAACCTTAAATGTAAATGGACTAAATGCTCTCAATTAAAACCCCTGGAAACTAGCAAACTGGATAAAGAGTCAAGACCATCAGTCTATTTGTATTCAGGAGACCCATCTCCTGCATGAGAGAGACACATAGGCTCAAAAATAAAAGGGATGGAGGAGATTTTGCAAGCAAAATGGAGAACAAAAAGCGGAGTTGCAATGTAGTCTCTGATAAAACAGACTTTTAAGCATCAAAGATCAAAAAAGAGAGAGACAAAAGAGAGCCATTACATAATGGTAAAGGGATCAGTGAACAGGAGAGCTAACTACTCCTAAATATATATGCACCCAATACAGGAGCACCCAGATTCATAAAGCAAGTCCTTAGAGACTTACAAAGAGACTTAGACTCCCATACAATAATAATGGGAGACTTTACAACACTCCACTGTCGAACATTAGACAGATCAATGAGACAGAGAAAGTTAACAAGGATATCCAGGAATTGAACTCATCTCTGCAGCAGCAGACCTAATGAGCATCAGAACTCTCCACCCCAAATCAACAGAATATACATTCTTCTCAGCACCACATAAGTACTTACTCCAAAATTGACCACCATGTAATTGGAAGTAAAAGCACTCCTCAACAAATGTACAAGAACAGAAATTATAACAAACTGTCTTTCAGACCACAGTGCAATCAAACTAGAACTCGACTAAGAAACTCAATCAAAACAGCTCAACTACATGGAAACTGAACAACCTGCTCCTGAATGACTACTGGGTACATAGCGAAATGAAGGCAGAATAAAGATGTTCTTTGAAACCAATGGGAACAAAGATACAACATACCAGAATCTCTGGGACACATTTAAAAGCAATTAGTGTAGAGGGGTATAACTAAATGCCCACAAGGAGAAAGCAGGAAGATCTAAAATTGACACTCTAACATACTTGGTCAAAAACTAAGAGGGCAAAAGAGCAAACACATTGAGAAAGCTAGCAGAAGGCAAAGAAATAACTAAGATCAGAGCAGAACTGAAGGAGATAGAGACACAAAAACCCTCAAAATCAATGAATCCAGGAGTTGGTTTTTGAAAAAGATCAACAAAATTGACAGACCACCTAGCAAGACTAATAAAGAAGAAAAAGAGAAAGATAAAATCGGCCTTAATTAAAATGATAAAGGGGATATCACCACCGACCCACAAGTACAAACTACCATGAAGTACATATAAACACCTCTATGCAAATAAACTGGAAAATCTAGAAGAAATGGATAATTTCTGGACATACACTCTTCAAGACTAAACCGGGAAGAGAAGTTGAGATCCCTGAATATAGACCAATAGCAGGCGGGCAACGACACAGAAGCGTTCCGGATGGATGGTTCACTGATTCTTGGGAGGTTGGCTTCGCTGCAGAGCTTCGTGATGGTGAAAGGGGGAATCACAACTGTTTCGCGGTGGCAAATACTGGTACGAGGCACGGCGATTTTGACGAGAGGCACTGGGGCCGGCTGTACTGCGGTGGGCTGGTGCAAAATCTCAATAAATACTGGCGGTTCAAACAACTTGCATCGACAACATGATCAGTGAGCTAATACTGGGATGCGGGAAGCTGATTTCAGCATTAACAGGTCGACCAGGCGCGTCGGCGCCATTGAACAGAACCGGAACTGCGTTGCTCCGGCAGATGAAAAAGAGCACGGAATTCAACGGCGCTTTCGCGCTGGCATCAACAATTCGGTGACCCGTTGAACACTCCGAAGCCAGCAAAGGAAGCTTGGCACGACCAGAAAACCCACGACAGCTGGAATGGTGGCTTTGGGAAAAGAATTCGCTGAACGGCTTCGGGCTGGATCACCGCTATTCCGGCATGGTGGAGTTCTCCGACTGGGCGAACAGAAAGAATCGCGAGATTCATTCGTTGGGAAAGAAGAATCCAGGTATCTCTTTTTACCGAATGACGATTGCGCTGAAACCCATTTCTAAAACCCAAAATCTCAAACTGAAATGGCTGGCGCTGGCAACGATCGGACTGAACCGTCTGCAAAGTCGAGCTGCCACCGACGAAGACGGCACGGGCTCAGTCAGATATGAGCACCATTGCGACATGAGATATCCGTGAATCAAACACAAGGGATGCTGGACCCTCGCCAGGGAGGAACTTTAAAACCACCTTCCTTCGTGAGGACTTTGTGGTGGAAGAGCACTCCGCTGGATGGGAGGAACCTCAGCCATGGGCAGAGTGACTGCTAAGACATTCTGGAGACCATTATATTCTCTTATCTACAGCACAAATGGGTTTCTTTGCGGGGCTATGGAAAAACTGCAACTAGTTTGCTTTGCTTGGAACCAAGAACATGGCTCTGGGGCGACCAGTCAGGGCAGAAACTGGAAATAAATGCCTGACAAACACTACAAATGCACACAGTAACAAACAGCATGGTGCTGGTGCTGCCAAAACAGAGATAATAGACCAGTGGGACAGACAGAGGTCCTCAAGAAATAATACTTCCACACATCACTACAACCATCTGATCTTTGACAAAACCTAGGAAGAGGAAACAGAAATGGGGAAAAGGATTCCCTACTTAATAATTGGTGCTGGGAAAATTGGCTAGCCATAAGTAAAGCTGAAACTGGATCCTTTCCTTACTCCTTATCTGAAAAGGAGTAATTCAAGATGGGATTAGAGACTTAAATATTGAACCTAATACCATAAAAACCTAGAGGAAAACCTAATTGTTACCATTCAGGACATAGGCATGGGCAAGACTTCATATCTAAAACACCAAAAACAACGGCAGCAAAAGCCAAAATTGACAAGCGGGATCTCATTAAACTAAAAGAGCTTCTGCACAGCAAAAGAAACTACCATCAGAGTGAACAGGCAACCACAGAATGGGAGAAAATTTTTGCAATCTACTCATCTGACAAGGGCTAATATCCAGAACAAAAGAACTCAAACAAATTTACAAAAGAAAAAACAAACAACCCATCAAAAAAGTGGGCAAAAGGATATGAACAGACATTTCTCAAAGAAACATTCATACAGCCAACAGACACATGAAAAAATGCTCTCATCATCACTGGCCATCAGAAATGCAAATCAAAACCACAATGGAATACCATCTCATACCAGTTAGAATGGCGATCATTAAAAGTCCAGGAAACAACAGGTGCTGGAGAGGATGTGGAGAAATAGAGACACTTTTACACTGTTGGTGGGATTGTAAACTAGTTCAGCCATTATGGAAAACAGTATGGCAATTCCTCAGGATCTAGAACTAGATGTACCATATGACCCAGCCATCCCATTACTGGGGATATACCCAAGGATTATAAATTATGCTGCTATAAAGACACATACACATGTATGTTTATTGCAACACTATTCTAATAGCAAAGAGACTTGGAATCAACCCAAATGTCCATCAGTGACAGATTGGATTAAGAAAATGTGGCACATATACACCATGGAATACTATGCAGCCATAAAAAAGGATGAGTTTGTGTCCTTTGTAGGGACATGGATGCAGCTGGAAACCATCATTCTTAGCAAACTATCACCAAGAACAGAAACCAAACACATGTTCTCACTCATAGATGGGAACTGAACAATGAGATCACTTGGACTCAGGAAGGGGAACATCACACACCGGGGCCTATCATGGGGAAGGGGGGAGGGATTGCACTGGGAGTTATACCTGATGTAAATGACGAGTTGATGGGTGCAGCACACCAACATGGCACAAGTATACATATGTAACAAACCTGCACGTTATGCACATGTACCCTACAACTTAAAGTATAATAATAATAAATAAAAAATAAAAATAAATAAAAAAAAAGAAAATGTGTTTAAGTAAAACAAAAACATCAAAACTTGTGATTTATAGCAAAAGCAATATTTAGAGTGATATATTTAGCCTTAGAGTATATGTGTATTACAGAAATAAGGCAAAAAGTACTAAATGATTAAGTTCCTCTTTCAAAAAAACAGCAAGTTAAATGCAAAGAAATCAGAAGAAAGGAAATAATAAAGGTAGGAGCATAAATTAATGAAACAGAAAATTCGCACATAATAGAGAAAATCCATGAATCCAAAAATTTATCCTCTTAAAAAAAAGTTAAAATTGATAAACTCCTAGCAAGATTTATCAAAGTTAAAAATAAAATGAGGGAAGAAGGTAAGTACTACCAAATCTAAAAATGTAAAAAAGGCATTTCTATAGCCCCTACAAGCATTTTAAAATGAAGATATTATGAACAAACTTATGTAAATAAATTTTGTAATCTAAAAGAGATTTTTCTTTAAAAATATAGCTTATCAAAGCTGACATAAGAAAAAATGAAAAAAAAGGATGATCCTCTCTATAAAATAAGTTGAGTCCTTTAAAAAATTTTATCACAGAGAAAATTCCATATGGCTTTATTGATAAACTCCACCAGCATTTAAGAAACACAGAATAGTAATCTTACATCTATTCTAAGAGACAATAAAAAAAGAGGCACCACAACCCAAAGTGATTTCTAATTTGGTCAGCAAAACCTTGTTACCAAAGCCTCACAAGGACATTGCATGAAAGAAAAACTGTATGAATCTCTCTTAAGAACATAGATGCATGAGATCACAAACACCACGACTAGCCAAAGCAACCCTGAGAAAGAAGAACAAAGCTGGAGGCATCACACTTGCTGATTTCAAATTATATCACAAGCTTTCTAAACAAAACAGTGTGGTACAGGCATAAAAAGAGACACATAGATGGATGGAACAGAAGCAAGACCCCAAAAATAAATCCACACATATATAGTCATCTAATTTTTGACAAGGGCACCAAGAAAACACCGTGGGGAAAGTATAGTCTTTTCAATAAATGGTGTTGGAAAAACTGAACATTCACAACTCACAAAAATTAACTCAAAATGGGTGAAAGACTTAAATGCAAGATTGAAACTCCTGGAAGAAAACATAGGGAAAAGTTCTTTGACATAGGCAGTGACTTTTTTATAAAATTTGCTACCAAAAGCACTAGTAACAAAAACAAAAATAAATACATGGGACTACATCAAACTAAAAAAATTTTGCACAGCAAACAATCAACAAAATAAAAAAGTAACCTACAGAATGGTAAAAAATATTTATATTTATAAACCATATATCTGATACCATATATCTGATAAGGAGTTAATGGCCAAAATATATCAGGAACTCATACAACTCAACGGCAAAAATACAAAACTGATTTAAAAATGGGCAAAGTACCTGAACAGACATTTTTCCAAAGAAAACATACAAATGGTCAACAGGCATATGAAAAGATGCTCAACAGCACTAATCATCAGAGGAATGCAAATCAAAATCACAGTGAGATATTACCTCACACCTGTTCGAATGACTATTATCGAAAAGACAAGAGACAGCAAGTGATGGTGAGGATGTAGGGAAAAGAGAATCCTGGGGCATTGTTGGTAGGAATGTAAATTGGTACAGCTATTATGGAAAACAGTATAGAAATTCGTCAAAAATTTTAAAATAGAACTACCATATGATCCAGCAATCCCATTTCTGGGTATATATCTAAAGACCATGAAATCAATATGTCAAAGAGATATCTGCATTCTCATGTACGTTGCAGCATTATCACAATAACCAAGATGTGGAAACAACCTAAATGTCCATTAATAGATGAATGGATAAAGAAAATGGGATACATGCACACACACGTGTACACACACATACACACACACACAGACACACAGAGAAATAATGTTCAGCTATAAAAAAGAAAGAAATTCTGCCATTTGAAACAACATAGGAAAACTTTGAAGGCATTATGCTAAGTGAAATAAATCAAAGAGAGAAAACAAACATCTGATTTCACTTATACATGGAATCTTAAGAAATCTCATAGAAATAGAAAGTAGGATGGTGGTTGCAGGGGCTGATGGATGAGAGAAAAGGGAAAATGCTATACATTTTCAGTTAAAAGATTGACAAGTCCTAGGGATAGGGATCTAATGTACAGCATGGTGACTATAGTTAATAATACTGTATTATATACTTAAAATTTGCTAAGAGAGTAGATTTTAAATGTTCTTGCCACACCAAAGAAAAATGGTGATGGATGTGTTGACTAACTGGATTGCATTAATGATTTCACAATATATACATATATATTTAACATCATGTATAACTTGAATATATATAATTTTATCCATCGATGATGCCTCACGTTAGAAAAAAGAACATATTGAGCAAACCCAACAAAGTACTTATATCTATAATATATCCAAAAACTCTACAAATCAAAAAGACAGACCCAATAAGAGTATGGACAAAAGACTTGAAGACGTTTCAATTTCTTATTGCTGCTGTAATTGCTGCACACCTAGTGGATGAAAGCAACACAAATGTATTATCTTACAGTGCTGTAGTTTAGAAGTAGGATTGAGTTTCACCCTGCTAAAATCAAGGTGTAAGCATTCCTGCATTCCTTCTGGAGGCTTCAGGGGAGAATCCATTTCCTTGCCTTTTCTGGCTTCTAGAGGCCGCCTGCATTTCTTGGCTCACAGCCCTCTTCTGTGACCTTCACAGCCAGAAATATTGGACTGCATTCTTCTCACACTGCCATCTCTGTTTCTCTCTTCCAATACCCTTCTCCACTTTTAAAGACCCTTGTGATTACTCTAGACTCACCTAGATAATCCAGGATAATCTCTCTGTTTTACGGTCAGTTGATTAGCAACCTTATTTGATTAGCAACCTTCATTCTATCTGCAACCTGAATTCCCCTTTGCCACGTAACTGGACGTATTCACAGGTTCCAGGAATTAGGAAATAGACATCTTTGGGAAGACATTTTTCAAATGACTACAAAACACATTACAAAAGAAGACATACAAACAGCCAGTAAAAATATTAAAAAGTGTTCAACCTCATTCGTCATTAGGGAAATACAAATTAAAATCATAATGATATATCACTATACTTCACCAGAATGGTTAATATTTTAAAACGTGGAGAGGATATGGAACAACAGAAGTTTGCAAATATTGCTGATGGGATTTTAAAATTGGTGCAACCACTTTGAAAAACTAACAGTATCTACTAAAGCATAAAATATACTCTCCTACCAGGCAGTTTCACCCCCAGATATACACCCCCCAAGAATGTATACATATGTGTACCAAATGACATTTACGCAGATATTCCAAGCAGCCACAAAGAAGAAACAACCCAAATGCTTATATAAAATAGAATGAATAAGAAATAGATGGGATATTATACAGAAATAAAGATAAACTTCTGCTATGCAGTAACAACATGGATGAATCTCATAAACATAATGTTGAGTGAATAAAATCAGACACAAAAAGAGATCTATTATGGAATTCTGTTTTTCTCTCTATATAATCCAAAAGCAGGCAAGACTAATCTATTTTAATAGAAATCAGAAGAGCTGTTAGCTTTGCAGATGTTATACTTGAAAGAGGGTGTGAATGAAGCTTTGGGGTATCGGTGATGTTCTATTAAAAATGTACTGATTTTTATAATAGTTTATGTATGTTACATTTCAAGAAAATGTTCAATAAATCTACATTGTATAGAATTGTATATACTCTGTGTCAAAAACTTGGAAATGTCTTTAGCTTTCAAGGATATAATGAAAACAGATTCTGGATTAAGCAGGCCCTAGCACTAAGACAGATCTCACAGTGGACAGACACTTCCCTGTCAGAAGAGCAAAATACCAAAAGGCAAGAGGTTAAAATGAATTAAAGTTTATCCATTCTTGAATCAAATGAAAATGTTACAGACCCCAGAGATGATTATTATATTTGGACATTTTCAGTGACCTAAAAGTAGCCATTTGAAATTAGTTAAATAACATTATTTTCAACCTTTTAAAATGAGGGTTTTTGCCTTTTTATGAGAAATTGGCATTTTCATCATCGAGGAGGTACACAACCTCCTTGACACAATGATTCATTGGAATGAAACCATTTCCATTTTTAAAAAATTGTGTGCTTACCAAAAACCCAGGCATGATCTGCAGACAGAAAAAGAACAGCAACAATGTGTACCCACAGGGGAAAAAGAGAAAGGAAATTTCAAAACTGAAAAACCAGAAATCAAAAGCATTATAATGAGAATTTCCACAGTAACATGACTAAGCCCCTAATTCCTATCTTGGTTTGGGCTTTGGTCTGTTTTTATATCATCATATATAGGTGTGGAGAACAATAATAATAAATATTATTTTATTTTTATATGGTACTTTTTATGTTTGTAAAGAACTTTTATATTGACATGTTTTCTTGGAAAATCAGTGTCTTTTGAATCAGATCCACCTTGGTTCAAATCCCAGTCATGCCCTTATAAGTTATTTAACTTTGACAAGTTTTTAAATTGTATTTCAATTACCTTATGTGCACATTGGCAGTAACTACCCAAAACAGGTTTATGAGAAGACTGACTGAGGTAATATATTTAAGTCCATGGAATATGTATAATGGAAATAATAATGTAAAGTTCATGGCACATAGTAGGCACTTAATAAATGATAACACTTGGTATGATCGCTTCATTTGACTTCTACAACAACCTATGAGGGCAGGGACTGTGCTGGTTACCTACCAAAATGCCTACCGCATATTAGGCTTTCAGTAAATTTTTTTTTTAGCTTTTATTTCAGGTTTCAGGGAAATGTGTACAGGTTTCCTATATAGGTAAATTACATGTCATGGGGCTTGGTGCACGGATTATTTTGTCGCCCCAGCAATAAGCATAGTACCGGTACTACAGGTAGTTCTTTAAGCTTCTCCCTCCTAGGCCCTGGTGTCTGTCATTCCCTCCTTTGTGTTCATGTGTACTCAATGTTTAGCTCCCATTTATAAGTGAGAAAATGTGGCTTTGGTTCTCTGTTCCTGCATTAGTTAGCTCAGGATTATGGCCCCAGCTCCATCCATGTTGCTGCAAAGGACATGATCTCATTCTTTTGTATGACTGTGTACTGTTCCAGGGTGTATATTTACCAGATTTTCTTCATCCAGTCTACCATCAGGTGGGCATTTAGATTGATTCTATGACTTTGCTATTGTGAATAGTGCTGTGATGAACGTACGTGTGCATGTGTCTTTGTATAACCAATAACATGATTACTGGGACAAAATGGTACTTCTGCCTTAAATTCTTTGAGAAATCACCACACCGCTTTCCACAATGGCTGAACTAATTTACATTTCTACCAGCAGTGTATAAGTGCTCCCTTTTCTCTGCAATCTTGACAGTATCTGCTATTTTTTGACATTTTAGTAATGGCCATTCTGACTAGTATGAGATGCTATCTCATTGTGGTTTTGATTTGCATTTCTCTAATGATTAGTGATGTTAAGTATTTTCTTCATATGCTGTTGGCAATGTGTATGTCTTCTTTTGAAAAATGTCTGCTCATGTCCTTTGCCCATGTTTTAATGGGGTTGTTTTTTGCTTGTTAATTTGTTTAAGTTCCTTATAGATTCCAGATATTAGACTTTTGTCAGATGCATAGTTTGAAAATATTTTCTCCTATGTGTTTCTGTTTATTAATAGTTTCTTTTGCTGTACAGAAGTTCTTTAATTTAATTAGGTCCCATTTATCCATTTTTGGTTTTGTTGCAGTTGCTTTTGGCATCTTCCTTATGAAATATTTGCCAGATCCTATATCCAGAATAGTATTTCCTAGGTCATCTTCCAGGCTTTTTATAGCTTTAGGTTGTATATTTAGGTACTTAATCCATCTTGAGTTGATTTTTGTATATGATGTAAGGAAGGGGTCCAGTTTCAATCTTCTGCATATGATCTAACCAGTTATCCCAGTGTCATTTATGGAATAGAGAGTCCTTTCCTCATTGCTTGTTTTTGTTGAGTTTGTCCAAGGTCAGATGGTTGTAGGTGTGCAGCTTTATTTCTGGTCTCTCTATTCTGTTCCATTGGTTTATGCGTCTGTTTTTGTACCAGTACCAAGCTGTTTTGGTTATTGTAGCTTTGCAGTATAGTTTGAAGTGAAGTAACATGATGTCTCTAGCTTTGTTCTTTTTCTTAGGATTGCCTTGGCTATTCAAGCTATTTTTTTTGGTACCTTACAAGTTTTAATATATTTTTTTCTAATTCTGTGAAGAATGTCATTGGTAATTTGATAGGAATACTATTGAATCTGTAAATTGCTTTGGGCATATGGCCATTTTAATGATATTGATTCTTCCTATCCATGACCATGGAATGGTTTTCAATTTGTTTGTGTTATCTCTGATTTCTTTGAGCAGTGTTTTGTAATTCTGGTTGTAGAGATCTTTCGCCTTCACAGTTAACTGTATTCCAGGGTATTCTATTCTTTTTGTGGCTTTTGTGAATGGTGTTGCATTGTTAATTTGGCTCTCAGTTTGGATGTTGTTGGTGTATAGAAATGCTACTGATTCTTGTACATTAATTTTGTATCCCTGAAACATTGCTGAGGTTGTTTATCACATGTAGGAGCTTTTGAGCAGACGCTATGGGGTTTTCCAGGTATAGAATCACATAATCTGTGAAGAGAGACAGTTTGACTTCCTCTCTTCCTATTTGGATGCTTTTTATTTCTTCCTCTTGTCTGATTGCTCTGGCTAGGACTTCCAGTACTGTGTTTAATAAGAATGGTGTGAGTGGGCATCCTTGTCTTGCTTCAGTTCTCAAGGGGAATGCTTCCAACTTTTGCTTATTCAGTATGATATCGGCTGTGGGTTTGTCATGAATGGCTCTTACTATTTTGAGGTATGTTGCTTCAATGCTTAGTTTTTTGAAGGTTGATAACATGAAGTAATGTTTAATTTTACCAAAAATATTTTCTGCTTCTATTGAGATGATCATATGGTTTTCGTTTTAGTTCTGTTTATGTGATTAATCATATTTGTTGATTTACATATGTTGAACCAATATTGCAGCCCAGGGATAAAGCCTACTTGATCATCATGGATAGCTTTTAGATGTGCTGCTGGATTCGGTTTGCTAGTATTTTGTTGAGAACTTTTGCATTCATATTTATCAAGAATATTGGCCTGAAGTTTCCTTTTTTTATTGTGTCTCTGCCAGGTTTTGGTATTCGGATGATGCTGGCCTCACTAAGAAAATTGCTTAAAATCACACCATTACATGGAAATTAAACAACCTTCCTCTGAGTGACTTTTGGGTAAACAATGTAATTAAGACCAAAATCAAGAAATTCTTTGAAACAAATGATAATAAATACACAACACATCCAAGTCTCTGAGATACAGCTAATGTAGTGTTAAGAGGGAAGTTTATAGCATTAAACACACACATCAAAAAGTTAGAAAGATCTCAAATTAACAACATAACATCACACCTAAAGGAACTAGAGAAACAAGAGCAAACCAACCCCAACACTAGCAGAAGACAAAAAATAACCAAAATCAGAAGGAAATTGGGACATGAAAAACCATACAAAAGATCAACTAATCAGGAGGTTGTTTTTTTGTTTTTCTGTTTTTTTTTTTTTTTTTGAAAGAATTAACAAGATTGGTAGACCATCAGCTAGACTAATAAGAAAAAATCCAAATAAACACAATCAGAAATGACAAAGGGGAATTACCACCAACCCCATAGAAATAAAAAGAAACCCTCAAAGACGACTATAAACACCTCTATGCATCCAAACTAGAAAACCTAGAAGAAATAGATAAATTCCTGGAAACATACAACCTCCCAAGACTGATCCAGGAAGCACTGAATTCCTGAAAAGACCAATAATGAGTTCTGAAATTGAATCAGTAATAAAAAGCTCACCAACCAGAAAAAAAAACCCAGGACCAGATGGATTCACAGCTGAATTCTATCAAATGTATGAAGAAGAGTTGGTACCATCCCTGCTGAAAGTATTCCCAAAAACATTGAGGAGGAGGGAGTCCTCTCTATCTCAGTCTGTGAGGTCAGCAAATTTTTTGTAAGTGAATGGAACCATAAATGAATGAATACAAGAAAGTAACGCATGAATCCATCGTGCCAATTTTGTATGAGAAAAACAAGGTTCAGGTTTATCCAAGGTCCCACTGCTACTAAATAGAAAAGTTGAGTGTCAGACCCACTTTTTCCCACTCCAAGCCCAATGCTCCTTCCTCTATTTCAGCAGTGCTCATAACAATATTTACTTGCCTTGCTCTGAATGTTGGCATTTTATCTTCATTTTGCATGTGCAATTTGTTCTAAGTTAAAGAGTGTCTGGACTCAGCTCAGGAAGAAATTCAGTAAACAAGTTTCACACTTACATTGATAGCATGTGATATTTTAAATATACCTAAACTATGATGAACTGAGGAAGCACTGAATTTATGTAGTAGGTATATTTAATACAAAATAAAAATATCACCACAGAAAGTATTGAGCAAATAAATCCTCCTTCAGTACTTTTTTCTTGAAGCTATTGCCGTAGAAAATTAAACATAGCCAGATAAATGTCTTTCCCAAAGGCATTATGGTAATTCCAAAGTGGCATGCTAGGTCATTTAACTAAGGTTTAGAGAGTTTCTTCAACTAGCTAACATCTGGGCTGTCCATGCACCGCGCCTTTACTGATGGAAATGTGTTCACTGTGGCCAGCATGCTGAGAAACTTATGTGCACGACCATAAAATCATAAAATTGCATTGCAAAATGTCAATATGTTATCTAATACAATATGTGCAGAATGGAATGATCCAGAAGCATTTGGAAGAAAATAATCCTTTGAATAGGAAGAACTTTAAAAGGCAAGAATACGGAAAGTACAAGAATATACTGGAAATAAAGCCAGCAAGATTTAGAACAAGGATGTCAGGAAAAAAGAACCCAGACTCGGGCAGCCACTGCTCTTCCCCAAAAATTGTGGTAGGAAGACCCTAGCCCTAGGTACGCATTCAGAGATTCTGCTACTGAACTGCACATCATCAGGCTGTCTACTGGCTGGAGCTAAGCTAAACACTTGTCTCCCTTTTATAAGTGCAGGAAAGATGGCTTGGGAAACCTAAAGCGAGAGAAAAGTTTTTCAACAGAGTTATGATCACACAGTGAATGAAGTTTCTAGAAATAGTATAATGCAGTGAAAAGAGCACGGAACTGTGAGAGTTAGGTTTTGCAGAGTGACTCAAAATAGAAGCTTTGGTACCAGTCATAATGCTTCATATGTGTTCACTGCTACCATAATTATTAATATTTTTGTTGACAATTTTTTCTCAATTACATTTAAATAATCATTGCTAATATATAGGAAATCTGTTAAAAACTCTTATATTTCTTCACATATATGCCCAGTAGTCTTTCTCAATGCTCTAAATGTTTCTTCTCACTACCCTTAGGATATATACACTCCTTTAGCCATAGAGAAATTCTTTTATGTCATCAGATGAGGCATGTGCTTTCTTGCTTCCAGCTTTTTGCACATGCTCATTCCTATGTTTAGAGAACCACTACCTCAATCTTTCTGACTACTAACTCCTAATAATTCTTTAGGTCTTAGGTTAAATGTCATTTCTGGATCATTGTCCTTACCTCTCCCCACCACCATCATCCTCCCCGCCGACAAAATCAGATTAAGTGCCTCTACTGCATGTTTGCATAGCAACCACCTTTCAGCATAGCTGCCCTATCATAGAGCTTTTCATGCTTTACTGAAACTGCTTTTTAAATTATCTCCCTGCATAGACTACTGGGTTCTGTGAGAGAAGAGGTTCTGTCTTCACCATTTTATGCCAAGCACCTAGCATATAGACCTGAAAACTATTTGTTGAATGGATAGGTGAATGGATAAATGAATGAATGGGTTAAATCTAAATTCCTCAATATAATTTATGAAGACCTAAAGCCTGTTTACCTAACTGGTTTCTTATCTTGCTACTTAGTATATAACAATCTGTCTACCAGCCATTTTGAATTAATTTCATATCCTCAAAAACACCATGCTCTCCTTGCTGGCAAGGATTTGTATATCATATGCTATTATTTTGCCTGGATTATTCTTCCTGATTACTCTTTTCTTGAACAATTCTTACTCATCCTGCAAGGCTTAATATTGTGGACTGTTTTTTTCCCCTAATCTTTCACCTCCTTTTTCTCACTCCACCTGGATTAGGTACTCCTTCAAGATAAGACAAGACCCTAGAAGTCCTCACTTCATCCGTGCTAACAACTGTTAGACTTTTCTGAAGTTTCTGGTCATTAGTTAGCATCTTCCCCTAGACTCTAAGCTCTCACAGGGCAGGAGCCACTGATACCCAGTTTATCATTTTGTCCTGGCATAGAGCAAAAATGTAATAAATACTTGTTGAATGCATGAATGAATTAGTTAAACTCTCTTTAAAAATAGAAACAATAAAATGGGAAGCATCATTCAGGCACTGCTTTTTTCTCTTTTCCCACTTTTTCCCAGGGAACCAATGAAACTTTAAGAAAAATATTCATGTCCTGATTCTGTCTGGGTCCTCTTTTTCTTCTGTCAGCAATTGTTGAATGTTTACACTGTAAGTTTCCAGTCTTCAATAACTGTATCTCTATAGCTCCAGCTCATCCTCTTCCTACCAGCTATTGTTCAGACCTGCAAAAGCGCTGAAGCAGGAGATTTCTTCTCCTGTCTATCTTTAGAATGCCTACTGCCTTTCTGCCTGCAAATAGTTTGTGCATTTACATTGTGCCTTACCTCTGTGTTGAGTGAATCTGGCCTGTGTCTTTGAGGAATGAATATGTTTGCTAGTCAGTGGACTCTTCAGTTCCCATATTACTGAGATAAAGAGAGCATTATCTAAGTTAAGCATAATGCTTGGTGTCTCACATTTTTAAGCATCACAACATAACCACAGACACTTGGGATTAAACTGTTTATTTCATGCCCATTATAAATGGATTACATTATACGTTTATAAAATAAGGTCTAAGGAAGGAGAAATCAGTGCAAACTACCATTCTGAAGATGTTGTCCAAGATGCATACTGAAAATAAGCTGTCTCATCTCTGGTACCAAAAGGTCCTATATCTTTATGCATTGAACAACATCTATGCTGGTTCCCATTGTCCCCATCATTTGCCTGTATGTTCTCTGACAAATTTATTACCTTTTTCCTGCTCTTCTTGAAATCACAGCAAACAACATTTCTAAGATTCATTTTGATAGAACCTCTAATGGGGACTAAGTCTTCTCTGTGACTCTGGAGAAGCTAGATACTACTAGATAGTCCCTCCTTGTTATGGTTTCGTCTCCCACTGGATAGCCCAGCTTCCAGATCCTGGTAACACCAACTGCTCCTGTTGTCCCAGGCTTAGGGACAGTAGTAGCTTCTTGTTCTTATTACTACTTGGGATGCCACACCATCTTTTGTGTGATGTTTGACCCCTTCTATAATCTGAGAAAGCAGTTTTCAATATTAAATTCTTTCTGTTGAAACACCTAGAGCAGATTCTATTTTTTTCCCCTGACTGACCCCTAAGTGATAAACTCAGAAAAAAAAAATTCAACCAATAAATCTTCTGTAGTATATAATAGTTTTAACATCTAAAATCCTTGATACAAAGAACTGTAAATCAGTGATATTACATTTCTTTTTCTCTTCTAACTCCCAGTATCCATTTGGAATCCCATCTCTGTGCATGTTTTTAGTTAAAATTATGAAATGAAAGTAGTTCTAGTTTATATTTTAATAAAAATCCCACTGAAATTCCATTAAAATGGAAGTCACCAGATTAATCAGGAGATTTTGAGGGTAGACAGGAAAACTCAGACTGAAAACTCCATTACAACTCTTACCAGAGAAACTAAGATATTATTTTAAGTAGAAAGTGATTAGATCTTGACAAAGTGCTTGTGAGCAACTTTCAAATAACTTAGACTCAGTCAAATAGCAAAAAATGTTTTTTCCCCAACAAGCATGTTGGGAAATTTAAGAATTCAGGTATGTTTTAAATAAAATGCTTTTATACTTCAAAATTCATTATATTTAAATTTTTTTATTTTACTTTAAGTTCTGAGATACATGTCCTGAACATGCAGGTTTGTTACATAGGTATACATGTGCCATGGTGGTTTGCTGCACCCATCAAGTTGTCATCTACATTAGGTATTTCTCCTAATGCTATTGCTCCCCTTACTCCCTACCCCCGACAGGTCCCAGTGTGTGATGTTCCTCTATCATTGATTGGCATTTGGGTTGGTTCCAAGTCTTTGCTGTTGTAAATAGTGCTGAAATAAACATACACATGCGTATGTCTTTATAGTAGAATGATTTATATTCCTTTGGGTATATACCCAGTAATGGGATTGCTGGGTCAAATGGTATTTCTGGTTCTAGATCCTTGAGGAATTGCCACACTGTCTTCCACAATGGTTGAACTAATTTACACTCCCACCAACAGTGTAAAAGCGTTCCTATTTCTCCACATCCTCTCCAACATCTGTTGTTTCCTGACTTTTTAATGATTGCCATTCTAACTGGTATGAGATGGTATCTCATTGTGGTTTTGATTTGCATTTCTGTAATGACAGGTGATGATGAGCTTTTTTCCATATGTTTGTTGGCCACATAAATGTCTTCTTTTGAGAAGCGTCTGTTCATATCCTTTGCCCACTTTTTGATGGGCTTGTTTGTCTTTTTCTTGCAAATTTGTTTAAGTTCCTTGTAGATTCTGGATATTAGACTTTTGTCAGATGGATAGATTGCAAAAATTTTCTCCCATTCTGTAGGTTGCCCGTTCACTCTGATGATAGTTTCTTTTGCTGTACAGAAGCTCTTTAGTTTAATGAGATCCCATTTGTCAATTTTGGCTTTTGTTGCCATTGCTTTTGGTGTTTTAGTCATGAAGTCTTTGCCTATGCCTATGTCTTGAATAGTATTGTCTAGGTTTTCTTTTAGGGTTTTTATGGTTTCAGGTTTTATGTTTAAGTCTTTAATCCATCTTGAGTTAATTTTTGTATAAAGTGTAAGGAAGGGGTCCAGTTTCTGTTTTCTGCTAGCCAGTTTTCTCAGCACTATTTATTAAATAGTGAATCCTTTCCCCATTGCTTGTTTTTGTCAGGTTTGTCAAAGATCAGATGATTGTAGATGTGGGGTGTTATTTCTGAGGCCTCTGTTCTGTTCCATTGGTCTATATATCTGTTTTGGTACCAGTACCATGCTGCTTTGGTTACTGTAGCCTTGTAGTATAGTTTGAAGTCAGGTAGCATGATGCCTCCAGCTTTGTTCTTTTTGCTTAGAATTGTCTTGGCTCTATGGGCTCTTTTTTGGTTCCATATTAAGTTTAAGGTAGTTTTTTCTAATTATGTGAAGAAAATCAGTGGTAGCTTGATAGGAATAGCATTAAGGAATAGCATTAAATCTACAAATTACTTTGGGAAGTATGGCCATTTTCACAGACACACACACACAAAAATTACATTCCATATAGATTAATATTTAAGTAAACCTTGAAGAAATTTAAAAATAAATAAATAAAAAGTGGACAACCATACCTGTTACTTCTCTGTGAGGAAGTACATTTGGTATTTCACCATTAAGAATAATATAAGCACTAGAATTTTTGTAAGTGCCTTTTGTTAGACTGAGAATTTTTCCTTCTTTTTATTTTGCAGAATTCATATCATTAATTGAAGTTGAATTTTGATCAACATGTTTTCTGCACCTGTTGAACTGTCACATATTTTTCTCCTTAAATTAACCTGTAAATTACATTGTTTGACTTCAATGTTCAACCAAAAATGTATTATTCTTTTTCTATATTGCAGTATATAATATACCTATGCTTTGTTGAGAATTATTGTGTATACGTTTATAAGAAATATTAATTTGTAATTTAAAAAAAAATTTTTAATTACTATTGAGATGGACATAATTAATGCATCAGGTTAACTGTGAGCTCCATTTCTATGTGAATAGAAACCATATCAAACAACATCAGTAGAAATGTGTTTTTAATCAGACAGCTTTTGAGGTACTTGTACCTTATGAATAAAGGCTTCCTGTAGTTTGCAGCAAAAATAATAATAATAAGCCTTTAGTTAGATAACTTGAGGTCTTAACTTCATTGATGATCTTTAAAGCATCATCTTTTAAAAGGATTTAAAAATACATTTTCTAGCATTAAAACCACAAGAAAAAAGTGCTGCTAGCAGTAAGCCAACAGCCCTGTAGGTTATAGTCCAGGGCAGGGGTGTCCCATCTTTTGGCTTTCCTGAGCCACACCGGAAGAAGAATTGTCTTGGGCCATAAATGAAATACACTAACAATAGCTGATAAGCTGAAAACAAGTTGCAAAAAAAATCTCATAATGTTTTAAGAAAGTTTATAGATTTACACTGAGCCACATTCAAAGGCTTCCTGAGCCACATGAAGCTCGCAGGCCATGGATTAACAAGCTTGGTCTAGGGAATGTACAGTACTAAAATTAGGTAAACTGTGTTCTTTAAACTAACTTTAATGAAGGGGCCGCTTGTTTACTTACCATATACAAACACCCAAAAGTCATCAAAAATGGATTTATCTTGAGCCCTGTCTAAGGGGAAAACTATTGGAAGTCCCATCATAACAAAGCTAAGGCAACAAACATACAAATTGCATTGAAGATAATTTTTATCCACTCTCCCCTTTCCCAAATAACCACTCCCTTCAAAAAGTGCTTCCTGGGATGTTAGCTAAATGACCATGCACTGTGAAAGTCTTTCCCTGTTCCTCTGAAAGCAGAAGAAATCCTAGGGCTAGAACAGAAGAAGTCAGGGGGCCACGACAAAGTGGAAGAAAGACACCCAAGTTCCTTATTCTTCTTTTCACCAGTTCCTTCCAACAATGCCTGGACAGGGCGAATACTAAGTATCATTCTAAAAGGAGAATCACAGCTAGTCTCCCCACTCTGGGAACGAGATTCTTCTTTGAGACCCACCAATTTCATATATCTACCATAAAAACTGTCAAAGAAGTGTTTAATTTCAGTATTTTTATGGAGAAGTTTAGGTGAGAATTTCTCAACCCCTCATATGAGCTATTAAATAATGGAAATCTCTACATTGCATAGAATTTCCCTCTACTGCATCCCAGAGAGATAATGATTTGGCCTTGTTTTCAACGCCTTCAATGATGTGAAGCCCATTTCATTGCTAGGCAGTGCTAATACCTGAAAGCACTTTCTTAAGCTAAACTAAGTTCTGTCTTACTTTTAATAGCTCCCATTTCTAGAGTCATCATTATGTGCCAGAAACTATTGCTTGAAACAATACTTCTACCCAGACCTCACAAAAACCCTACAAGGTAGACATTATGCCACTTCCTAGTTGAAGAAACTAAAGCTCAAGAAGCTTAATTTTTCTGGCTAAGATCACAGAATACAAGCATTTACACCATTCTGGTTTTTCCTAATATGCCATATTGCTTTCTACTTTGAAAGAAATTAAATTCTTATAAATCTAAACATTTACAATTAAATAAAGTGTCATCCTTTGAAGTGTCATACCTTTGGGATATTTGCATATGGCCTCTCTTCACACATCTGGAACAGCTGCTTTTAGGCAACAGGGCAATAAATTTTTTGTCCTCCCAGTAAATATGGGTGGTTTGGAAGAAATAGACAAGTTCCTGAGTATTAAAAATCTGTCTACATAAAAGGATACATAAATCTGAATAAGGCTTTATGTCTCCCTCGTTTTTTCTATATACAAAAGTGTGCACACACACCTAGACACCCACACAGCAAGAATTAGGAAGGCCTGATTTTTTATCCCCATGTAAATAATAAGGTTTCCTCCAACCACTTTCCACGGGAGACAGACAGAGTAAACTCCAATGGCGATGATAGGAAAATGAAGACGGAGATGAGGGCGAAGTGAGGAGGAAGGTGCTGCAACTTTGAGGCTCTTACATACCAACACTCACTGCCAGGAGGCTAGGCCACCCCCCAAGAAGCCAAAAGACTGCCCTACACCACAAAAGCCACCAGGTCCCAGAGAAAATGCAAGGTTGAATAAGGCCAGATTCTTGCCTCTAAGGGAGCTATGATTGACTGGAAAAACACGAATAAACAACTCCAATAAAAGTGAGCACACTTTAATCACCACCATCACTGTTAACTGCAGAATGCCTCTTAGCAGAGTGGTTAGAAGCAAGGCAAGGACATTGGATTTGAAACCTGGCTTTACCACTAAGCTGTCTTGTCCTCCGACAAAAGAGAACTGCCAGCCCCACTCTGCCAATCAAGCTGTGGTTCCTAAGCTAGATGTTTCTTGTTCATGGACTCTAAATGTGGTTTGTGAGTCTGAATGGAGCTTGCAAAGACAACCAGGTGGGAGATCTCTAAACTACACAACTGTCATTTTACACATTATTATTAGAAAAATCAGAAACATATCAGTCCTTCTCAATCTTCAAACCCATGTAACTTCCAGGAGTTCAGCATTTACCTGAAACCCAGAACAACATAAAAGTCCAAGACCTGAAATATCAGGTGCCAACTTGATATTTCTGCTTAGAACTCAGGGATTTCCAAGGACATGGAAACTTCACTACCAAAATTAGTACAGTTCCTGGGCAAAACAGAACAGTTGGTCAACCTATCAAGACCCCCTCTTGATTTAACAACAGACTCAGGCCCTTTCCACATATACTGATCCATACCTCCCACTCAATAGGTTTATGAAAGAAGACCAGAGAACTCACTCAGATACATTCGGAAATAAAGCAGCTTACCAGATAAAGGAAAACGGAAGAGGAGAGTGCTATCAGTGCCAGGGGACACCTTAGAAGAAACGTTTGTTCGTGGTGCCCTCCCACACACAGGAAAGAGAGCCCTGCCATGAGACCTGATTGATGCAGCGACATTCCTTTAGCTTCAATAAGCAGCAGCAATACGTTTCTACAGAGTTGCAACCTTCTCTTCTAAAATGAAAATACAACAATAAATTTCTGAAAAGTTAAGCATATATATCATTCTAGGGCACGATTTTGAAATACACCTCCTTTGTGTGCAGAGAACACTGCAAAGGCAAATTAAGTAACTGCCAAAAATGAATATATAAATATTCATCCCTTGAGCAAAATGTATGTTGAAGGCCTACTAAATGCAAGCCTCTATGCGGGGCTCTGGGGACCCACGGAGATGTGAAGGGCTCAAGGCTTGTCTGTTAGGCATCTTATTTAAATTCCCTACTGTGTTCATAACATTCGCTTCCTAGTTTGGGGCTATTCTAACCTGTGTAGACTTGTTCTCCAGGGCTTGGGCCATGCACAGAAAACATTCAGTCATTCAATTGCTTCATTTACCATCACTCCCTGAAGAAGAAACCATAGCCAATGAATTTTTAATGCGTTCAGCTTCCATTTTCTTCTTTGGGAGCTTATTTCTGTCTACCAATATAGCTTAGGCATCAGGTAGCACAGATATATTAAAGACAAATGAAGGTAGAAACCCCAACAGGAGGAAAATTATTGTTTTAGCCACTACCTAGCACTTCTTGTATTGAATCAGTACTGACACCATTTTTCCCCTCCTAATTCATTATCATTACCTTAGCTCTGAATTATGACTTTATTCTACACCTGGAGTAGGAAACACCCTCTCAGAATTCAGGCAGAGAACTGCAAGTGGACCAAACCTCACGGATCAGAATAACACACTCCTATCTGTTATCTGACATCTCTTTCTTTTCAGCTAAACTCAGACGCCACTCTATTGTTTTAGCTGATGCTGCCTGACAGGGAAAATGACTGATTCAAGTGACAGAAGGGGTTGCAATAGAGAGAGAAGCCTGTTTAAGCTCTGGCCCGTCTGCTCCAGTAAATCTCTGGTTTTATCAGCTAGGTGCAACTGGCTCATTTCAGCTAGATCGGTGGCAGTCCATCTCCTTAGAGCCCCTTGTCAGGGAAGCCTTCAGGTGCCACAGTGTGCCAGGGTTGATATGAGTCAAACCTGGTGTGAACAAGGATTAACCTCTAAGACTGCATGAGACTCCCTTTCAGTCTATTCCAGGCAGGGACATGAGAAACTATAAACTCGATTAAACAAGGTAAACTTTCCTGTGTTCCTCTGCAGCAAGCATCTCATTTGCATTCCTTCAGCAGTTTGAATAAACATAACCACTGACCTGGGCAGCTCTTCCTGAGAGAGCCCAGAGCTGGCACACGGTACGAGGAGGAATAATTTCCATGTCGTCGTGGCAAAACTGGACAGCCTGTCAGAAACATGAAAACGGCTTTTGAAATCTGCATGTCTGTGTGAAGGTATAAAATATTTATACCTCAGATTAAAATATTTTATTGAATTAATATTGATTTACTATTAATTTTTAAATAGATTCATATTTCATGAGACACTCACAATGAACCCACCAATTGGGCCTCAGTGAGTGAAACCAATTACACAAATCGTTAAGGAAGCAACCAAGAAAGCAACTCTCAATGCCAGGGGAGAGACAAAAGGAATGTGAAAATCTGGCTTTATGATAAAATAAACATAATGTCTATATTGTGAATGAAAGAAATACCTCATCGCCCTGCTCACTTTTATGTAGCCTTTTTCTTTGTAATGTATAGCAGTGGGGGAGCCCTTGGCCAACTTTTTTTTTCTTTTTTTAAGAAAGTGATCTACGTTTGGCCACACATTTGAAAACTTCACTGCAGTGACTTTTTTTTTTTTAATAGCAATTAATTCTTTCCTTCCAAGAGGAAACTGTAATAATAATAGCTACTGAAAAGCGAAGCTTCGAAGCTTCGTTAAGAGTTTCTCCCTCTAGTATTGGGCAAAGCCCTTCAGGAAAGTGCTGACAGCTAAAAACAAAAGACATTGATTGCTGTGCTCAATTAGCATCTTCAGACACACAGAGATGGCGGCTAAGATGAGGCCTCCCAAGTGCTTTTGTACCTGCTCCATTTCAATCTGAGTTCAGAAACTTCACTCTTCCTCCCTCAGCTCTGCTATAATGCTTTCCATAATCATACCTGTATTTTTGTTTTGAAAACTCATATCACCATCATTTCACTCAGTTCCCTTTTGGTAGGAAAATGTTTTCTAATTTATACAAGGCCTTTATACAGCCTAGGCAACAGACCCAGTTCATCTTTATTCATCCTTTTCTTTTTATATCTCATTCATGTTTTCCTTTTCTTATTCAACCATTCTAAATCGGGCCGCACTTACACAGTTTATTGCAGTCAGTCCTTTTTTTACACAAAACACCAGTATGTACAGTTACAGGACAAAATAAGGATTATTCTTCATTTTGTGATGAAGGGTTTTACTGTGAGCAAGAAGATTTTAAAAGGCCTAGGAAGTCTGCAGGAGATGTTAGGCTGGGTTAGGATAGCCGCATGGGGCTAAGATGATACCCAGGGTCTCCTAATTAGATAAAGCCATTGTTTAGCTTCAGACAATACCTGTTTACAGTTCAATAAACAACTTGTCACAGTTGCTTGCTCAAAGCAGACCTAGATGTCAATGCAAACAGTTAGTACAGAGGTAGTGAAATAAATTGGTCTCCTGAGTAAATAAATTGAGCAGCAATGTGAAACTGCCTCATCAGTACTGAGGAAGATAATCATTTATAAAGGTTTAAAATGGCGTTTCATAAGTATTGACATTTAGAGAAATGTCTTTCCCCATCTAAATGACTTACCCCCCACCTTCTCCTATTTCTACCAGCCACTAAAAGAGAAGAAGAAAATAAAATGAGAAGATAAAGTATTTCTAGGGTCATTCCATCAAAGTTTTTTAATGCTTTTAATATAAAATTTAATAAACATCTAAAAGATGCCTGGTCTTGAATATAAATTATGAATAAGTATAGCACCTGCCTTCAAGGATTTTCCATTCTGTCATCACAGAATGGAATCAGACAGAAAGATAAGACAAGTGGAAAGGTCATTTGGCCAAATGCCTGAGTTTTGTTGTTGTTTCTTATTGATGAGTGATGGAAGGAGAAACCAACAGAAGCAAGAACAGAATGGAGGTGTGTGCCTAGAAACCATTGTCAGGAAGGTGAAGCAAGGGTGGTAAGAAGAAGAAATGAGGTGACACTGTTTGGTGACTTCTTTTATGGGGATAATGACTGCACATAATGGCATTCTCTTTCCCAAAGATCTTTGAACGTCCTGGGAGATTCAGCTGAACAACTGAATGCAAAGATTTTACAAGTTGTTATACATACAAATACAGATGTCTCAGAGACCCTGTCAGAGACCCCCATGCACACATAAACACCAGGAAGCACAGTGGCAAATTCCAATTCTTTAGATTTTGTAAGAGAAGAAGGCATTAACATTTACTCACAGGCAGCTTACCACCTTGGCTATGGTATGCAACGTACACCAGCATATCAGAGAGCCAGGAAGACTAATCCAAAGGGATCAGCCAACTGACATGGCATCACATGGTTGGGAGAGGGAAAGTTAAATTTATAAATATATTAGAAATCAGAAATCTTGTTCTTACTATATTCTTTCTTCTTCTTTCTTTTTGTTTAACCCCACCTGTATACCCTACCCCACAGAGCCTAAGTGAAAGAGCTCTTGCCCCCAAAATGGTAGAGGACCCACCCTCAGTTAGAATCATTTAACCCTCAAAGCACTTATTTTCCAAGAATTCACTTTACCTGGCCCATTATTAAAGCCTACTGAATTCTGCCACTATGAATAATATTTTTTTTAAATGTACACTTGGAGTTTATGGCAACAGAAGCCTTTTTTTTGAATTGAGAAAATAAAACTGGAGTGTGGTCAATACTATTATAAACCCCAATGATCCTTTCTTAAGATGCATATTTAACATCTGCCGCTGTAACTCAAATTCCTTGTATTCCTGGATCTTTACAACCACACCTGCATTTTTCAAATGGAGTTCACAAACTGACTGTAAGATTTCTTTCACTGGCATTTATGTTGTGGTCACAGGCCTGAGAGCACATAATGCCAGGATTACTGCTGACCTGTCCTCTGTGGAAGTCTGAGCTCAGTAGTGTCTCTATAAGATATTAGCTTTCAAGGCTACTCTAGACAAAATTGGCAGTGGATGTAGTTTTTGACCTCTATTCCCAGCTTCCATGTTCTGAGACAAAACCTCATTTACTCCATACTTCTCAGAAGGGCCCAGTGCTCTTAGTCTTCTCCCCTTTTAGAGCCTTTTTACGGGGCGGATGAAGGGGAGGCTCACCAATACAGAGAGAAAAGGGAAGGAACTGGTTTTAAAAAACACAAGTTCCATCCCTTAATGGCTGTGTAAACTTATTAGAGCCATGAAATCTTGTCAGCTCATATTCCTCATGTGTTAAATAGGGATAATAAAGAGATTTACCTCCTAAGGAGGATGCTCATGTTACTGTTACAAAATAGATAAAGTATTTTGAAACTTAAAAGGTCAATCAGGTACTACTTTCATAAATTATTAATTCACTCTAAAATTTAATTGAACATCTACTATTTTGATGTTGATACAGTGATGAGTAAAATGAGGTCTCTGACCTTGCAGACATAATCTGATAGAGAATGTCATGGAAAGAATAATATGAATAGCATTAGATTAGAACCATAACAGAGATATTAATCAAGTGTTATGGGGCCACAGATATGGAAGTACTTATTCTGGAGGCAAATCATGGAAATTGTGTTATTATTAAAAATAGATATAATTGGTAAAATATTAAGCCCTATCACTTAATAAGGGAATATAGATATTAACTGTAGTCAAATTCTGAAGCTTAAGGAATGAAATTCTTAAGCTTGAATTTTAAGTCTCAACCAGGAAAGAAGGGAAGTGAACGAGGACTACCAAGTCCTAGTCGGCTCTTGTCCCGCACCTTCAAGTCATATGGAGATGGTCACTTCAGCTAAGGCAGACTCCCCTGGCTTTTAACCATGGACTTGACTGGTTGGAAGTACCTTAAGTCATTTACACCATTCCCCTTTCTTCGGCTACCTTTTTTGGATCTTGATTCAAACATACCAACTGAAAAAATGATTCACTTCAGATGATGAACCAATTTCTAGTGTAAAGGTTTGGGAAGTCCTTCAGGGAAGGTATCTGAGCAGACTTATCAACTCACTCATATGCCGGTGATCTCCACACTCTTCTCGTTCATAAACACCTTCTACTTGAGCTTACCAGTGCCTATGAGGTTAACTACTGACCACTTATGTGGGCTAACTACCTATGGAGCTCTAGCCAGACCACACAGTCAACTCTGAAGCCGAACTCATTTCCAAAACTGGAAATCTGCTCTCCTCCTACCTTTCCTTCTCTCTGTTGAAGACACCATCACCTACTCCTTTACTAAAGTCAGAAAGCAAAAAGTCATTCTTTAATACTCCCTTTATCTTACCTCCCTCTGTCTCCCAGATCCATTAACTAAGGTTTTTCAATTTCATATCCTTACCATTTCTTATACCTACACCCTCCTCTCCTTCCTCCTTTGATCACCAGAGTTCAGCCTGCATTCACCTTTTATCTAAACTTGGAAATAGTCATCCAACTGTCTCTTAAGCTCTCATCTCACTTCCTCTAAGTCATTTTCCAAATGCTACCGAAGTGACAGTGATCTTTAAAATCCAAGAGAGATCATGTAACCCTCCTTCTTAAAATCCTTCAAAGGTTTTCCATAGTTCACAGAGAAAAGAGCAAAATTCTTAAAATGACATAGAAGACCCTAAATTATCTAGCCTAGCAGTTGTCTTGACCTCAAAATTTTTACAACTCTCTGACTCTACCATGTGGTTTCATAACTTCCTGGCTTTTCTCTTAGTGGATCCCTTTGTCTGAAAAGCCAACTTCCTATCCCCAACCTCCTATCCTAACAAATACCTACTCATTTACCTACACTCATTCCAGACACCTCTTGCCCTAGGAATTCTTTATTTATTTTATCAGACTCCAGAGACAAAACTGAACATCCTTTGTGTTCTCCTCCTGCACTGTGTCCAGATATCTAAAACCTGTTTTCCTCCTCCTGGAGAGAAAGTTCCTTAACGACAAAGACCATACCACTTTATTTCACATATCCAGCACCTAGCACAGTATCTGGCACACATCTGGTGCTTAATCAATGTTGACTGAATGAATTACACAACCCATTCCAGGAAAAGGAGTTTCATGTATCACAAATGCCTAGATTATTGTCTGGCATATGGTAAGAACTCAATAGATATTTGTCAAATGAATAAATAGATGAGTCATTTTATTCTTTGCCAGCAAACTGAAGATTTGGTCACTGTTTTCAATGCAATCCTTCTTTATATATTTTTTCTCTAATATAACAATGCCCACAGCAGGCTAAGTCAGTATGTATTATACCACTATCAAATGCTGACACAGATAAGAGACGGCCTTGCTGGCTAATTGTTTCACTACTGAAAGCTCCTTGGGGGCTTCCTTCTTAGTGTCAACCTTCTAAAATATATTTCTAAGGACTTAAAACTAAAAACTGCCTTTTTTTTTTTTTGTACTCAACTGCTGAACAACAACTAAACTAAGGCAGAGAAAATTCTACTAACCCAGGGAGAAAACATCACACAAAATCTATTTTTAGTATGTTTAGATCTTTGAGATTTACATAAAATTCAGGGTTCAGCTTATGAGAGTGCAAAACAGACATACTTTCTGGAGGTGAGATGAACTGTCAAATATTTCCTACTACTGGCATGCTAGAAAGCTGAAATTTCTATTCGAAAATGATAACCTTTGGCTTCTCAATTTTTTAGAGAATCGTTTTAAAATGCAAATACTCCTAGGTAGAAGCGGGGTTGGTATCTTGCTTATATACATGATCAATAAGGCCAGGTGGTTGTTTATGGCTGGCATCGGTTTTGATTATTCAGTTCTAGTTTATTACCAGATGTTAAATATATAGCCTATTGCCACAGCCCAGAAGGAACCCCACCTTGAGCCTCACCTTCATAGATTTAGAACTGAAAGAGCTTTATAGATCATCTAGTTCAACTCCTACATTACATTTATGAGCTTCATTTTTTCATGCATATATTTATATATTCATTCATTCAACCAATATTTACTGAAGACCTATTATGCACCAAACACTCCTTTAGGAACTCAGAGCACAGTAATAAACTAAACATATGAAAATCCAACCCTTCATATGGCTTACATGGTAATGGAGAGAGACATGCAACCAACAATACGTAAGTAAAATGTGTTTTTTACCTGGTTGCTTGGGTTTGCCAATAGTAATTAGTGCTATGAATAAAAATATGATAGCGAAGAGGGATAAGACATGCTAGGAAGGAAGTTGAAATGGTTGCAGTTTTAATATCAGTGATCAAGGAGGTCCTCACTGAGAAGGTGATATTTGAGAGAAGACTAGAAGGGATGTCCTAAGCAGAGAGAAAAGCAAGTACAATGATCAAGAATTTGTCTGATTTGTAAAAACAAAAAAAACAATGAGTACAGTGAGTTAAGTATAGAATGGGGCAAAGGGAAGAGAATAGGAGATAAGGTTCAAAGGACGAGTGGAGGACCAGATCATCAAAGAACCCTTGTAGCCACTAGCCACATAAAGACAGGTATTTACCATCAGTGAGATGGTAAGAAATTAGAAGGTTTTAAGAAGAAGAGTGACATGCTCTGCTTACATTCTTAAAGGATCACTCTGCTGCTATGTTGAGAATAGACTGAAGTTGGGGAGGATAGGAGCAGATAAAACAGAAGGAAGTTATCGCATAAATCAAGGTGAGAGGTGACAGTGGTTTGGATTAGAGAACTAGTCATAAGGGCTGATGAGATGTGGGCAGATTCTGGATATATTTTAATAGTAGAGCCAATAGGATTTGCTAGCAGTTGGATTATGAGAAATAAGAAGAAGAAAAAAAAATAGAAGAGTAACTGTGGGGGATTTTTAGCCTGAGCAGCTGGAAGGATGGTGCTTTCATCAACTGAAATGGGAAAGCTGAGGAAAGAGTACGTTTAGGCAAATGATAATAATCTGGAGCTCAATTTGGGGCATTTTAAATGTGAAATACCTGTTAGATATCCAAAGAGAGGAGGTGACTAGTCAGTTGAATAAGCAGATAAGGAAATGGATACTCAGAAGAGTTTGAATTTCATTAGGTTATCCTATCACAAAAGCACCATCAGAGTGGGGTGCAAAATAGCATCCACTAGGGAGGTAAGAAGGAAGATCCCTAAAAGGTAAAGTGAGACAGAGACAAAAACAAGTTCTGCCTTCCTCACAATTTGGCCAAGAAAAGGAAGGCAGACCAGATGAAAGCTCATACATCAGAAGATAATTGAAAAATGCTGCCCAATTGCTAGTTGCTAATATGTCTCCCACTAAATTCCCAATTGCATCTACTAAATTTGTTTTAGCATTAAACATTCTTTAAATGGAAGTCTGGTGAGAATGTAAAGAGAGAACAAGTACAAGCTAACATAGCAGAATCTAGTTAAGCTGCTCTACCCACATGGCTGCAGACACTCCCTGGATACCAAATCTCACAATCCCTTAGAGTTCCCGATAGTGGCTCTAAGAGTCTAGATTGGGAACAAAACCTGTCCAGGATGTGCAAAACAGGTGGGACTGAATGGATGATTCGTGAGGGAGTGGGAAGAACTTGCCCATATGGTGATCTTTGCCCAAAGGATATCTGGGGGAAAATGAGGTTCTGGACTACTCATGTGATGACAATATTCTTTTACAGAAATTTAAGATGGCCCAATTCCAAAGCTGCAAACCTTTAGGAAGGCACTTGGTCCAGCTCTGGCCTGGAGCAAATCTTATAGAACAACTATAAACTGGAGCATATTTATCAGATTTGTCAAGCAAACAGGGAAGAGGGGTAGAAAGAGAGAATGGACCATTATAAGTGACCTGAAGGAGACTTCTAGGTATCCAACCTATGTATAGCCTCCATCCCCACATAGCCAATTGGTCTCTGGGGGTCCAAAGTAGATGATCCCAAGTGATTTCAACGTTTCAAGCCTTCTTCCCATTAAAATCCATCAATCACAAATCTGCATATCTTGGGCACTTTTAAAATACTAGAATATGCAATTCATACCAGGGACTAGCCACTTACAGGGAAGAGGTAGTACAGGGAGCTGGACCAGGTATGATCACCCTCCTCGTTCAACGGCAATAATTTAAAAGCATGATTTAAAAAGTGGTGTCTACAAAAAAAAAAAAAAAAATCCCATAAAACAAAATCGTGTTGTGCCACTTGGTTACCTATTGTCTCTCAGTGCCAAGTCAATCCATCCATACTCCAGTCCTTTGTACTATATTTTCAATATTCCCTTGCCAGATGGATTCCTGTTAGCCTCTGTCAATGAAAGAGACTGGTGTAAAATTGAAAGACAGGAGGAGGGAAGAATAAACTCCCTTTCTATTTACAGTTCCTGTACGTTTCCCTCCAACCACAGAAAACAGCCACAGTACCAACGATGCTTCACCCCTTAGAGGTACAACCGCCAGCCTGCTGTGCCTCTTCAGTGACAGAGTACTAGTGACACCATGCCCTTTTCATAGAACACCAGCCTCATATCATCTCTCCATCAGAAGTCTGAACACTAGCCACATGGCAGCCTCCTTAGAGATCCCCCCACCAGCTGCAGGATACCTGTCACTCTGAGGTCAAAGCACTGGCACACAGATCAATCCCCTGAGCTCCTAGATATACCAGCACCCTTTTATTCATTCATCCCAATAGTAGCTACTTTCCACAGGTACTGATATTGGGCTTACAGTGGCATTCCCTTTCTGCTGTTTCAGCCTCCAAAAACCAGTATGTGATGGTTTTAAAATACATCAAAAATTTTTGACATTTTTCTCTCCAAAAGATGGACCCTAATTCATCTCTCCTTGAGGGTGGATTGGACTTAGTGACTTGCTTCCAATGAGTAGAATACAGTAGAAGTGATGGTATGTGCGTTGGTCATAAAAGATATCACAGCTTCCTCCTCTCTCTCTCTCTTTTAGATCACTCTTTTTGGGGGAAGTCAACTGCTACATCATGAGGACACTCAAACAGCCCTATGGAGGGGACCACGTGGCGAGAGACTGGAGGGCTTTTGCTAACTGCCAGCCTAAGAAACTGAGACCTCCTGCCAATAGCCATGTGAGTGAGCCATCTTGGAAGCAGATCCTCCGTCTCTAGCCAATGCTTCAGATGACTCCAGTCCCATCCAACAGCTTGACTGCAGCCTGATGAGAGACTCTAACCTGCTCCTGGATTCTTGAACCTCAGGAACTGTGAGATAATAAATGTTTATTGCTTTAAGCCACTTAATTCTGAGGTAACTGGTTACATCACAACAGATAATAATAGATCAAGTAACCAATTCCTTCAAAGTCCTCCTTTGAAATATCTATCATGGTTGGTTTCTGGACCTTGATTGATAGAGTACTTGGTACCATGAATGGTCCCAGGAAACTGACCCTCAAAGATAGGATTCTGTAATTAGGTTACTTACCTCTTTACCTTGAACATAGCTATAATCTGTTTGCTCATGGCAAATGGGATACTGTTAATCTGTAGCAAGCAATTGTATCAAGATGACTTCAGTTATTACCTGTGACTGCTTGGAATGAATTGCCTATTGAAGGCAAGACTTTGAGTGACAAAGTGGCTGAAGAACTTGACAGTTACAGTAATAAGCACAACTACAAGAACTGAGATGAGTCATAGAGTACCAGAAAATGTCTTTGGTAACTGTTAAGAACCTCTTATTTTCTGGAGTCATAAAGCAGATATGACTAAAAATCAAACTCAAAATATAATCATGTGAATTGCAGGATTACAATATAAGATGAATTTACAGATGGATTAAGTTTCTGTGTGAAAGTTTAGACATTATTTGGAAGGAATAGGTGCCTAAGACTTGGGAGGAAGACATTTTGTTAGACTCAGTCAAGTTTGAGTATTTTCAGTCTAATATCCCTGTGCCTCACTTGTCAGCAGAAGTGGCCCCCAATATGTTGTAAAAAGTAGCGTCCCCTTTCTTGAATATCCTGTGATAACCTCATGTAAGGTTGCTGCCTTCACAAAAGGTGCCTATTCTCCCCACTACCTTCACTGCCTCAAGACCTATAATGACAGTCAGATCTCAACATGCTCCAAAGAGACAAGTGGCCCATCATAGCTAGGGGAAGAGAGTTCGTACTCCAAAAGAAAAGCAAGATGTTGAAAATATATATTGGCCGGAACATAAGGAAAAGCCCTAAAAGCAAAAGTAAGACAGAGACAAAGACAAGTTCTGCCTTCCTCACAGTTTGGCCAGGAAATAAAAGGACAGACCAGATGGAAGCTTATAAATCAGAAGAGGAACTGAAAAATGCCACCCACTTGCTAGTTTCTATTTTTTTCCATTAAATTCCTAATTGTGTCTACTAAATTTATTTTAGCATTAAACATTCTTTAAATGGAAGTCTGGTGAGAACATAAATAGATGCGAGAGTTGTTTCTATGGGTGTGAGACCCAGAAAAATAAAATATAATGTTAGATCAAATCAAATGTATTCTTATGGTTTACCTGACCAGAGAATAAAGGAACTATGTGGGTTTCCAGCAGGCTGGCTGATTATCTGACATGTAGACTGAAAGGTAACTCAGTTCAATCGTGATGAGATGTCAGAACTTCCTTAACATAAAACAGAAGAAAGGACCGAAAGCTTAGAAAGATAGGAACATTTCAGAGAACCTGAACACCCACGACCACCATGTTCCTTGAGAGAGTCCAAGTACGTTCCCTCCACTAAGGCATTAATGAGGGCATGTTAACCTCCTGGAAGAGCCCCGTGGCTGGTGGCTGTCTTTGGTAAGCTAGGGATAGTAGTGGGAAATGCCATCATTGAAATGGGCTTCCTGATTTTAAAGTAGATGGTAGAATTCTGGAATGTTAGGGGCCAAATAGCAGCATTTAACCACCGAAAACAAGATAAGCATAATTGCCATAATAAGCAATCATGTTTGACCTGCAAGTATCTTCAGTAGTGGCTAACTGATCACCAGGTTTCAATAAAACAAGTAGGCAACCTACTAAATCATTATTATGTACAATATAATTATAATCAGAAGAACTGTCTATAGGTTTAATAAGCAGAAATCTGACATGGATCACCACAGTGGTGAAGCACAATTTTTCACCCAGCTCAGCCCTAAGCAAGCTCATGAGATCAGAGTTTTTCGTCTTTGCAAAGGTTCATTTAACACTGCCAAAATTATATTCTGGAATAGTCCTCTAAGCCATCCAGAAGGGTGGGTCCAATTTAATTCTCCTTTTTGTCCTTTTTAATAGGCAAAAGGATTCTCTTTTTGTCCTGTGTAAAAGGCAAAAGGATCAGGGGTTGTTATAAATTTAATTAGGTGGCAATCCCAATTGCAGTGGTTACACCAGATGTAGTATATTTAAAAGGAGAAATTAATATAGCCTCTAGATTCTGTTATATAGCTATTGGCCTGGCAAATGCCTTTTGATCTCTATCAGATTGCAAGTCCCAACAAAAAGTAATTTGTTTTTACCTAGCAGGGATACCAATGTACCTTCACAATCTTGCTTCAGGGCTAAGTCACTATCTGACACAATCTAGCACACAAAGGTCTTACTCATCTTTACATTTTACAGAATATCACAATGTCAATTAGATTGACTAAATCATGCTTATGAGCAGAAACTGGCAAGAATTTTATATGCCTTAGTAGCATACATCCCCAAAAGGGGGAAAAAAAAACACGTAAATATTCAAGGATCTGCAATTTAACTGAATCTTTTAGATATCCAACTGGCCTACTGATACCATTGACCATAGACGATCCATCAAGCAGGTCGGAAATCTTTATCTTATTAAAATCTCTTAATCTGCTCAAGGTTCTATAACAAAATACCTAAGACTGAGGTATTTGTAAGTAATAGAAATTCATTTTTCACAATTTTAGAAACTGAGAAGTCAGAGATAAGGTTCCAGCAGGCACATTCAGTGTCCAGTGAGGGTTCACTCTTCACTACCCAGGATAGTGCCTTGTCACTACATCCTCTCATGGCAAAAGGGAGGAAGGGCAGAAGGGCAGAAAGGACAATTACTCCCTCAAGCTCTTTTTAAAGGCACTAATCCCATTCAGGAGGTCAGAGTGCTCATGGCCTAGTCACCTCCTTAGGGCCCCATCTCTTAATACTAGTGCACTGGGGATTAAGTTTCAACATGAATTTTGGAGTGACACAAATATTCAAACCATAGCAAAATCCATATATCACAAATCTGCATATCTTGGATACCCTGTGTATACAGAATGAGTCACTAATTCCTACCAAAGGCCAAACATTTGCTGAGATATGGTAGCTCAAGAACTTGATCTGCCTGTGATTTGTCTTCATGTTACAATGTATAGAATGAAGAAGGGTGATTCAAGTGGTAAATTGCAGGGGATGGAGTTTGTACCACTCAAGTAAATCAATAGCCTTTATAAACTATACAGATGAGAATCTGTTTAGTTTATTTTCATCTGTTTAGTTTATTCCTGTGCCCCAAGTTCCTAAAGGAGTGTTTGGTGCATAATAGGTCTTCAGTAAATATTGGTTGAATTAGTGAATATATAAATATACGCATGAAAAAGTGAATCTCATAAATGTAATGTGGGAGTCGAACTGGATGATCTACAAAGCCCTTTCAGTTCTACAGTTTGTCCTCTTTGCCCTTCTGCCCTCCTGCCATGAGACGAGGTAGCAACAAGGCACCATCCTGTGTCGTAAAGAGTGAGCCCTTATTGGACACTGAATCTGTCTACTGGCTCCTTGATCTCTGACTTCCCAGTCTCTAAACTTGTGAGAAATAAATTTCTATTACTTATAAATTACTCAGTCTTAGGTATTTTGTTATAGCAGCTTGAGCAGAGATTGATGAAAACCGTCATCGACTTGGTCACTCCACTCCAGTCACAGCAGCCTCCTTCGGTTCCTTCACAAGCCAAATGTGTTCTTACCCAGGATTCCTACATTCATTTTTTCCTTAGCCTCAGGCAGCCTTTCCCCAGCTTAGAATCTTTTTCCTTCAAGTCTTTACTTCAAGTCACTTTCTCAATTAAGCCTTCTCTGGTCACATTTAAAAGTTCAGTCCCCTGCCTTGCTTTGCTTGTTTTCCTTAGCACATATTGCTATCTAATGTAGCAATTTCTTTTACCATTTTCTTTCCATTGTCTAGCTCCTTTTCTAGACTATAAACTCCACAAAGACAGGAATATTTTTTCCATTACTCTATCACCAGCCCTTAGAAAGGTATCTGGCGTATAGCAGACGTTCAATAAATATCTGCTGAATGAATAAATGGACTTGCGATCATGCTCAAAAACATGAGATGAGAAAGTCAGAGAGGCATCTTACATAGCCTCAATCTTCTCCCTTCTCTTCCTGAGCCCCGACAATATTTTACCTTGATCTTAAATACACTCGGTTTTATAATTTTATTTTAAGAATACCAAGTTGTTTTGAGTCAAAAGACAGATAGACCTGATAAAGTATGAATGCCCTGGAAATTTCAAAAATTCTATTCCCTGCATTGTTCATAATACATTATACTTTGACATTTAATAAAATGAAAAACAAATAGAAATTAATCCAATCTTTAAAATATGAATCTTATAAATGTTATTAGACTATATTTACATCACACATTTTAAAAGTGCATATAATATTTAGCTTTAAAGTCTACTACTACTTCACAATTTAGAATTTTTATATGAATGGATATTTATTTTTGATAGTCATTAATATTTCTACAACCAATACATTTGCTAATCTAATAATACTCTTTTATTCTTTGTCCACACTACAAAAAGCAATTGTTAATTCTCCATTTTTAACTTCCTCCAAAGCGCTACTTTCTGAAAATAGACTAAGAAATTAGAGCAAACTGTTCAGGGAAAAGGATTAGGGAAGTTAGAGGACATTTAAGCCATGTAAATAACCAAAAATACATACGTTTAGTCAACATCGCTGCTGGACCAAAAATTGTACCTGCATGCCTACTGACTACATGCCTGTTAATGAGCCCTTATGGACAGAGACCCTGAGAGGAGATTGAACAAAATTGCCACAAAGAACTCCACATATGTGCCCCATCTGGAGTGGATTTTGGGAAAACGGTATAGTGAGAGGACTGTTTTAGCATTTCAGATGTAGAGCATTTATGGGAGAATGGGGAGCAGGACTCAAGAAAGCAATGATCAAACCAAATATATCCCAAGCAATTCGCGGTACAAAGATTATCTCCTGGTGACATAAAAATTTTAAGTCAAGAATAAAATTTCCTCTTTAGCAGTTTTCAGGGATGCATTAAGTCAATCTCTGTGGCTCAAAATAAATCACAGATAATTCAAATCACATTAGAGGAAGTCCAAATTCATTGTTTGCTAATTATTTCATGTTAAAACAAATGCAATAATTTTCTTTCTCTTTCAACCCCACATAGTTATTCTTTGTTTAAAAATAGACAAAAGAATCTATATCTAAACATAAGATAAGGCAAATGTCTTTTTATAAGATTTTGAGGAGCTAATGCTTACATTTTAATTAAGCTATTGAGGCTTTTATCTCCTTTAAATTGGAAGGTCCTGCTTTACATATGTGACTTCCTAACATATAATATATTTTATTTATTAAATTATTTTTTCTCTGTCAACCCTCCAAAAATGTAGGCTCAAAAGGGACAGGGATCTTAGTTATTAACGTAGTTTTATACTTTTATGTATCCTCAGCACCTAAAGCAGTGTCCAGCACATAAAAGACACTAAATAAATACTTATGGAATAAATAAATGAATGAATCAGTGAATTATGCTGTTAGTCTCCTAAGTATATAGATATACATTTTAAAAACTTAGTAATATTCTTTGTGTAGCTACATAAAGACAGAGCATCATTAGTATCTTTTTAAATGCCTGGTTTACACCAACATTTCTTAGAAGATATAATAGGTATCCCTGGCTTTCAGAAATTTATAATTCTATTAGAGCAGGAGTCCCCAAGTCCCTGGCCACTGACTGGTAGCACCAGTGATCTGTTAGGAACCCAGTGCCACAGCAGAAGGTAAGCAGCAGGCAAGTAAACATTAAGGCCTGAGCTCCACCTCCTGTCAGAACAGCCCGGCATTAGATTCTCATAGGAGTGCAAACCCTACTGTGAACTGCACATGCGAGGGATCTAGGTTGTGCCCTCCTTATCAGAATCTAATGCCTGGTGATCTGTATTAGATCCCCCTATCCTTCCCACACTGTGGAAAAATTGTCTTCCATGAAACCAGTCCCTGATGCCAAAAAGGTTGGGGATTACTGTATTAGGGAATCAAAACTAAATCATGAAATAATTAAAGAATAAAGAAATATAAAATAAACCATTAAAATGTTTCTAAGACTATATATATACCATTAAAGTTCACAGAATGAAAAAAAAAAAAGAAAAGCAATATGATCTTCATGAAGAGCTTCATAGAGAAGATGAAATCTGAAGCAGGCCTTAAAAGAAGTATAATTTCAGCATTAAGAAAGAAAAGAGCTTACACAAAGTTTCAAAATCATGATTCATGGTAAGGTACGAAAGGAAGATAAGCTTGAAGGGAACTCAGGTGTTCACAGTGGAGAAATTAAGGGACACCAAATTATGATGCATGTTGTCAGGCTCGGGATTTGTGCATTCATTGATTCACCAGAAAATACTTATGAAGTATTTACTATGTGCTAGGAATTATGCTAGGTGCTGACGATCATAAAGTCAACAAAATAAATACACTCCTGCCCTCATGAATCTTATGTTCTAGTGGGAGATACAGACAAGCAGTAAGCACATAAATAAGACCATTTGGAGAGCTACAGTGTTTGGTGAGACATAAAACATGAATGCTTAGGAACGTTTAATATTTATTAGGATAGTCAGAGAAGGCATTCTGAGGCAGTGACATTTGAGTTCAGTCCTCTATGAACATAGAAAAGGGGCAATTAGTAGGCAAAAGATTTCAGCTGATTTGTGAATATGAATATTGAAAGGGCATGCAGAAGTGATGACTGAGAAAAAGGGACTAAGGAAGCCACATCACAGAGGCTGCACAGAGAGAGTTATAGGTGTTTGGGGAACTGACCTGCTCTGATGAGGTCTCAAGAGTCCCAGAACACAGACATGGCAAGGATGAGAAAGACTGAGCGGCAACATGGGCAAAACTATGGTGATTAAATGAAACTCAGGAGACAGTATAATCAATTCCAACACACACAGAAAATAATAGCTAAATTTTTCCAAATTTGTTGAAAACGATAAACCCACAGATCCAAGTAGCTCAACAAAAACAATGCAGAAGAGACATGAAGAAAATCACATCAAGACACATCAAGTTGCTAAAAACTTGATAAAATAAATATAAAATAAAAATAAAAAAATAAAAAATAAAAATAAAGTCATAAAAACAGGCAAAGGAAGAACAGATACATTATGTAGCGTGAAGGTAAAAAAGAATGATAGCTTGCTTCTTATCAGAAACTTTGTAAGACAGAGATAGTTGAGAAAGATTTGATAGTACTAAAAAGAGAAAGAAACAAAAAATGGTCAACCTAAATTCTTTACCTCAACTATCTTTCAAAAATAATGCTTTTTAAGACAAATGAAAAAAAATTAACACCTTAGATGAAATGAATAAGTGCCTAGAGAAACACAATGTAGTAAACTTCACTCAAGAAGAAATAGATTAACTGAATAGTCATCTATTCAGTTTTGTGTGTGTATATATATATGTTATATATTCAGTTATATATGTTATATATTCAGTTATATATATATAATTGTATATATATGTTAAAGATTTATAGTTAAAACACTGCCCACAGAGACATACCTGGGCTCACATGACTTCCTTGGTGAAATCTACCAATTATTTATTAAAGAAATAAACATTTTACACTTCTGGGAACTAGGAAAAAATATTTTCCAGTTCATTTTATGAGTCCAGTATTACCATAAATACCAAAACCAGACAGAGACATTATAGGAGGACTATAGAAAAATATATGTCATGAACATAGATTCAAAAATTCTCAATATAACTTTAGCAAAATAATTATGACCAAGAAGGATTCATCCTAAAAATGCAAAGTTATTTTACCACTAAAAAACTCAGTTAAGGTCATTCACCATATTAACCAACAAAAAAGACAAATACATCATCATCTCAATAGATACATGAAAAGTTTTTGACAAAATCGTATACTAATTCATGAGAAAAATTCTCAGCATTATATAAATATTTCTGTCACTTGATAAAGGGCATCTACAAAAAATACTACAGGTAACACTGTTCTTAATGGTGAAAATCTAAATAATTTCCCTCTATAATTAGGAACAAGAGAAGTACGGCCATTCTCAGCACTCATATTCTTATAAGTGTTGTAATACTTATATTGTACTGAAGGTTTAGCATAGTGTAGAAAGGCAAAAAAAATGGGAAAATGTTTAAAATAGAAAAGTAAAACTTTATTTTTACACAAGTGATATGACTATCCATGTAGAAGGTTCTAGCAAATAGAATAAATGGGTAGATTTTAGTAAGTCCACAGGATATAAAATCCTTATAAAAAATTTATTTTATTTCTATATACTACCAGCACATAATTGACTTAAAAAAAAAAAAAAGACACTGCCACTTGCAATTGCTTTAAAATATGAAATATTTTGGGGTAAACTTAACAAAATATGTGTAAGAAATGTACACTGAAAACTATAAAACTTTGCTGTGAGAAATTAAAAAGACCTAAGTAAGAGGTGAGTGGTACTCATGCTCATGAATCAAACAACTCAATATTAAGATGTCAATTCTCTCCAAATTAATCTATAGATTCAAAGCAATCTCAATCAAAATTCCAGTAGGCTTTTTGTGGAAATTAAGAAGTTTTTCCTAAAACTTACATGGAAAATCAAAGAACCTAAAATTGCCAAAATAATTTTGAAAAGAAGAAGAAATTTGCAGGATTCACATTACTTGACTTCAAGACATCATTTGAAACTACAATAATCAAGACAGTGCAGTAGTGTTAGAGATAGACACACAGAGCAAAGAAATCAAATAGAGTGTCCAGAAATAGATTTACATATATATGGTCAATTAATTTTTGACAAAGGTGACAGTAATTCACTAGGGGAAGGATTTTTTTTAACAAATGATGTTAAAACTATTAGATATTCATGTGCAACAAAAAAACAAATAAACCTTGACCCATATTGTATATCACACCAAAGAAAAATTAACTGAAAATGGATAAAAGACCTAAATGTTGGGGCTAAAACTATAATATTTCTAAAAAACAACTTAAAAGAAAAATCTCTGTGACCAAATTTAGAAAAGAATTCTTGCATAGGATACAAAAAAGATAAACAGTTTTCAAAACTACTAAAATAGACTTCATCAAAATGAAAAACATTTGCTCTTCAAGGCCGGATATGGTGGCTCATGCCTATAATCTCAGCACTTTGGGAACCTGAGGCAGGTGGATCATGTGAGGTCAAGAGTTCGAAACCAGGCTGACCAACATGGTGAAACCCCATCTCTACAAAAAATAAAAAATTTGCCAGGTGTGGTGGTGCATTCCTGTAATCCCAGTTACTTGGGAGGCTGAGGCAAGAGAATTGCTAGAACCCAGGAAGCGGAGGTAACAGTGGGCTGAGATCACACCATTGGATTCCAGCCTGGGCAACGAGAACGAAACTCCATCTCAAAAAAAAAAAAAAATTGCTCTTCAAAAGATACCATTAAGAAAGTAAAAATTTATGCCATACACTGGGGGAATATATTTTCAAAATATATATCTGAGAAAGGACTTTTATCCAGGATAAAGAACTGCTACAACTCAATAACAAGAAGACACACAACCTGACTTTTTTTATTGAGCAAAAGAATTGAAAGGACATTTCCACAAAGAAGATGTTCAATGGTAAATAAGTGCATTAAAAAATGGTCAACCCCATTAGTCAGCAGGAAAGTGAAGATTACAGCAACAGTGAGATACCAATGTGACACTATCAGGTGATGGCAGTAGTAGGGAGCAACTGGAATTCTCATGCATTGTTGGTGAGAAGAGAAAGTAGTATTGCCACTTTAGAAAACAGTTGGGAAGTTTCTTATTAAGTTAAACACTTATTCTAAATTTCCAGAAATCACTACTCCTAGGTATTTACCCGGGAGAAATAAAACATAGGTTCACACAAAACCCATATCTGAATGTTTATAGTAGCTTTATTCGTAACAGCCAAAAACTGGAAACAACCCTAATGTCCATCAACTGATGAACAGATCAACAAACGTTAGCACAACCAATTTAAGTAATACTTCTTTTCAATAAAATAAAAAAATTACTCACACTTGCAATAAAACGGATGCATCTCAAAAACAAGGTAAGTGCAAAAAGCCAAACACAGAGACTATGTACTACATGATTCCATTTATATGAAATTCCAGAAAAAAAAAATAACTCTTGTGACAACAAGTTGAACAGTGATTCCCATGGGCATAGAGTGGATGAGAGAGAATCAACTGCAAAAAGGAACTGGGGATCTTTGGGGGATACAGAAATATAGCTGTATCACGATTGAAGTAACAGTTACTGATGCAGTTTGGATATGTGTACCCACCCAAACCTCAGGTTGTATTATAATTCCCAATGTTGGAGGTGGGGCTTGGTGGGAGATGGTTGGATCATGGAGGAGATTTCTCATGAATGCTTTAGCACGGCCCACTCGGTGCTGTTCTCGTGACAGTGAATGAGTTCTTGCAAGATCCTATGTTTAAAGGCGTGTGGCACCACCCCCGACCTCTCTTGCTCCTGCTCCAGCCATGTGACATGCCTCCTCCCCCTTTACCCTCTACTTAATTATAAGTTTTCTGAGGCCTCCTCAGAAGCCAAGCAGACGCCAGCAACGTGTTTCCTGTACAGCCTACAGCCTGTACAGCCTACAGAACCGTGAGCCAATTAAACCTCTTTTCATTATAAATTACTCACTCAGGTATTTCTTTACAGCAATGTGAGAACAGACTAATACATAGTATACATTTACCAACTTATATTGTACAATTAAAATTGGTGAATGTTATTTTATGTAATTTATACTTCAAAAATACACAAAAAAATATAGTTCATGTGTCTTTTTTTCAACACTCTGAACCTCTTGATTACCAGGATTATGTATCACTAATGCCTATCACAGTCCTCAAAACATAATAGATATTTAATTAAAAAAATAAGTGAGTGAGTGAATGAGCAGTTGGCACAGAACTCAATGTCCTATGGAACTCAATCAGAAACCATAAAAGAATGCTCTAAAAATCCGTATGTTTGCCTTAAATACTGAATACACTTCTACACTAGGATCACTGAGGTTCTTAGAGGACATTTGAACATCATCCAGTGTCCTGCTTTCTTGCCACTCAGTTCTTTATGAGACATTGTGCTGTCTGATAACAGGTTTTTTCCTTAGCTTTGGCTTCTGTCCGGTAAAAATTCCTGGCAAAATTTTACACAACCTAAAGTATATTGATATCCTTATTACTACTGTAAACTCCTAAAATTTCATTTCATTTATTGGTCAGTTTTCTACATGCCAGTCTCCAGGAACTTATATCATCATGTTTCTTTGGCAATTTTAGGTACTTGTTTGGATGACTTGGGAATAAAGTTTGATTCCAAGGTGAATCACTTCATATATAATTCAATTTTTAATAACCCCAAATAAAGTCTTTTAGCCACTTTCTCCTCAAAAAACTAATTCCGGTTGTCAACAAAGCCTGAGCCAGCAACATCGAATTTAAACTTTACTTTGTTTTTTATTTAAAAAAAACTTTTAAGCCTTTTTCCCTCACAACAGCAATGTAGATGTTGCACAAATATAAATCAAAGTTCCAAAGGAACAGTTTCTTTAGATCTACGACATTCTGCCTTTTGAGGGTGATGCACATCACGTGTGCTACTTGGGCTTCTTCAGCCATTTACACCACAGCAAGTATTAATGAAGAACTAAGCTGCCAGGAATAGATCAAGCATTAGCAGTCATCACATCTATAACCAGACTTACTCACCCCTGGGCCTGTGGCTGAACACGACCCAACTCAATCCTGTGGGGAACCAAGAGGATGTGTTTTCTGTGGTCACACCCTGAGGTATGAACCACAACCATGCAAAAGTGTCCACTGAATGGCAAGTTATAGTCACAGAAAGATGTGTTATTAGAAAATGTCCTCTTTTACATCAAAAGAGTAGAAAGCCTGTCACAGATGTGGGCATAATCTCATATGGTTGTTCACAAAGAAATGTCTTGAGTTCGCCCAAAGACAGGTAGAGTTTGGTCATTTAGGCAGATACTCTCTCAAAGGAGTCATTAAAGTATTGGCCTGTTACCTACCACAAGAAACACATGGAGAACCATGGGAACTGATTTCCAAGAGACATAAGTCCAGATTTAGTAACAGGTCTATAAACGTTAGAGGTATGTAGCTGAATTAGGGCAGAAATTAGGGCAGAAAGTTGAATTGTTCAATAAACATGTAATGAAACCTTTAATTGAAATATATATGAAGTCCATACAAAATATCCTCCACCTGTAGCTGCTCAGGAGCTTACAATTTGCAATTTCTCTTCCAGGGACATGGGCACTGCACAGTCTCATTGCATATGACCTTCTGCATGGGCCCGAGTGTTCTTGTATGCTACCCAAAGAAACTAGCTTGGAACATAATGAAAATCTGGATGCCCAGAAACTGAAGGAGAAAGCAGTAGCCTTTTCATTATTTCAAACTTTTTTAGAAAACTTGGAGCTTTTTACTTATTGGCTGATGTGAAAAGAGACTGGACAGCCAAGTACAGCATAACCTCAGCATTTGAAAGAGCTAAGCCGAACACCTCTTAAACCTCCAAATTAAAGAATGTGAAACTGTTTGCACAGTTTCCTGGAATTTTTCCAGATCATATTGCCAATAGAAAATTCTAGGTTTCCTGTGTGTCTCCTCAAAATACCTTTTCAACTTTTACTACATTTTTGAGCAATGTTTGAACCAGCTTAAATACTTGCCAACATTGCATCATGAATCACTGTTTCCATGTGGAGCCTGTGAATAAGATAATTCTCACGCTACAATCTCCACCAACTTCAACATTCCACGTACTAATTCATTTACATCTTACATTTTCTGGCTTATTGCTAATGCTTTCCTATATCTTTGTAGTTTTTATTTTATTTCAGAATAAGTTATTATTATTTCATGAGAATTACTCTTTATGTAATAATGCCAAGTAAATAAGGAAGTGAAGGCTTTTGTTTTTTTATTTCCTTTTAAGAAAAAAAAAACATTTTGTGTCATGTTCCACACTGTGAAAAGACATACTATAGAACTAAAAGGTCACTAGAATCTGAATAGCTGATCATATTTACTTACACATTTAGTGTCTACTTAATCATGTTCTTAATGTAAAACCACAGATAGGGACATTGGATATTTTCCTACAACAATCACATTAACTTACTGGATAAACAAATATGTCCCCTCAAATGTGTCTTTCAGTTTATGCCATTTATTTCTTCTATTAAATAATTAGTTCAAATATAAAAGTGTGCTGAAAAGGAAATCATTAAATTGCATTTAAATGTGTTACACAAAATCTCTCATTACCTCTTATAGAATTATTTTTAACTTCTGAAGGAAAAAAAAAGGAATAATAATTTTTAAAATAGCTGAGGTTTTCATGAATGAAAAATGGTTGGGCCACAGCAAATTCACTGGTGGCTGAATTCTGTAGAATTTGCTCAGAATATCCCTTCACTTAGGAAAGTACAATCTCACTGTTTCAGAACTATTTATGATAAGAGAAAAACCAGTAGATTAAAACAACTTAGATCAATGAGCTTCTGAAGAAACAGTGGTAATATTACTATAGCTCTGAAGCAAGACACCAAGAAAATTTGACAAACTGATGGTCTTATTAATGTGTGTTTCCATTACATGAAGGTGGAGCAAGGAAGGGAGCCTCTTTAGAAATTAGTCTCCATTTGTGCTTATTTTCTAAAAGATTAGTTTACTGTGGTACAATTTATATGTTAAACCTCTGCTCTCATAAAAAGGTTCTGCTAACATCTATTCCTACACTAGTCTACTCCATGCTTCAACCCAGTAATTGGTGAGGCTTAGAATGTCTCCATTTCTACCAGATGCCTGAGATCTTGGGTTAACACTGGAAATAATTGCACTGGAAAACACGCATGTGGATACAAAGTAGTGAAATATAGCAGGTGGGATTATACTGTGACTGAAGTACTCTACAGCCCAGGGCTCCGTGTTAGGACTAAAAATTCACTCCCCCAGCTGTTGTGAAGTTTGTGAATTAACAACTTTCAGCCATACAGATCAGCCTCCCAGGAGATCTCACATCTAATGAGTAGCATAAGACAGCCTATACAAACACATCCTCTTCCCCCAACTGGGTACAATTCTAAAAGGCCAGCCAGCTATGAGCTACCCATGGAGTTGACTGAAGCCTTACTGCGACTACTCCGTAGCCCAACTTATGCCTCCACTCAGGGCTTTGTCCTTCCTTTCAGCCACAACTGTTCATCTTGACGGCCCTCACTAAGGACCTTCTAGGATGGAATCTCATCTTAGAGTAAATCAACTTCCTAGGGACTTATGGTAGGCAGAATTCTAAAATGGTCCCCAAGATTTCTGACACCTAGTAACCACATCTTGTGTCATCCCTTCCCCTTGAGCGCTAAGAGAATCTGTGAGTGTGACGGACTGTTACTCTCATAATTAGGTTATGTTATGTGGCAAAGGTAAAGAAATTTGCAGAGGCAATTAAGATCCCTAGTCAGTTGACTTTGGGTTAACAAGAAGGCATATTGCCCTGTGTGGGCCTGGGCTAATCAGGTGAGCCCTCATTAAAGAGACATTCTCAGGTCGCTATGCCGTGAGAGAGGCATGTGGCTAGGACGTGAAAGCACCTCTAGGAGCTAACGGAGACTCCCAGCCAATAGCCGGGAAGACAGTGGGGCCTCAGTCCAGGGCAGTCAGCCACAGGGCCCTGCCAATAACCTAAATGAGCTCAGAAATGGGTTCTTCCCTAGTCAAGCTTCCAGATGAGAACACCTAAATTTCCAGATGGTCAACACCTAAACTTCATCCTTAACTTTAGCCCAGCACCCAGATTTATGACCCACAAAAACTATGATCATAAGTACGCATTGTTTCAAGACACTAAAGCTTTTGTAATTTGTTATGCAGCAAAAGAAAACCAACATAAGAACACAGTCTGCAAGATTATATTGATAGGAAAAAACAGAATAAAGATAGCCAAAGACTAGAAAGAGAGCTGAAGATGACCACAGTAATATACAAAACTTTTTTCCTATAAAACTCCCACAAAGGATCCAAATTGGAAACCAAACAGTATATAGAAGAGGAGGGAGCTGTGAGGCTGAAATCAGGAGGGGCCAGAGGGAAAGGGCTTTGAAACAGCTGGGGTAGATAGCCCCACCCCTTTCCTGTGTATGTAAGACAGCAGGTAGCAGCAGTTTGCCCCAGCTGAATCCTCAGAAGTAGTCTCTGAAAGAGTGTGTTTCATCTAGAAAGGACACAAGATGAGCTAAAAATAGAGAGAGAGAGATTAGCAGAGACTGCAGTAACTCTGGGCCTCTACCATGGACTTGGACCAAGGGAAAGAGAAGACCCCTCCACTCATGGAGACGGTGACTCACATAAGTTATTATCCAAATCAGTCTCCTTTAGAGAGTAAAAGGGGACACTATTAGTAATTACGATATAACAACAGGAACAAACTGGGAAGTGTGGTCCCCCTAGCGGAGAGTGGAATGAGCTAAAATATTTGAGCCCACAGCAAAGTTTTCCTCTGGCTGTTGTGGAGGCTTCTGTCTTCTTAACCCATTCCCCATTCACTACTATCTTTTAACACAATCTGCCCACACATCCAGAGTCTGCAGGCAAAGTCATAGCACTCATGGAAGACTTTGAGTAAAAAGACCTAAAATGAGCAAAAGAAGTACATGTCAGCTACCTTTGGTAAAGTCAACGCAGTTCTTTATTCATTTATAAAGAAACTAAAAATATTTGTTTTTATGGAAAAACCAAGGGCATGAAAAAAAATTCAAGATGAACAAACATAAGCACCGGTCTTATATGAAACAGAAATGACATAATAACAGAAGAAAATGTTGAAGACATTCTAATCTCAAAAAAATTTAAGAAGCTCTGCCATGAATGAAACAAGAATAAGCAATTTACAAAAAAGGAGCAAGCCATGAACAAGAAAGGGTGCTTAGAAATTAAATACATTTGCGGCCAGGTGCGGTGGCTCACACCTGTAATCCCAGCACTTTGGGAGGCCAAGGCAGGTGGATCACCTGAGGTCGGGAGTTCGAGATCAGCCTGACCAACATGGAGAAACCCTGTCTCTACTAAAATACAAAATTAGCCGGGCGTAGTGGTGCATGACTGTAATCCCAACTACTCAGGAGGCTGAGGCAGAAGAATCGCTTGAACCCGGGAGGCGTAGGTTGCTGTAGTTGGAGATCGCACCATTACACTCCAGCCTGGGCAGGAAGAGCGAAACCCTGTCAAAAGAAAGAAGGAGAGGAGGGGAGAGAGAGAGAGAGAGAGAGAGAGAGAGAGAGAGAGAGAGAGAGAGAGGAAGGAAAAGAAAAAAGAAATTAAATACATTTGCTAAAATTAAAAGCTAAATTGCTTACTAAATTGAATGGTTATGAATGACATAGAAAATGTAAACAAGGAAATCTCCCAGAATATTAAGCAAAAAGGTGAAGTGGGAAATTATGAATAAAAAATAAGTTAAGATTTATGGGCTGGGTGTGGTGGCTCATACCTGTAATGCCAGCACTTTGGGAGGTCAAGGTGGGCAGATCTCTTGAGCCCAGGAGTTTGAGACTACCCTGGGCAACATAGGAAGACCTCCATCCCTACAAAAAATGAAAAAATTAGCTGAGCATGGTGGTGCACACCTGTTAAGTCCCAGCTACTTAGGAGGCTGAGGTGGGAGGATCGATTTAGCCCAGGAGGTCAAGGCTACAGTAAGTCCTCATGGTGCCACTGCAGTTCAGCTTGGGCAACAGAGTTAGGCCCTGTCTCAAAAAAAGAATTATGGAGGAATAATTTAGAAGTTCCAAAAGCTATTTGATAGGAGTTGCACAAGAGAAAACCAAAGTAATAAATAAATAAGGAGAAAAATGTCATTGAAATAAGACAGTGTCCCTGAGCTTAAATACATACTCTTTTCATATTGAAAATGCAATCTGATTGCCAAGCACAAAGAGTAAATATTCATCCTTAGAAATCTTCTGACAAAGTTTGAAAACTTCAAATGTGAAAAGAAAATCTAAAGTTTGGTGATTTGAGGCTGGAGTAGGTTTCTTTACACATGAACTCTGAGTGCTTGAAACAATGTCGCAATTCTTTAGAGGTTCTTAGGAAAAATGATTTTGAACCTACATTTCTAAAAACCAGTTAATTATTAATTAAGTGTAAGAACAAAACTTAGACATTTTCTGACATGCAAAAAATTTTAAAACTTACCTCCCACATATACTCTTTCTTAAAAAACAATTACTTGCATATGTATTTCTATAAAAAAAAGAATGCCATGATGAAAACGTATGTCTCTTCTGTCAGTAACAAAAAAGAAGGAGAAATTCAGAAAAGGAAACAAACTGCTTTATCAACAAGTCATTTAAGTGTGAATAAAATTATGAGTTTATGAGTTATTGACGGAGTTTAAGAGAAACTACTTTTTCTTGATGCTTGGAGTTTTCACCACTAAATGTTACATATTTAATGACACAGGATCATATGTTTTTTTCTTTTGGGGTAAAACTACTCAGCTCTTCAGTAGATGATATGTACATAATAAGGGCATTTAGCTTTTTAAATTGACTTATATATAGCACATAGAAAAAGTATAGATGAGAAGGTAAACATTTTAAAATCTTTAAAATGTTTTAAAATCCAACTCACTAGGGAGACCCAGCTATGGGTACTTGAACACATGGAGAACCAGAAATGTTATTGCAGATATGATTTACTGCACCTCGAATGCTCCCATCCACTCCCAAGACTCTTCCATGATCTCATTTCTTTTCCCTTTTTCTCACACTTTTTTAAAATCATAGCTTCTTTAGTAAACAGCAGCAAATAATTTTTGATTCCTGGATTTCAAGGCAGTCTTCATTTGTACAACCGTGTCCATACTTAGCTTTCATAATGATGTATTTCAAGTATACTATGAGCTTTATTTTCTCATATAATAAAACCACAGGGATCAACTGCTTAAGTTCTTTAGCATATTAGTCACCATAACCCTAGAATTTGTAACAGATAAACCCTGAAATCTCACTGGCCTAACATACATAGAGTTATTTCTTGCTCAACAGAGGGTGAAAGGGCAGCCATTTCACCTTCACTCAGTTATTCAGGGAACTAAGCTAACTGAACCTCTGCCATCTTCAGTATTTGATTCTCAGATAGCCTCAGACATAGACATCTAGCCAGCAGATTGTTTAAGAGAGAGAATAGAGGATTGTGGGAAGTTTCATGGAACACATCTAAAAGTGAGATACATCAGTCTGTCCACATTCCATTGGCCGAGACTTAGTCATATGTCCACACCTAATTGCAAGGGAATCTGGAAAATATGAAATATAATCTAGCTTACTGCACAAGGAGATGGGGAAAATAGGTTTGGTGAACAACAAGCCACTTTGTCCCAAAGAATGCTATTTAAAGTGTTAACCAAAGTCTGAAATAACTGCAGTGTGGTTAACCACTGACTCAGCCCAATCTCATCAATTAGTTTGTAAGTAGCTGCAGGACAGGATACATGGTTTAAACATCTTTGCTTTCTTAGCACCTTCCTTTGCACGACTAGGTGTTAGAGAAAGTCTTGGAGGAATTAATTTACTTAATTATATTCTAGTAGCAAAGACAAATTAATGCGGCTACCAGAGTGAAAAATTATCTCCTTTCTCAATGAAAAAATCAAACCAAGTATTTTGAACTGATTATATTTTTATTAAAATAACTATAAGACAATGAACCCATAATTGGTTATTCCAAATAATAGCTGAGTTAGTGATTTTCAATATTTGTTTTATTATTGAACGCAAAAGCAATGGTAAAGACTGCAAAATACAAACATTCTCTCATTTTTCTTAAAGGAACAAAAACATGCAAGAAAAATATAATGATACAATAAATTGGTAACTTCCTAATTTGCTACAAAAGAAGCATTTATCAGGTGATGCTTACATGTGTATGCTGCAACAAACCATTAACGTAATAAACCCAAGTCTAGTAAATCAACCAAGCAAATAAGTCCTCAAATATAGCAGATGTTATAGGGGTGCCTCAACCTCTGATTCACAGATCCCAATCAAAGGATGAGAGAGAGTAATGGATGGAGATAAAATTTCAAATATAGGAATTTTAGAAATGTGTAAATTGTTGGGCATAGTTTGTGAATCTGCAAACCAAATGAGGGTGCAGTAGCAGTGGAGAGAGCCATGCAAAAGCGATTCCAAAAAACATTCACTGTCTTTTGTAGTTTAATTATGAGCCATTACGGTATCAATTAAACCAAACCAAAGAGCATCAGAAGAAGTGTGATTGTGTGAAGAAGTATATGGGTACAAAAAAATTACCTTTGATAGATACATAAAACAAACACTCATTATCAAACAGTGATTATTTAAACATGAATATCATAAAGAAGATATCAAAAGTGAGGGCCAGGGAGTAGAATTATTTTTAAAATTTCAGTGGAGAGTCACAGTTACTAGTAAAGACAGAGCCTATGATATAAGCCTGGGGTGAGTGACTTAGATGGCATTGAGGGCAAGACGGTTGAAGAGGAGAAGACCAGGACCTAAGAGGAAAGGATTATATATGAGAATAATCACATCATCAAGAAAGTTGACAAGACGGATGTTGAAGGACTGACATTAAGCCAGGTACTAAAAATCTCCAGACACAAAGGATTCAGGGCTCCATAGGTAACCACAACTCGAAGAGATAATACGTGGGTGGTCAAGCATCAGATCCAAAGTTCGATTTTCCTTTATTGGGGACGGGGTGAGAATAGTTTGCAAACACCAATAAAAACACAAGAGGGTAGAAAAGGAATGTGAGACAAAATAGGCACCAAGTGACAAGGCTAGGAGGGAAAGCAGTGTCCCCAGGGAAAGCTAGGAAAATGTAGCAGATTTTGCTAATGATGGACTGTTGTGTTTTCTTCACGTGAATAGACTTGAGGTGGTGGAATGCATTCCGTAAAAGGTGCTTCACGATCCTTCCAAGACTGAGTAGTGCGTTCAAAAGTGCTAACAGACCAAAACACGTGTGGGTCTGCTTTCCTCAAGCTCTTTTGTCCTCTGGGGAAGAGAAGCCCTATAAAATTTGAAGGCTAGACACCCAGGCTTGTAAGTCTAAAGAAAGAAAATGGCATTTCAGAGGCCAATTGTGACATAGCGCGTTTTACATTTTACTTGCTTTTGTTTTATATTTGGGAAGTGCTTAGCTTTTTGAATGGAAGTGGGGGGTTCCAGTAGTGATTAGGCCATCAAATGATGACAGCTAAATAGATCAGCACACTAGCTGGACTGCTGGATTTAATCAGGCAGATCTCATTTGGATTTCAGAATGATGCTCACATCTTTGCTTTTGAAATGTGTTACAGTTTGCACTGTTATAAAAAGAACCTTACCAGACTTGAGAATATGAAAGGAGACAGGGGGAAAATTCCCTAACACATTGTTTTTTACCCCAGAAACCTTACAATACAACTTGTCATCATTTTTAGTATTTTGTACCCCTACAAGTTAAATGTGGTTTAGAACATATCTAGAAAATTATCTTCAAGAAAAACTCAACTCAGGTATACCTTGGGGTACAGCGTCTTTCACAAGTTGAGGTCCAGATACATTTATGCATAATTCAAAATTATGACTTTCAGACTTTATGACTGCAATCCAGAGCAAGAAATGCATTTTATATTTTAACCTATTATACATATATATTAATAAATGTATACATTAATAAAGGCACATACTACACATATTAAATAAGATTTTAATAGAAAATATTTATTCTTTGGAATCAAATGCACTATCATATTTTTATTTTATCTCCTATTTTATATGCTGGTCTAGTAAAATGACTTCATGACCTACCAATTGGTCACAAATAACAGTTTGAAAAACATGTTTTTAAATGGCAATATGGAATTGCTCTATGCTTTGCTATTTCTATTTCTTCAGTCTCTGAAATAGAACAAATGGCACTCTCTTTTAAAAAAAAAAAAAAAAAAAAAAAAACCACCAATAACCAGAATAAGTTAAAATTGTACAGTAAACAAAACAGTTGCTATTTAATGAGGGCCAAGCAGAGAGCTAAATTTTTGCATTCATTATCTTATTTAATCATCACAGCAACCCTATGAGGTAGGTACTTTTTTCAAGATACATTTCCCATTGCAGAAATGATGGAAGTGAAAGTGTTAATACAACAGTACACTGTATTGCCCATACCACCCCATATTTCCTCACCACAGTTTACTGGGTACTAGTGGGCACAGCAGGGGATAAAACATGATCTACACCTTTAGGAATTTCTGCCACACTGTGTTGATTCTCTCACATGAAGCACAGTGAAAAGACTATACAGTATATGTCACATATTCCAGTTGATCAGACATTTCCATGTTCATTATCTTTGCAACTCAACTTCTTAAGGTAGTACAGCTTGAACTTCAGAAAACTCACACAATAGCTTTTAGAATTCTCATGCTTTTATCTCTTTCTATTTTTTAGTCTCTGGTATCAGATGGTTTCCATCTCCTCAAAATGCCGCTGCTAGTTATCTAATTTAACATTGTTAGTGGCAGCCAGGGAAACTTTGAGATATAGCCATTTCATCAATTATCTCCAGCTGGGAGGATTTAGTGCTTTTTAAGTAAGGCCGCAATATCAAGTTCATCTACACTATTAGTGAGGTCTTTATCACTGCCAAGTTCAGAAAGTGCTGAAGCATTTAAAGTGTTTTTTGTCTTTGTACTTTGGGTATAGTTCATTTTCTTGCTCTTGCAGAACTTGGGTTTCATCTCCAAGAGAACCACCACTCAAAATCAAGTCAAGGCAGAATGATGGAATGAATGTGCCTCAGGTCAAGCAAACAGTTAGCATTTACTGATGTCCCCCATGTTCAAAGCTCTATACTAGAACCGATAGGAAACTTCAAAGGGAATAGAAGTCTGATGTGATCATTAGTGCCGCTGATGAAGACTTCTACGCTTTCCAGACATACAGTAACGTCACACTTCTCTACCCCTGGGAGTCAGGTGCGGCACAACGTCTTGCTTCACAGATGAGCAGAGTCACTTCCAGGCTAAGTTTTAAGAGCCAGTGTATGATTTACTATGCTCTCCCTTTCACTCTTTCCTTTCTGTTTCTCAGCGGTGATCCAAACAGGAGCTGCTTGGGCCCCAAAGTAAGGCAAACTGGAAAACAGCCCTGACTGACCCATGCTACATGGATGGTGTTGGGTAATAATAAAAAAACGAAAACAAAAATAAACAAACAAGCAAAAAACCAGTTTTTGCTTTGAACCACTGAGTCTTGAGACAACTGACCCTTGGCAAATTTAAATCTCTAAAGATATTTTAAAACAGCTTTAAAAACACACCAAAAAATGTAAATAAGTGGAAAGTACAAATGAATAATGTAAATTATGTGTAAATAAAAGATAAAGGAGAAAATATAGAGGTTGAATATGGGTAGGAATTTCCACTTGAATTGTACAAGAGGCATGGGGAATAGGAGGTGTGCATGAAACACTGCGTGTAAAGGTGCAAAGGGAAAAATGAAGTCACATGAGCAAAGCTGCAGTTGATTTGTTTGGTGGAGCAAAGAACTAAGAATTGAAATACCTGAGAAAAGGAAGAAAAGGCAGTTGGGAGGAGGCTGCAAGGACCAGACACAGGTGTTCAGGCACTGATACTAGCTCATTTATTCTTCACTCATTCATTCATACATGGATTCAATAATGATTATAAGCTAGGAACCCTACCAGTCAGATGCTTGGAAACTGAAGATGAGTGATTTTGTGATCACTAGTCTTAGATCTCATCATTTTGTAAGGTTCACATAAAAAAACAATCCCAACATATTATAGAATTTCATACCAGACATTTGTGCTACGAGAAACACAAAGCCAGAAAGGAGTCAATTCACATGTAGATTGTTGTAGGGTATAACACGGTGAAACCCCGTCTCTACTAAAAAATACAAAAAATTAGCCGGGCGAGCTTGCAGTGAGCCTGTAGATCCGGCCAGCTGCACTCCGGAGCCTGAGGCAGACAGAATGGCGTAGACTCCGTCTCAAAAAAAAAAAAAAAAAAAAAAATAAGAAGATGAAGGAATCTGGCAAGATTTTAAAACAAAACATGGCATTTGAACAGAATCTTCAGAAAGGATTGATCATAAAGATAAGGGGAAAAAAGGCATTTCAGTCAGGGAAAAGAGTATTTATTCAGTATTCATTGGGTCAACATGTTTTATATAGGTGTTTTCCTAAAGGACTCTGTATTTTTGTCTCACAAGAAGACTAATCAGTGTGTATTTATCAAACACACACTGTCTGCCAGGCACTGTGCTAGCCTTAGGATATGACAGTAGGGGAGATAGTCTCCCTTTCCTCACATTCTAGCTGGGGAAACGTGAGATACTTTATTGAACAATAATTAAAATAAATTGTGATCAGGGCTCTGACAGAGGAAAGCAGGTTGCTATACCAGCACATAGCAAGGGCACCTAATAGGGTCAAGACTACCTGAAGGAAGTTACCTTTGGTTGAGATGTAAAAGGTAAATAGGAGTTAGCCAGATGAAGAGGAAGGGGAGGAGAGTTTCAGTGAGAGGAACCAAGCTGTGGGAGACTTGGACGTGGAGAGGGTATATACCATAGAAACTGGAAGGAGTTCAGTATGGCTGAGGCTTAGAGGAGGGAGCACAGGGCAGAGGAGAGACTTGCAGCTGAGAAGGGCAGGAGCAAACTTCAGAAGTTTACACCCTATCCTGAAATCTTAGGAGAGCCTTTGAGACATTCTAAAGAGGAGGGCATGGTAAACTGTGTGTTCTAGAAAACAGCGGGTGTGACAGACAGAAGAATGGAAAAGAATCAGGGCCAGACACAAGGAGACCATATAACAGGCTCTTACAGGAGCCCAGGAGAAAGATAATGGCAGTTTACCAGGTTAGCAACTGTACAGACAGAAAGTCTTAAGTGTATTTATGACAAATATTTAAGGTAATGATGTAATCTGGCTTTGGGTTACGTATGAAGGGAAAGAAAATTGAGGATCCCTGCAAAGATTTTGGTTTCTAGTCCTGGCAAGTAGACATACAGTAGTGTCATTCAGTGACAAAGAAAACAAGAATTTGCAAAATCACTAAAAATTTTTTCAAAACAAATCTATACGTAGGGAACCAGGTTTACTCAACACCACAAGAAATGTAGTTCTACCTGGAGAGAGGTAAAAGTAAAATTTGACTTAAGTTGAGATTATAAAGGCATTTCTATGCCAATGCTAAAGCAGCTAATTGAATGACAGTGCCTGCCAGATTCTGAGCAGAAGACAGAGTAATCTGATTTCATGTAGAAAGATAACTCTGGAGAAAGTGTGAATGGAGGATTGAAAGAGAAAATGGCTAAAGATGAAGCAGGAGATTATTTCAATTGTCCAGGCAAGTGATCATAAGGTCATAAACTTAAGTAGCCATGATGGGATTCAAGAGGAAGAAACAATAAAGATTTAGAGGAGAGAACCAATGGGTTTTTATGATAATTACATGTGATGGGGTGAGGAAAAGAGGGGTGCTGAAGATGAGCCAGATATTCTACTTTGGGAGACTGGAGGAGTAGCAATTCCATTAATGGAAAGATATTCTTTAGACCAGGAGAAGTTACAGGAAAAACAACAAATCTGGTTTGGACATGTTGAGTGTGACATATCTGTGAGACACAAAAGATACTTAACAATGTTTGTTGTAATTATGTATCTGGAGCTTAGGGAGGAGGTTGGGTCATGAAAGTTGCAACATATATTAGAGTCAAGGGGAGGGATGATAATTGCTCATAGAGGAAGAAAAGAAGAGAAAGAGGAAACCCTAGGGGATTTAACATCTAAGACGTTGATGGGTGGAGGTAGAAATGATCAAGAAGCAAATCACCCTAAGCTCTGAAGCTGGAGATCCACTCAAAGACAAAGAGATTTCAGGGTGCTTGTCATGTATACATGCTAGAATTGAAAAGTAAGAAGCTGGGGAATGGGAGACCAGCTTGAAAACTATAGCAGCAGACCAGCCCCCCAAAATGATAGATTTCAGCCCCAGTATATTGTAGTATTTCATAGGAGACATTTGTGCTACCAGAAACGCAAAGCCACAGAGGATTTCTTTTAGATGTAGGGTTGTAGGGTATAGGATATAAATGAGAAGATGAGAGAATCTGGCAACACGTTTAACACTTATAAAGATATGAATGAGGATAAGCCTTTGACTATAATGAATAACAAAAAATACATGTCAAATTAAAGTTCCTTTCTTCACACAATCTTTTTTCTCATAAATCTGACAATTTTGATTGAAACAAACCCACTAGATTAAAGAGTGACTATTCAGTCACTTGTGGAGTCAAGAACTAACAGTAACTTTTATTAGTTGGGCGAATGGGCCAGAAAGAATGGAAAAATAACTTATAGTAATTTGGCTGTTTGACTACTCAACTGAGAACCTGTCATAAGGCATCAATTTAAGGGTGCCTGCAGCAGTGTTCAACTCCAAACAAGGTCAGTAAAAAACGACAAGTGCACAAGCAAAGAGGCTCCACCGATTCAGGCATAATACTCCCTCCATATCTATTTGGAGACTCTTGAGACGGCTCTGGTGTTTTTGTTTTACAAGTCCTGACCAGCACGTGTATGACATAATGACATGTCAGTGCCTACCAAATATCAGTGTAAAGTATTAGTTTTGAATTTACCCAGGCATCTCATTAAAATGAAAAATACACTGTAAACTTTCTAATGAACCTGAGCCTCTGTCTGGTTTGCTCATAACTCAGGAAAAGTCATAAACAGAAAGATACTTGTCTCTATCCATAGCCAGGGCCCCAACTAAGTACTGCATTGTGAAATGAGTCATTTTCCTGTAAGCAATGATTTGAAATGTGCTATAATTGCTATGCTGCCCATGTCACCCAAGGAGAAAACAAAACATCTAAGTAACATCACTATGCCTTACAAACTGTCAAACATTCATCGATGATTTCATCTCATACTGGTGATGACCCTTCAGTGGTTTCTTTTACAATAACAGACCTGCCAACTTGGTCTGAGAGAAGAGGAAACTCACAGAAAGCAGAGCACTGGGCTCATAATTAATTTTATCACTATCATCCGGGCAAAACCCAGAAGCCTATATTTTAATTGGCTTGCTAACATATTTGAAAACAATATTTCTAATGAGATTATATTTTTCCACATTCAGAAATAATGAGAGAAAAAAGCAACAGTTGTATTTTAAAATATCTTAATACTTGGTATTGGGAATTTAGGAAGCTATTATCTATTTAGCATAAGTCAACTTGACATTCTGCTGAAACTAAGATTTTGTTCTGGTTAAAAAGCACTTGGAGGCCCTGGCATGAACAGCTGGATTAACAAAATGGAATAGAGGAAACATCTGCATTACTTTGCTAGGGCAGCCGTAACGAAAACCCACTAATTTGACAGCTTAAAGAAAAGACATGTATTATCTTATAATTATGGGAGCTAGAAGCTCAAAATCAAGGTGTCATCAGAGTTGACTTTTTCTGAGGACTGGGAGGGGAGAATCTATGCCAGACCACTGCTCTTTATTTGTGGATGGTCATCTTCTCTCTGTGTCTTTTCATATCATCTCCCCTCTATGCATGTCTAGCTCTGTGTCAGATTTCCCCTTTATATCTTTATAAAGACACAAGTCAGATTAGGGCCCTCCCTAATGGCTTATTTTAACTTGGTTACTTCTGTAAAGACCTTTATCTACAAATAAGGTCACATTCTTAGATACTGGAGGTTGGGACTCCAATGTATCTTTTTTGGGGAGAAACAATTCAATCCCTACCAATAGTTAAAATAATCCTTCTGGGAGTGCAAATGAATTGCTTTATTTCCATCCATTTACATGTTTGCTATCAACTGTCTCAGCTAACAAGATAAAACAAAGACAAATCAGAGCTACATTGTCACAAAGTTTCCTTGCTGAGAGGTTGGGTTGGTAATGCCTGTCCGGTTCATTAGAGACAGATATATCACGAGTAATTTACTTGCAGACTCCCGCCATTATTGTCTCAGTGAAACTGACTAGTGAATGTCTACATGCCTATTCATCCGATATCATTTATGACCATTACCATTCACCAAATTTTTAAATTCCAGTAGCATGGAATCCTAGAATTCTACATTTAAATGTATCTATCACTGACATTCTTAGGGATTCTAAGTATTATCTCTAGCAAAATATCTTCCTCTCTAAAGCTGAACAAAAGAACACTGCAATGTGACAAATGAAGATGAATTTGGACTTTGCATCTGAGAAAGTCTATAGAGACTTAGACTCACTCGCACTGACCTGGACTCACAGAGTTTTATTCTGTGAAAAAGCAAGAACGTTACCACGATATTACCATCATAGAGGATCAAATAGGCCATTTCCTGCCCCACTGCATCATCCTGATCAAACTCAGAAAGTGAACTCTCTTCTAAAGAAATAATTCAGTATATATAAAAAGATATTCATCTAAGAATTATTTCTAGTAGCAGAACTTTAAATGTGTACTCAATCATCAATAAGTAAAGATACTATTAACTATGTTATGTTTACTCTATGAATGATTCAAGTGGTAAACACAAAGATTATATAGCATCATGACCATGTGATTCTACAGCAAAATACACAATTTACAGCTCTGTTCATGCCCACAAAGTTTTCAATCAACTTTTCAGGGCCTTCCTCTTAAATTTAAGGAGAAAACAAAGGATAATCAGATAACTGACGAAAGGTCCTAATGTAAAAGGCAGAGCACAAAACAAGGTAGGTGAGGGAAGCTACTTGGAGGTGAGAGGCTACAGAACAAGAAAACTTCCAAGTAAAACTATCACCTATATCAGTGAGATATGTAAAGTATCATACATGAAATGAGAATAAGTATTATTTAAAAATTGTTAAAGAAAAAAATCAGAGTTCAAAAATTTTTGAAATTAAATATAAGAGAGAAGAAATAACAAATGAATGGGATAATTGGAATACTGAGAAAATCTCCAAAAATTAAAGTAAAAAGAGATAGAAAATAAGTGGAAAACATTTAAAAAAATTGGACAATAGTTCAGGCAGTCCAACTGAAAAATCCAGAAAATGGAGAGGAGAATATTATTTTAAAAATCATAAAAATACCTCAGACTTGAAGGGTGATAGTTTTAAGACTCCAAAAAGCTTTTCAGGTACCCACCATAATTTTTAATGGACTTACTACAGCATATAATTATGAAATTTGGGAATGAAGAAAAAGATATAAAAATTCAGGAGAGAAAAAACATCAAGTTACATACAAAGGATCAGGAATCAGAAGGATGCTCCATTTTTCAATAAACAAAAGAAGATGGAATATAATAGAGCAATGACTTCAAATTTCAAATGATTAATTCCAACTCAGAATTCAATATCCAGCTAAATGAGCAGTTAAGTATGAGGGTCAACTCTAAAGACCTTCAGACATGCAAGGTGTCTCCAATATGGGATTCCCCAGAAACAACTCCAAAAACAAGGACTTTAATGCAAATAGTTGATTTGGGAACTGCCAGGGAGCACTGGCAGGGGAATGGAGAATTGAGAACAGGAAGAGAAGGAGCCCAAGAAAGGATGCTTTATTGGATACGTCACCTCAGTGGACAACTGGGATTCAATCCTCCTTAAGAACTGCAGGAAACAGAACACGCATCGTAACTATCTTTGCCAAGGGGTGAAAAAACTGATCCATCACTGGCTGAGAGCTTCTCCTGTATATGAACCCTGAGAAACTGTCATGTGGAGTCAGAGGTGCATGTAGTCATGTCCATTAACATAGACAGAATTTTAAACAACGAAGGAATCTAAGAGGACACCAACAACATCTGCTACAGGTCTCACAACATTTACTTTCTCCTTAAGTTATTCAAGGAGCTGTTTCATGGAAATGATGTAGCAAACCAGAAAAGAATATGATACAATAAGGCCAGTAAACAGAGGATGCAATTCAAAAGACAGATAAAGAGCACCCTTGGGTTAATGGTAAATGGACATCCAAGGTAACAACCACACAGCAACCAGGTGAGATTTAAGGAGGTCAGTAAGCCCCAGGAAAGATGTGCCCAAGAACATGACATGGATAGAGCATCTGATGTGTTTCAATGTATGGGAGCAGACTGAGACAACTGAGGGAAACATCAATGTTGAATAAGTGATAAGTACAAAGAGAATTAAGAAAACAAATAAGCAAGACAATTAGTAACTCAAAGGAAAAACAAAAAGTTGTGCAAAAACAGAAAAAAAAATCATAGAATACTATATGAATAATGTAGTGTTCTGAATTTTGTATCTTGACAAAATGTCATATCTGTGCATACAGATCTACCATATTTTAAAAGTCAGATAATAGCTCCTTAATAAGAATACATTGTAATTCATGTAACAGTCTCCTAGTATAGGCATTTCAGTCATTTCCAGTTTTATTTTATTACAAATGATGCTAATATAAACATCCTTGAAATTTTCTGGAGGACATAGTAATGGAATTTCTAGGTCAAATGGTAAACACAAATAGAGTTTTGATGACTTTTTTCTAAATTCTTCTCCAAAAAAGTTTCATCCATATAAACTCTCACCAACAGTGCACAGTCCTTTTCTCCCACAATAGATATTACCAATTTACTTTTTGTGAGGTTTTTTCTTTTTGACAATTAAAACTACAAGAGTAAAGAGGGAGAATTTCGTATTTAAAATAATTATGTCTATGTATTATTTTAATTTTGTTTCAATGCATTATTTTTAAATTGGACTTAAACAATTGATTGTTTTAATCTAATTAATTCAATCTTCATACTGTACTGGCAAAATTTTCAAAATAAATAATGTCCTAAAGACGTGAAAAAGAAAAATACGTAATTCCCATTTCTTAAATGAGGTATAGGATAATTAATAAAAATTAGTGACAATAAATGGGAAATCATATTAAATTATGTGGATGGATGCCTACTCCTTAATTTGCACAGCCTTTTAGATCTCTACTAAGACATTCTGCCACCCACAGATACAGATCTAACTGTGGCATAAGAATTTTACATACCCTCTCCTAAATTTCTAAGAATTTCTACTCTTAACTTCCTCTAGTGTTAACAATCTCCTTCATTAAGACAAGCATTGATTTATTTGCAGTGAGAATGTTTCTGACAGGGTTTGAAACTAATTATTTTGTCCTAGATACACAAAAATAGATTCTTATGTTTTACCAACTTCACAAAACCATGGACCATCCTCTACTAAATAAAACCCAAAACCTTAACTGAGTAACTTAACAGCAAAATCTTATTATCACGAAGAGTTTAAACCTTAGTCCTTTTAAACAGCTATTGGCTATCAAACTAAATAATTTATGCAAAAATCACATTAATCTGGCCATTTTTTTCAAATTAACTATTTCAAATTTTTAATTGTCAAAAATCCTAACGGAGACTCTGAATTCACCAACGTCCCAGTTGTGACTTTAGAATAGTTACGGTTCCAATAATTGTTCTGAATTGTGTTCCAATGAAAACCTCCTTAACAAAATTGAGAATATAATCTGGGCACTGTTTGTATTTGGCATGTGCAGGGAATAGAGGAGCAGAGCAACCTCTCCGTCCAGGCAGTGCGTTTTGCGTAAGTTCATTATTATTATTATTATTATTACTTTTTTTTTTTTTTTTTTTTTTTTTTTTTGAGACGGAGTCTCTCCCTGTCGCCCGGGCTGGAGTGCAGTGGTGCAATCTCGGCTCACTGCAAGCTCCACCTCCCGGGTTCACGTCATTCTCCTGCCTCAGCCTCCCGAGTAGCTGGGACTACAGGCGCTCGCCACCTCGCCCGGCTAGTTTTTTTGTATTTTTAGTAGAGATGGGGTTTCACTGTGTTAGCCAGGGTGGTCTGGATCTCCTGACCTCGTGATCCGCCCGCCTCGGCCTCCCAAAGTGCTGGGATTACAGGCGTGAGCCACTGCGCCCGGCCCAGTTCATTATTAAAGGGTTGCTGATGAATAAAATGTCATAGATACACAGGAGTAAGGCAGGGAAAGAATGTAAACTGGAAACCTGGATACTGCAAAGAATCACATAGTACAGGAGGGCCAGAAGTCCTTTCCCATTCTCTATATGGTCAGACCCCTAGTTGAATATTCATTCATCCTGAGCTCCACAGGAATATAGAGAAGCTGGAAGGAGTTGGGAAGTGAACGCTGAAGATGATGAAAGGGTTGTACTAAGAAAGAAATGAACAGATTGCTAAACTTGGAAAAGGAGGGAACTCTATTTAAAAAAGGCTTCCGAGTAATGGGACCAATTAATAGACAAAAATAGAATCTCAGCTGCTTTTCATTCCCACTGTGAACAGAATAAGAGAAAACAGGTGGAACTAAACATGAGGGTGGAGGCTGCCAACAGTTTAGCAAGTCAGGAGCAGCAGTGTGTACAGCAACCAGTTGTGATATTCCAATCCACACGATCTGTAAAGTAGGGCAATGGTAGAGGTAAATGTGGTCACTGTCACAAGAGACTAAAACGAATGAGTGCTTGAGGGAGGGAGGAAGTATTTCTAAAAGAACGAAGTGCAAGACCCCACTTCCAGACTAGCAGTCAATAACTTGTATGGCAGTCAAACATGTAAATTAGAGTAGCGCTGGAGCTGGGCAGCCTGGGTTTGAATCCTGCTCTTCCATTTGCTGGCTTGCTGTCCCTAGACAAGGCACTTAACCTATCTGTTCTTCCATTTCCTTATCTATAAAAGGGGAAAATCAGTGTTAACCTAGTGGAGTAGTAGAGAGGATTGATGAATTAAGTTATGTGTATGTGTGTGCATGTGTGTGTTTCTCCTATATTTGTTATTATTATTCCTCAATCACAAGAGTTGTGAGTTGGAGGAATGTATTTTGGCAGAGGATTAATTAAACTTGTTGCAGCATTCTAATGTCCAGAATCCTCTATTAACCATCATTTGCAGCAAGTACACTAAATGTGGATGCTCATGCTTACCATGACTGAGGCAGCAGACATCATGAGACCCTCAGGTATGAATCATGCAAAATGAATTCACCTTTATCCAATATTGAGAATTTAAAATTTAGTCATCTGCATGCATACAGCTGGAGGCCATTACCCTAAGGGAATTATGCAGGAACAGAAAACCAAACATCACATGTTCTCACCAGTAACCCTGGGGACTACTAGTGAGGAGAGAGTGGGAGGGGGAACAACGGTTAAAAAAAAAAAACTATTGGGTACTATGCTCATTACCTGGGTGATGGGATCGTTTGTATCTCAAACCCCAACATCAGGCAATAAACACATGTAACAAACCTGCAAGTGTACCCCCTGTATCTAAAACAAAATTTTAAATTTTTAATAAACAAAACTGCTAAACAAGAATGTCAAAAAAAATTAAATTAAAACTTCGTTATCTAATTATTTAAGACTAGGCAACCTATATTTATCTTATACAATAATTCTTTCTTTATAAAATACTATATTACCTAGAACATATTAATTTCCAATCACCTTACGTAACAGAAACCACTTAATACATAATGCATATCACTGAATCAGTTAAACCACTAATTAATTAATTAATCAAAAACTGACTGCAGATCCAGATACCTTTGGCTAGCTAACCTGCGTGTTCCCCTTTGCTGGCTTGTGATTTGGGAAAGGTCGTTGCAAAACTTAATTTTTGATGTATTTATTTTTAAAACTACAGATAGGCACTGCTTTTTAAAAAAACACTCAATTTGGTGCCTCGCCTCTAAGCAATCATAATTTAAAATAAAAGATTATAATCAAAATTACTATATTGTGTAATTAAAGCATCTTTAAGATTCTCGTATTTAGAACTTTAAAAAGAGAAAAAAAAAAAACAAATCCCTTTTTTCTGTCAGTTTGCTGTGCAATTATGTCAGTTGTTCAATCCAGACTTAAATAAATCATGTTTTACTACAAACTACTCTGTACATAGAAATGCTTTATTCTTCCCTTTCATATTATTATTTAAAGCCATTCCACTTATATGTATGAACACATATAAGATTCTCTATTACAATTTTTGTTTTTATAATTACATGAAAGAATAAGTTTAATAAAAGTGTCATACTATGATAAAGCAAAAATGTTGCATAATTAGAAGTAATTTCTGTAGACAGATTATTTTAATAAGAGCTATTGTATCCAGGGTTTTTATTTTTAGGCAAAACAACCCTTTATGTTTTTTTCAGCTTTATTGAGGTATAACTGATGCACCAAAAACAAAATCTGTACATAATTTACAGAGTTTGATGAGCTTGGACATACACATATCCTCTTGATACCATCACCATAATCAGGGTAATAAATATATTATTTACTTCCAAAAGGTTCCTTGTGTCCTTTGGCTATATTTTGGTTTTGTTTTATGTTTGTCTGTTTGCCTGTTTGTAAGAACACTTAACACAAGCTCTTACCTCTTAACAAAATTTTAAGTACATAGCACTGTATTATTAACAATATGCACTGTGTTGTACCGCAGATGTCTAGAACTTAATCATCTTATACAAATATAACTTTACACCCATTGAGCCCCTGGCAACCATTACTCTAGTATCAGCTTTTGTGAGCTTGACTATTTTAGATATCTCATATAAAATGGGATCATGCAGTATTTGTCCTTTTGTGACAGGATTATTTCACTTATCACAATGTTGTCCAGTTCCATCTACATTGCCATAAATGGATTTCTCTCTTTTTTAAAACTGGGTAATATTCCACTGTATATACTCACTGCATTTTCTGTACTCATATGTCAGTGAGTATTTGGGTAGTGTCCATATCTCGGCTACTATGAATAGTGCTACAATGAACATAGGGGTGTTGATACCTCTGCAAGAACCTAGTTTCAGTTTGCTTGGATCTATAGCCAGGAGTAGGATTGCTGGATATTGGTTTCTGCGTTTGAACAAAGTGGTGGAGCTGAGCTGCTTCAGTGACAGATGATGCCTTGTGGATGAAGGGGACTAGGTTTGTGTGTGTTTGAGCTCCCATCTCTTCTTGAACAACATATATCAATAGAGAAGCCAGGAGGTATTCTATTTACACACCCTGAATCATGTAATTTCTGAATATGAGCATTTTAAACATAGAGATGAACATAACTTTCAATAATGCTTTCACTCAGTGCTCTCAGATCAGTGAGATTGTGATGTATTTCTACATTTGGAATGAACTTCTTCACAGAGCTTAACACATACTTTTTAAAAATACAGCATGATATAATAAGTAAGGCCAACTAAACAACTGATGAAAAAGGATTTGCAACATATAAACTGGACAAAAGATTAGTATGCTCAATGTACTCAGAACTCCTACAAATGTAAGAAGATAAGCAATACAATAGAAAAATGTATAAATGATATTGTGATATTTTGTATAAGAATAAATGCACAGCCAGGTGTGGTGGCTCACACCTGTAATCCCAGCACTTTGGGAGGCCAAGGCGGGCGGATCACGAGGTCAGGAGATTGAGACCATCCTGGCCAACATGGTGAAACCCCGTCTCTACAAAAATACAAAAAAAAATTAGTTTGGTGTGGTGGCCGCGTACCTGTAATCCCAGCTACTCAGAAGGCTGAGGCAGGAGAATCACTTGAACCGGGGAGGCAGAGATTGCAGTAAGCCAAGATCACGCCACTGCAGTTCAGCCTGATGACAGAGCAAGACTCCGTCTCAAAAAAAAAAAAAAGAATAAATGCATATAATAAAATATAAAGTTATGAAAAAGATACTCAGTCTCACTGGTGGTCATTAGAATGCAAATTTAAACAGTAAGATATTTTTCAAATATCAGATCCATTTTTTTTAATTTGCTTTAATAACCAGTACTGGTGACAATACAGAAAACTCAACACTCAAGAACTGCTGATGAGATGAATGTCATCAACTACAAGAAACTTTTTGAGAAGTGTACCAACAATACTTACAGAAGTTCTAAGAAGACAAATATCTATCCCATCAAACTACTTGAGGAAAATATGAGCTTATGGCAGACATTAGTTGTCTCAAGCTCCTAGTACTTGTCTCCCCTTTTAATAACTGCTCAGTAATTATCTTTGGGTAATTACACTTTCATACTTTCAATCCAAATGTGTTGGTAAGGGTGGCCTCATGCTCCAGAGTCCAGAGGGGAGTATGTGACCTAAACTTGGCCGATGGAGTGCTGATGCCCTGGTATGGTGACTGGTTCAGGGATGGGCAACCAGGCCAGCGAAAATCCCACCCAGTATCTCAGAAAAAAAAAAAAACAACTGGGAAAGAACAGCTTTCTTAACACTGTAAAATGAGATTTAAGACTGGAACTGATGATGGCTATTTTGTCCAAGAGGAAAGACTGCTTGAGAACTAAGCTTACAGAGAAAAATGCTGAACCAAGAATCAAATGTAGACAGGCTCCTGAGAACATCATTTCTGTTTCTGAATCTGGCAGTATCTGAAACTTACATTCCTCTTGGCTTTTCAACTACCTGAACCAACAGAGTTGAATCAATGATGCATATACATTATATGGAATATTATGCAACTTTTTAAAAACAATGAGACAGAGCTACATATATTGAAAGGATGGTGAAGTTTTTCTCTAAAATGTCTCTGATGCAATTACTTAACTCTCTGCCTTTGTAATGTGAAAACAGTCATAGACAATACATTCAGCATGGCCAGAGTCAGCCCATCAACCATGGTTTGCCTATCCATGGTACATCATTAAATGAAAAATGATGCCATTTTTATGAAAGAAATTGCTTAAAGAGTTTTATATATATATCCATATATTAAAAGTATAATGAAAACATTGGAATAACATATAGCATTGCTGATTACCTCAGGTGGGGTGGTTTTGAGAGGTGAAGCCAGCTGGATTTCCTGGGTCAACTGGGGACTTGGAGAACTTTTCTGTCTAGCTAGAGGATTATAAATGAACCAATCAGCACTCTGTAAAAACACACCAATCAGCGCTCTGTCTAGCTAAAGGTTTATAAATGCACCAATCAGCACTCTGTAAAAATGCACAAATCAGTGCTCTGTGTCTAGCTAAAGGTTTGTAAATGCACCAATCAGCACTCTGTAAAAACAGACCAATCAGCGCTCTGTAAAATGGACCAATCAGCAGGATGTGGGTGGGGACAAATAAGGGAATAAAATCTGGCCACCCAAGCCAGCGGTGGCAACCTGCTAGGGTCCCCTTCCACTCTGTGGCAACCTTGTTCTTTGGCTTTTCACAAGAAATCTTGGTGCTGCTTACTCTTTGGGTCCGCACTACCTTTATGAGCTGTAACACTCACTGCAAAGGTCTGTGGCTTCACTCCTAAGTCAGAGAGACCACAAACCCACCAGCAGGAACAAACAACTCTGGACGCGCCACCTTTAAGAGCTGTAACACTCACTGCAAAGGTCTGCAGCATCACTCCTGAAGTCAGTGAGACCACGAACCCACCGGAAGAGAGAAACTCCAGACACATCTGAACATCTGAGAGAACAAACTCTGGACACACCATCTTTAGGAGCTGTAACACCCACCGCGAGGGCCCGCAGCTTCATTCTTGAAGTCAGCGAGACCAAGAATCCACCAGAAGGAACCAATTCCAGACAGTTTTAGAGGAAGACTGAAGAGTTATTTTTAATTTTGAATTTTTTTTCAATATTTCTGTGTTATTTGAGTTATTAAAATGAACATGCATTACTTTTTTATTTAAAAATATCTAATAACCTTAAAAAAGGGAGATGCATTTTTTTAATGCAGTCCCTAAATTTAAAAAAAAAAAAAATTGCATTATAAGCAGGCCAGAATTTGGGGAAATCATAAATATTCAATCTGTCCTGATCTTTTAGCACCTGCAGGCCACACTCAGTTTCGCAGACCTATTTTATAGAGAAGGCCTAACGAGGTATTGCACCTTACTAAAGGTTACAGAGCTAATTAGTGGTAAATCCTCGTCTAGAAATAAGGCCTCCCATTTCCTAATCCGGTCTTTTTTCAGCATATATTACAGGTCCATAGATGTTCTTTCCCTTCCTCATTTGAGAATTAACTCATAGAAAATAGATGCCTCTCCAAACACATCATCATGAATATGTTTATAGCATCCAGCTCCAAGCAGCTCTGCCTTCAAAGATTTGTACACCACAGTCAGATTTTCTCTTCCGTAAATTGTTAGCACTATTTTTAGGAGTCCTTTTCTCTGGCAGATCCAGGCATTCTCGCATTTGAGCCCTGTCATCTCTTCAGTGTGTATTTAGTAGTTTCAGCACTCTGCTCACTGTTTGCACATCACGACACCAGGCAGAGTTCAGCAATACAGAACGTCTTATCCATTTCCTCTTAATCCATTTTATATTCATCCTAAGCCCATCAGAGCAGGAGATGGAATGAGAGTTTTATAATTACCTTTTGCAAACAGAACATTAAATTATTATACAGTAGAATCCTCTAGTTTCTTGGACATACGACGGCCTTTACTTGCCAGTGAACAGATCTGCCTGTCTCTGTAAGTACACATATGTACTTTGGAAATCAGCCCTGTTAGCTTGAAGTTATTGATCAATTTTGGTAGATTACTGCAATAGATTCTTAAAGTGCTTTAAGATTAAGAGATGTGCTTGGCTTTCTTCTGTCATGTATCTCAAAGGAAAACCATGAGATGAGACACACAATGAAAAACAGCAGGTAATACCATATGAGACTCCTTATTAAAAACATAAAGTGCCTTTCACTCCTGCTTTTATTAAGTCTACTTTTCAAGCTAAATGGGGGGTTAGGTGAGACGATTATAATACAAGTCACATATAACTATTTCATTATCCATGTCCTACAGCAAGATAGCCCCCAGAAATGCCTTTGAAAGCTCCAGAGTGATGGCAGCAGGTTGAATATAATGAACAATGTTACAAATGGGAACATGAGACGGCAGGTCTGGTGGGGACGGAGTCTCCTAGAAACTGTAAGGCTGTAATTACTGAACACTGCCTCGGTTTCAGTTGACTTTGAACACTGCTAACCATCTTTGGCGGATTATATTTTTCTCAGCTAGTTAAAATGAAGCCAGTCAGAGAACCTGAAATTTATAAGGCATAATATATAGGCAAAGGCATTGTCTGCTTTTATTACTCTAATTTTTGTCTGGTTTCCAAGCTCATTCCACTATGCACTGTGCAACTGAATTAAAATTGGGTTAAGAAATAGATTTATATTATTATATCTGAAGGCTGAATGGCTAGAAGTTATATTTTTAAAAAGAATTGAACAGCCTAATTTTTTGGTGGGGGAAAAGAAGCAGACATGGGATTCCAGCTTTACGTTTCAGCACTTTTTCTTAGTATATTATTTGAAATAATCACTAAATTAAGAACAGAAGCAAGGAAAGTGAATGAAGAGAGAATGAGGGGGAAAAGGGAAAAAGTACAAATGCTAGTTATGATGAAACATTGTAACTGAAACCAGCAAAACCAGTTCCATCGATTTGATTCGCCTTACACATTTAACCCAAAACAACAATAAAATGAAAATTGCTGACAACGCTCACTTTAATTTAGTTTGATTTCTAGTCGGAATTTTAGGGAGCAAGAGAGTTAGTATAAACTTATTAAAGACCTTGAGGAAACTCTGGTAGCTGACCTGCTGCATGGATGAGCCAGAATCCAGCTGAGCATATGCCTGTTTTCTTGTCTGGAGCTACCTGAATAAAATTCAATTCAGTCCAATTCAGAGAACACAGCACAAGCAGGGCTAAGCCCAGCAGGGCAGACACAGGCCCAGTGGTAAATCACGAAACAGCCTCTATCCTTACTACCCATTCTTTGTTCCCTCTTTGCCTGGTAACACAGGGAATCTGGTTAAAGGGAACATCGTGGACACATCGACAGAAAAAGGAAGGAGAGCCATGTCACAAAAGCACAACTTGAGGGGGATGTATGGGAGAGGTCAGGATGCCATTGCCCAGCAGTCAGCCTCTGGCCACTGGCTCTGTGCTGGACTCATGAGCAGTACGGTAGCTGTGAGCTGAAAGAAAAATCACTGCCTCCATTTACCATCTTGGTTTTGGCATCCCCTGAGGGTGTCACCCCACCTGCCACAAATCCTGAGGTTCAAAGCCAGTCTTAATGTGCCATGCCCCTGCGATGCATTCTGCCTCTGTTAGCTGTAATGACAGCTCTCCTGCCTCACATCCATGCAGAAGCAGAAGGCAAGTGAGCGTGGGAGTGCCAGACTATTTGGGGCTCTCTCTTACCTGGTTTCACGGAGGGTGTCGGTGCCCAGATGACCCCAGCCCACCCCAGAGATCCCCTGTAAACAGTCTCCATGCAGGCCTACAGCTTCCTTCATTCCTAGCTGAGGGTGTCCTCAGGCTGAGGCAGCAAGCTCAGTCTGGACTCAGGGCAGGCTGGACCACCCAAGAGTGACTTCCAGCAAATGAGGGGCAGGAGTCAGTGGATAACCATGCCAGCTTCCTCGGCCCTCAGGGGAGCTCTGAAGTTTGCACTACACGGTCTCTCAGGAGGTCCACGTGCAGTTGAGCCCTAGTTTCCCACAACCCTTTGTTGACTTTTCTCTCTTGCCTCATGATGTGTCCTGGGATTATCTCCTAAATAAACTACCTCACTCAAACCATTGTCTCCAGATCTGCTTTCAGAGGAATGCCCTCTAAGAGCCTTGGCATTACAGCTATGACCAACCAGACCAGAGCTGCTCCTGGTGCTACCTGGTTCTGTCTCTCGAGACACTCATACTAAAAACAAGACACTCAGAATAAAAACAAGTCCAGTTTGTCTTCCATATGGTATCTAAAGGTGGTTATGGATGCCCCTCCCCAGGACAAAGCCCTCTTGACTCTAAATGTTCTCAGTTTTTTTATGGTTATCCTGTTCTATAATTTCTAGACCCACTGTCATCCTACTTGTGATCCTCTGGCTGGATTCCATTTTGTTAACCCTCCTTTTAAATGCCCTGTCGCTTCACACTCAATTTGACTCTCTAGCACATCTGCCCCTTAAGGCTCCATGTGATGGTCATCCCCACACAACTCTAAGGAGGATGACTGTCCACAAAGGTCCTGACATTACCTTTTTTCAGATTAGTCACAAATATCCACCTGACATTTGTTACAATCATCTGTAAGAAATCCTAGGGACACTGTCTCTTAAATTTTTCAAACAACCATTAGAATGTAACTTCTGAGTACTCTGAATTAGAGGTTCTAATTCTCATGGGAGCCTTGAACTTCTTTAAGAATGTAATGAAAGCTGGGTACTCTGCCAAAAATAAAATACATATATGTGCATCCACAATTGTATATGAGATTTGGATGGATTTAGAGATCTTCTGAAGTCCATCTCTGGACCAAGGCTTAGAGGCCACATTTTCATCTAAACTCTTCCCAAAGCATCCCTCTGCTCAACCCAGAGCATATTGATTCCATCACTCTTAAGTTCCATTACTCTCCAGGCACAGAACTAAATTCATGACTGTCATACAATTGGGACATGGAGAGACAATTTTATTTGCTCTAAGAGAAGATTCTGCTTGTTGACCACTGTGTGACGAAAGCCTAGATCTTTTTGGTAGAAAATGCTGAACAAAGTCACTCCCTCCTGTTTTTTGTTTCATGCTATGCAACAATAACCCCCATACGTAAAATGTCCTGCTACATAAAGTGACCTTCCCACAGCACCTCAAGGTGTTTGAATTTTCCTGAAAATTTTCCAAAATTCCAGTTGGAATATGGGAGGTTTTTATTATGGACAGTTGGGTGAGCAGAAAAAGCTCTCTCTCTAGACAAGATCATTCATCTGGAATGAAAGCTTATCAAGTCTGTGGCTACTATGCCATTTCTTTTACAGAACCAAGAAACCAGCTGATTTCAATCTCCAGTACCTAGATGGGATATTAAAATAAGTTGAATGACGAAGGAGGTTGAAAACTATTTTGGACCTTGGTGAAGCATGTGTGCTATGCACGATTGCATAATGTTTTAGCAACCTACATGCATAGTTGCTTATACACTTAGACTGGAGGAGACAGAGAAGCTATGATTATTGTTAATGGCTTTGCTTGGCTTTTTTTTAATTTGCAGAACATTTTAAAAGCACATGTGTAATGCACATTCTTTTTAAATATTTATTAAATGCCTACTTGTTCACTGTGAGGTATGCAGACATAAATTAATCTGTGATAATGATAATTTTTATATTATCATAGGGGAGATGAGACTCTAAAGCAGTACAATTGCTTCAAATCAAATGCTATAGGTATTTCTAGACTCTTTCCCATGAGATTTACCTCATAAATTTGAAAAGTAGATATTATTCTATGTGTGATCTACGAATACATTGTTTCAAATTCCTTTTCTGATCAATCAAAAGCTATGTTTTTTTCCAAACAGTTAATTTAGGGAACAAAGCAGTAAATAAAAATAAAATGTATGTCTTCTCTAATGTTAGTGAAATACCACCTACATGTCCTAATGAAGCTAACATTCCTCAGCTAAATAAACAAAAATTTGAAAATAAGTACAATCTACATATTTAATACTTATCTATAAGCATGAGCTGAAAATATATGGGAACTAAGGTCTATAACTAGTCACGTTCATGGAGGGTACAGTTTTTGCCAAATTCATTTCTAATGATACTTTGTTGAATACAACAAAATTGCAGCAAAACCCCATGTAAACAGACCTCACAGAAACAGAATTTGTATACAGTGTGATTGATTCCTTCCTTCTATCTAATCATGTTTTCCGATCTGGTGGGGTTAAAGGTTTTATATGGGAGGTAAGGCATGAAGTGTAATGTAAAGGGAAAGGCAAACTTGGTGGAAGCAGCAAAAAATACGAAACAAAACTCTCTTTGGGAGGTACAGGGGAAAGGAGTGGGTCCCTGGTCTCCAGAGTTTTCCTGGCTCCGTTTCCCCAAAATAAGGCCAATGAAGTGGGAACAAATTAACCAGGAGATTCATGGAATTGCTGCTGCTGCCCTAGAATTCCCAGCCTTCCCTGGGAAGCTGGATCAATGTCAGTGGCACTTAAATCAGAAAGGATAACCAACACCAGGTGGCATGACACTGCAACTGGGATGGAGGCTGACTGGGATCCTCAGACAAACCCCAGAACTATGGCAGCTAGCTGAATAGGCTCGCCCCCACCCCATTCCATCAACCTCGTAAAATTGTGAGTTTGCCTTTTATAGGATTGGATATTTTGGACCCCACTTATCCGGTTTTGGCAGGGATTCACTGGGTGAAATATCTTCTAGGTCATCATTTTTATCCAAAAACAAATTTATGGAAAGGTCAGCTATAGTTTGAAGGAATGATGAACAACGCAAACAGAAATTGAAATCTACAATATTTTATGGAAGCGATTTGGAGGCAAGAAACAGTATTGAATGAGAAGTGTACAAATATGAAAGTTTTCTCAGTATATTTTTGTTCAGGTTTTTAAACCAAATCTAAGCACTTCATAAGTTTACCATTTTAAGCTCAAAGTAATTAAGAAGCAACCACTGTCTAAAAACATAGCTTTAAAAAAAAAAAAAAAAAAAGCATTAGAATTGTGGGTCAACTTTAATTCAACAAAACCGAAATCCCAGATGTCCAAAAGAGATTGTGCTCCAGGGATGTACACACAATCAAGCCAGAATTCATATGATCATGAAATGTGACTTCCTGACCTTTGAAATTTCAAAGCACGTATTTTGCCTTAGTGATATAACTAGTTAATTCAAAAAATATTTAGGTAGCAGCAATCAAGCTATTTAACAATTTCAGGAATTTTCATATGAAGATTTTTATAAAGTGAATGAAAATAAAAGATCATCGCTCATGTGAATCCCACTTTGCCTACTGACTGTGTGGCACTTCATGTAAATTGCTTCTCTGTCTCCCTCCTCTTTCTCTCTCTCTCTCCCTCACACACACACACACACACACAACAATGATGGCTTGCTGCAATAGGCAAAGAAACAAAACAATATCCCAGAGTAGATATGGAAGGTGACTGGAGTTCTTTATAAAGTATTACCTCTGGTTTATTTTTTTAAAACTCTTCTGTTATCAAACAATGGAGGCTCAGGGTTATAAAGAAGGACTCTGCTAATGCACAATGAAGGATTCTGCTAAAGTACTAATGAGCACTTTTGACATTGTTAATAAAGACGGCAACATTTTAAAGAATAGAAACATTTCTTATTAGTGTTTAAAATGAGTGTTTTGGGCAACCGAAACATGTGTACCTCCTCGCCAGTTTCCATGGTTCTTGTGACTATGTCACTCAGTCAAAAGCACTGCAAGAAGTATGTCTATATCTGAGCAGTCACAAGATTTATAGGTTTGATTATCCAAAATAGATGCTTTTACCCTGATATATGTGGAGTTTTTGCTGTTGTATTAATAATAATAAAAGCATGCCAAATGAATGAAAAAGCATCATTATAAAAAGGATTTGTGTGTGCAATGAAACAGCATGGGTGCCTCGTGGCTTCCACAATGAAGATGTAACTATTTTCATATACAAGTTATTAGCTCAAGTTGTTCTTTATTATACTATAACTTTGCTCCTATAGCAACACGGTTGTAGCAGAAAAATAATTATGCCTGGGTGTGACGTGAAAGATGTTTTTAAAGCAAAGGTGGCAGTTTAATTCTAAGCTAGTTTAAATGGTAGATATAAGAAGTACCAGAAAAAATACAAATAAAGGTGTTACAGAAAAAGTAAGGTGAACTTAATTAGGAGCATATATTCCTAGATACCTTTTTTCTAGACCAGCACTACCCAATAAAAATATACACGAGCATATACATAATTTTTAATTTTCTCATAGCCACATTTTTTAAAAGTAAAAAGAAATGAGCTTAATTTTACCAATACATTTTAACCCAATGTATCCAAAATATTATTTCAACATGAAACTACTATAAAAATGTATGATGGGTTATTTTACATTTTTTTCTCTTGGGTTTTTTATAATCTGCTGTATAATTTACACTTACAGCACATCTCAATTAAGAGAGCTAAATTTCAAATCTTGATAACCACATAGGGCTGGTTCGTGGCTCCCATAATGAACAGCCCTGTTCTAGACTTTTCTCTTATCTGCATTTAGTACTATTGCTAATCTCTCCCATCTAGTTTATAATAATACTCAGAGAAAATGACCCTGGGAAGGCTCTCCAGAATCATTAATCACTCTGAAACATCTGCATGCGTACTTTTCACAGAGGGCAGCTGAGTCCTCTCTTTTAATCAAGATGATCACAGTTCTAAGTTCAACCCAGAAAATATTTTTTTAAAAACTTCTTTAAAAATCCTGAAGTCCAAAAATTGTCCCTCAATTATGTTGTCTCCCTATAGAAATGAAAAATAGCCAGAGACAGGAGGTGGCAAGCCTGTAAGTGGTACAATCCACATTCTTGTGTAGCTGTGGGAGTTGAAGGGATGGAGGTTGCATGCGCTTATAGTGAAATTAAAGGAAATCGTGTATGGAAAGCATGAGGGCCTGCAATGTTTTCCTGGCAGGGAATTACCAAAAAAGAAAAGACTCTGTCTTTGCCGTCAAGCTCTAGGTCCACCTGGATCCAGGGTAACAGGACAAAAGCCATGACATGAGAAGAACCAGACAGAACCCAAGAAGTGGAGGAAATGGGTTAAATTACAGGATGGTTCTGAGTGTGGATTTGTGTGGTGTAGTCAGCCACCCCTCCCCATTCTTAATCTTCACTTATCCTACTGTCCCTCCTTGAAACATTTGTATATGGATGAAATTTAAATGTTTTTTCGTTTGTGTGTTTTTAAGTGAACATCAGCCTTAAAAGAGCAAATCACAAAATCTCATTTGTGTGTGTGTGTTTGTGTGTGTGTGTGTGTGTGTGTGTGAGAGAGAGAGAGAGAGAGAGAGGAGGGAGACAGAGAAGCAATCTACATGAAATGCCACGCAGTCAATAGGCAAAGTGGGATTGACGTGAGTGATGATCTTTTATTTTCATTCACTTTACAAAAATCTTCAAATCACACTTGCAGTGTGAGATGGAAAGAAGGCGGAGCCACAAGACAGAAAGAAAGAACAATCCTTTTTGGGGGCCAGGGAGGAGACACGGTACCAAGTTCATCAATTGTATATGTATTTCCTTTTTCTTTTTACTTTACCTGACAGTCTTCTCTTAGTCTCTGTCTCTTCAACTGCCACCTATGAGAGCCGCACACAAAACACAGTATTGGGGGAAAGGCCCCAGCTTGCCTGCCTGGAAGACTTCTCTGACAGTGATGCAATGCCAAACAAAGGGAGCGTTTGCTGGAGTAAATGGTGCAAATTCAGCTGAGTTAATAAAATAAGGCAGTGAAGGAGGTGAGTCAGGCAGGGTTGGAAAGAACTATTGGGACCAGGCTCATGCTGGGTTCTATTATAATTGCATTTCTCCTGGCTATCTGTCTTCTAGGTTAGCTCACAACCAGGTACTATTGGGTTGTCCCTGGTGGGACAGAACTGGTGAGAATTCAACCATTTCTAGTTAGAACATGGTCATTGGGGTGCCATCAGAATCTCCCAGAAAATCAACTTCATGAGGACAGAGCCTCTGTTTTGTTACATAGAGCCTATAGTACCTTAATAAATATTTGAAAGATACTTATTAGTAACCTTAACAAATATTTGTTGAATGAAGGAAAAGAAGGGAGACCAGCAGCTGCCAGTTTGGAGAATCAAGTTTTGGCCAGCATTGTGATATCCCCAGAGACAAGACAAGAGAGCCAATAAAAACCTACCAAGGCCAATTATGAGAACACATGGGAGAGAGGTCCCGGGGTGCTGCAGAAAGAAAATGGAGAATAAAAGAAATTTGGGGGCAATCATTCCTCAGGTTTTAAGTATAAGTGAAGTCAACTCATTTGTGGATCAATTTTTTTTCTACCTTTGTCTGTATTGATTTATCACTTCTGTTAAGAGTCTACCCTGAAACCTAATCACTTTACTTTCAGTAGGCTAATCCTAGATTCAGCCTAGAGGTCATTTTTAGTTACTCTTAATCACACTGTTTCTAACAAGCCAAATAATTTCTCTCCATCTTTGATGTTTATGCCGTTCAAATATTTGTAGAGCATTATCACATCTCCCATTAGTTGTTGCTGAGCTAGGCTTTAAGGACTAAGCACATTTAGATCCTTTAAACCTAGTAAATGCCTCAAATCAATCCTTCCATTACTCTAACCATTTCTGATGCTCTTCTTGAGAGCATCTTCAGAGTCTTTGTACATCTCTACACCACTGAGAAATCTGTAGCTAAACTTGATATTCCCAAAAGAGCCTAACCAACATCATATCATGACACATTTTTCTTAAATCACCTGCATCAAAATATCCCAAAAATTGATTATTTAAAATTAGATTCTTGGATCATACAATTAAACCTAGTGAATCACTGAGAGACGGGTCCAGAGATTCGAAATGGTAAATTAACAAGATACCCCAGATTATTTGTAGGCGCCTAAAACTTGAGGACCAGCTGCAGGAAGTCATAACTGAGCAATCCTCAATATAAACTTTGAATACCTTTTCTATAGAGGCACGTAGGCCTGAAACTTTCAAAACATTGTACACTATTATTTATGACTGTCCCACAAATGAAGTCAGCATTGAGAAGGCAGCAAGGATCTCAGACATGCAAGAGGAGACAAATGTACCAGGTGCATTACTTGTAGTTCTTTTCTCCATTGTACTGCAATTCCCAGATAGTCTTATTTACTTCAAGTTCATAGAATTGGGTTAACCTTACCCTTGATTTATGGTACACGTTCATCATTAGTCCATATGCGGCTCTTATTTATTTATTTGTTTGCTGGCTTGCTTGTTTAAAATATAACAAACACCAGTGATCTCACTACCTAACACAGAAATTAAAATATTCACAATAACTTACACCCTCCTGTGTGATTATTTCCTTTCTGTTGTTCCTGTCTCAGTTCTTCTTACTACACAATCTACAAGTGCAAATTCTGGGACTGGCAGGGAACCTGCTGGGATATGTTATGGGATATTTTATACAGTTCTTCCTTCCCACTGAAAAGAAGCATTTTGAAAAACACAGCAGTATGTAGACAGGGGATGAAATGAGGAGAAATAATAACCAACACTGACTAAGCAGCTGTTTGTTCAACAAATGTCCATAAAGTCCCTACTATGTGCCAGGTGCAGTGCCAGGCTCTGGGGCTACAAAGATACATGGCTCCTGTCCTCAAAGAACTCACAATCAGTTGGAGAGGGAAACAAATAAATTCAGTCAAGTAGTACAGGGATAACAAGAGAATTCTGTATGAGAGAGAAGTGAGACCCAAAGGATAGAGAGTCAGTTCCCCTGGGGAAAAAGGAAATACCAGGAAAAGATTTTGCAGAGAAGGTGACTCTGAAGCTGAGTCTTGACAGATGACTTTGAGAGAACTCTAACTACAACAGAAATTTTCATCTCAGAAATGATACTGGAAAAAGACTGGTGTCAGTACCTTTAAATTCAAATTTTTCTCAATGTTCACTGGGTTTCCAGAACTTCACTATCATCTGTGTAGGCCTACTGACACCAGGACACATGTGATTCAGCCTCAGCAGTGCACAGTCAGCCAAATACTGTTCAGCAACCTAAGTAATATCAAAATTTCTCAGCTATTTTGGATTGCATTGGAAGAGAATATAGAGCCCACAGTTAATGTTTTTTAAAACTTTCATTATTTTTCTCCCATTTATTTTCTTCAAATGTTGGAACTTGTCTGGTACCATTCTCCTCAAAACTTTTTAAAAAACAAAACAAACAAACAAAAACCTCATCTCCTCCAGGACTGCCCACTTCAGTTATTCTATGCTTTCCACCTATCTTTCTTATTCTGTATCAAAACCCCCCAAAATCTGGCCTGACAATAGAACACCTCTCAGGGGTCAAGAAAGGCAAAGAAACTATGCAAGGAAAACTAACACCCTGCTTTTAAAGATTAAGGGATGCAAAAATATGAGGACATTCTTTGGTTATTTTTGTCTTCAAATAATTACTACATCCAAATATCTACTCTTTTAAAACAGTAGATTTATCAAAAATATGTATAACTGTGACTTCTAAACAACCTGCTTCCTGAGAAGCTGTAAGACTTAAAAAAAAGAGAGAGAAAACTATAGGAAGGCAGGTAAGAACCAGATTGTGGAAGGCTTTGAATCCAGGTGAAGAAATTTGTCTTTGTCCCTTTGAGCTGCTATAACAAAATATCTTAGACTGTATCATTTATAAAAAACAGAAATTTATTGTTTACAGTTTTGGAGGTTGGGAAGTACAAGATCAGGATACCAACAGATTCAGTGTCTGGTGAAGGCTCTCTCCCCACTTCATAGATGGCACTTTCTCTCTGTGTCCTCACATGGTAAGAAGGGCAAACAAGCTTCCTCAGGCCTCTTTTATAAGAGCACTAATCCTATGAATGATGAGGGTGGAGCCCTCATAACCTAATCATCTCCCAAAGACCCCATCTCCTAATTCTACCACAATGGGGATTAAGTTTCAACACATGAATTTTGGAAGGTACATAAATATTCAGTCCATAGCATTCTGATCCTGATGCCCCCAAATTGATGTCCTTCTCACATGCAAAATACACTCATTCAACCCCAGTATCCCCAGAAGTCTTAACTTATTTCAGCATCGAGTCAAAAGTCAAAAGCTCAGAGTCTTACCTAAATATCGTCTAAACCAGACCTGGGTAAAACTCAAGGTACAATTCATCCTAAGGCAAATCTCCCTCCAGGTGAACCTGTGAAATCAAACAACTACGTGTCTCCAAAATATCATAGGTATAGGATTGATATTCCTATTTCAAAGGAAAAAAATAGGAAAGAAAGAGGTAACAAGTCCCAAGTAAATCCAAAATCCAACAAGGAAAACAACATTAAATCTTAAGGCTGAAGAATAATCTTCTTTGATTCTATGTCCTGCCTTCTGGGAGGGAGTGGTTGGGCCCCCAAAAACTCCAGGCAGCCCCATCTCCATGGCTTTACTGAGCACAGCCCACACTGCATCTTTCGTGGGTTGATGTCACCTGCCTATAGTTCTCCCAGGCTTGAATTGCACCCTGGTGTCTTTAGCATTCTCATTCTGGTGTCTTGGAGATGACCCTGCTTCTATGGCTCCACTAGACAATACCCTAGTGAGGGCTTTCTGTGGTTGCCCTACTACTATGGCAGTTCTCTGCCTGAACCAGCAGGCTCTATGCGGCACCCTATAAAATCTAGGTGGAGGCATCTATTATCCCACAGCTCATGCACTCTGGGCACCAATGGAGATGGCACCATGTAGATGCCTCTAAAGTTTACTCTCTATGCCTTCTGGAGGAGCAGCCATAACTGCACCAGGCCTGCTGGAGCTGAACCTGGTGGAGGCCAAGGAGTACTGCACTGGAATGCATGCTGCAGAGCCTTGAGGTGGTGCTGGGCAGTAAGACCCAAGGTCTCATAGACCCCTTCCTGGAAGTCATTTTGCCCTCAACCAACTGGCACTCTGACCTGTGATGGGAGTGGCAACCCCAATTATCTCCAAAATGGCTTCAGGGTCACACTTCCATTGTTTTGATGAATAGCACAGGGCCAATCTATACTGACCTTCTTATCCACACCCTTGGTGTTCTTGGTCCCTATTATGGTTTGAATGTGTGACCTCTCCAAATTTAAATTGAAAAGTAATCCCCATTATAGTGATATGGAAATTGGCTCAACTTCCCCAAAGAACTGATGGTTACAGTTTTTGAATAAACTTCAAAAACTGTTTTTGAATAGACTGGAGTTGACTCTCCCAGTCTTAAAGCTGGAAACTTACATTTGTCTTATCTGAGTTCCTTTCTCAAGAAACCTCAGGCCTCCCAGATAGTATCAAGGAACTGAAACTCACCAGAAGACTGCATCCAGACAATGAGACACCAGGCCCCTCATTCATCATGATTGTGTCCTTATCCCTCAATAATTCCTATTTTCCTGCACATAACTATATTCCTTCCCCATATATAAACCCCCAATTTTAGTCAGTTGAGAGGGAGATGGGTTTGAGGTTTGGCTCCCATCCCTCCAGCTGACATCACCCATAATATAATAAAGCCTTCTTCCCTGGCAATACTTATTGTCTCAGTGATTGGATTTCTGTGCAGTGAGCAGCCAGACCTAGACCAAATGCCCAGCATTTTGGTAATAGTATTAAAGAGGTGGGACCTTTGGGGAAATGGATTAGTGTCTTATAAAAAGGACAGAGGAAACTAGCTTCAGTCCTTTTTTAGCTCCTCTGATATTTTGCCATGTGAGGACACCTAGATGGCACCATTCATGAGGAACAAGCTTTCACCAGATGCTGAACCTATTAGTGCCTTGATCCTGGGCATCCTACTCTTCAGAGTTATGAGAAAATAAATTTTTATTATTTTTAAGTTACCAAGTCTCAGGTATTTTCTTATAGCCATACAAAAATGACGACAGTCCTGAACATGAGTTCCTATTTGTTACAATATAGTCAGGATGAGAATTTTCCAAGTATTTAAGTTCTGCTTCCTTTTTTATTATAAATTCTACCTTTAATTCATTTCTCCCTCCTAATTTTTTACTGTAAATAGAAAAGAAATGTTATGCCATACCTTCAACACTTTGCTAAAATATTTGTTTTACTAAATATCTTATTTCATCACTCAGAAGGTCTACCTTCCAAAAAGCATTAGGATTCACACAACTCAGCCAAGTTATTTGCCACTTTAAAACAAGAATGGCCTTTCCTCCAGTTACCAATAGCATGTTCCTCATTTACATCTGGACATCACCAAATGGTTTTTACTATCCATATTTCTATCAACCTTTTGATTACATCTACTTAGATAATCTCTAAGAAGGTTGAGTCTGCTTTAAAGCTCCCTTCTAAGCTGTCATCAGAACAATCCTTAATGCACTATTTACAGCATTTTAGGTTTTTTCTAGCATGAACTTCCAAACTCTTCTGATCTCTATCCATTACCCAATTCCAAAGTTGCTTTCACATTTTTAGGTATGTTACAGCAATACCCCATTTCTTGGTACCAATTTCTGTCTTAGTCCATGGCTGCTATAACAAAATATTTGAGAGTATGTAATTTATAAATGACATAAATATGTTGTTCATGGCTCTAGAGGTTGGGAAGTCAAAGGTCATAGTGCCAGCAGATTCACTGTCTGGTGAGGATTCTCTCTCAGCTTCAAAACTGGTGCCTTCTTGTGGCATCCTCACATGGTAGAAGAAGAAAACAAGTTCCTAGGCCTCTTTTATAAGGGCATTCATCCCATTCATGAGGGCTCCCAGAGACCCCACTTTTTAATACTGCCACACTGGGGATTCAGTTTCAACATATTAATTTTGGGGAGACACAAAATTAGACACATTTAGACCATAGCAGAGCTTACATTTTATACTTTTATCAATGGATTAATCAAAGTGTTTTTACAGAGAAACATCTTGGGAAGATGATGCATCAAAAAAATTAGAGGAGAGGGTTTGTATTAGTCTGTTTTCCCACTGACGAAAAAGAAATATCTGAGACTGGGCAATTTACAGAAGAAAGGGGTTTAATTGTACTTACAGATCCATGTGGCTGGGAACTCTCATAATCAAGGTGGAAGGCAAGGAAGAGCAAGTCACATCTTGAATGGATGACAGCAGGCAAAAAGAGAGATTGGGCAGGGAGCTGCCCACCCTCCTTTATGATACTGTCAAATCTTGTGAGATTTATTCACTATCACAAGAGCAGCATGGGAAAGACCTGCCCCCATGGTTCAGTTATCTCCCCTCCAGGTCCCTCCCACAACACATGGGAATTCAAGATGAAATTTGGGTGGGGACACAGCCAAACCACATCAGAGTTGTTAGGCTACTAACAGTTTATTATTTGTCTTCCTTAGTGTTAGGTATAAATCCAAATATTTCAGGGTGAGTTCATTGCTTCTTTTCTCAAAGCACTTGAGTTTGTCACTCATTGCAAGGAGGAATGGACTACATAGCTTGTTTTACTTCTTAACTTCCAAACCTATGTTCTACCCAACACCCATTTTACCTCCTTCCTACACTAGGAATATGCTTTTTTCCACACAAGTCAACAAACGAGGCTCCCTTTCATTGAAGACTATCTCAAAACCTATTCTTTCTACATTCAGAGTGAATAATGGGCATGTACAGACTCTGCATTTTTCTTTTGTTCTTGATATTTCCATTCATTTAATGATGTCAGCTCTTCCTTTTTACATCTCCTCCACTGTTTCTTAAATGTAAATTTGCTTAACATGTTGATGCCATGTTTTAAAAATACTACTTGGCCGGTTGATAGTAAAAAGAAAAAAAAGAAAAGAAAAGAAAAAAACCTTTTTTCTCTTGGGAATATTCATTCTAAACTTGATACCATATTGTAGCTGCTATGATCCAAATGTATCCCCTCTAAAATTCTTATACTGAAAACTGAATCCTCATTGCAACAGTGTTGGATAGTGGAACCTTTGGGGAGTTATAAAGGTCATGATGTCTTACTGCTGTCATAAAAGGGGCTTGTGAAAATGAGTTCTCTCTCTTCTGCGCCTCTGCCTTGTAAGAACACTGAAAGAAAGCCCCCACCAGATGCCAGAGCCTTGATCTTGGACTTCCCAGTATCCAGAACCGTAAGAGAACAAATTTATGTTTTTTATAAATTATCTAATCTCAGGTATTCTGTTACAGCAGCACAAAATGAACTAAGATAGTAGCCTAGTCCCAAATATATGAGATTGGCTTTTATCAAAATACAAAGATATAATTATTAAAATTGTTAAGTTTGAAGCAAAAGTGGAACTGATAATTTGAGATGGATTAGAATTCAGTCATCAATACAACAATAAGCTCTCCCTTCTGAGTGAGCTGGAGATGCTTACTTTACTTCTTCATGTGCTTTAGATGTACACCTTACTACAAGCTTCTTTTAAATCTATTGTGACAGTCTCTGTCTTTTAACTGGTAAGTTTAATTCATTTGCATTAAAGTGATTACCGATAAGGAAGGAGTACTTCTGCCATTTTGCTATTTGTTTTCTATATTTTTTTTGTTCCTCAATTCTTCCAATACTATCTTCTTTTGTGTTTGATTCACTTTTTTCTAGGGTACTAGGTTATTTTCTCCTCATTTCTTTTTTTTTATATTTTCAAAGTTATTTTCTTAGTAGTTACCATGGAAATTATAACTAACATACTAAGTCTATAACAATCTAGTTTGAATTGAAACCAACTAAGCTTTAATAGAATACAAAAACTCTGTTTCTATACTTTTCTGTCTCCACCAAGTTGTTGTCACAATATTTATACTTACATATTTCATGTCCATTAACATAGAATTTATAATTACTGTTTTATGTATGTGTCTTCTAAATTATATAGAAAACCAAAAAGAAGTTACAAACCAAAAACACAGTAATTCTAGTGTGTATGTTTACCTTTGTGGTTACCTTTGCCAGAGTTATGTCTTTCTTCATATGGCTTCTAGTTACTGTCTAGTTTCATTTTATTTTAGCCTGAAGGACTCCCGTTAGCATTTCTTGTAGGGAAAGTCCATTAGCAATGAACTTCTTCAGCTTTTGTTTATCTGGGAATATGTTAAGTTCACTTTTATTTTTGAAGAACAGTTTTGCCAGAAATAGAATTATTTGTTAACTTTTTTCCTGCTGGCACTTTAAATATGTCATCCCACTGCCTTCTCTCCTCCAAGCTTTCTGCTGCAAAATCAGCTGTTAATCTTATTAAGGATCCCTTGTATGTGATAAATGACTTTCATTTTGCTGCTTTCAATATTCTGTCTTTGTCTTTGTTTTTGATTGTTTACTTTCATGTGCTTAGTTAGATTTAGGTTTGTCTCTAATAAGCTGACCCTATAAAAGGCTAGAAGTAAGTGGACTGACGTTTTTAGTTTGTTCATCTTTCATTCTGTAGCAAACAGCAATTCCTTTGACATACACCTGTGTTTCTTCCTTTCCACACTTTTATCAGAATGGTCCTAAATACCTGATCTTTACCAATTTTCCCCTAGACCTATAAGACAACATTTGTAAAGTATGCCAAAATTAATGTTGACAAAAAAAAGTAGTATGATTCCTTTTTATTTCAGTATTCCAGTGGTTCCTTTTGAGGATTAATGAGTTAAATCTTGCAACCTCTCTAAAGTATTAGGATATTAGATATTACTGAGAAGAGGCAAGAGCCGTATGTTAAAAATTAATTACAGGAAACCACTTGCAGATTGTAATAATGAAACATCCCAAGTTCCAAGGGCACTGGGGACTTCAAGTAAACAAGCCCTCATTAATTTGGCTAATTAGTCACTTGCTGTATTTGCTGGTTTGTAAGCGGCACCCTTTTAAGCAGAAAATTGAGCTGTAAAGTGCTAAGAGCCATATGTGTGGTAAAGATGGTACCAGTATCCTATACTTTGGATTTCAAGGCATATCTCATATAGCCAAAAACATGTTTAGGATATTTGGACATTTCAGACTCATTCATATAACCTAAATGGACAGAGAGAAGCCTGGGGAAAACAGGCCCTGCTCTGTTGGTGACAAGAAAGAGCAATGGTTGAGAAGTAACTGAAAGAAGTCACTGTCAAATTTCTTTCTCAAAGGAAGGCCAACAGGCTTTTTCAGATAGGACCTCACACACACACAGGCAGCACCTTGTGATTGATTATTGTGGAATCAAGAGAAAGAGAAGAGACAAATTTGATCCTTGTGACTGGCAAATATACAGCTCCATATATGTCAACACCTGGGAACCTTGTCCCATAATGATAGTGGAGGAAATTACATATCTCATGCACACTGTGGTAAAGCCTACTGAACTATTCTGCCACCAAGCAGAGCCTCAGTCTAGTGAACTGAATGCTTATGTCCACCAATTACAAGGTCTTCCTTAAACTGGGCTAAAAAATACAGACAGTCCTCAATTTACAATGGTTCAGTTTACTATATTTCTATTTTATGATGGGTTTCTTGGGGTATTAAATTTTCAACCTATGATATTTTTGACCTATGATTGGTTATCAGTACACAGCCCCATTATAAGTTGAGCATTATTTGTACTGGGAAAGTCTGACTTTCCATTTCTTTCCATATCAACTTACAGTAGCATCATCAATTCCATGGCTTCCTGATTGGCAGCTGGAGACTCTGGTTCAGATAGCCATTTATATGCCAGCTCCCAGGGTGGGTCAGACCTACAGGTGGCTAATACCATTCATCATGTGTTCAATTTTATTAATTTCAATCATTGAAATTTTTCTTGAACTTGTTCTCGAGGTAATCCATTAATTAAAATTCAATTTAAACATCACTGAACACATGTTATACACAAAACCACTAAATTATAGATTAAAGAGTACAGTGATGAATAAGTACAGTGGTGTTTTCTATTTTAAAGGGCTTAAAATTTGCCTCTGCTATGACCAGTTCATCTGCAAGACAAAGGGCACGTTACAGGTAGTCAAATACAATGGCCAATTTCTTGTCATCTAGGAAGCTGAAAGATTCTTAATTCTAGAGTTACTTTGAAATTCATGATTCCAAATGCATTAATTTAAATGATTTCTCATACAACACTCACACCTTCTGCCACCGTGTTTGTCCCAGAACAGCTCTCTATCTACTTTCCAAACACAGTTCAGGTGGACCAGAGCTGCAGAGAAACTGTAGGCATAAACAGGGCTTATTTAGTTCGTGCAAAGAGCAAATGTAAATATCCCTTTCAGCAGGCAAAGAGCTAGAATATATTTTTGAGTGTTGCTAATGAGTGGAAGAAGCAAGCTGCTTTGATCATGCAGTGGTGCAAATTAGATATTTATGGGTTTCCTGTGGTGTTCAAGGTGTTGCTCCTTTCCAGTATTTTAGGAAGGAAAGCTTTGTGTTCTAAGAATAGCCTCATTGATGATTCTCCCTTGGGCACAAAAGTATTCTAATCTGGAAGTAGTAAATTTTATCTGAAGAGCCTGAATCTCTTGGGTAGTATAAAGTGTACCTTAGGCTTTGGGAGCTTTTTTGGTGTTTTTTTAAAATAGCTTTATTAAGATGTATTTCGCAAACCATACAATTCACCCATTTCAAGTGTACAATGTCGTGACTTTTAATATATTTACAGATTTATGCAACTATCTCCACAGCAAATTTTAGAACATGTTCATCACCTCAAAAAGAAATCCTTTACCCTTTAACTACTACCCCTGTCTTCTCATCCCCCACCACCAAGCAACTACTAATTTACTTTCTGACTCATAGAATTCTCTGTTCTGGAAACTTCACATGAATGGAATGATATAAGTGGCCCTTTGTGATTGGCTTCTTTCACTTACCATCACGTTTTCAAATTCCATCCATGTTGTAGCATGTATTAGCATTTCATTCCTTTTTATGGCCAATTCCATTGTATGGATATGCCACATTTTTTTGTTCATTTATCAGTCGATGGTCATTTGAGTTATTCCCACCTTTGGCTATTATGAATAATGCCATTTGTGTACAAGTTTTTGTTGAGACATATGCTTTCATTTCTCTTGGGTATATATACATAGAAATAGAATTGCTGGACCATTTGACATTTAAAGCAGCTGCACCATTTAACGTTCCCATTTACATTCCCAGAAGGGTATGCGGATTGTTTTCCATTTCCTTGCCAACATCTTGTTATTGACTTTTTAAATTCTAGCCATCTAGTGGGTATGAGAGAGTATTTCATGATTTGATTGGCATTTCTCTGATAACTAAAGATGAAGAGGATCTTTCCATTTGTTAATTGGCCATTTATATCTCTTCCTTAAAGAAACATTTATTCAACTCCTTTGCCCACCTTTTAAATTGGTTTATTTATCTATTGAATTGTAAGAGTTCTTTATATTTCTGAATACAAGCCTCTTATTGGATACATGATTTGCCAATATTTTCTCCCATTTGGTAGGTTATTTTTTTACTTTCTTGATTGTGTTCTTTGGAGCACAAATATTTTTAAATTTAATTAAGTTTTGGAGAATCTTTGTAGCCTGGTACTTTTGACAGCCTAGCAACATGGGTCAGCTTTTGACATTACCTAGCTCCCTCACCCTCCTCTGTGAAAAGACCACCTTGGAATCCTTCCACTCATCTCCACACCACTTTCTTTGCCCCTTCAGCCTCAAGCCATAATATCCATCTTTCCATTTTTCAGACATGCAAAGCTTTTTCCTACATCTGAAACTTGACATTTGAGTCTCAGTTCCAATGTCACTTCCTCAAAGAAACCTTCCTGGGCACCCAAGCAAATTATCCCATTTCATCATTATCACATCTCTTTAAGTTTCTTTATAACATATCTTTATTTATTTATAGAAATATTCCATCAAAATATAAGCTACATTAGAGAAAGAATCATATCTACTTCCTTCACTGCTATGTCCTAAGTACTTAAAATAGTGACTGCCACATAGTAGGTTCTCAATGAATATTTCCTGAGTGATCAAATGAATCCTCTAGCCCAGACATTGTGCTAGGGACTAGAAGAAATAGAGTAAATAATACTGATTGCCCAAACAGGGCTGGAATCACTTTAGAAATAACTTTGCGATTAGTGTTATGGGAGAGGTATATGGTTGTTAGCAGAAAGCTTATTTGGCAAGATGAGTTAACTATTTATCTTATTAAAATAAAAATATCTTTAAAGTTGTTGAGATAGATGAACAAACTTGCTCTGCAAATACTCAGAACTCCTTTAATTGACTTTATTATGCCCACACACACATTTCATTGCATTTCACATCTGCTAACTCACCTTGCAAGGATTTTCCACATATTCACTACTAGCAGAGAGAAATGAAAGGGTCTAGCTGTACTCTTTTCCTTCACCCCTCACTATCTGATAATAGTAATAATCATCATAATAAAATAACAACAATAATGCTTTTTTCTCTCTCTCTCTATTACCTGGGGAAGAAGCAGGAAAAAGCTAGCCCCTCTCTGATCTGGTTGAAAGCACCACGGTAGTTGCCAGGCAGCTGGGTTCCAGTCCCAGCATTCCTAGAGTTAGCTGCATAAACTTAAGTCTTGTGTACTTTTTTAAAGTACTTTTTTTAAGGTTCTCTCTTCAGTGACTTTTAGTTATTAAGATGTTTCTTATCTAATTCATAAAATTTGTATGAGGATCAAATAGGGTAGATGTAAGAATGCATCCAACTCCTCCAGGACAGAGAATGTGCCATAATCAGCTCAGCAGTTTCAAGAAACACCCACATTTGATCAGGTGTTAAGATAGTTTCTAAAAGAACCCATGCTCATATACACCATGCTCTTGCTTCAATGATTTCCTCAGCCTAGGATATTCTTTCATTTTCCACCCCTACCCCACTGACTCTCTTCCATGCCTTAATGTTTGTGTAAACATCCTTTCTTTCTGATAAATGCTGGTTTTGATACTCTGCACTCTAACATCCTCAATGCTGACAGCAATGTAGGAACCAAGAGCATTAAGATTGATTGAGAATGACTGAAGTTACACCCTGTAATAAAAAACACACACAACAGTCTACCACACAATGAGAAAACAATAAACAAAATGTCAGTAGTAAGTCCTTATCTACTAATAATTACCTTGGTTGTAAAAGGATAAAGTGTTCTGATCAAAATACATAGAGTGGCTGGAATGGATTTAAAAAAAAAAAAAAAAAAAAAAAGAGCCAACCCAACTATCTGCTGCCTACAGGAGACTCACTTTACCTATAGAGACACACAGACTGAAAATGAAGGAACAGAAAAAGATATTCTATTCAAGTAGAAGCTAAAAGAGAGCAGGAGTAAGTATACTTGTATTAATATCAGGCAAAATAGACATTAAGTCAAAAACTATAAGGAGAGACAAAGAAGGCCATTCTCATAGAATAAGGAGTAAAATGGTGGTTACAAGAGGCTTTATTATGGGGTGTTTGTGGGGGGGGGGGGGGTTAGAAAGATTCTGATGGAAGGGTACATAATTACACCTAGATAGGAGAAATTAGTTCCAGAGATCTACCATTCAGCATGGTGACTATAGTTAATACACTGTATTCTTGAAAAATGCTAAGAGAGTGGATATTGTGTTCTCACTTCAAAAAATAATAACTATGTGATGTATCACATTTGTTAGTTAACTAGATTTAGCCACTCCACAATGCATATATAAAGTCATGCACCATATAACAATGTTTTAATCAATGATGGACCTCATATACTACAGTGGTCTCATAAGATTTTAATACTGTATTTTTACTGCATCTTTTCTATGTTTACATATGTTTCAATACATAAATACTCACCAGTGTCTATAGTATTTAGTACAGTAACATGTTATACAGGTTTATAGCTGAGGAACAATAGGCTACATTATGTAGCCTAGGTGTGTAGTAGTTTATACCATCTGGGTTTGTGTAAGTACACTCTATCATGTCTATGCAATGACAAAATTGATAGATTTCTCAGAACATATCCTTATGACACAGAACTGTACTTCAAAATATTGTGTTATACATGATAAACACATATAATTTTACATGTCAATTCTTTAAAATTAAATATTTTTAAGAGACAGAAGTACACACATATACTCTGTAACAAACTAGGAAGAACATGTAATGTGTTTCCAAGTTTCCAAATCCTAAAGAGCTGGTGATAATTCTCAATCAGTGTGGCCACTAGGAGCTGGTCTGGCGCATTCTTCTTGCAGTCTCTGTGATGCTTCTGTCTGCCCATGCTGCTCACCTCCTCTGCCATCTGCATTAATATGCTCCCTCTTTGATTCAGAGTTTGTTTCAGAAGCTGTTAGTCTTTGCTTATGCATGTTTGCAAACCACATACAGTTGTGCAGGTTGTGCACATAAAGAAGCACTGGGCAAGGGAAGGGAAAGGTGGGATTGACACCCTGCCTTCCCTTTGTCAGCCATGCCAGGAGGAAAAAAAAAAAAAATGTCTTTTTAAAACCTGTCCACCCAGAGGCAATAACATTTTGCAATTCACAGTATATAAGCCTACAGTGGCTCTCTTCTCAAAATACCCATTGAATAATTCAGTCTTTATTTAATTTCTACAGAAGACTGTATCCCTCCAAGACCCTGGATAAAGGGACTAGCTCCACGAGGCTGGCTTTGCTTCTCTCTACTCTCAATGTTTCTGGTACAGGGACCATGGTCTCCATGTAATGTGTGCTCTCTCCTCTTAGTCAGTGTTCAGCATCCTGAAAAGGAAGCAGTTTTGAAACCTTTTGGTGAAAAGCTCATTTCTTGATAGGAATCTGCATTGAGAAGTAGGCTTTCTCCAGGATAACACTTCCTCTGTCACTCCCCTCATTGGTAGCAACTGGGGTTTATATAGTTAAATTATGTAATGCTCAACATTATATAGGCTACATATGCATTACAGCTAAAATCCAGTATCTAACAAGTAAGGCTGTGATGAATTTTGCCCCTATTTGTTTTTCTCTATTTCCTTTTCTCTGAAATGCATCTCACAATGTTGGGGTGAGTAGTAAAATAACTATATAATGTCTGACTGAATACTGAAGAGAAATAAAACCATTTGCAATGTTTTTCCAATATTTCTCTAAGATCTTAATGAAATTTTAAGTTTAAAGGAACTCAATACAATTTAAGTAATATGATATTCTACAAGGAAGTTTTCACGGAAGCCAAAAACTTCCATCATTATTAAAATTAAGTATGTTGTTATTAAAAGAAGTTTTCATAGAAGCCCCAAATTTTATCATTATTAAAATTAAATATGTTGGTATTAAAATAAGTGGGCTTCTTTTAAATGAACTGAAATGTAAAAAAATTGCTTCAAATTTTAGTCCAAGACAGCATGAAAGAAGAAGAAAATAAATGCTGAAAGGATTAATACAAGAAATGACAGAACTGTTTTGTATCTATCATTCTTTGTGTTTTCCCCCTTCTTCTTGAAGCAAAGATACTATAACAAATAAAAGTTTAATAAGTAAAAAATACATGTTAAATGAAAAACCATGATTAACTTATTAAGGACCATTAAGTATATAATTACAAGGATTCTATTACATTAAGATACCAATTTCTTTAAAGCCAGAAATAATACCTACTGAAACTTTAATTATTTAAATGAGAAGAGAAGGAGGCATGTTATCTTCTCTGACAAAGATTAAAATCAATTTAATTGCTTCTCTGCTGCCTTGACATGATTCTTGCTGTGAGTCAAGCAACCAAAAAGGGAAATTAATACCGCAGCTGTTAATCAAGTGATATCCGTGCACTCCATTTGATTACATCAGGGAGAAAACCATTGCTACTTGGCTGACTTGTGTGTCTATACCCCTTTTTTGCTGTAGTTGGGTTAGCTATGAGAAATGCTGAGGCTGGACTTAATTTTTAGAGCCTGTGATAGCGCTAGGTGAGGCACAGCCTCAGGAAATTGCAGGTTGCTGTGTTTGAGCCCGGGTAAAGGCAGTTCTATCAAGACAGAGGTTTGTTCCAAATTAAATTCACCCTTTGGTGCCTGATTCTACTGTCCATAGTGTGAAGTACAAAGAAACACAAGGACACCGGTGGAGCTAGAGAATGAGAAAGAATATGAAGGTATAGCTAAGATTGATGCTTTTTTGCCCATAGAACATAACAATATATTTTTCAAGGTAGACAGCAGCAGTTTCTAGAGGTCAAATACCAACTCTTTCACTCGAATTAGGACATGCATTTGAAAGCCAGGTACAATAACAAGTGATGCACACCTCGAGGCACCCCCGCTCACATCCTCTGATTTTAAAACAAAGCTTTTGTTAAACACTAGTGCTGAATGAACATCCAGCAGCATACTTGGCAAACTAATGTATCTGATTGTAAAAAAAAAAAAAAAAAAAAATGGTATTCTGAAATATTTATGAGTCTGGAAATACAAACCAGTACCCTGCCTCATGATCCCTTATCAGCCCTTATTAACTTTACAGATGATGAGAGACACTGGAATAACTGGGGTTGCCAAAACTAATCAATCTCAGGCACTTTGCACCCACAGAGTTCAGTTTCATCAAGGGCCCTTTTTTCAGGAACTTTTAACTCTCCCCCTTCCTGTTTGCCGTCTCTTGTGAGAGATAGAGATGGATAAGAACAATTCTCAAACATACATACTCAGGAAGAGAAAACTCTTCTGAGAACCTTATCCTTTTCCTACATAGGAAAAAACTCAAAGTAGGGATTGAGAAATTTGGTTCCTAGGGAAATGTTTTGCATTTGGGCTTTTTATATCCCTACCAGTACTATGGAAAGATCATAAGGAAAACTGCCCATCCAGACCAGTTGGAGGAAATGCTTATATATAACAGGATACACAGACAGGCAGAAAAAGAAAATTCTGTCCTCCAAAGATAACCCAACGTTTTTTTAAATTTCAAAAATGTAATCACGGGCTCAGGTCAGCCCAAGGGATAGGTTAAGATGCCCATCAGCTTTTATTTTATCTGAGCCCAGTTCACCTATCCCCAGGACCTGTAGATGACTTTGCCTGGCTCTTTTTCATCAAATACAACTCATCCTACTATATTGGATCACCTTGCTGTTAGCCTGGCACTGTCCCTCCCCATTTCAATTTGACCAAATTGAAACAGATGCCCAGAGGCCGTGAAGATCAAGACTAGTATAACAAAATTTGGAGCCAGTTTCCAAGCTTAAATCAATATTTAACGGTAAGCCTGCTTTTATTTATTTATTTTTTGGCAGGCTTTTACTGGCAAATATCACTTTAAACTGAAAGCCAGAAGCCTTAATTATAAAGGATGCCATTCAGGCTAGATTTTGAAAAACAATAACTCATTTGACAAGACAGCCTGGTAGTTTACCGGATTTCACTCCCAGAAGAAGGCAAGGAGGAGGGTGGTGTTGTTTTCTATATCCTTCAAAGATATATTTAATTACCTCATCTTCAAGCATGTAGAGACAATTCAAATAGGGTAGAGGGAGAAGGAAATGGGGGAGTGAAATCTATTCACTGTCTCTGACAAATCAAGCAAAAGCCCCATGCCCACCTGCAACATGAGAGGCAAACATTTACAAAGGTGGGGAAGGATCACCCAAAGAGCTTACACAAATGGACCCTGGCTAGAATGAGGACCAGTGAGGATGCTATTCCTGGGTGACCTTTATTTCACCTCACTGCTCTCCAACATGTGTGCTAAATCTCCTCTAGATGAGTCAAACAAAAGGACAATTGGGAAAGAAGTGACATTACATCAAAATATAAGCCTCCTTGGGCTTGCCAAGCTCAGCAAGACCCACCTAGAGATCTCACTTCTTCAGTATAATTTTTGGAATGAGTTTCAGGGACCAAAATTCTGTTTTGGCCTTACCTACTTTGAACAGTCATAGCAAAACAAAAACAAGTGATCCATGTAAGTAGTTGCTAAACATAAAAACCGCAAATGCACACACAAGGTTTACAAAATGAATCCACATCCAACTTAGCAAGCACCACGTCAGAGCTAATAATTGGTCATTAATCTCAAAGAATCTTTTTTTTTTTTTTTTTGCTAATGTGCAGTCGGAAATTAGCAAGCAGGAGCATATGTTCCACAACTACAGACTCTACGAGTGTATCCTGTAACACTGCCATTTACCTTCAGGAGAAATTTGCAATTTTCTAAAGAAGAAAGTTGTCAATCACTTACGTACATAGAATTTAGGGTGGGGGATTGGGAGACAGACTACAGTATAGCTCACCAAGAAACAGAAGGGACTCAGAACAATCATGTAAAGGAGAAAAGAAACCAGTTTCCATCCTCACATGGGCAGCGAGACTGTTTCTGCCCCGCCTGCCAGAACACACAATCAGGAGTGGTAGTCTTTCTAAACGTTGCCTCTTTCTGTTGTTATGGTGTTTCACAAATTCAGACAAGCCTCTAGGTATCACTCTTTCCTCTGTGAAGTAAAAATCCCTAAAGACTTCTTCTCCTTAAACCTTTACCATCCCCCTACCCACCCCCGCCCAGGCCTTCTAAGAGATAACACTTGCCTTCTGCTTTGCCTCCAGCTTCTGGGCAAAATAAAGTGCCTTCCATGGGATGTCTTCCAGACCGTCCTGTAGGATCTCACACCCACCTCTGAGAGCAAACCGAGGGGGGCACCCCGTCTACATTGACACGAACACGATTGTAGGGCTTTAATTTTATTTCGTCGACTTCCCTTTGCAGCTTGCCTGTCTCTCCCATGTCTGCCACCCGCAGCAGGAGATTAAAAGAACAGAGGAGGTAGGAGCTCTTGTGAGAACCACGGGAATTTTGGCAGAACCTTTATGGGAACCATATGGCAGCAACTCTGAAGTACATGAAACATTTCTAAGGGAGACGACTCTATTATTCCCAAAGAACGTTTCTCATCTGTGTTGAGTGCACTGAGCACCCCTGCCAAAGGATGGGAATAATATTTTCTGAAAAGACTGTATGGATGCAGATTATATCTGACCTCAATGTATCTATTAGTAGCAGATCAGCATTATACTCCACAATCTATTAATAAAGGGAAAAGACAATATGTATGTTTCTAATATTCTCTAGCTATTCATTACCTTCCTATAACACATTTTACTCATCTTTTGTAATGAAGGGACTGGATAAGTGCCCTTCAGTTTTTTATCTTTGTAGCAGTCTCCTTTGGTCAATGGAGATCTCATTCAGAACTCCAGTACACAGAAAAGATGATGATGAATCAGATATGGTTGAAGCAAGGGGAGAAGCTCTGGCTGCTCTTTTTTGGCCTCTCCCTCACTTTTTTCTTCTTGTCCTTTCTTTTCTTTTCTTTTCTTTTTTTTTTCCAGATTTCTTTCCCAGACTATCACTCTTTGTTAACTTTAAACAGGCAGAACAAGGAGAGACATCTGTCCCCTCCGGTTCTACCAGAGCCAGATGTGCCTTGCTCTTTTGTTCAGAAACACAAGACAGTGAGTTCACACTGCCTTCAATGGGCCCATGACTTTCCAACCAGCCCTGCAGTCTAGGGAGACTCTTCACATAGCCATCCAGTGAGCAGCAGTCAGCTACTGACCAGAAGTAGTACTCCTGGAGGAGAAGCCAGAACACTGCCTCGGGACCGGGCAGTGGAGGAGTCCCAGGTAATGGAGGAGATGCAGACAAGGAGAAGGGATGTGAGAGTGACTGAAGAAAGTTCTTCCAGGCAGGAGAGAGTCCTGGAGATAATTTTTTTTTCTACCTTAAGCCCTAGAGCTCTATAAACAAATCTAACTTCCTAGCATAGAGGGGTCACAAAGAGAAGTACCAGAAAAATCATGTGTAGTATTTAGAAACAGAAATAGTAAGAAAAGTAGCTGTATAGTGGTTAAATTATGGGTAGTGGAGGCAGAAAATATGCCTGCCTTGAATTCTAACCTTTTATCAACCACATAGAAAACAGATGTTAAGATTAGGAAAAAACAAACCAGCTTGGACTGGAGAAGTGAATAATTCTGTTCAGAAACACTAGGTCAGGATGAAGGAAGGTCTCTAGAATACAACTGGATATCACCACTCCCAAACAATTTTTGATTTAGGATTTTAAGAATCTCCCAGTGAAAAGAGATTGGAGCCCTCACACCACACTCATGCCTTTATATGGCGTGAATTTTTAAAAATATACTTAAGCTTCAGTTCATTCAGTTTTGGATGTGTATGGTTTCTTTCCTAGGTAGTCTTGACTTCTCTCATGAACTTTTAAGGAGTTTGTAAAGTCCTAAGCAAAGAACAATTCAGGCACTTTCATGGAAGTGCCCCTGGACCAAGAGGACTCAATTATTGGTCAGCTGGAGGCATGATAGTGTTCCCTAATGTGAAAGAACATAAAAGCACCTTTGAAATGTGGTCACAAACATGGATGGATCTGGAGGCCATCATCCTAAGCAAACCAATGCAGGAACAGAAAACCAAATACCACAGGTTCTCACTTACAAGTGAGAGCTAAACACTGAGTACATATGGACACAAAGTAGGGAAAAACAGACACCAGGGTCTTTTTGAGGGTGGACAGTAGGAGGAGGGAGAGGATTGAAGAACTACCTATTGGGTACTATACTCATTACATGAGTGATTAAATAATCTGTACATCAAACCCTTGTGACAATTTACCTATATAGCAAACCTGCACATATACTGCTGAACCTAACATAAAAGTTTAAAAATGGGATCACTAAAGACATATATGTGCTTATTAACATTTTCTGAGAACATATTCTAGAACAAGAGGCAAATACTAGTAGTATTTGCTTTCTCTGGACATAAGTCAGGATACTTTTAAGAAATACGTATTCCTAGCATACTAAGAAAAGTTGCAGAGGAACCCTTTGACAGGAAACATATAAGACCAGCTCCAGTCTTCTATGACCATTGTCAGATTTTTTTAAACAGTATTAGTTTACCTTAGTGTGCACTATGTAGGGATCATGTTGTAGTTTTAGAAGCCATTGCTTCTTCCTAGATAAATGGCCTTGGGTATTTCACTTTCAGAGATCCTCATCTGAAAATGTGACGGTGATGATGATGATGACAACAATGACACCTACATCTATACAAACCCACTTTACAGGAGTAGGAAGGGGCTGGTGCTTAAGTACTAGCCAAGGAGCTTTGTTCTAGCATCTAGGTTCTGAAGCTGGTGGGGTCAGGATCAGAATGAGACCTATTGGTGATATAGCAGGATAACAATTTGGTAGTCCTGAAGCAGGTGTCTCTTTGTTTTGTTTAAATATCTGTTCAACATTTTCTACAGGAGATGTTGAAGACTAACAGGGGAAAGAGCACCTTGGGCTGCAGACCACCAATTTCTATCTTCCCTCTTTTTCTCAGCAACTTAGCTCTTGCCAGCTATGGCTACTCAATAATTTACCTTGAGTGTCTTGTCACTCTCCCCTCCAAAGTGGCTTATTTGTGTTTTTCTTACACGATACACAGTACTCTCCCTGAGAGGAGTTATGGAAATACCATCTTTCTCCACATTTTTATATTTCTAGGTATAGTTTAGACCACAAATGTATTTTGATGCTTGGAATTATTGGCACTCCAGGAAATGGCCCCACTGATCTCCCAATTTAAGTGGAGTCTGGGTAGGATTTCCTCCCTGGCAACTTTCCAGCTGAACTGACCTTCCAATTTAATTTGGTTCTGGGTGGGTTATCCTGCCAGATCAGCCACATAACTGCAGAGTGAAGAGCAGCCAAAGTCTTGGCATTGTGAGTCCAGCTGGTATGAACAATAGCAATTAACAAATTGAAAAGACAAAAGTTGAGTTGAAAGTGAAAGACAATAATCTTTGATGTTGGGACTAGGGGACTGTAATCAAACAGAAGCAGGTCAGGAGTGAAAGATGTGTGTCATGGTACCTGGGTTTTGGGCAATTGCAATCAATCGTTCAGCAGTGTCCTGCGCTTGTCTGCACTTACTAATGACTCCAAGGCGAATCATTGCATTAGGGTGACTTAAAGGTTGAAGAAGACATGTTCCAGGGGTGTTGTGGGAATTAAGTAAGATAGAAAGCAAGCAAGCAAAGAAAGGCTCTTGTAATGCCTACACAACTGAGCAAATGCTATGATTACTGCCTCAACTGTCCTAATTACCAATGTTTCTCAACTCCAATTTGTTCAACACTTGGTCTTCTTATGGAATGCAATTAACTCAAGAGAGAGAGATGAACAAACATCATGGGATTGGGATTCAGACAGAGCTGGATTCCAATCCCAACCTCAAAATCCAAAACTATGAAAACCGTGGAAGACAACCTAGGCAATATCATTCTGGACATAGGAACGAACACAGATTTCATAACAAAGGCCAAAAGCAATCACAACAAAAGCCAAAACGGACAAGACAGGATCTTTTGCATAGCAAAAGAAACGATCAACAGAGTAAACAGACAACCTAGAGAATGGGAGAAAATTTTTGCAAACTATGCATCCAGCCAAGGTCTAATATTCACCATCTATAAGAAACTTAAACAAATTCACAAGGGAAAATCAAATAACGCCATTAAAAAGTGGGCTAAGGACATGAACAGACATGTCTCAAAAGAAGACATACATGCTGTCAATATGAAAAAAAGCTTAACATCACTGATCATTAGAGAAATACACATCAAAACCATAATAAGGTACAGTCTCACACCAGTCAGAATGGCTATTATTAAAATGTAAAAAAATAGATGCTGGCTAGGTTGCAGAGAAAAGAGAACCCTTATACACTATCGTTGGGAGTGTAAATTAGTTCAACAATTGTGGAAAGCATTATGGCGATTCCTCAAAGAGCTAAAAACAGAATTACCATTAGACTTAGCAATCCCATTACTGAGTATATACCCAGAGGAATACAAATCATTCTACCGTAAAGACACATGCATGCGAATGTTCATTGCAGTACTACTCACAATAGCAAAAACATGGAATCAACCTAAATGCCCATCAGTGACAGACTGGATAAAGAAAAGGTGGTATATATACACCATGGAACACTATGCAGCCATAAAAAATGAGATCATGTCTTTTGCAGGAACGTGGGTGGAGCTGGAAAACTATTACCCTTAGCAAACTAATGCAGGAACAGAAAACAAAATACAGCACATTCTCACTTATAAGTAGGAGCTAAATGATAAGAACTTACAAACACAAAGAAGAAAACAACAGGCATTAGGGTTTACTTGAGGTGGGAGGGTAGGAGGAGGGAGAAGAGCAAAAAAGGTAACTATTGGGTACTGGGCTTAATACCTGGGTGATGGAATAAGATGTACAAATCCCCATGACACATCTTTACCTAGGTAACTCACCTTCACATGTACCCCCAAACCTAAAATAAAAGTTAATTAAAAAAAAAAAAATCCCAACCTCATCACTTATTAAGTTTGTAAAGTTAATCAACTCACTTAACTCTGAGACTCAATTTTCTATGCTCTAAAGTGGGGATAAATAATAGTAGTTTGAAGGGAGGTTGTGAGGTTGAATAGAGCATTCATAGAGCCAGGTTCATAGTAGATAGCCGATGAATGGCATTTTTTATTGTTATTATTTTTATTATTGAACTGTTAGCTTGGGGCTCTTTGAAGGAGACTCCTTCCTAAGAATTACCTTTCCTTAGCATAAAGGACAATTCTTCAGGGCACTCTAGCCAGAGGAGGAGGTCCTCAATTTAAATTCACTGTTTGTAAAACTATGGATTTAAAACAATCCAAAATATAGGTATTTTAAAAGTGTTTGGATGATAGCAAGAAAACTCCAGGGTCACCACCATAAAGTATTAGGTTGGTGAAAAAGTAATTTTGGTTTTTGCCATTGAAAGCAATGGCTGAAACCTCAATTACTTTTGCACCAACCTAACAGCTTCAGCTTACACTTGCTGTGTCCTTAGAGAGGAAAAGAAGTGAGAAAAAGGAAGGGAAAAGACTAAAATGTTCAGATAATTCAAGGAATTGTTTTTGGTTTTGTTTTTCTCAGTACAAGACTTTTCTATTGAATTAAGATTTTTGGATTTTAAAGTTCTGAATTGCATATCAATGTCTTCAAAGATTAGGGAAGACTATTTGAACTTTCCAGATTGTGTGAACTATTCTGAGAATTTCTGTGGTGTGAGGAGAAAAAAAAATCTCAGCAAAGATTCATTCCTGAGAGACTGACTGAAATATGCTGAAAAGTCTGGTTGAAGTCAACAGACCCCATGCAGTCCAGACACATAGCAGGCTTCCCAGAGAACCCTAGGAGAGCAGGTCTTGAGTCACTTTCCTCTTGGCTCCTAACCAGGAGGCTAAAGAACATATGAGCCAAAGTCTTGGGAAATTTACATCAGGCCAGCAATTCAACAGGTCTTGGCCACACACAGATCCAGCTTCTGTAAAGAGTTAAGTACCAAGGATTTATAGAGACCACAGCACAGATGTTTTCAGGCTCGGTTTCCTATTGTGTCCACCCACCCCGACTTCCCGTACCCTCAGCCCAGACCCACAGCCCCTGCCTTTCTACCCTCTCACGATTCATTTGTTCAACGTGTCTCCATTAAGTGTCTCTATGAGCCCCACAGCTGCATTCCTACTCTCATACTCTTCTCTCAGAAAGAACAAATATTTGGATAAATTTTGTATAATTTTCCTGCCCCATGCAGCCCGGTAGGCTTCATTTTACAATAAGTTGAAAAATATGCTTCTCAGAGATTGCACTTCTCTGGGAAAAGAGAGCACATTTTGCTAAAGACGGTAACCGTGGTCTCCTAAGAACTCATCATGTTCCATAACGCATGGGAAACCAAGGTTACTATTCCATCCTCTGCTTGCAGCAGCAAAACAGATGCCTCCCCAGCCCCCAGTGCTAAAAACCTAGAGCACTGTATCCCAGGAACAGATTAAAGTGGTAGCTGGAAGCATACCCAAGCCGAGGATTTACAGATGTTCAATAAAACCTGCAGACAGCCCACCAAAATCCCCGCACAGAGCTGCAAGGGCACACATCCAGCTCAGTTGGAAATGGGTCCATAGTGAGGGAAAGAAACAAGAATCATAGCTGCTCCAGATGCATGTTAGTTACAAAGGATGCTGAGGAGCTCAAGTGCATCTTTCAAGAATAGCAACTTTACAATCCATCTCAGGCTTTTTTGAACTTCAGAATTCTCACTTCACCATTAAAAATGTTCTGTTTAGTCAGAGCGTATAACAGATATCTTGCTGCCAAGAAACGGTAAGATGCACAAGCTGAGACAAGCTTGGTGTGAGGCGGAGAACACAAATACCCCAAAAGCCACTGAGTGGCCAACCAGAGGGCTTGGCACCAAACGGGCCTTCACGTCTTATTAATATTATCCTTCTCTTGATTGCCCTATTTGGACACATTTGTAAAATGTATTACTCACTCCACCCTTTATTCCCCAAATACAGCAGATGGTTTTAGCGCAGTGTTTCAAATCAGATGTTAGGCAGAGAGACCAAGCTGGAGCTCAGAGCATCTGGATTTTCAAGAAGCAGCACGCGGAGCATGTGAGAAAGCTAGGAGGGAACAGAGGGGAGAGATTGTTCAGGGTACTTACCAGGCCATTTTTAGCCAGAAGGAAAATAAACCCCCAAGTTGTGTAATTATTATTTCTTTAACTTTAGTGAGAAGAAAGGTACAGGCTCACAGAGCAAAGTAAATCTATTTACTAACTTATTTCAGGAGCCAGACATTTTAGGTAAATTCTTAAAGACACAGACAATGTACTATCACAATTTTTCTCTCCAATTTTTTTTAAATCAGGTGTTGAAAAGAGATTATAAATGAGGATAAAAATATAAAAACAAGTAATTCAGCTCAGTGCAGTATCCACGTGTTTCCAAAACCTAAGTGGGTTGCATTCACAAAACACAAAAGGACATGTTTCTAAAAATTAGACTTTGTCTTGTTTAAAGATTGTCAGGTACGGAATTAGTTAAATTGCGAGGCAAAGACACAATTACTTCTTTGCGTCGATAACTGAAAAAGATTGAGGAGCCCAAGTGATTTCATAGTGTCCAGTTGCATATTTGTCAGCCTCATTGTGTTGCCAGCTTGTTAGTAACAATAACTCAAGATGAGATCGTGGGCAAGCTATTTAATCTTTTCCATGGTTCCGGTTTGCTTATTTGCAAAATCAGAAAGTTGGATCATATTAGCTCTGAGGCCCTTTCTTGCCCTAATATTCTACAGATAGATGAAATCCCACCGAATTAAGTAATTCATGTAAAATATATAATGCATGTCTTACACATAAGTGGTGAATAAGTGTTTATTAATAATAATAATATAAACTTCTGATATCTGGCACTATTGTTCTAGCAATTATTCTTGAACACTGACTGTTTTAATGTAGAGAGAAAAGCAACGCTGAACAGCTCCCACCTAGAACTTGACCCAGGTTTGATACACAGAGGAACAGGGAAAAGCAAGTGCTCACATCTGTCCCATGCTGCTAGGAAGCAGACTACAGGACCGATTACCGGCTCTTCTGGCAGCATTTTCTGATTTCACCAACAGTTTCTCCTAGGCATTGTTTGGAATAGGAATATGGACCCCTACACGTTTCCTTTTTCCCCCTCCTGAAGTATTTTTCTAATCTACCTAGTTATCTGCTGTTCTCGGCCCTTAAAGTTATTTAAAAGTAATACGCATTTGTGGATTTCACATTTTGAGAGATAATGGCTACTTGAAAAGGTCTAAAAGAAACCAATAGAAATTATAACATAAAGCTTGACCATGTAAGTGCCTATTCACTGCTTCTCTTACTGTATTTCCTTTAGTGAATGGCACTCATTTCATGGTATGTCCAAGTCTGAAAAGTGAGTTATCCTAGACTTCCATTTTCTAACTTTTTCTTGCTTCTTCCTTCTTCCTTCCCTCATATTTTACCCAATAGCTGTGCAGTGCCTTGCCCAATTATAGGCATTTGATGAATATTTGTTGAATCAACACCAAGAATAGCTAACAATTGTATAGTACTATATGTGCCAGGCACTCTTGTAAACATTTCATATGTATTCACTCATGTAATATTGACAACTTCATCATTCCCATTTAACAGATTAGGAAACTGAGGCATAAGAGATTAAATGACTTGCTCAGAGTCACATGGCTAGTAAAAATGCTTCTTAAAACCAGGCAGTTTGGTTTCAGGGTCTGTGCACTCAACCACTATTCTTTACTGTCTCTCTCTATCTTGGGACATTTAGGTTTAATCTTACCATCAGAATAAGGTATATTTATTCCAAGCTAAATAAAACAGGCAATACATTGCTTGTGCCCAGCAATTATTTTCTTTTGTTTGTCCTATAGATATTATTGTTCTTTTTTAATTTGTCTTACCTTCCCAATTTAACAGTGTGTCTTGGAGCTCTAGAGTGACCAGGACAACACTCCAAAGTAGTATAAAGCAACTCTTTCATTCCTCTCTAGTTGCCTAATGGCACCCCCATTCCCTGCCTGCACACAAGTCAGCAGGATGGGAAGCAACAGGACAGAATAATTGAAGGGTAAATTTAGGGCAATATAGAAAGGGAAAAGAATAAGTTGATTGAGTAACCACTGTGAAGATTCGGAAGTCTGTAAGCAGGGTGTTCGGTGACCCATGCTGTGTTTTAGGAAGGAAAATTTGTCAACACTGCATGGGACAGGCTGACATGGGGATGGACTGGGATATCACCTTGTCAACTCTGCCCCTAAGTGCTGCCTAGACATCAGGAGGGCCCCACACTGAGCAGTGGGGACGGGAATGTTGAGACAGAGTCCAGAGATATTTTGGAGGTAAAATTGGCCTCAGTGCCTGATTAGATGGAGAAGGTGAAGGAGAAAGGAGACAAAGGCATCCTCAGAGCATGTGGACAGAGAGACAGGGAGAATGGTAACATTTATAGTTATAAATGTGCACCAGTTATAGTGGTAAACAAGATAGAAATAGGCCTTGCCTTCCTGAAGCTTACAGTCTGGTGGAGACACATAATAAAAAAACAAGCTAATAATATCTGTCAAGTTCTACAAAAGAAACCTAGATATAGAGTATGATGGGGAGAAGAAGAAAGCATGTCTCCTTGGAAGTAGGAAAATAAGCAGTAGAGTCTTGTGTCACAGAAGTCAAGAAAACAGTGAATTTCAATGAGAAGCAGATGTTCAAGATCAGACATTAGGAGGTCGTGTGAATTAGCATGAGACGTCTATTAATGCATTGGGAAAGCAGAATCTGTAAAGCAGTTGAGGTAGAAATTGTGGGCCGCTGGTTGAAAAGGAAGTGAGGCATCAGGAAACTGTGAACATCAACCCACACCAACCCTTTTGAAAGTTTGGAAGGTAAGAAAGCGGTCAGATTCAAAATGGAGTCACTTGTGTCAAACCCTGGCAAAATGGAGCTGGGAAAGGCCATGAAGAGGGAGCTCTCCCACATGATTTGCCTGATAATAGGAACTGTGGCAACAAACTTTTCCAATACTTCAGCTTACTACATGAGTCACGTAAGGACAGCTAGCAGTACGAGGACAGCTAGTGGCTGATACAAGAGCAATTGCCTGACACACTGTCTCACAGGCCTAATCCAAAAGCACAAGGGCCTAACTAGAACTCCAATATTATAATTCCTACCTAGCAAACACCGACCCTCACTGATCAAAACTCACCATCTCTTAGAAGACACTGCCAGCGCCAATGGACTTTCTTTCAAATCAACTTGTATAACCTCCTCTTTCCCCCTAAAAACTCTAACCATTTTCCTTTGTTCTTCCAGACATACTAGAGGCCACCCTGTTCTGTATGTATGTCCCAGATTACAATCCTACTTCTCGCATATTATTCTTAAATAAAACCTTTTCATCTGGAGATTCATCTCTATCTATTTTTTATGTTGGCAAAGAGAAGGAGAGAAATAGGAGGTTAGCTTGAAAGGGAAGCAGGTTTAAGAGGGCTTTTCTAAAGATAAGGCAAAGTGTAACTTCTTTATGGACTAAGGGGGAGTTCTTGTAAGCAGAAGCTGCAGATTCAGGAGAGAAAATACACAGCTGAAAGAGAAAGCACAAAAGAAAGAGAAGAGAGGTTTAACAGCAGAGATGTATGAGTGAGCTATGGAAGAGAGAAATGAGAAGGCTTCATCCAGAAGAGAGCATGCATCACTTGGGGCAAGAAAGGGAAAATAATGAGGTGCCCTTTTCTAAATATTGAGTAAGGTCAGGAAACTGCTCAGGAAATATTTTCACCTCCAAGTGTGAGGCTGCATATGAGAGACACCACCACTGTTTACAACAAGAGACCTGTATACTAGGAGAGGATCCTGAAATAGTCATTTATTACGAATTCAATACACAGACAGTATTTGCAAAGTCACACCAGCATTTATCTCAAGAAATCAATAAAAAGTATTAAGTGGCTCTGATTTTCCTTTTACTATCAGAAACAGGAAAAATCTAGTAAGCTGTTTGGATAGACATCACTTAAATCAATTACCTACAAATAATTGAATTTATTTTCAAGTACAACAAAATAGGAAAATCATTTTAATTGCTTCTTTTAAGTGGATGTGTTTCTATAGTAAATAGTGCATAAGCAGGAGAGAAAGAAAAGCAAAAGGCAATTACATTTATTGTATACTTACTAAGTTCCAAGTGTCTTGGACTAGCTGTAAGATACCTTTTCTCACTTAATTCTAATACCTGATAAGGTAGACATTATCACCTTTTTATAGACGGAACTGGGGATCAAATGTGTTAAAGAGCTCTTCTTCTGAATGTTTTTGCTTTCATACAACTACCTAGAATGCTCATGTTTAGATGCTGACTTGGCATCAAACTCTAGAGCCCTGGGTTTTGCACCCCTGCCACCATGGAAGCCCTGGGCACTAACAATCCCATCCCCCAGATTTATTGTCAGAGGACCTTGGCATTTCATCATTTCACTCATAGCCATTTGCAGCAGGTAGGATCTCAGAAGCTTTCTTGCCCACCACCTTTCTAGCAGCTTCCCAGCCCTTAGTCCCTGCAGAAGGAACAGGCCCAAGTGGTTTGATGGGACCCCTCTGTCCTGTAGTCACATCTCAGTGGATGTCCCAGGGTGAAACATCTGACCCAAGGCCAGGTGCCAGCCAACCATTCTCTAATAAGAAGCCAACTAAGACACATAGAATGCACCACTTTGCAATGGGCTCTAGAACTAAAACCCAGGCAGGTTTGGGGTTGGAGCTAATACCAAACTAAAGCTATGCATAAGCTCTAATGTGGGCCCTGAGAGAAGGAAGCAAGAATAGGGAGAAGAAGCCGATCTGCAAAGAAGAACATGGAACAGAAACACAGAAAATCAGAGATAAGAAACCACACGGCCCTGGGGGAAGACAGATCATCTCCATTCCTGACTCCTGTCCCTTTGGGGCCCACCTGTACTTAATACTGAACCCTCTTTGCACATGGTATTGTCTAATATAGCCTCATAACAAACCATATTTTTGAGACAGTATCTACTACTTGCAATCAAAGTTGTTGACTTTTGTGTTCATTGAACACAAATCAACGTATTAATAATATAATAACATTGACTAACATCTAGTGCTTTGCATTTTAACTGTTGTGCACTCATTAATTCATTTGATCCAAACAACAGTGTTAATATTATTCTCATTTTACAGTAAAGAAATAGTGGTATAAAAAGTTAACATTTAAATGTCTTCAAAATGCCACTACAAAATTCATTCCCTAGAATCCTACTTCTACTTCCTCCCCGAAATAAGCTCTACTTTGCCTGTGTTTCAACTAGAGTAAACTCAGGTCTTAAATCCAAGAGGGTTTTCTAACCAGTTTAATTGATGGGATGAGAGTAATTCATCTCTTTTTCAACTGTAGAAATGAGTTAAAAATAGCTTCAGAAAACAAAATTTATTCCTGAACCAAGAATTAAAACTTAATAATGTGCAACCAAATTGCATTGAGCTTTTATCACATTCTGCCCTTGCTGAACATTTTTGGCTTCAGCAGCTGCTCCATGAAATGTAACTGTCACTACAGTGAATAAATAAGCAACTATTGCTGTGATACAGCTGCCCCTTGTAACAGCATTAGGGAAAAGCCTTTAGTGGAACCACATGCCGGAAGAGAGCTGCATTCTTGCTGAATACGGATAGGATTTCATGCAGTCTACAGAGACCCCCCTCAGACTATAGTACCTGTAGAAGGGCAAATGTGCTTCATAGTGGACGTCTGCTATTTAGCCTACCCAGAAGGCTTTCCTTCTTCTGGGAATTCTTCCAAACCTAACTCCACTCTGGCTACGTGATTCCTGTGAAGGAATTGACATTTTTCTATACAACACTGCCTCCATGACCACAGCCAATTGGTCCAAGCCAGGCCAACCAGAGTCTTTTCTCAAGAGTGTTGCCCACTGGAACAAAGAAAGAGAATCAATGTCTAGAAACAAAAGATTTAAAATGTACAATTTGGGAGCTATCAGTAGACCATGTTCTCTGCCGCACAGAAGAAAGCAGGCTTCAAAGAGAATGAAGCCAATACAGAGAAACGAAAGCATTTGAATCCCTAATTGCAGTTGTGCCTGGGCTCAGCTGTATCACTGTCCTCCCTGTATTTGATGGCTCAGTCCTCTCCTAGATTATCTAGGCCAATAAAACCGTTTTGTCTAAATTGTTTTGATTTAGGTTTCTGTCATTTTCATCTAAAAGTCCTATGCAATCTTATCATTTATTCTCAATTTTTTGAGACATTTGTAAGAGAGGGCACACTTTCAGTTTTGCATAGAAACTTGGGTAGTCAAAATATATTTCTTCTCTTCCTATTGTCTTTCATCTGACCAACATTTTCCTACTGCCCAGATTAGCTTCCCAACTCCATTTTTGCAAGTACCTTGGAATCAGAGCCACTACATTGTAGAACCTTAGGAATGCCATTTACATATGTGAATGCCATCCCCTGGAGTTGCACAATGCGTAGTCATATTCAGCAGCCCTGTTGATAATCATTCAAGATTGTTTTATGCTGAAGAGAGCTGGACTGGCTTGTTCACTTAGCAACATTAGCTTATAGTTTATGGAGAGAAAAATGGTAGACGTGGTCCCCAAATGAACCAGCATGATATATAAGAAAGGAAAGTTATGTTCCATGACTCACTGATGATGTAGCAAGGGCCAGCCACCTCAAGTATCGAGTATTAGCAGCAAAAAAGTGCTAGCAAGGCCTGTGGGAGAATTAAGGGCACTGAAGACTGGAAAAAGCCAAAGCAGAGAAAGTTCAATGGGTCATTCAGGTCCTCATCCCTTGGTCAATAATACTAATGGGAAGGGAGTCTTTGTCTTTATTCTCTGATTCTGCTCATTAGCAGTAGTCTACACAACATTCCAGACATATCCCAGTGCCAGAGCCCTCCGCCCACACTGCATTACTGCAGTCTGTCCAAGTGGAAGGGTAATGTGGGCCCAGAGTTCCCACTACCAAGTCTCTGATCACACCTCAGTAAAAGGTCATTGTTGAAGTCTATCACACCAGGACTCAAGCTGGGACCCTCTCAGGAAGGGCTTGGAAGAGCTGTTGCTATAGCCCTTGCCTCTATCAAACAGAGCTTGCTCAGGAATTAGGGTAAACTGAACCATCATGTGGAAGTGTTTGAAAGAGGGGTAGGGATCAGGGTTTATATGGAGATACCCCACACAGGGAAGCACGCATTCTCTTTCTACAGGACTCCTCTTAACAAAGTCTTCTTTCTATCCTTAATGCCCCATTCTAGCTCAATTCAGTGGTTCTCACATTCAGAGAGAAAAAAAAATCTCTAAAGCCTTGTATTCAAAATGTGGCCACTGACCAGTTGCATCATTGCACCTGAGAACTAGTTAGAAGTATGGAATCTTGCTTCACTCAAAGCTACTGAATCAGCACCTGCACTGTTACAAGATGCCCACGTGATGCACATGCAGATTACGGTTGAAGAAGCACTGACTTGGCATATTTATTGAAAATATAAAATCCCAGGCATTGCCTCTGAAGATTCTGATTTTTCACATCTAAGGATGAGCTCAGGAATCTACACTTTCACCAAGAATATTTGACAATTTTTAACCAGGAGGTTCCTGGACCATACTTTCCAAATTACTGGTTTATTTTATTCTAAAACCAAAATTCTCCTTAATACTTGTTAAAACAATTTCTTTTTTAAATTATAGATTCAAGGGGTACGTGTGCAGGTTTGTTACATGGGTATATTACATAATTCTGGGGTTTGGGCTTCTAGTGAACCCATCACCCAAATAGTGAACACAGTACCCAACAGGTAGTTTTCAACCCTTGCTCCCCTCCCTCCCTTAGTTAAAGCAATTTCTTATTTTTCTAGAGTCTTTGAGGGAGTAAGGGAAAAACATAGAAAGGTGTAGTTCCATCCCTGCACAGGAAGCTGATGGTCAAAGCAAAACAAACATCAACTTCTCATTCTGCATTTCCAACATTGGTTATGTTCTCCTTCTGTGCTACAACCAATTGTCAAAAGAAGCAGATGGAATGACCAAGAAACCAGGAGCCAGAAGTGGAGGAAAATGGTACAGAGGAGGGGTAAACATGTGGAGCAAACATGGGGAGGCAGAAGTAAAACAAAGCACAGCATTCCCACAGCGTCTCTTCACAACTGTTGCTGAGAATTCTAATTCGAGCAATATAAGAAGGATCTATTCAAAAGAAATTAGAAGAAGATTTCAACAAGCAGAAAGCACATATTACTCTTGGACAGGAAGGCAGTATTATAAAGATACCATTTTCTCCTAAGTTATCCTAGAAATAAATATATTGCTTCAAGTTGGCAAAATGGTACTTAAAGAATAGGTGAGAATAGTCAGAGGAGAACTAATGGATTATAACTGTACTAGATATGAAAGCATAGTATAAAGCTATGGTAATTAAAAGATTTGAGGCTGGACAAGGCAGCTCATGTCTGTAATCCCAGTACTTTAGGAGGCTGAGGCAGGCAGATCATGATGTCAGCCTGACCATCATGACCAACATGGTGAAACCCCGTCTCTACTAAAAATACAAAAATTAGCCAGGCATGTTGGCATGTGCCTGTAATCCCAGCAACTCAGGAGGCTGAGGCAGGAGAACCGCTCGAACCCAGGAGGTGGAGGTTGCAGTGAATTGAGATTGCACCACTGCACTCCAGCCTGGGTGACAGAGGGAAACTCTCTCTCAAAAAATTAAGTTTGCTACTGATGCAAGTATAATCAGATCCTTAAAAATATAGATATCTGGTATATTATAAGGAAAATCACAAATAATGTATTCAATAAGTATATTTTTGAAAAAATTAAATAAATATTGAGGAGGTATTTAACAGTGTTGGACCAGTTGAATAATCATTAGCAAAAATAAGTTGCTGCTAATACAGCAATTCATTGCAGATGGAACAAAAATTCAAAGCAAGCACCAAAATACTAAAATAATAGATAGATGAATAGGTTTTCATTATTAGCCAAGAATGGGAAGAGCCTTCCTAAACATGAAAAAAAGTCTAGTAGCCATAAAGAAAGAGGTTGCTAAATTTGAATACATAAAACCTAAAACATTATTTTTAACAAAAGTCAAAGTAGAAATTTTTAAATTGGAAAAAAAATGCAATACATGAAACAGAGGAATATCAATATGAAAAAGAGAATAACTCAACAGAAAAACGGAGAAAGAGCATAAGCCAGCAATTTATATTAAAATAAATATAAATGGCCTGTAAATATATGAAAAGATAATCAATATTACTCATAATAAATGCAAATTAAAACAAAAAATGTTTATCATTGTTTACAGATTAGCAATGACTTGAATAATTTTATAATACAGTACCTAATCTTGAATCTCATGCATTGTCAGTGAGACTACAAATTTTAAAAACTCTGGGGCGAATTTGACAATATTAATTCTAGTGAGAAATGCTATGTCCTTTGATTAACAGAGTCAATGTATACAGATTTATCCCAACAAAAATATTTGATTATGGGTGTAAAGGTATCTGTAGAAGGATATTTTGTAATGGTAAAAATCTGAAGACAACCTTCAGCAGGAGTTAGGTAGATGCTTATGGCACATCCATACCATAAACTATTATGCCAGCCATGAAGAAGAACAAGGTGGATCTACATGTACTTTTATTATTATTATTATAATACTTTAAGTTCTGGGGTTCATATGCAGAACGTGCAGTTTTGTTACATAGGTATATGCGTGCCATGGTGGTTTGCTGCACCCATCAACCCATCATCTACATTAGGTACTTCTCCTAGTGCTATTCCTCCCTTAGCCTCCCACCCTCCGACAGGCCCCATGTTCTCACTCATAAGTGGGAGCTGAACAATGAGAACACATGGATCTACATGTACTTCTATGGAAAATGACTAAAAACATAAACGGGCAGAGATTATAAGAAAGGCATCTAGAAATGGACATCCCCAGTTTACAACCAGCTCCTCAACTAATAAACTACATGAACTTAGACCGTTATCTTCTCTGTGCCTCAGTTTCAGATTCCCATATTAACAATGGGAATAGTAATAGTATGTACTTCATAGGGTTGTTGTGAGAACTAAATAAAGTAGTCTTATAAAGCATTTAGCACAGTGCCCTGACTCATAATAGACACTACACACAGAGACGATTCACAGTGCTTTTCTCTGAGAAGTGGAGTTGAATTTGGAGCTTGCATAAGACTTTTATTTCATACTTTTCTACACTGTTTGATTTTCAACTTAAATATATTACTACTTTTACAATAAAAAATTCTCAGTTTAAACTTAAAGAATCATATCAGAAACTTATTTTAAAAGACTATTCCATGAACATTTCAATATTTGACATATTCTTAAAGTTAAATTCCCCTCAGAATAAATGTCTATAGTCTTTCCTCAAATAATAAAACTAAATGGCAGCCCTTCAGCATCCGTAAATCTCATACTACCCATCCAGACAGGAGGGCTGAATTTGCCTGGTGAAGGATAACAGCATTGAGTTGTGAGGCTTTAGTTGACTTATTTGTTGTTATAATAAACCATTATTCATTCATTCTCCAAAGTATATAAGACAGACTGACCTTGGCAGCATATTTTAAGAGTGAGAAGACTATAAGCCAAATATCTAATCATCAGAATCAAAATCTGATTTCTGGATCATCAGAAAAATCGGCCTTTTCTGCCACCAAATGATCCTCCTGCTGACCACATTTTCAGTCAATCAGAATATAATCCTATCATGGGCAGTGAGCGAGTGTGAGGATTGCATTTTGTTTCATAGCTGGTCTAAACATGATTACTGCTTTCATCACACAGCCATATCATCAAGTCAATAAGGATTTTCTATACTGACTTTTCATGTTGCACAGACTATATAGAGGAACTTGAGTAATTCCAATTTGCTGCACAAAACCCAGCTCTGCAAAGAATAGATTGGTACCTGCTCACCTTGGCTTGTTCAGGATAAGCCCATGATACTACTCCCTAGCTCATGAGTACATTTCTTTTATTCCAAATATATATATATTTAAAAATAAACTCATAAATTCTAATTCTACTTCTAAAATAAACTTTTAAGACACGTCTGTCATTCAAGCCATGGATGCTATGTGCTATGAAAATCACACTATCCAATTCCATTCTTTGTACATCACTACATTCCTTTGAATCATACAAGTCTCCATTTTGAATCCAGAGTCACTAGACACAGTAACTACTAGTCCACTAGGGTCATATAGACAGAAACCAGCACATTCAACTACTAAAATATGCTTCCAAACTCAAACTTTAGCTTAGTCCGAGCAAGACGTGGAACCATCACTTTCTGCCCAAAGCTTTATGGCCCTAGATTTGGCTATGAAGAAATACTCCAACAATGCAGGAAAATATTTCCTTGAAAAGTCTTGTAGTTTGTTATGGAAGGTAGAAAAAGTCTTAAACACTTCCAGAACAACAAGAAGTTTATGTCATAGTTATCTTTGCAAAACTAGGTAACCATTTACTTATACAAGGAAAAAATGTCTGGAAAAGAAAAAGAAATAAATGGATCAGGTGTCATCTCAGGAACTTTCCTCCTAACCCCAATTTTTCCCTTGCTCTAAGAAATAGATAAATATCACTAGGAAGCATGAAAATCCTCCATAATGAATAACATAAACAACAACCTCCTCTTGATTCAGTTTCTCACCAGCTATTGCTCTCATTTCACAGCAAAACATCTGGAAAGCTATCAGTGATTATCATACCCGTTTCCTCACTTCCCAATCTCTCTTCTTCCTGCCTTAATCAGATTTCCGTTCCCATCATTGCACAGTGACTGCTCTTTTCAAGGTCACCAGTAAACTCCACATTGCCAAACATAGTGATCATTTTTCTGACCTCATCTAACTCAACTTCTCAACCACCATCTCACTAAAATGAGCTCTTCTTTTGTCATTTATGACATCACATGATATGATTTGGCTCTCTGTCCCTACACAAATCTCATCTCGAATTGTAATCCCCACGTGCCAAGAGAGGAACCTGGTGAGAGGAGATTGGATCATGGGGGCAGTTTCCCCCATGCTATTCTTGAGATAATGAGTGAATTATCATGAGATCTGATGGTTTTATAAGGGTCTCTTCCCCTTTCACTCTCTCTCTCTCTCCTGCTGCCATGTAAGATGGGCCTGCTTCCCCTTCCTCCATGATTATAAGTTTCCTGAAGCCTCCAACAATTCAGAACTGTGAGTCAATTAGGCCTATTTCCTTTATAAGTTACCCATTCCCAGGCAGTTTTTTATAGTACTGTGAGAACAGACTAATACACCACAATATCCTGGTTTTCCTACTAACCACAGATGTCTCCTTTTTGGCCTCTTTTGCCAGCTCATCATCCTCAGCTTCCCCTCTAAAACCTGGCATGTCCCACACTGGGTCTAAAGACTCCTCCTTTCTATCTTTCCTCACTCACTTGGGATCTCCTCCAGTTCCATGGCCTCAAATGCCATCTATATACTGATGGCTTCCAAGGGAGACCTCCAGTACAAATCTCACCCTTAAGCTCTAGTTGGCTGTCCAACTGCCTAGTTGGCATTTCTACATGAAGCTCTAATCAAAATTTCAAATATAACGTGTCCAAACAGAGTGCTTAATTTTCTACCTCCTATTCTGATCCTCTTCCAGTCATCCCCATTTCAGCAATGGCATTATTGTGTACCAAGTTTCTAAACCAAAACCTAAAAGTCATTCTTCACCTCTTTCTCTGATCATCCCCTATAACAAATTATGAGGTCCATCAACTCTAACACCACAGAATGTCTCAAATCCACTTATCTCCATCACCACTCCCACCACTCTAGCTCATGACACTTTCATCTATCACCTGACCTTATGCAATAGCCTCCTAATTGCTTTCTTTGGCTGCCAATGAAATATTTTAAAATATGAATCAGATCATGTCCCTTTCCTGTTTAAAACTTCCCAATGGCTCCCCATTTCTCCTTCTGCTGCCTTCAAAACCCTATATAATTTGACCCCTGACATGTATGAGCTCATTTCTCTTATTAAAATTTGGGCGCACTAGCTTTCTTTCTGTTTTCAGAACACACTGAGATTTGTCTCATTTCAAATGTTTGCACTGTGTGTTCTACCTGAAAGGTTCTACTTCTGGATCTTACTATGGCTGGTTCCTTCCAAACACAGTGAGTCTCAGGTTAAATGTAACCACCTCAGAGTAACTCCTCTGAACTCCTACCTAAAATAGCCCACTAATTCCACTTTCTCTGTCACTCTCAAACAACCTCCTACTTCCATTCTCTCATAACATTTATAACTGTCTGAAATTAGCATTTTTATGTGTTTGTCTATTTTCTGCTCCCTCTTCCTCTTTTAGAATATACATTCCATGAGAACAAGAACCATGGCTATATTGGATCTCTACCACCTAAAACAGGATCTGGCACATAGTAAAAACCCTATATATAAATTTGTTTAAAAAATAATAAATGAATGAATGACACAAATAATACAAGTGTGAGCTTTGCACACATTCATTTAATCATTCCAAACATTTGTCAGATGTTTTGTTGTGATATTCAGTTTGAAATCAAAAATAGGTAAGTATGCCCCTGTCCTTGCCTGCTCCTTCCTCGGGGATCTCTGACCTTGAGGGGCATCCCCAAAACAAGATTTACTAAGAACTACCAAAGAGAAGCCAAAAGAAGTAGGTCAACTAAAACCAAAGTATATAGATCTTTGTATTTGTGGCATCAAATAATTATTAAATATATCTGTGGTTATGTAGAGAGCTGAAGGTAGGCAGACTTCAAAGAATGATGAGGAGAAAAGTCAAACTGGAATATTCAAGAGGTAAATATTATAGAAAATGAAATCATTGTAGAGATAAAGTAACCCATTTGTTTAGAAACTGAGAAGAGAAGGAATAAGAAGGATAAAGAAGTCGTGGAATCAAGAGATATTTCTTTGAGCATGGTAAGGGCATAAACTGTGCATGTGTGAAAGGAGAAGAGGAAAGACGAGAGGGAGAGAAACAGGGAGAAGAAAAGGACGAAAAATAAGAAGAAAGATGGACAAGAGGTTGTTATCCACTTTCTGAAGCCTACTTCTGTCAATTCATCCATCTCATCCTCCGTCCAGTTCTGTGCCCTTGCTGGTGCAGAACAGATATCATTTGGAATAGAAGAGGCACTCTGGCCTTTGGGGTTTTCAGCATTTTTTGTTGATTCTTTCTCATCTTCATTAGTTTGTCCAGTGCAGTCTTTGAGGCTGCTGACCCTTGAATGGGTTTTTTGTGGGGACTTTTTTGCTGTTGTGGCTTTCTGTTTGTTTCTCTTGCATTGGTCAGGTCCCTCTTCTGTAAGGCTGCTGTGGTTTTCTGGGGGTTCACTTCAGGCCCTATTCATCTGGTTCACTCCTGCACATGAAGATGTCACTCAAGGAGGCTGGAGAACAGCAAAGATGGGTGGCTGCTCCTTCCTCTGGGACCTCTGACCTTGAGGGGCATCGATCTGATGCCAGTAGGAATGCTCCTATATAGTGTGTCTGACAACCCCTGTTGGAGGGTCTCACCCAGTTGGGTGGTACAGGGAGCAGGACCCATTTAATGAAGCACTTTGGATGTCCCTTGGTGTCCCTTCACTGGAGGGAAACCCACTTGTCTGAGCTGCCTGGATTCCTCAGAACTAGCAGGAGGAAAAACTAAGTCTACTGGTCTGGGGAGACTGTGGCCGCACCTCCTGCTAGGGGCTCAGGCCCAAGGAGATCAGAGTTCTGTCCCTGAGTCCCTGGCTGGAGTTGTCAGAGTTCCTGTAGGGAAGCCCCACCAGTGAGGAGGGATGAGTCAGGATTGGGCCTGAAAAGGCATTCTGTCCACCGTCTGCCACAGCCAGTGTGTTGGACTGTGTGGGATACCCCTTGGGACCAAGCCATCCAGCATCCCCGACTCCAGCAGGGGAAAAGCATGGTCTGGAGCTACAGAGATGGCTGCCGCCCTTCCCCTGCCCTGGGAGCTTAGTGTGTTAGGCAGCTATCAGTCCCAGTGTTGGCTATCACTCTTCCTAGCTCAGTGGCTGTTGAGAATCTGCATGGCTCTGTGGTCGGGACCCTTGCCTGCAGTGACATGGGCTCACTAGTGGGATCTTCTGATCTGTAGGTTGCACAGTTCCATGGAAAAAGCATGTTTTCCCAGGCTGGGTAGCATGCTCACTTTCTGCCTCCCTTGGCTGGGGGATGGGGGCTCCCCTGCCCCGTGTGGTTCTCGAATGGGCCTACACACCACACTGCTCTTCCTTCTTCTCTGTGGGTCACATCAGCCACCTAGTCAGTTTTGATGACAGAACCTGGATACCTCGGTTGCCAGTGCAGGATTCATATGCCATTATGGTTCTTCTCAATGGGATCCTCCAATTGTTGCTGCTTCTAGTCAGCCATCTTAGCCCTCTAAATTGGAAGTTTTGACTGAGCTTCTATGATACAATGGAAAATTCCAAAGTGAAATACCAGAACACAAAACAGAAATTCCAAAGATGTGCTAACAACCAGTTAGAAGGCTCCAAAACTTTCAAAGGGTATGCAAATGCCTTCTCACTCAAAAGAGTGAGGAGGTGGAAATTGAAGAAAATACTTGTGCGAAGGTATTCTTTGGGAAAAACTCTGCAGTTGATCTCTTGCTCACACCCCAAGGGGAGCAGTGGGGCTGTTTGATTTCTCAGCTCCAGCTTAGCGAAAGCTTCAAATGGAACAGCCTCTACCTTGTACGTATCCCCTGAATGTCTGAGAGAGGGCTCAGAAGCCTGGTCTTGATTACATGTCTGAAAAATCTGGAAATGAGAAACTGTGCTTTTCAGCCTCAGGTGGTGCTAAGGTAAAGTAGACTGCCATGTTTGAGAAGTAACTGTACTCTCACCAATATGAAGGTAAAGAATACAGGAGTATTTCACACTGTGGAAGAGATACAGTCTGGAGCCATTTTAAGTGTTGCCCAAGAGAACTGCCTAGATGACTGAAGGATGTCAGTAGACAGTTTTGCCTATAGTGGATTCCTGGAAAACTAGGACCAAAAGAGATACTGGCCACCAGAAAAAAAAAAGAAGTGCTACTTCTCAAGGTTCTGATTAGCAGGTCCCAGCAGAGAGCCTCCTAAGAATCCATGGAAGTTAGTGCATGGGAGTTAGCTTTGAACACCTGTTTATCCTAGAAAATCCAAAGCTATCTTATGGCAGTACCATTCAAGTGAGAACTTTCTGTTTTCCGTTTTCCACCTACTCCTTTGTGCTCTAAAAGGAAAGGGCCCAAAACAGTGACTAGCATCCTGGCAGGGGGCGGGGAGAGGGAGGCGGGGAATAAAGGGCAAAAGGAAAGAAAAAAGTGGCCTTTGCCTCTTACCAAGGCAGCTCCTGACCCACCAGAAGCTGGGAAAGAGGAGAAAGTTTAATTTGAAATCGAGTTAGGTTTTATACTGGACTAAGGATTCTAGTCATAGAACTGAGATTAGAAAAGTCATCGAGTCTGCCAGTTCTCATTCTGTTACAAAAAAACCAATGTTCTTATCAAAAAAAAATTAAAGGGATAGTAGCAGGAAAACAAAGGAGCATACTGATCATATCTCATAAGTCATGCCTATTTTAGGGTCTTGGTTATGCTAGCAAAGGCCCTGTTCCATAAGGCATTCAATATGCTTTCAATCAATGTAAATAAAATCATTAAAAATACCAGCTAGCTCACATAGTATTCAATATGTGCCACTTTTCACATATTTTTATGTTTCATTTAATGCTTACAACAACTCTATGATATAGGGGCTATCATTATCTATGTTCAAAGAAATGGAGAAACAGGCACAGAGAAGTGCCTGGGGAATAGGATCTATGAATTGGATGCTCCACTAGACATTGAGTTCCCAGAAGGAAGAGACCACAGCTAGTAAAGAGGACAGCTAGGATTCCTAGCCAGGCAGCCTGGCTCTCAAGACACACTATTTGCCTCCAGGCTATTCTGCCCTCTCAAATTAGCAAACATTTATGGATAACTACTATGTACCTTATGCTGGATATTCAACAGTGGGTAAGTCAGATATTGTCTTTCCATGGAGTAATTTACATTCTAGAAAGGAAAAATAGGTAATAAACAAGTAAATTAATAAATGCAAGATTGAAAGAAATAAACAGGGTATTATGGTGAAAAGCACAAGCAAAGACCAGAGGTGACCTAAAGTGTGGGAAGGGGTGAACCAGCCAGAACAAGAAAGGGCTAACTTAGAAGTGGAGTGCAGGGCCAGGCGCGGTGGCTCATGCCTGTAATCCCAGCACTTTGGGAGGCTAAGATGGGTGGATCACCAGGTCAGGAGATCGAGACCATCCTGTGAGAGGGTTCCCTGTGAGAGGGTACTGGGGAACAAGAGATGGCAGTCCAGGAAAGTATGGGTGAACCACATCCTCAGTCTTCTAATGGCTGCCTGGAGGGAGTTGCATCCTATGGAGGTATCATGGGGACCATGAGGAGGAATTTCAGGCAGGGTGGACATGGGGGCTTGGAAGGAATTGGGAGGAGTGTATGAAGATGGGGTGGACAATTTGGGGACAACCCCTATTCTTTCCTAACTCTTCAGAGGAAGAGAACCCTATAGGAGAAGAAAAAGTGGACATTTGAGTAATACCACCTGTATTATTAGTCTGTTTTCATGCTCTGATACAGACATACCCAAGACTGGACAATTTACAAAGGAAAAAGTTTAATTGGACTCACAGTTCCATGTGGCTGAGGAAGCCTCACAATCATGGTGGAAGGCAAGGAGGAGTAAGTCACTTCTTACATGGATGGCAACAGGCAAAAAGAGAATGAGAGCCAAGTGAAATGTGCTTCCCCTTATCAAACCATCAGATCTCCTGAGACTTATTCATTGCCATGAGAAGAGTATGGGGGAAACTGCCCCCATGATTCAATTATCTTCCACCAGGTTCTTCCCACAACAAGTGGGAATTATTGGAGTATAATTTAAGATGAGATTTGGGTGGGGATACAGAGCCAAACCATATCATTCTGCCCCGGTCCCTCTCAAATCTCATGTCCTCACATTTCAGAACAAATCATGCCTTCTCAGTAGTACCCCAAAGGCTTAATTCATTTCAATATTAACTGAAAAGTCAACAGTCCAAAGTCTTATCTGAGACAAGGCAAGTCCCTTCTACCTATGGGCCTGTAAAATCAAAAGCAAGTTAGTTACTTCCTAGATACGATGGAGGTATAGGCATTGGATAAATACAGCCATTGCAAATGGGAGAAATTGGCCAAAACAAGCGGGTTACAGGCCCCATGCAAGTCCAGAATCCAGCAGGGCAGTCAAATCTTAAAGCTCCAAAATGATCTATTTTGACTCCATGTCTCATATCCAGGTCATGCTGATGCAAGAGGTGGGTTCTCATGGGCTTGGAAAGCCCCACCTCTGTAGCTTTGCAGAGTACAGCCTTCCTCCCTGCTGCTTTCACAGGCTGACATTGAGTGTCTGTAGCTTTTTCAGGTGAAGGGTGCAAACTGTCAGCGGATCTACCATTCTGGGGTCTGAAGGACGGTGGCCCTCTTCTCACAGCTTCACTAGGAAGTGTCCCAGTAGGCACTCTGTGTGGGGGCTCTAACCCCACATTTCCCTTCTGCACCATCCTAGTAGAGGTTCTCCATAAGCACCCTACCCCTGCAACAAACTTCTGTCTGGGCATCCAGGCGTTTCCATACATCTGAAATCTAGGTGGAGGTTCCCAAACCCCAATTCTTGACTTCTGTGCACCCACAGGCTCAACATCATGTAGGGGCTGTCAAAGTTTGAGGCTTAAACTCTTTGAAGCCATAGCCCAAGCTATTCCTTGACCCGTTTTAGTCATGGCTGGAGCGGCTGGGATGCAGTGCACCAAGCCCCTGGACTGTGCATAGCATGGAGACCCTAGGCCCAGCCCATGAAACTATATTTTCTTCCTAGGACTCCACACCTGTGATGGGAGGGGCTGCCAAGAAGACCTCTGACATGCCCTGGAGATATCTTCCCCATTGTCTTGGGGATTAACATTTGGCTCCTCATTAATTATGCCAATTTCTATAGCCAACTTGAATTTCTCCTCAGAAAATGGGATTTTCTTTTCTATCACATTGTCAGGCTGCACATTTTCCAAATTTTTATGCTCTGCTTCCTTTATAAAACTGAATGCCTTTAACATCCAAAGTCTGAATTAACACATCCCAAGTCACCTCTTAAATGTTTTGCTGCTTAGAAATTTCTTCCACCAGATACCCTAAATCATCTCTCTCAAGTTCAAAGTTTCACAGATTTCTAGGGCAGGGGCAAAATGCCACCAGTCTCTTTGCTAAAACACAACAACACCACACATCTTTGCTCCAGTTCCCAACAACTTCCTCATCTCCATCTGAGACCACTTCAGCCTGGACCTTATTGTCCAGGACAATACGGACAATATTGCTATCAGGCTTGTGGTCAAAGTCATTCAACAAGTCTCTAGGAAATTACAAACTTTCCCACATTTTTGTATCTTCTTCTGAGCCCTCCAAATTGTTCCAACCTCTACCTGTTACCCAGTTCCAAAGTCACTTCCATATTTTTGGGTATCTTTTCAGCAACACCCTACTCTACTGGCACCAATTTACTATATTATTCCGTTTTCTAAGATAAAGACATACCTGAGACTGGGCAATGTACAAAAGAAAAAGATTTAATTAGACTCACAGTTCCATGTGGCTGAGGAGGCCTCAGAATCATGGTGGAAGACAAGGAGGAGCAAGTCATGTCTTACGTGGATGGCAGCAGGCAAAAAGAGAGAACGAGAGCCAAGTGAAATGGGTTTCCCCTTATCAGACCATCAGATCTCATAACACGTATTCACTACCATGAGAACGTGTATGAGAAACCGCCCCCATGATTCAATTATCTCCCACCGGGTTCCTCCCACAACACATGGGAATTACGGGAGTACAATTCAAGATGAGGTTTGGGTGGGGACACAGAGCAAAACCATATCACCACACCATGCTCATACCTGAAACATAAAACTTTACTTGCTATCTACTTTGGCCCTTTCAGGCCAGTGTGTCTATTCCTTTTGTATATAGGTCTTCTCTAGTAAGAAGCCAAATATTTAAACTCACCTTTTTCCAAGGAGAGAAAAGCATGGGTCAGACCTCCAACATTGGCTGGTAACTACCAGATGGAGGGGCCCACTCATGGGAAAGGTGGCGAGATGGCCTGGGGGGCTCCAACTGCCCCTTTTCTTTGGAACCAGGTAGGAATGAGGTCAATAATTTATTGCTCTCCATTCTGTGGTATCTCTTTGTGCCCGTGTGTGTTCATGTGGGTGTGTGTTTCTTCTGTTGTTTATTCCTCTCCTGTTAAAAATGTAATGAACTCAGTCTAGGTACTTTTGTGGATTGTCATGCTATCCCTGTAGTTGATTCTAATGTCCAAATGTTTCATTATTTACCAATGGTGCAATAAATACTGTTATGGCTAAAAAGTCTGTATTTCCTATGAATGGGCCCATCTCCCACAAAAATATACTAACGAAGGAAAAGTAATATTCCATTAGACCTATTATAATAACATAATCTGAATAATCTGGCAGCAGAACAAACTGAGACTTCTGTATGTAAGTATTATTCCTTTTTCAACAAAGAATCATACGTCCTGATATCTTGCCAATTGGTTCTTACCCTCTGTCCCTGTTTCAAATGGAGCCCTGTCAAATTCTACCTAAAGCCTTACACTCCTCTGCTTTCAGGGCTTCTGTGTCCTTACATGACTCCTACAGTGCCGGGTGCTCTAGTACCAGCAAAAAACATTACAGACTTAACGGTAGTTAGATTTTAATTTCATTACTTTGGACTTTAACCTGCCCTCTAATTAGATGATGAACTGAGGAAAATCTAATTACTTTTTCAATATTCCTTCCGTGGCATTCTTGATTATTGCTGTGTCCCATTTCTACAACTCACAGGGGCTTCCTGAATGTGGATAACAATCACCTCTTTCCCAACAAAAGCGGAAGTAGCTCCATTTGTTAAAGAGTGGGAAATCAGTTTGTTGGTTTGTTATGTGTCTGCTGTTTTATATTAGAATTGGCTCTGTAGGTTTCACCTCTACCATGAGATTAGTCAAGTTTGGGCACTCAGGTAGCCAAAGGCATTTAAAACATGCTACAATTGACCTCTGTCTTGAAACAATTATCTTTTGTTTTGCAAGACAAGCATGTGACCTTTCCTTCAGCCAGGAACCAGTGGGTAATGGATTACTTGACTGACTGGGTATGACACTGCTGTTGAGAAATGTACTTTGAACATATTTGGCAAGTTGAAAGTGGCATAGCTCATTAGGATACTATTATGTTAATTTGAAACGCCACCCAGGTAAGGAAGCAGTTCTGCTATAATGGTACATTGTAAAGAACTGCCTGGATCCTTCAGATGGAGATGGCCTTACAGTGGTGAGGCCAGCTAGATGGTGTGGATCCCAGGACAATGTAATAGGCCATGCTACCTGCCCAACTCCTATGACTGCCTTTATGAGAAAGGCAAGAAAAGAGACTGGAATATCCTTGTGTTGCCTGATTGACTCCCACTGGCTTTATGGATTCAGGCAAATGAAGGAAACAAGAAAATAATGGGCTATGTCTAAGCTTTTATCTTTTGCCTCAGACTCCACATTTCTCGGCAGGGATTAACTCGCCACCAATTAACTTGCCCCATTCCCCCAAACTCACCACAGTCACCATAACCACTGGAGTGAAAATGAAGGTCCTCGTGCTTCTTTGCATCAGATTCCTGGAAGAGATTTCACAAAGAGTCAAAGAGACAGTATCTTTAAAGATTAAAAACAAACACTGGTAACTCCAACCAAGAATTGTAATGGCAACTAGGGGAACAAGAACAACAGCAAAAAAGACAAAATTGCTTAACAAATGTTTACAGACACTTCACAGCCTCTCTACCTCATTTTGATTAAACTATTTAATACATTGGATTTACTTTCAGTGTATCGGAGATAAGGTCCTGTGAGTTTGAAGTCTGTGATCCACCAACAAACAAATTTTGCAGTAAGAGGTTTTCTTGTGGAGAACAGAAAAAACTGCTGAGCAAGAGAAGCTAGCCTACCCAGCAATTCAAAAATATTTCCCCTTCTCTGCTTTTACTGAGATGCAAGATGACTCTTCTGCTTCTGAGAGGGTCAAAACACAGAAAAGAAAACCAGTCCAGAGGAAGGATTATCTTGGATACAAACCATTTTCCTGGGATACTAGATAATCCAAAAATACAAGCTGGTGCAAGACAGCTAAACATCAGTCCAGCTCCTCTTTGTGTCTGTAAATGTAGCTCCATGTAAGTGACTTGGAACAATTAAACCACAAAATCCCAACAAGACAAAGTGCAGACAATTTATAGCCCAGCTCCTGCAGCTAGGGAGGAATATCTCATAGTCTTACCTAAGAAGCAATTACAAATGAAAGGGCTTCTCAGTAGTGGAGATTTTTTTTTTCAAGAGGCACTCTGCCAGAAAATTTTTTCACCAAAAGGCAGAGATCCATAAAACCTCCCTTTTTTAAACTATATCATTAATAGATGTACCAGGCATATTTGCAACATTGGAGGAGAGCATGTCTCTCAGTAGAAAAATGAGTAAATAGCTAGAGCTAAATATATATGGTTAATGAAGTCTGTACTCTTGAAGGCCTTAACCATGGACAGTCCAGGGAGTACAAAGACTGTTGGTTTCAAAGTCCAATGAGTAAGAATTCAAATGTGGTTCCAATACTTACTAGCCCTAGGATTCAGGTAAGTTTTTAACCTCTCTGAGCCTTGGCTTCCTCAGTTGTATAAAAAGGACAGTAGCGTTTGCAACCTGGAATTACTATGGAGCCAGTACACAACAGTTGCTCTTACATCCCTGATCTTTTTTGCACAATTATAGAATAAAAATAGGAATAGTATAAATTTCTACCTTTTATACAAGATACTACATGATGAAAACCAAGGAAAGAATATTTAATGTCATTTAAAAAGACAATACCCTAGGAGGCAGAAGAACAGAAGTCAATTCCTGGCTCTGTCCATTTCCATAGCTATAATTCTGCTCTTCCATCTCTCTGGGCCTCCAACTCCTCATCTGAAAACTGGAGAGATTTGACCAACTTGTTGTTCCCTAGGGTTTCTTCTGGTTTTGAAATTCTTTGATTTCACTAATGACTGTTCTTGATGGTAATATGTAAGCCACTGAATAGATATGTACTTAAAGCCCAATCATTTTGTATTAGAAGCAGCAGCATAGAATGGTAATGAGAAGGTTCTAAAACTGGACTGCTTTGGAGTTTGAATTCCAGATTTGCCACTTACTAACTCGGGGACCTGAGAAATTTCATCTCTCTGTGCATAAGTTATCTTATCAATAAAATGGGTAAAGTCATAGTTACTTGGGTCATAAAGATTTAGTGAGTTGGCCATGGAGGGTGCTACGAATAGCATCTGACACAGAGTAAGCAGTCAGTGATTGACAACAGCTCTGTTGTTGTTGTTGTTGTTGTTGTGTTGTTGTTGTTGCTTTTATCCATTAAGGGAAGATGCAATAATCACTACAGTGGTTTGGCCAACTTTGGATTTAAAATATAGTAGTTTTGTCTTTGTATAAGCGAGTTGTAATCAATTACTTTCTATGTGCCCATCACATATTCAGTCCCCTCCTACTTCACTATGAACACCCAGAGCGATGACTGTCCCTACTTCTGTAGCCCAAGTGGGCAGATGCGAGACAGTTCTGAGTTCTCTATATATGGAAAGAAGACCAAGCCCAGAAAAATGTACTGTTAAGCACTGCCATAATTTGTGAAAAGGTCAGACAGTTATACAAGCATTTTGCTGAGACCAGAGAAAAGCAAACAAAGACTAATACAAGTACAAAAGACAATGATTTCAAAGTAAAAGACATGTTGAAACTTTTTAAAGAGTCACTTTCTGAATATTATGAAACTTGAGAAAAATCTGTATCAGCAATTTATAACATGACAGCAATATTGCCCAAACGGTTAAAACAACTGATTGATCCAGAGCAGATTTTTATGCCAACTAATCTAACTTGTGTTGGCAGCAGGTACCTTCTAGAAGTTTTATATTCATTTAATGGCATTTTCATTGTTTAGCGTCTATGAAACTTTGATCTCACCAACTACAATCAGTCACAGCACAGTTAGGTAGAGTGAACACCTGGAATTGTTACTGCAAAGAACAGACTCTCTGGCCTCAAAGAGCTTATAGTCTAATGTGAGCAATTACAACCCAGCACAAGATGTAAAGAGTGACGCTGTGTGGTTCAGACATCAAGAAAGCAATAAGGCTTGAGGAGATGGGGATAGTGCTGTTTGATAATGTGTTTCAGATGCCATCTTATCGACAATGTTTCTCATTTTACTTTTACCTAGACCTGCCCTCCAGTTCCACTTTTAGTTTTCTCTATAGATTCTTCTAGCCTTAACTATTTCTAATTCCACTAAAAAAGGCAGTTTGCTACTGAGTCACAGAAAACATTACAACCCCCCTCACACATTTCCATTGACTTTCATCACACAGAACTTAATTTTCTCAAGTTCAATCATTTGTAATACTATAGTTTAAAAGAATTTCCTAATGTAGCCCTTCTGAATCTCCTAATAAAATATTGTTGAAGATAAAGAGCAAATTCAAACAGAAACTCAAGAATAGCCAGAAAATAACAATAGTGAAAACACAGCATATCAGACCTTATGGAAATAGTTAAAAGAGAAGTCAGAGGAAAAATAGTAGCCTCAAATACATCTCTGATTACAAAAAGAAATAGGAAAATGTGTAAATTAGGCACCCAAGTTACAACATACAAAATAAGGCTAAGAAAAGCAGAAAGATGAAGTTAATAAAGATAAGGAGAAAATGAATGACTTAGAAATGAAGAAAAAAGGTGCTAAGCAGTAAAATATAAAATTGGTTAAAAACACCAAAAAGTAAACAACTTATGGTCCACTCTGATAAAGAAAAGAGAGGAAAAGCAAAAAATAAAAAATAAATACAAAATAAAAGATCTGAGGGTGAGGCAAGATGGTGGAATAGAAGGCTCTACTGATTGTTTCCCCTACAGGAAGGCCAAATTTTAACAACTGTCTGCACACAAAGAAGCACCTTCATAGGAACCAAAAATCAGGTAAGTAATCATAGAACCTAGTTTTAACCTAACACTGCTGAAAGAGGCACTGAAGACATAGGAGAGATAGTCTTGGTTCACAGACAACACTTCTCCCTCATTCCTCCCAGCAATGGCCGTGCAGCACAGAGAGACAATCTGTGCACTTGGGGGAGGGAGAGCACAGTGACTGAGGGACTTTGCATTGAACTCTGTGCTACCCTGTCACAGCAGAAAGTAAAACCATGCTGAACTCAGTCAGTGCCTGCCCACAGAGGGACCATTTGGACCAGCCCTAGCCAGAGGGGAATGGCCCATTCCAGTGCTTAGAACTTGAGTTTCAGCAAGCCTCACCACAACAGGCTAAAGGGCACTAGGGTCCTAAGTGAACTTGAAAGGCAGTCTAGGACATAAAGACTGAAAATCTTAGGCATGTCCTGGCGCTATGCTGGACGTACAGCCAATGGAATGGGGCAGCATGTGACCTAGGGAGATACCAGGCAGGGTGGCTTGGAAGTGTTTACACCACCCCTCTCCTAATCCCAGACAGGGAAGCTTAGAGCAACAAAAGTGACTCCTTCCATCTGCTTGAGAAAAGGAGAGAGAAGCATAAAGAGGATGTTGTCTTGCATCTTGGACACCAGATAAGCCACAGTAGGATAGGGCACCTGGCAGAATTGTGAGGCCCATATTCCATGCCCTAGCCCCCAGACAACATTTCTAGACACACACTGGGCCAAAAAGGAACACTCTTCCTTGAAGAGAAGGACGCAGTCCTGGCAGGATTCACCACCTGCTGAAAGAATTGTTGGGCCCTGAATAAACAGGAGCAATACCCAGATGGTATGCTATGGGCCCTGGATGAGACTCTGAGATGTGCTGGCTTCAGGTACCAGTTCAACCGCAGTGAGACAGAACACCAAGCAGGCTCTTGGGTTCTAAGTCAAGGCGTAGGCTCTTGGAGAACATTTTTGGATATACCTTGGGCAAGAGGGGAGCCCACTGCCCTGAAGTGTGAGTCCCAGGCCTGGCAGTATTCACCACAGGCTGACTGAAGCACCCTTGGGCCTTAAGTGAACATCAGCAGTGGCCTGGCAGTATGACCTCCTTATGGGCTAGAGGTGGTGGTGGCCACAGAGAGAGGCTCTTTTTCCTGTGTAAAGGGGAGGGAAGAGAGAAGGGCTTTGCCATATAATTTGAGAGCCAGCCTAGCCAGAATGGAAGAGAACATCAGGTAGATTTTTAAGGTTTTTGACTCCTATTCCTGGCTGCCAGACAGCATCTCTGGACCTGCCCAGGGCCTGGGGGAACTCACCAACCTGAAAGGAAGAATGCAAACCTGGCTGGCTTCACTACCTGCTGATTGTAGAGCCCTAAAGCATTAAGTGAACATAGGTGGCAGACAGGTAATGATTACAGCAGGCCTTGGGAAAGACCCAGTGCTGTGCTGGCTTTCCATCAGAGCCAGGGCAGTTCTAGGTGTGACGGCCACAGTGTGCCTGCATCACCCCATCCCTACCTCCAGGTAGTTTAGCACAAAGAGAGAGACACTATTTGTTTGGGAGAATGTAAGGAAAGAGAAAGAGTCTCTGTCTGGTAATCCAAAGAGTTCATATGGATCTTATCCAAAACCACCAAGGTGATACATCTACAAGTCTGCAAGAACCACAGCATTACCGGGCTTGGATTCCACATTTCTTCAAATACCTGAAAAGCCTTCCCGAGGAAGACAGGCACAGATTGTGAAGCCCATGTTGTGAGAACTACAATAAGTATGTAACTTTTCAATGCCCAGACACCAAAGAATCTCTACAAGCATCAAGACCAGCCAGGAAAATATAACCTCATCAAATGAACTAAACCAAGCACCAGGGACCAATCTTGGAGAAACAACCATGTATGACCTTTCAGACAGAGAATTCAGAGTAGCTGTTTTGGGAAAAAAAGAAATTCAAGATTTCACAGAGAAGGAAGGTAGAATTCTATCAGATAACTATAACAAAGAGATTAAAGTGATTAAAAACAATCAAGCTAAATTCCAGAGCTGAAAAATGCAATTCACAGACTGAAGAATGCATCACAGTCTCCTAGTAACCAAATTGATCAAGCAGAAGAATTAGTGAGCTTGAAGATAGGCTATTTGAAAAGACACAGCCAGAGGAGACTAAAGAAAAAGAAGAAGAATAAAAAATAATAAAGCACACATACAATATCCAGAAAATAGCCTCAAAAGGGCAAATCTAAAAGTTATTGGTCTTAAGGAGGAAATAGAGAAAGTGATAGGGGTAGAAAGTTTACTCAAAGGGATAATATCAGAGAACTTCCCAAACCTGGAGAGAGGTATCAATATTCAAATACAAAAATGTTATAGAACATCAAGAAGATTTAATCTAAAGAGGTATTGAGGTATTAAATACCTCAAGGCATTTAACCCAAAGAAGTTTTGAGGTATTAAATACCTCAAAACATTTAATAATCAAACTCCCAAAGGTCAAGGATAAAGAAAGGATCATAAAAGCAGCAAGAAAGAGAAAAAAAAATACACAATTGAGTCCCAATACATCTAGCAGCAGACTTTTCCGTTGAAACCCTACAGGCCAGGAAAAAGTTGCATGACATATTTAAAATGCTGGAGGAAAAAACTTTTACCCTATAAGAGCATATTCAGTGAAAATATCCTCCTTTAAGCATGAAAGAGAAATAAACACTTTCCCAAACAAAAGCTGAGGGATTTCATCAACACTAGACCTGTCCTATAAGAAATACTAAAGGAAGTTCTTCAATCTGAAAGAAAAGGACATTAATGAACAATAAGAAATCATCTGAAGGTACAAAACTCACTGGTAATAGTAAGTGCACAGACAAGCACAGAATATTATAATCCTGTAATTGTGAGGTGCATGTTACTCATATCTTAAGTAGAAAGATATGAATCAAGGAGAAAGGTAATGAACCAATCAAAATTAATAACTACAACAACTATTCAGGACATAGACAGTACAATTAGACATAAAGAGAAAGAACAAAAAGTTAAAAAGTAGGGGACAAAGTTAAGACATAGAGTCTTTATTAGTTTTATTTTTGTTTGTAACAGGGTTAAGTTGTTATTAAATTAAAATAATGGGTTATAAGACAGTATTTGCAAGACTCGTGGTAACCTCAAATTTTAAAAATGCAATAGATAAACAAACAATAAAAAGCAGAAAATTAAAACATATCACCAGAGAAAATCACCTTCACTAAAAGGAAGACAGGAAAGAAGAAAAAAAGGAAGAGATAAACACAAAACAGTTAGAAAACAAATAACAAAATGGCATACCTAAATCCTTACTTATCAATAATAACATTGAATGTAAATGGACTAAACTCTCCAATAAAAAAGATATAGAGTGACTGAATGAATGAAAAAGCAAGACCTAATAATCTGTTGCCTACAAGAAATGCACTTAACCTATAAAGATAAACAGAGGCTGAAAATAAAGAGATGGAAAAAGATATTGCATGTCAATGGAAACCAAAGAAAAGCAGGAGTACCTATACTTATATCAGACAAAGCAGATTTTAAGACAAAAACTGTAAGAGGAGACAAAGAAGGTCATTATGTAATGATAAAGTGGTCAATTCAGCAGGAGGATATAACAATTGTAAATACATATGCACCCAATACTGGAGTACCTACATACATAAAGCAAGTTTTTTTAGAGCTAAAGAAAGAGTTAGAATTCAATTCAACAATAGCTACAGATTCCAACACCTCACTTTCAGCATTAGGCAGATCTTCTAAACAGAAAATCAACAAGAAACATTGGATTTAATCTACGCTATAGAACAAATGGACCTAATAGGTATTTACAGAACATTTCATCCAACAGCTGCAGAACACATGTTCTCCTCCTTAGCAAATGGATCATTCTCAAGGATAGACTACACATTAAATCACAAAACACCTCTGAAAACATTCAAAACAATTGAACTAATATTAAGCATCTTCTTTGACCACAATGGAATAAAACTAGAAATCAATAACAAGAGGAATTTTGGAAACTATACAAACACATGGAAAGTAAACAATATCCTCCTGAATGACCATGGGTCATTGAAGAATTAAGAAGGAAATTGAGACCAGGCATCATGGCTCACACCTGTAATCCTAGCACTTTGGGATGCCAAAGCAGGAGGATCACTTGAGGCCAGGAGTTCAAGATCAGCCTGGGCAATATGGTAAGAACCTGTTTCTATTAAAAAATTTTAAAAAGAAGGAAACTGAAAAATTTCTTGAAACAAATAATAATGAAAACACAATACAGAAAAACCTGTAGGATACAGTAAAAGTGACAGCAGTACTAAAAGGGAAATGTATAGCAATAAGTACTTACATCAAAAAAGAGAAAAAACTTCAAATAACTTTATGTTGCATCTTAAAGAACTAGAAAAATAAGAGCAAACCAAACCCCAAATTCCTAAAAGAAAAGAAATAATAAAGATCAGAGCGGAAATAAATGAAATTGAAAAAGAAAAAGAAAATGTCAATGAAACAAAAAGTTGTTTTTTTGAAAAGATAAACAAAAGTGACAAACCTTTAGCCAGACTAAGAAAACAAGAGAATACTCAAGTAAACAAAATCAAAGATGGAAAAGGAGACATTATAACTGATACCACAGAAATTCAAAGGATCATTAGTGGCTACTAGGAGCCAATATGCCAATAAACTGGAAAATCTAGAGGAAATGAATCAATTCTTAGACACATACAACCTACCAACATTGATAAACACAATCTTATGAAAAACCCCAAAGCCTAAATAGACCAATAGCAAGTAAGAAGATGAAACATTAATAAAGAGTATCCCAGTAAAGAAAACACCAGGACCTGATGTCTTCACTGCTGAATTCTACCATTTGAAGAAGAACTAATACCAATTGTACTCAAACAATTCACACAAATAGAGGAGAAGGGACTACTTCCAAACTCATTCTGCAAAGACAATATTACCCTCATACCAAAACCAAAGACACATCAAAAACACAAAAACTACAAGCCAATATCCCTTATTAATATTGATGCAAAAATACTCAGTAAAATACTAGCAAACCAAATTCGGCAATACATTAAAAGGATTATTCATTATGACCAAGTGGGATTTATTCCAAGGATGCAAGAATGGTTCAACATATGCAAATCATTTACTGTGGTACATCATATCAACAGAATGAAGGAAAAAATGTATATGATCATTTCAATTGATGCTAAAAAAGCATTTAATAAAATTCAATATCCCTTCATGATTTTTAAAAAAGAAAACACAAAAAACTGGGTATAGATTTTTAAAAAAGAAAACACAAAAAACTGGGTATAGTATCAACATGATAAAATCCATGAATGGCAGGCCCATAGCAGTTATTATATTGAATGGGGAAAAACTGAAAGCCTTTCCTCTAAGATCTGGAACAAGACAAGGATGCCCACTTTCACCACTGTTATTCAGCATAGTACTGAAAGCTCTAACTAGCACAATCACATAAGAGAAAAAAAAATTAATAGCATTCAGATTGAAAAGAAAACAGTCAAATTGATCCTCATTTGCAGATGATATAACCTTATAGTTGGAAAAACCTTAAAACTCTGCAAAAAAAAAAAAAAAAAAACTACTAGGACTTATAAACGAATTCAGTGAGGTTGCAGGATACAAATTAACATACAAAAATCAGTGCATTTCTATATGCTAACACTGAACAATCTGAAAAAGAAATTTTATAAAGTAATCCCAGTTACAATAGCCACAAATGAAATTAAACAGCTAGGAATTAATTTAACTTAACCAAAGAAGTGAAAGATCTCTATAACAAAAACTATAAAACCTATTAAAGAAATTGAAGAGGACATACAAAAATGGAAAGATATTCCATGTTAATGGATTGGGAGAATGAATATTGTTAAAATATCCACACTACCCAAAGCAATCTACAGATTCAACATGATTCCTATCAAAATACCAATGACATTTTTCACAGGAATAGAAAACACAATCGTAAAATTTATATGGAACCACAAAAGACCAAGAAGAGCCAAAGCTATCCTGAGCAAAAAGAACAAAACTGAAGAAATCACATTACCTGACTTCAAATTATACTTCAGAGCTATGGTAACCAAAACAGCATGGTACTGGAGTAAAAATAGATGCATAGACCAATGGAACGCAGCAGAGAACCCAGAACCAAATGCACATACCTAGAGAGAACTCATTTGGACAATGATGCCAAGAACATACATTGGGGAAGACAGTCTCTTCAATAAATGGTGCTGGGAAAACTGGATATCCATATTCTGAAGAATGAAACCAGACCCCTATCTCTCGCCATGTACAAAAATCAAATCAAAATAGATTAAAGATGTAAATCTAAGACCTTAAACTATGAAACATCTATAAGAAAACATTGAGGAAACTCTCCAGGACATTGTTCTGGGCAAAGATTTCTTGAGTAATATCTCACAGGTGCAGGCAATCAAAGCAAAAATGTACAAATGAAATCACACCAAGTTAAAAAGCTTCTGCACAGCAAAGGAAACAATCAAGAAAGTGAAGAGACAACTCACAGAATGGCAGAAAATATTTGCAAAGTATCCCTCTGACAAGGGATTAATAACTAGAATATATAAGGAGCTCAAATAACTCTATAGGAAAAAAATCTAATAATCCAATTTTTTAAATGAGCAAAAGATTTGAATAGACATTTTTCAAAAGAAGACATACAAATGGCAAACAGGCATATAAAAAGGTGTTCAACATGACTGATCATCAGACAAATGCAGATCAAAACTGCAATGAGATACCATCTTACCCAAGTTAAAATGACTTTTACTTAAAAGACAGGCTATAACAAATGCTAGTGAGGATGTGGAGAAAAGGGAACCCTCGTCCACTGTTGGTGAGAATGTAAATTAGTACAACCACTATGTAGAACAGTTTGAATGTTTCTCAAAAAACAAAAAAAATAGAACTACCATAAAATTCAGCAATCCCACTGCTAGGTACACACCCAAAAGTAAGGAAATCAGGATATCGAAGAGATATCTGCACTCTCGTGTTTGTTGCACTATTCACAATAACCAAGATTTGGAAGTAAACTAAATGTACATCAACACATGAATGGATAAAGAAAACCTGTTATATATACACAATGGATTGCTATTTAGCCATAAAAAAAGAATGAGATCCTGTCATTTGCAACAACATGGATAGAACTGGAGGTCATTATAATAAGTGAAATAAGCCAGGCACAGAAAGACAAACTTCACATGTTCCCACTCATTTGTGAGAGCTAAAAACTAAAGCAATTGAACTCATGGAGATAGGAGAATGAAGGTTACCAGAGCCTGGGAAGGATAGTGGGGGCATGACAGTGGAGGGGATGGTTAATGGGTACAAAAATATTTGGAAAGAATGGATAAGACCTAGTATTTAATAGCATAACAGGGTGACTATGGTCAATAATAATTTAACTGTACATTTTAAAGTAACTAAAAGGCTTTACTGGATTGTTTGTAACACAAAGGAAAAATGCTTGAGAGTATAGATACCCCATTTACCACGATGCAATTATCACATATTGCATGCCTGTATCAAAATATCTCATGTGTCCCATAAATATATACATCTATTATGTACCCACAAAAATTACAAATAAAAATAATTTTTAAAAAGCAATGAGAAGAATGAAATAAATAACTCAGATTCAAAGAAAAATTGAAGAACATAATGGACTATTTTTTCAATTTCATATAACAGATAATTTTCTAGGAAAAAAGTAGCTTGCTAAGGCTTCCTAACGGGGTATCCTTGATAGCCTGAAAGAAATTAAGAAGGTACTTTATTTTTCCCCTACTCGGTACTGTCCTCAAGCTCAGGAATGGAGAGTCTGTATCAACACAAAAATGAAGCCACTGGCTTTCTAAAGCACAGGTGCCACCAATGGATGCCTAGTGACCACAGCAATTTCTTTTTGTAGAGACTACAATTCCACAAAAATGATATAGCAAGCTGAGGGTATTGAAGGGGAGAACAGTGGCACTGGTTCATTGCATTCTACCAAGCAAAGCCTTTTAGATGGTGTGGAGGCAAAAAGAACCCTGACAAAATATTGTTTACATTTTTGTTTTTATACACTCTAACATTTCAGAGTATAACAGAATCAGAAAGATCAAGTCCAAAAGGATTTCATACCTCAGCCCTGCAACAACACATTATTGCCAGGGTCAAGGAGTTAGGTTACATGAGATTTCCAACTACCTGCTGATCTGAGAAGTTGCTGCCAGCACTCAGAAAAAGGGTGAACTAGACCAGGGACATTGCGATATTATATTGGCAAACATCAGGTATGGATGTAAATCTCAGAAAGCCTCTTGGCTCAAAATTCATGGCTTCTGCACAAGAATTAGTGTCGAAATTAAGGAGATCTTGCGGAGCAAGAGAACCCAGAGCAGAGTTTGCTCTTATCTCTAGAAATTACAAATCCCCATGCTCATATATCTCCTCATTACAACCTTCTAAAATTCCTTTACTGATGCATTATTAAAATAGAGAAAGTCACATGGAGTTTTAATTTTGGTATCTGAAAAGATCCCACTCCTACTTCTGTCATTTATTTTACCAGGTAAATAACTATATATGTCCAATCTCAGGACTTGGGTCCTAAAGTCAACAAGTTTAATCATGCAACACTATCCCTACAGAAGATATCTATGGCATATTAATAAACAGTGGCATTGGATTCACCCAAATCTAGATGGTCCTGCTGTAGCCTAAGTTTTTGTATCCCCTCCCCGCCAAATAATCATATGTTAAACCTAGTCCCTAATATCATGTTGTCAGAAGGTGGGTCCTTTGCGAGGTAATTAGGTCATGAGGTTAGGGTCTATGTGAATGAAATTAGTTTCCTTATAGGAGGCCCAAGGGAGCTCCTTTGCTCCTTCCACCATGTGAAGACACAACAGCATGGCATCATCTATCAATCAGGAAACAGGGCTTCACCAGATACAGAATCTGCCAGCACTTTAATCTTGGATATCCCAGGCTCCAGAACTACAAAAAATAAATTTCTGTCATTTATAAGCTACCTGGTTCATGGTATTCTGATATAGCAGCCCAAATGAACTAAGATAGGCCCCTTAATTCTTTTCTATCCACAGGGCACAGATATCTCCAAAGCAAAAGCAGCTTTAGGTGTCAAGCCATCTCAAAATATCTGATAGCTACAGGTAGGCCTCAAACAAGGCAGAGTTATTTTGCTGTATATTTTCCATTTTCCCTACCAGATCCCCTGTCTGCCTTTCTTTACTCTGCTCTCTGTCCTGAGTGTCATCTGTATGGAACACATCAACTGTTTCCCAAGCCCTCTGGCTTTCACTTGGATTGAGCCAATGTGAAGCACTTGTAGTAGAGTGAAGGGAGAACGGTGGCTCCCTCCCTGCAAGGTCACTGAGAGATAACTGTATTCATCCACCAAAAGTCATTGTTCCATTCAAGAAGGGTGACTCTACAAAAACATTCCCACCTTGGTCTTTTTGGGTCTCAGCATGGTAGCAGCTCAGTCGCTAACAAGACACTGAGTTATTGCACCATCTCTTGTGCATATCATTACAAATAGTTCTTTTGTATACAAACCTTCTCTAATTATTTCATATTGAAGGTGCCATCTGTCTTCCATGAAGGTAGGACAGATAGTCTCAATTGGGGAACTTCTAAAACCATAGACAAGACAAATTTTATCCATCAAAATGGAAGATATCACCTACCTGTTTGAAGTAGAATTAGTCAAAGAGCATTTACTCCCACATCAAAAGCCAATAAATCTCTAAAGCAATTGTTCAGATGGGAATAACAAATGTTGACAATATGTTTATTGGTGTCCCTGAGAAAGACCTTCTATCCTGGTATGTGTGGGTCCACAACCTATGAACTGATTTTTCCCCCCTGACTCATCATAAAGTAAATACTGATATGCTCTGCTTTGCCCCACCCACCCCACACAGAACTCCCCTTCAAATTCCCATTCAGAGAAGATACCTTAGGGAAAAGAGTCCTACCTCTACAACAGCAGAGTAAATTCATACCAGTATGCAGTCCTTCTTTCTTAGATATGAAGACACAGCCACTGATGACCAGAAACATGAAAAGAACAAGTAGCATCCAAGAGAAATAGAAAAAATAACTTTAAAATAAGTCAGGTAAAAAAGAAAATGATTTTTAAATCCTATAGTAAATAAAATTATTGTCTTCACAAAATGAGTACTATGACAAAGAATCAATTAATAAAAATTGGAAGTAAAGATATTAGAAATTTAAAATCATTTCTGAAATAAAATACTTAGGAGAACTAAAAAAAAGTCAAATAAATTTTCTAGAAATGAAGCAAAGAAACAGTCATGAAAAAAGAAAAGAAATTCAAAAGTTACCAACATCCAGTTAATAAGCTCTATAAAGAGAAACCTAAAAACAAAACAAACAAACAAACAAAAAACTAAAAGGGAGAAAATTATCAAAGAAATAATACAAGAAATTTTCCCAGAGTTTAAAAAAGACATGTCTTCTGATTAAAAGCACAAACAAAATGCCTAGCATGAAAACTTAAAAAGAAAAAAAAAAATACCTAAACACATAATTTTGAAATGTCAAAATTCTGAGTATAACAAAACATTCTAAAAGCCTCCGGAGAGAAAAATGAGTTACCTGAAAAGGATGCCTCCTCATCAGCTCAGCAGATATTAGAAGCTAATGGGCCAATGCTTTTAAGGTTTTCAGAGAAAATAATTCTCAACATAGAGTTCTATACCCAGCGAAATTATCAGTTAAATGTGAGGGCAAAGTAAAGATGTTTTAGAGATGTAAAAAGTCAAAAAGCTTCCCTTTTTTTAATGCAATTTTAATAAAAATGCTAGTTTGAATTTTTATGAGGAAGTTGATAAATACATTATAACACTTACAAGAAAGAATAAATATCAACAAACAGAATCAGCCTTAATAAAAAGAGGTGGGGGCGAGGAGGTGCTCTCCATACAAGCTTCTAAGGGATACTATAAAATTTCAGAAAAGAAAGCATATAGACACCTATTGGTTCACGGGATGGTGGTGGGAAAAGAATTGTACATCCCTGCCTAAAACCTCCAGAAAGTTATGCTCCAGATAAATTGAAGTCTTAAAAATTAAAGAGAAAGCAATAAATAATTTTAAAAGACAAAAATGTAACAGAATGTCTACATAGTCCAAAGACTAGAAAGAAATTTGGGAGTTTTATTTAAAACCCCCAAAAGCATAAACTATGGAACTAAAAAGAAATTTATAATTTGATTATATAAAACTTAAGAGTTCAACTTAAGCTCAACTTGTCATCATGTGAAGCCACTGATAAAGTCAACAGACATATAAAAGATTAATATAATACATACCTATGTTTAAGCCAGTCACTACTTAGAGTATTTAAGGGATTCCTGAAAACTAGCATGAAAAAAAACAACCTCAGTAAAAATGGGTGAAGGATAAGAAAGGCAATTTGCAAAAGCGGGAACCCAAAAGACCAACAAATATGTGAAGTATTTTTTACATAATTCTTTCACAGAGAAATTCAAAACAAAACATCACGGAATTACCGCTTTATATCCATTAAACTGGCAATAAGTATAAAACTGTAGAAGTGTAGACACTGACACCCCAGAGAAGAATCTGGTGACAAAATGATTATATATATAACCCAGAAATTTCACTGCAGCATCTACATCCCAAACTAATTCCCGCAGCGGGTTCTTATGGGTACATACATGAGGATGCTTGTTGCAGCTCCTTCGTAGAGTAGGGAACTGGAAGCAGTCTAAGTGTCCATAACAAAGGGAGAGGTTATGTTAATTTGTGGCAAGGGTACACCATGGAGTACTGTTGTTGGAGTTCAGAAAAAGATACCCCAAAATATGGCACTTTAGCATGCTGTGTGCTTTGAATTAAAGAAATGGAAAGACCTCAGAACTAAGCCTCAGAACCAAGGTCTCCCTCTGACCTTTCACCACCCCTCTGTCTCTCTGATCGATCCTCTTTCGTTGTTCAAGCTCAGCAAGGGACTCTCTCTGGAATTTCCTTATCTGACTAGGGAGGCTTCTTTCCTAAAGAAATGTAACTGTCTTAAGACCCCCTCCTTAGGAATCTCATCAAATAATTAGGAAAAATTAACCACAGGAGACGAGAAGAGACTCAGAGTCTCCACTATACCCAGACAGGCTTTTTTTTTTTTTTTCATCTATAAATGTTTACCATTCAAATTATAATTATTGAGATGCTTCAAAAATAACTCTTAGAAATTTAAATTCATAATCAACTCATCTACCTTATTATACCTGTGCTTATTTAAAAACAATGCATGGAATCACCTATATAGTTTTATATCTATTTATACCCCCATTATTTTGACCAGGATAGGATAGCTTACAGCATATAAATATACCACAATTCTTCATAAATTATACACACCTATACACATATTCATATGTAAATGCTCTAGAGAGTTGCTGAGGCAACTAGGACTTAAGGGACCAACATCCATGTTTGCCAACAAAAATATAGGCAAGTAAGCCAATTTGATTTGAGTACATCTGTAATCTGTTTCTTTCTTTAAAAAAAAAAAATTTTATTATACTTTAAGTTCTGGGATACATGTGCAGGATGTGCAGGTTTGTTACATAGGTATACACGTGCCATGGTGGTTTGCTGCACTCATCAACCCATCATCTACATTAGGTATTTCTCCTAATGCTGTTGCTCCCCTAGCCTTCCACCCCCTGACAGGCCCCAGTGTGTGATATTCCCCTCCCTGTGTCCATGTGTTCTCACTGTTCAACTCCCACTTACAAGTGAGAACATGCAGTGTTTGACTTTCTGTTCTTTTGTTAGTTTGCAAAGAATGATGGCTTCCAGCTTCATCCATGTCCCTGCAAAGGACATGAATTCATCTTTTTTCTGGCTGTATAGTATTCCATGGTGTATATGTGCCACATTTTCTTTCTCCAGTCTATTATTGATGGGCATTTGGGTTGGTTCCAAGTCTTTGCTATTGTGAATAGTGCTGCAATAAACATACATGTACATGTGCCTTTATAGTAGTATGACTTACAATCCTTTGGGTATATGCCAAGTAATGGGATTGCTGGGTCAAATGGCATTTATGGTTCTAAATCCTTGAGGAATTGCCACACTGTCTTCCACAATGGTTGAACTAATTTACACTCCCACCAACAGTGTAAAAGTGTTCCTGTTTCTCCACATCCTCTCCAGCATCTATTGTTTTCTGAGTTATTAATGATTCCCTTTTTAACTGGCATGAGATGGTATCTCATTGTGCTTTTGATTTGCATTCCTCTAATGACCAGTGATGATGAGCTTTTTTTCATATGTTTTTTGGCTGCATAAATGTCTTCTTTCCAGAAGTGTTTTTTCATATCCTTTGCCCACTTTTTGATGGGGTTGTTTTTTTCCTGTAAATTTGTTTAAGTTCTTTGTAGATTCTGGATATTAGCCCTTTGTCAGATGGATAGATTGCAAAGATTTTCTCAAATTCTTTAGGTTGCCTGTTCACTCTGATGGTAATTTATTTTGCTGTGCAGAAGCTCTTTAGTTTGATTAGATCCCATTTGTCAATTTTGGCTTTTGTTGCAATTGCTTTTGGTGTTTTAGACATGAAGTCTTTGCCCATGCCTATGTCCTGAACGGTTTGCCTAGGTTTTCTTCTAGGGCTTTTATGGTTTTAGGTCTTACATTTAAGTCTTTAATCCACCTAGAATTAATTTTTGTATAAGATGTAAGGAAGGGGTCCAGTTTCAGTTTTCTGCATATGGCTAGCCAGTTTTCCCAACACCACTTATTAAATAGGGAATCCTTTCCTCATTTCTTGTTGTTGTCAGATTTGTCAAAGATGAGATGGTTGTAGATGTGTGGTGTTATTTCTGAGGACTCTGTTCTGTTCCATTGGCCTATATATCTGTTTTGGTACCAGTACCATGCTATTTTGGTTACTGTAGCCTTGTAGTATAGTTTGAAGTCAGGTATCATGATGTCTCCAGCTTTGTTCTTTTTGCTTAGGATTGTCTTGGCTATGTGGGCTCTTTTTTGGTTCCATATGAAATTTAAAGTAGTTTTTTCTAATTCTGTGAAGAAAGTCAGTGGTAGCTTGATGGGGATAGCATTAAATCTACAAATTACTTTGGGCAGTATGGCCATTTTCATGATATTGATACTTCCTATCCATGAGCATCAATGTTCTTCCATTTGTTTGTGTCCTCTCTTATTTCCTTGAACAGTGGTTTGTAGTTCTCCTTGAAGAGGTCCTTGACATCCCTTGCAAGTTGTATTCCTAAGTATTTTATTCCTCTGGTAGCAATTGTGAATGGGAGTTCACTCATGATTTGGCTCTCTGTTTTTCTATTATTGGTGCATTGGAATGCTTGTGATTTTTGCAAATTGATTTTGTATCCTGAGACTTTGCTGAGGTTGCTTATCAGCTTAAGGAGATTTTGGGCTGAGACAACAGGGTTTTCTAAATATACAATCATGTTATCTGCAAACAGAGATAATTTGACTTGCTCTCTTCCTGATTGAATACCTTTTTGTTCTTTCTCTTGCCTAATTGCCCTGGCCATAAATTCCAATACTATGTTGAATGAGAGTGGTGAGAAAGGGCATCCTTGCCTTGTGTCAGTTTTCAAAGGGAATGCTTCCAATTTTGGCCCATTCATTATGATATTGGCTGTCAGTTTGTCATAAATAGCTCTTATTATTTTGAGATATGTTCCATTAATACCTATTTTATTGAAAGTCTTTAGCATGAGGGCTGTTGAATTTTGTCAAAGACCTTTTCTGCATCTATTGAGATAATCATGTGGTTTTTGTCTTTGGTTTTATGTGATGGATTATGTTTATTGATTTGCAAATGTTGAACCAGTCTTGTATCCCAGGGATGAAGCCAACTTGATCGTGGTGGATAAGCTTTTTGATGTTCTGCTGGATTTGGTTTGCCAGTATTTTATTGAGGATTTTTGCATTGATGTTCATCAGGGATATTGGCCTAAAATTTTCTTTTGTGTGTGTGTCTCTGCCAGGTTTTGGTATCAGTATGATGCTGGCCTCATAAAATGAGTTAGGGAGGATTCCCTCTTTTTCTATTGATTGGAATAGTTTCAGAAGGAATGGTACCAACTCCTCTTCGTATCTCTGGTAGAATTTGACTGTGAATTCGTCTGGTCCTGGACTTTTTTTGGTTGGTAAGCTATTAATTAGTGTCTCAATTTCAGAACTTGTTATTGGTCTATTCAGGGATTTGACTTCTTCCTGGTTTAGACTTGGGAGGGTGTATGTGTCCAAGAATTTATCAATTTCTTCTAGATTTTCTAGTTTATTTGTTTAGAGGTGTTTATAGTATTCTCTGATGGTAGTTTGTATTTCTGTGGGATCAGTGATGATATCCCCTTTATCGTTTTATATTGTGTCTATTTGATTCTTCTCTCTTTCCTTCTTATAGTCTGGCTAGTGGTCTATCTATTTTATCGATCTTTTCGAAAAACCAGATCCTGGATTCATTGATTTTTTGAAGAGTTTCTTGTGTCTCTATCTCCTTTAGTTCTGCTCTGATCTTAGTTATTTCTTGTCTTCTGCTAGCTTTTCAATGTGTTTGTTCTTGCTTGTCTAGTTCTTTTAATTGTGATGTTAGGGTGTCGATTTTAGATCTGTCCTGCTTTCTCTTGTGGGCATTTAGTACTATAAATTTCCCTCTAAACATTGCTTTATTTGTGTCCCAGAGATTCTGGTACATTGTGTCTTTGTTCTCACGGGTTTCAAAGAACTTATTTATTTCTGCCTTAATTTCGTTATTTACTCAGTAATCATTCGGGAGCAGGTTGTTCAGTTTCCATGCAGTTGTGCGGTTTTGAGTGAGTTTCTTAATCCTAAGGTCTAATTTGATCACAATGTGGCCAGACAAGCTTTTTGTCTATTCCTCTGAGGACAGCTTGGAGAAATTGCCTGAGAAACTTTATTTGCATAATAGACAACCTTTGTTCACAATAAAGTTCTGCCCCACACCTTCCGACTACCTCCCCAGAGGTCACAGGAACTTTTCGCAGACCATCATTTTTGGGCTCTTTTACATCCCTTGAAAATAATTTACTTTTTTACCCCCATCTCCCCTTCTTCTATGAGGAAGTACCATATATAAGCATCTATACATCACTGGGTTATTAGGTAATAATTCCCTGGCAGTCCACCATGCTTGTGCATATTAAATACATTTATATTTCTTTTCCTCCTATTAATCTGTCTATTGCCAGTCATTTAAGTAAGCCTTCAGAGTGGGTAGAGAAGAAGCTATTTTTCCACCCCTACACTAGAAATAATAGATTGGATATACACATAGCAGTATGGATTGACCTAACAAATAAAATGCTTAGAGAACATTTTATCTAACAAATCTAACAGATCTAATGAATGAATAGATCTGTATTTATTTGTTACATCTGTTTTACCTAACAGGTCTAACAAATAAAATGCTTAGAGAGGATAAAATGTAAAAGACATAAAATACATAGCTGTGTCAGTAAGAATCTTTCCCAGAAAACAGAACTTGTGCCAGGTCATTAAATAGGGATTATTTAATATAGAAAATTAATTCAAGATTCTAGAAGAGTTTCAAAGAGCAAATAAAGGAGTATAAGGCAATACAGAAGCCAACAACTGATGCAGTTTCTTTACCTTTCTAAATTGTTTTTCCTCTAAGACTTCTTAGGTATATTTCTTCTAATCATCCCCCACCACGATACACTGAATATCTATCCATGCACTGTTAGTATATCTGTGCTTTCTACATAAAAAGCAGGATTCCCCTCCCCAAAGAACCATTTTAGCCCCTTTAGTGTCAATATTCCACCCTTGAAAATGTGTGTGTCACAGGAATAAAGAGAAAAGTAAGAGGACATCACTGGAGCTTGGAAGCTGGGCCACCTGGCTGGTGCTAGAAGCACAATGGAGATGTAGCCAACATCAAAGCCACCACCTAGGCAAAAGCTAGGATAGAGGGAATACACTGACCTTTTCCTTCCTCCTTTATTCTAATCTCAGTGCCTCCCAGTTGCCAAAATTAACCAGAAGCCAGGCAAGTCTGAGAAATGCAGTTTTTTGGGGTCATCCCCTTATGTGTGAAATAGAACAGAGGAAGAAAAATGCAGGAAATTGATCTGAGAAGATACAGGTAAATGGCCAACACAGTAGTGCATGCCATTTACTTACATGAAAAAAAAAAAATGTACACAAACAAAAGAATAAACACTTTGCAAGAACATATCATGCAAGAAGAGCACATTAAGCACATTGGAAATTGTTGTCTAAGTGAGGGATAAGAGTGGTTGGGAATAGAGAATAAAGATTAAAGGGAGTTTGAAAAATAAGGGAAAATTACTTTGGGGAATAGTTTTCTTGAGGAGCTGCTCCAGCAAAACAAAGGCATAAACAAAGAAAGAGGACAACATAGGAACAAAGAGATAGAGGTATAACCAAGCAGAGGAGTAGGAGAAAAGCCAAGATGACAGCTGAACAGCAAACAGAGGGAACAATGAGTCCAGATTAGAGCCAAAGGACAGAAAATTGTAGAAGGAGAAGCAACAGAAGGGGCTGCCTCTGGGGAGTGAAACCTCATCTAGGTGGGAAGGAATAGAGCTGGGGACTTGTTTTCATGACAGCATAATCTATTGTGGTTCAGTTATTACCAGTGTTCATTTAACTCTTTCACCAAAAAAATTAAAATTAAAAACAAACTTCAGTGCAATTCACTTTTACTCCATAAAATTTGATTGAGAGTCCACTCTTGACAAATAAAAAGTTTCTTTTGCAGCAATAACCACAAACTCCAAGTTGGCATAAAAGGCCCTGCGTGATCTCACCCTGAAGAATCTGCCTAACATTCTCTCTCCTTCAGCCAGTCTAAGCCCTTAGAAGTCTCCAAACCTGAGATTCTGTTTCCTGCCTGCCTGTCTTTATACAGGCTGCTTCCTTTGCCTTGAGTGGTCTCTTGCCTTTGTCTTCCTGGCCACCCTATGATCCCTTTTCCACCCCTCTGAGGCCTTCACGTCCCAGGGAAGAATGCTGTCACTCTCTCCCACCCATCTGCTATAGGACTTACCACATGGCCTGTCATTATTTACTTTATCATGTCTCCTCTTCTAAACATTAAATGTATTCATCTTTGTACTCACAGAAGCAATTATAGTGCTTGACACATATTAGATACTCAGTAAATGCTTCTTTAGTGAACACTTTTGTCAATGAATGAACAGCAAATGAATGAAAACAATGAAAATGCATTAGACAAATTCATTCTGTGGTATTTTATATTAATTGTGTATTACATATATTATTAGTTTGATTCAAAAGTAATTGCAGTTTCTGGCATTAAAAGTAATGGCAGAACCACAATTAGTTTTGCACCAACCTAATATATTACTATACATGAATACTCCCCAAACAAAAATGTTATGGTATTTATTTATTTATTTATTAGATTCATGTGCATTTATTTATACCTCCTCTTTCCAAAAGAGTGATTTGAGAAAGACCAAAGTACATAAATATCCTTTATATTCACACCCACTTTAAATCAGGTCAAGCAGGAGTTTTTGTTAGCCGGACGTTTTCAGGTTAAGATCTTCCTTATCTTCCTTATCAATAAAACCCCACATTGCTAAGGATTTGACTTGTTTCTGAAACAAATCATTAGATTTTTTTTTAAGTCAGAAACAATGAAGTTTCTTTTGTGTTAATTCTTTTAGGGCAAAGGTCTAAATGGGGGTCAGAATATTGAGAAGTCCAGTGGCTGCCATCTGGCTGGACAAGGGAGGGCCACCTTCTCTTCTGGATACTAACTTCTTCTCCAAGTGGCACATCTTTTTCACAGCATCGAGCAAATGGAACAATGTCTTCAGGAAGGGGATGAGGAACAGATGTCATTCATTGACTCTGGGTAATGAGATTTCATATTCCGTCAAAGTCCTGAATAGGACAGGGGAGGCCTCATTAGTGGTTTCATGATTGAACAGGTGTAGAGGTCCCATGCGCACAGCAGGTAGAAAGAGGCCATTTCAATTCCATGTGTGGACGTATCTAGGAAATTGGAAAGAGGGAAAAAGTGCTCTACCACAACTGCCACTTCGGGAAAATTGCAGCTTTTAGGAGCCAAAACAATATTAATTCAGACCACTGGTACAGACCTCATCCAGGGGCCAGGAAAATGGCTGAAGGCAGGAGACAGGTGATATTCAGTCCTAATGATACAGTGCAATGGAGGTCATCTCCTTATTTCTTTGGTTCCATATGGCATGTCATAAAATTTTAGTACTCTTTAGCCAACAAAGTAATAACCCTCTTAAGGCCACCAGTCAAAAAATGAGACTACAGGGCAGAATGAAATTTTGTCTCCAAAACTAATGGCAGAAACCTCTTTAGAAGATGGGCCACATTAGAAGCAGTGTGTGAATAAAATGTTCCAGAGCGTAGAGAAGCCTGTCTAGCAATTTGGCAGCTGTCTTCTGGACAAGTGTCTTTTACTAGAGATAACAATTAAGAAACCGACCCCACTGCCTGTCTGGTGAAAGAAATCTACACTATAGCAAGAACCAGGCGACCCAGAGGTACAGTCCCAACTGGGACTGCAACTTGGCAGGCCCAAAATAACTAAGATGTAGACAAATAGCTCAGCATGTTTTCATGGGGAATATGTTTCTGAAGCCTTCAATATGTAGCAGTTACTTATGACCCTCCTACCTAAATGTTCAAGGTCTTTATAAACGGCCATCCACCGTGGAATCACAATCACAGAGTCAGACTTACTTGGTAATTCTTCTTCAGTCAACTTCCTAGAACTCAACTCCTTAGTAAAATCTCAGTAACATCATTTAGAATATGTCCAGGGCAGGTTAGTCACAATTATAAATGTATATTTTAAAAATACATTTTATACCAGCTACCTGGGAGGCTGAGGCAGGAGAATTGCTTGAACCCGGGAGGCAGAGGTTGCAGTGAGTCCAGATTGCACCATTGCACTCCAGCCTGGGCAACAAGAGCGAGGCTCCATCTCCAAAAAAACAAAACAAAACAAAACAAAACAAAGCAAATTTAAATACATTAAATATTTTTTGTTATGTTTCCTAGTGGTTCCAATTTGGCAGGCTTGTCCTCTTAAAATGAAAGTCTGATTTCTCCAGCCTTTTCAAGAAAGTGGTCATATGGTTTTTATGAACTCACCATGTGCCAGTCACACCATTAGGCACTTGATGTGAGCTGTTTCATCCATCCTCACATCAACATTACCAAGTGCTGAGGCCTTCACAGGCAAAGTCATGTGATCAACATCACAGGCTAGTAGACACTGAAGGTACAATGAAAACGCCCGTCTCCGGCACCAAAGTCCAGGCTTTGTTTATGGAATCAAGCTACCTACTGTGGTCACAGAGAAGTGGCTTAAAACATATTGAATGAAGGCCAAATCTTGCCAAGGAAAGCTTGCAATAGACCTGTTTTAATAAATAAGAACCATTTATAATAACTATTAGCATATTTTTGGCTTTTAAGTGACTGATTCTAAAGTGGCTTGGGAAATACTGAAAAACTATTCACTTCCTTAAACAGACTAAGAATGGCTTCTGTGAACTTATATGCTCTTCTATACTCCCTCTTATTACCTGAAGTGGTATAGAAGGTATATCTGAACCCATTCCATGTCTACATGATCTCAAAACCTGTGTTGCTACAGTAGTAAATATGCCTTTTATGTGTAGTACTTTCTTCTCATCAGTATATCATTATTCAGAAAAATAGTTCTTCAGTCATTTTATGTGATTGAATATCCCAACAGGACTTGGATCTCTGAGAACATACACATCATGTCTTCTTTTCCTTTACTCTCTACTCCCTCTTACCCTCACTCACTACAGCACTTGGGCTGCATGGTGCCCCAAACTAGATGTTCTTTAGGTACTGTCAACTAAATTTGAGGTCTGTTTTGGAGACAGTATATTACAAAAGCAAAAATATATATAACATATTTTAGCAAATGTACCACTGTGGTACTGAATGTTGATAGTGGGGAAGGTGTGCATGTTGCGGACAGGGAGTATATAGGAACTCTCTGCACATTCCACTCAAATTTGCTGTAAACCTAAATGCTCTAAAAATAGACTTTCTTAATTTACATATACATAAATTATATATTTATAATTATATATAATAGATATAAATTATATATAATATGTAAAGTATTGTTTATATATAATTGTATATAACATGTGTGTATATGTGTGTGTGCATGTATGTGTGTATTAAATAGCACTGTAGTAGGAGGATAGACAAAAATCAGGGAAGTCTGCATCCACCTCACTTACAAACAATTTCTGAGCAGAGGTTTTCCAGCTCATTACCTCACCTCACCCATGATAGATAAAGCCAGAGTCTTAACTCCATTGTAGGAATCAGTCTATGCATCATAGGATAACCATATAAGGACTGGACATTAGGAGAAACAGCCACTTTTGAGGAGACTATCATAAACACTGCCCTACGGGGCTTTCCATTTTTGAATTTGCTTAAACCACCAAATCAGAGGGGTGGTCTACACAAACAAAAAGACAAACAGTTCAAAGACCATCTATGAAAGATGGAGTTAGGAGGTGGGAGGAGGAGGCAGAGCAAGATGGCCAAGTATAGCCCTCCAGTGATCGTCCCCACTGCAAGAACACCAAGTTGAACAACTATCCCCGAAAGAAAGCACCTTCATAAGAATCGAAAATCAGTTGAGCAATTATAGTATCTAATTTTAACATCATAGCCAGGAAAGAGGTACTGAAGAGGGTAGGAAAGACAGTTTTGGATTGCTAACACCACCCCTCTCCCGTTCCCCAGCAGCAGTCATGTGGCATGGAGAGAGAATCTGCGTGTTTGGGGGAAAGAGAGCACAGTGTTTGTGGGGCTTTGCATTGGAAATCAGTGCTGCCCTGTCACAGTGGAAAGCAACATGAGGAAGAATTTAGCCTTCACCCATGGAGGGAGCATTTAGACCAGCCCTAGCCAGTGGGGAATCATCCATCCCCTCAGTGGAAACCTGAATTCTGGCTAGCCCCACCACCCTGGGTTAAGGCCCTCTAGAGTTCTAAATAAACTTAAAAGGCAGTCTAGGCCACAATGACTGCAATTCCTAGGCAAGTGCTGGTGCTGTGCTGGGCTCAGAGCCAATGAATTTGGGAGGCACACAACCGAGACAGCAGCCAGGCAGCCAAGGAAGTGCTTGTGTCACCCTTCCCCCAACCCCAGGCAGCCTAGCTCACAGCTCCAGGAGAGATTTCTTCCTTCCGCTTGAAGAGAGAAGACTGGAGAGTAAAGAAGATTTTGTCTTACAACTAGGATACCAGTTCGGCCACAGTTGAATAGGGTACTAGGCAGAGTCCTAAGGTCCCCGTTCCAGGCCCTAGCCCCCAGATGACATTTCTAGACACATCCTGAAACAGAAGGGAAACTGCTGCCTTGAAGAGAAGAATCCAGTCCTGGCAAGGTTCTTCACCTGTGTACTAACCCTCAGGCCTTGATGGTACCCAGGCAGTACTCACTGGGCGCCTTGGGTGAGGCCCAGGGCTGTGCCCGCTTCAAGTGTGACCCAGTGTACTCCCAGCTGCGGTGGCCATGGGGAGAAACTCCTTCTGCTTGAGGAATGGAAAGGGAAGAGTAAAGGGGAATTTATCTTGCATCTTGGGTACCAGCTGGGCCACAGTAGAGTAGACAATGAAGTGGGCTCCTGGGGTCCTTGATTCTAAGCCTTGGCTCCTAGACAGCATTTCTGGACCCACCTTGAACCAGAGAGGAGCCTGCTGCCCTGAAGGGAGGGACCTGGGCCTGGCAGCATTCATCCCAAGCTCAGTGAAGGGCCATGAGGCTTGAATGAACATCAACAGTAGTCAGGCAGTGCTTGATGCAAGCCTGGGATGGTGGTGTCTACAATGAAAGCCTCCTTCTGCATGAGGAAAGGAGAGGAAAAGGTACAAGGAACTTGATCTTGTGGCTTGGGTGCCAGCTCAGCTGCAGTAAAATAGACCACTAAGTAGATTACTAAGGTTCCTGACTCCAGCCACTGGCTCCCAAGTGGCATTTCTAGACCTTTCCTGGGTTGGTGGGGAGGTTGCCACCCTGAACGGAAGGACACAAGTCTGGCTAGATTTGGGCCTTGCCGACTGAAGAGTGCTTGAGCCTTAAGTGACTATCAGTGGTAGCCAGGCAGTAGTCAGCATGGGCCTTGGGTGAGATCCAGTGCTGTATTGGCTTCGGGTCTGACCCAGCACAGTCTCGGTGGTGGTGGCCACAAGAGTGCTTAAGCCACCTCTCCACCAGCTCCAAGCAGCTCGGCCTGAACAGAGAGACTCCATTTGTTTGGGGGAAAGTGATGGAAGAGGACAAGAGTCTCTGCCTGGTAATCCAGAAAATTTTCCTGGATCTTACCCAAGACCACCAAGGGGGTACCTCTGTGAGTCTCCAAGAGTGACAGTGTTACTGGGCTTGGGGTGTGCTCTAAGGGAAGATGCTGCAGTGACCCAAGATTTAGCCCCTAGCACTCAATTTCCTTTGAATACTTGGAAAGACTTCCCAAGAAGGACAGGTACAAACAAGCCCAAACTGTGAAGATTATGATAAATACCTAACTCTTCAATGCTGGGACGTTGATGAACAATCACAAACACCAAGAACATCCAGGAAAACATTACCTCACCAAATAAACTAAATAGGGCACCAGCGACCAACCGTCGAGTGACAGAGATACGTGACCTTTCAGAGAGAGAATTCAAAATAACTATTTTGAGGAAGTTCGACAAAATTCAAGATAACACAGAAGAGGAATCCTATCAGATAAACTTAACAAAGACATTGAAATAGTTTTAAAAAATCAATCAAATTCTAGAGCTGAAAATGCAATTGACATACTGAAGAATGCATCAGAGTCTCCTACTAGCATAATGGATCAAGCAGAAGAAAGAACCAGTTTGAAAATACACAGTCAGAGGAGACAAAATAAAAAAGAGTGAAGAGCTCCTACAAGATCCATAAAATAGCCTCAAAGGGCCAAATATAAGAATTATTGGCTCCATTTATGAGAAGAGAGGAAGAGACGGCGTAGAAAGTTTTATTCAAGGAGATAATATCAGAGAGCTTCCCAAATCTAGAGAAAGATATCAATATTCAAGTACAAGAAGGTTGTAGAACACCAAGCAGATTTAACCCAAGGAAGACTACCTCAAAGCATTTAGTGATCAAATTCCCAAAGGTCAAGGACAATGAAAGAATCCTAAAAGTGACAAGAGAAAAGAAACAAATAACATACAAAGGAGCTCCCTTACATCTGGCAGCAAACTTCTCAGGGGAAACCTTACAGGCCAGAAGAGAGTTGCATGACATATTTAAAGTGCTGAAGGAAAAACACTTTTATCCTAGAAGAGTATATCCAGCAAAAATATCCTTCAAATATGAAGGAGAAATAAAGACTTTCCCAGGCAAGTAAAAGCTGAGGGATTTCATCAACACCAGACCTGTCCTACAAGAAATGCTAAAGCGAGTTCTTCAATCTGAAAGAAAAGGATATTAATGAGCAAGAAGAAATCATCTGAAGATACAAAACTCACTGGTAATAGTAACTACACAGAAAAACACAAAATACTATAGCACTGTATTTGTGGTGTGTATACTACTCATATTTTAAGTAGAACGACTTAAAGATGAACCTATCAAAAATAATAATGACAACAATATTTCAAGACATAAACCGTGTAAGATATAAATAGAAACAACAGAAAGTAAAAAACCTGAGGAAATGAAATTAAACTGTGGGTCTTTTATTAGTTTTCTTTTTGCTTATTACTTTTTTTTTTTTGCAATCAGTGTAAAGTTGTTACCAGTTCAAAATAATGGGCTATAAGATGTTATTTGCAAGCCTCATGGTAACCTCAAAAAACACACAACAATTACACAAAAAATAAAAAGCAAGAAATTAAAACATACCCCCAGAGAAAAATCACCTTCACGAAAGGTGAAGTGAGGGGTAGTAGGACGGTACAAATGGGTACAAAAATATAGTTAAATAGAATAAATAGGATCTGGTACTTGATAGCAAAATGGGGTGACTACAATTAACAACAATATATTGTACATTTAAAAACAACTAAAAGTATAATTAGAATGTTTGTAACACAAAGAAATGATAAATGCTTAAGGTGATGGATGCCCCATTTACTGTGATTATTACACATTGTGTGCCTGTATCAAAATATCTCATGTACCCCATACATATATACATTTACCATATATTCATAAAAATTTAAAAATTTTTTAAAAGATAGACTTAGTGAGGCAGGTAAGAGTTCAGGCTCTAAGATGCAGAAAAACATTCAGTCTAGTATATACAAATGCTACAATTTGTGTCCTTAAAAAAGTGGGAGTATATGCTCATATTTATTCATACATGCATTTACATTAAAAACTCCATACACTTATAAAGAAACTAGTACTTAACTGGTTTGGAAAGGTTGGGAGTGGCAGATGAGGTGGAGATGAAAAGATCTTTATATTTAGGTCTTAAAGCCAGTGAACGTCAGTGAATCATTTAAAAATTGACATACACCCAAAACACAAAATAGCTCAGAGTCTGCATTCAATCTACTTGAATTCTAATCCCCACTTAAAAACTGTGTGACCTTGGATAATCATTTAACTTCTTTAAGTCACCATTTCATCTATAAAATGAAGATAATATATCTATATTACAGAGTCACCTTGAAGATTAAACTATATAATCTCTGTAACATGAATAGCACATAGTAAGTACTCAATAAATATTAGCTATTAAGATTATCATTATTATTGACATATTGTGAGTACTTAAGAAGCTTATTGCACATCACAGAGTCCAGGAAAACTGGCACATGAAAGAATTCAAGCTATTGATGTATCCTTCCAGTAATCTTTCACTCTGGAGGCAGTGAATGTTTATTCTTGTAATTTTCAGGGCCCGACTGGTGTAACAAATACACCCAAAAGCCATAATCTTACACAGTCTAGTAGAAATATTAATCTTGCCAATTTTTTAAGAATAATAATCTGCAGAGGTTCAAAGATCTCACCTTACAACCAGGAAAAAAATATCTACTTCATTTTTATTTTTTCCTTAGGTAAAATTTTGGTGAGAAATAACAAAGGGAATAAAAGTACATGGTTTTTGAGAGGTGGGGGTAACCTGTCAGTTTTACTAAGAGACAGAAATGAAGCAATATAAAATACCTTTCTGACACAAAGCTATCTACAAATTCAATTCAATCTCTATCAAAATACAAATGACTTTGTTCACAAAATGGAAAAAACAATCTTGAAATTCCTCTGAAACAAAAAATGATCCATAATAGCCAAAGCAATCCTGAGCAAAAAGAACAAAGCTGGAGACATCATATCATACAACCTGACTACAAATCATACTACAAAGTTATAGTAACCAAAACAGTATAGTACTAACATAAACACACACAGACAATGAAATTGAATAGAAAATCCAGAAATAAATCCACACATTTATAGCCAAATCATTTTCAACAAAGGCGCCAAGAATATACACTGGGGAAAAGACAGTCTTTTCTTGGAAACCTAGATATCCATACGCACACAAAAGAAACTAGACCCTTATCTCTCACCATATAAAGAAAACAAATCAAAATGGATTAAAGATTTAAATATAAGACCTAAAACTGAAATTTCTAGAATAAAGCACAGAGAAAATGCTTCAGGACATTGGTCTGGGCAAAGATTTCTTGAATAAGACCTCAAAAGCCTAGGTAACCAAAACAAAAACTGACAAATGGGATTACATCAACCTAAAAAGCCTCTGCATAGCAAAGAAACAATCAGCAAAGGGAAGACAAGGAAGAAAAAATATTTGCAAACTATCCATCCACCAAGGGATTAATAATCAGAATATATAAACGACTGAAATAACTCAATGGCCAAAACCAAATAATCTGATTTTAAAAATGGGCAAAAGATCTGAATAGACATTTCCCAAAAGAAGACATGCAAATGGAGTACATTGTGAGAAAAGTGCTCCACATCACTAATCATCAAGGAAATGCAAACCAAAACCACCAGGAGATATTATCTCACCCCAGTTAGAATGGCTGTTATCAAAAAGTCATAAAATAACAAATGCTGACAAGGATGCAGAGAAAAGAGAAGGCTCAGGCACCATTGGCAGTAATATAAATTAATACAATCTCTATGAAAAACAATATGAAGTGTCATCAAAAACCAAAAATAAAAATATAATGTGATTCAGCAATCGCACGGGATCCCTCTATTCAAAAATAGAGGAAATAGTATATTTCTGAGATTTCCAAGGGCAAGAAGCATCTGCACTCCCATGCGATCAACCTAAATGCAGATCAGCGGATGGAGAGAGACAATGGGGTGTATATAAAAAATGGAATATTATTCAGCCATAAAATACTGAAATCTTGTCATTTGCAACAACATAGATGGAACTGGAAGACATTATGTTAAGTGAAACAAATCAGACAAAGAAAGACAAATATCACATACTCTTATTCATATGTGGGAGCTAAAAAAATTGATCTCATAGAGATAGTGACTAGAATAGTGGTTCCTGGAGGCTGGGAAAGGTAGTAGAGAGGGAGGGATAAAGACGGGTTGATTAATGGGTACAAAAAAAGTTAGAAGGAATAAGAACTAGTGTTCAGTATAGTTAAGAATAATTTATTATACATTTCAAAATAGCTAGAAAAGAAGATTTGGAATGTTCCCAACACAAAGAAATGATAAATATTTGATGAGATGGATATCCCAATTACCCAGATTTGATCATTATACATTGTATGCTTGTATCAAAATATCACATATGTCCTATAAATTTGTACAACTGCACATTTACAAGCTGCAGAAGGTCATCTCAAGGAACCGTTAAGAAGGTTTTCACTGGCTCTCAGTTCCCTGAGAACAATCTTAGGCTGCCAGCCTTTTTTGGCTGTTTTCCAATTAGTTGATAAAATTTGTCTTATTATTTGATGACAATTTTTTCCAACTACACGATTGGCACTACAATAATCATCTTGGAACAATCAAATTTTATAATTTTTTAATAGAAAAAAATTTATGTATCATTAAAAAATATTTTTTTAAGAAAATACCTCTCTGAACTACTTGGATTAATGGGGGCCTTTATTGAGGTAAAAGTTTTTTATGAGAACCACTAACTGTAAACAAAAAAAATCACAATACTATAGAGAATAAGGAAAACTGGCTAAGTCTGCGAAATTCCATAAAGACACTGAACACAGCATATTAGATTCAGTACTTAAATATATTATTCAGTAGCTAGAGGTTTCCTCATTATTTTTATAAAGCTCCATATGGCATTCTTCATTTATTTAATAACATGTAATATATATTTAAATGTCCCCAAATTAGTCATATTTTGTGAAAACAGAAGGTAGATTCATGATCATGTCATCTCAGTAGGGGGTTGCCCAGTTACAAGTGACTGAGACAACCAAATCCTACTGCCCAGTGCTAGCAGCTCTTTCCCCATTTCTCAGCTGGTCAAGCCAGACTGAGGTGAGACAGGGATTCCTAGGAAATACTTTTAAAACTTCCCTACCATTTCCTCTCAATACCCTCTACATGAATGGCATCAACTCTAACCCAGAATCTTACATACAGTAACACACTATAGAAGGAAAGAAACGGATGATCTGGTTGCCCAAACACTGGCAGATGAATGATTCAACTGGGTAGGACAGAGTAGACTTCAGAAAACCTTTTAGGAATGACCTAGCCTATCTCATCTGATTCTATTTGCTCAAAGATAAATAAAGGCAACCACATGCAAATAAATGAGTGAATAACATCATTGAATGAGCCGAAACAATGGTGGTTATGCCTACATTTTATTTTATTAAGTATCACAAGTAAATTTTCTATCCATACCAACAATAAATACATAGCCTGTACTTTATCATAAACATCCAAACTACAAAAGGTCAGCCCAAGGAACCATTAAAAAGGTTTTCACTGGCTCTCAGTTCCCAGAGAACAATCTTAGACTACCAGGCTTTTCTGGCTGTTTTCCAATTAGTTGATAAGATTAGTCTTATTATTTGATGACAATTTTTTCTAACTACTGATTGGCACCCTAATAATCTTTTCTCGGAACAATCAAATTTTATAATTTTTAATATAAAAAGATTTAATTCCAGAGGCTCTGATCAAATTAAACAGAATCCTAATTAACTAGTAATCAAATTGTATAGCAGGTAATGTTTAAGTTACAGTATGGAATGTTAGCAATATAGTTATAATAACAGCCTGTCTCTAGGGACTTAGCAAGGCTTGTTGGAATTGTTCGAAGCCCTCAGGACAGGGTCAGGGGTTACTGAAAAGAAACTGAGGTATTTGTGTGTGTAAAGAATGTGGACAACAAGGCCAAAGATATAAATATGATTTGCTTATGTGTATATAGGGTGAGAATTTTATAGGGAAAAAAATGTAAAGCTGAGACATAGGACTATTCAACAAACCCTGGGCTTGTCCTGGCTTCCCTACTTACATAAAACACCAAAGCATAAAATACTTTTTCTTAATCAAAAGTTAAAATTATTTGGGATCAAGTCTCATTCTCTCTGTAAATCCAACTCCATTGACTTCAACTAACTGCACTGAACGCCATGTATTTGTAAGGCACTGCTAATAACAATAATAATTAATAAATAAGTGATCCTCGGGCATTGATTAATTAAAAAATTATCCAAGGCACACTTCCCTGTCTTCTCTCTCTTACAGCCCCCTCTCAAGCTCTATTTCTTTAAGACCTTGCTGTGACACAGCAACCATTGCCCACACCTCACAGTTCAGATTTATGCTATCTCTAGGCTTAAAACGAAGGTTAAACTTTTTAAAGCGTTGATGGAAATTTATGAGAAAATATCTAGTTTCTCGGCACAGGAAAAATGTTGTAATTCATCTGTACAAATCAAATGAAGTCATTACAAATGACCCTGATCTTCCTCAGATGCTGCCACATTAAACGGTAACCAGCACATAAATTTTGACAAATCCAATCTCACAGCTAATCTTTCACCAAAACTGTGACCAATTAAAAATTCATCTGTATTCTCACAATAATGATCAGAACTCGACCTAACTTTGGTACCCTAGGCATTCTCTATATGGAATGAAAACATCTGCTCTGGCACACCAACAGAGATCAACCCTCCACTGCTTAACTCTCCCCTCTCTGGGATTAAAGGAGAGCAGTCTACAGCATTCTGAGGGAACTTTCCTGAAGCCTTAGACACCCAGAAAGTCTGCGCAAATTTGACCTCACTTATGAGACCACATTTCAGGTGACAACTGCACTCGTCGGTGACAGTTCAGCTCCTGTCATCAAAAAAGAAGAAAAAGAAGGCACATATCTCTTCTTCCAAAGAGTAAACAAAGTAAGACACCAAATGACCCTTTAGTCCTATGTTCATGGCAGAAAACACAGAAAAAATAAAACCTCAAATTCAGAGACCCAGAGCTGTAAACCTCCCTGCCACTCTCATCAGGGCAAAGCAACAAATTGTGAAGAACTCAAAAATGAACAACACTTCACAAGAGCATATTGATTTTCAATAAAGCCATTTACACATTTTTGCTTGGACTACAAGTAGCAAGCTGCTTTCTCAAAGCTTCTGCCACTAAATTAAAAAAGTGTGGACAATGTCCTTATTCACTACATAAAGTCATCTTTAGAAATATTCCTGATGAGAAGAAGGTTCTCATCAGAGAGGAAAGGGGAAATAAAAATGGACAAAATGGCATTTGATATTTTTTCCCTGACTGGCTTAATTACTTGGAAAAGAGAAAAGAATACACAGATCTCCAGAACAAAAAGGCATTTGTTTGAAATATAGCATGGCTCATATTGGCTCTGCACCAGCGAGCCTTCCAACAGACGGAACACAGGAAATTAAGAAGAGACTGCCTTGGGAAAGTATTTAAATTCTAGGTGAATGATGATTTCTCTTTATTGTAGTCCTTCAGAGTAACACCTCGGTATCCATTGAAAAACAACAGACGTTTTTGATGAATAAATTAAACTGAAGAAAGAGCCAATGCAATCCACTCTGTTGCTGGCCTACCTCCTATTTTACTGTGGTTTTAGGGCCACAAACAATTGACCTTTCAATATAAATAATAATAATAATGACTGGGAAGGAGAAATATATGACAATAAAAAGGTAGGAGGAAGAGAGAAGAAAGCTTCTGTGACACTACATGGATCTGCTGGTTTACAGATTGCTGTGGATCCAGCAGTCCACCATTGGCATGCATTCTGTCCCTCTCTCTGTGTCGGTATTTCTGGTGGAGGGACTGACATGAAGCTGTAAGGATGGGTGAAGAGGATTATAAGCCTTATAAGCCAATCATGGCAAACCCATATCCCTTGACAGGGATTGGTTTAAAAACCAAGGCCAGTCCATCAATTGATAAAAGGATATTAAATAAAATGTGGCACATCCATACACTGGAATATTATTTGACAATAAAAAAATGGAGTACAGTGCGGATACATACAACAACATGGGCGAACCCTGAAGACATTATGCAAAGTGAGAGAAGCCAGCCACTAAAGATCACATATTGTATGACTTTATTTATACGAAATACCGGGGGCAGACAAATCTATAGAGGCAGAACGTAAAGAGGTGGCTGCCTAGGGTTGAGGAAGATGGAAAAGTTGGAGGATGATAGCCAAGGAGTGGGAAGTTTCTCTTGGAGGTAATGAAAATATTCTAAAAGTTATTGTGGTGATGGGTGCATAATTCATGAATATACCAAAAGCCATTGAGTTGCATACTTCAAATGGGTGAATTGTAGATATATGAATTATATTTCAATAAAACTGTTTTTATAAAAGGCCAAAGGCAACAGTCCCATGAAATCCCCCTGCATGTTCATGTAAATCCAACTAAATTTAGTTCAACTAGCTGCATTAAACACCATGTATTTGCAAGACAGTGCTAATAATAATAATAATAAATTAGTAAGTGATCCTTGGGCATTGATTGATCTATTCAATCAATAAATATTTATTAGGTGACTTCTAAGTCAAGAACTATTCTAGGGACTGGAGATATAGCAGGAAACAAAACAGATAAAAATCCCTGTACTGCAATATGGATGGAATCGGAGGTGGGAAGGAAGGATGAAGAGAAGTTGGTTAATGGGTACAAACACACAGTTAGATAGAAGAAAAGAAGTTCTAATGTTTGATAGCAGACTAGGATAGCTATACTTAGCAACAATATCTTATATATTTCAAAGTAACTAGAAGAGAGGACTTGAAAAGATAGCAGCACATCGAAATGATAAAAACTCAAGGCGATGGGTACCCAAATACCCTGACTTGATGATTACACATTCTATGCACGTAACAAACACTGTCATGTATGCCATAAATATGTAAAATATTTTGTATCAATAAAACAATCTCTGCACTTAAGAATATTATGAAAAATAAGCAGAGAAAACAGTGAAGTGCATCGTTGCTTAGATGACAGTAAGTGAACTAGAGAGAAACAAAGCTACCAAGCTGGACTTGTGATTTTAGACTCAGTCATCAGGGTAAAGTAAGCCTTACTGAGATGAAATTTGAATAAAGACCATAGAGAATTACTGGTTCAGAGATGGGCATGTAACCAACCCAATTTGGCACAATCAGACTAGAACAAAAGAAAGAAAAGAAAAGGCCTTTTGTTGAGTGGTTGGGAATCTAGTGCTGTCTCTTACTCTTACTCTCGCTCTCTTGGTCTCTCTCTCTCTCTCTCTCTCTCTCACTCTCTTGATCTCTGTCTCTCTCTCTCTCTCTCTCTCACACACACACACACACACACACACACACACCCCTGATGTGAAAAACAAAGCACATAGGCCCCAAAACTACCTGCTGCAACCACAAGGACATCCTGCCCTACAGTAAAGCCGGCACAAGACTACAAAGCAGGGATACAGAAAGAATATGGATTTTTATCACATCATCAGTTAATGACGCTGAAACCACCCCCTTACCTCTCCACTTCCAAGCATGTAGCCCAACAAATTTTCTTCTTGTGTGGACCACATTAAATGTGCATACATATCCTCCATAGGAGATACATCAGGATTCCTTTTCAAGAGATTTCTCACTCTTTCTCTCATCACCCCCTGTGGAGAAATTACTCTAGGGCTGAATACAAGGCTGGGAGGAGAGCAAGGGCATTGTGTGTGAACTCCCAGCATCCATTAAACACAAGCAGCTAAAAGGGGAAGAAGTGGTCATAAGCAAGAAAAACATACAGTCTTTGAACTTCCACAACTCCTTTCCTTTTTCATCAATTAACTGAACCAAAATTCACTGAATATTTCCTGTTGCAACGTAGTGCACTATATGCCAAGAATACAGTAGCTCACTCGCTCATAGAGGGTAGAAGTCCAGAGATATGGGCAAGCAAATAATTGAAAAAAAAAAAAACAAAAACAAAACAAAAAAAACTACTACTTGTGACAAGTGGCATGAAGGAAAGAAACTGGGAGCTGAGAAACAGAATGGTAAGGGAAACTATTTTGCAGAGCATGATTAGAAAAGTCCTTTCTAAGGAAGTGGCATTAGCAGCTCTAGTAGAGTCCCCAGTGGCTCTTATATCAATGTGAGCAAGGATGAACACCAATGAACTGAGAAAAGAGAGAGAGAGAAACAGCGTTGCAATAATATACCTCCAGGCTCTTTTTAAGAAAATATCACAGAGAATCAAATTCTCCTTTTCTGAACGTTTTAACTTAGTTCTAGTCGTGCTGAACAGACAAACCTCTCATTGCAAAAGCAAGGTTAATTTCCTAGAAGACACGTTGCCAAACATCAGGGGCCAGAGAGACATAACACTAGAGTAGGGGGCTGGCTTAAGACCACAGGGAATATGAAAACTATGTGGCTCACTTAGAGAAGTAAAAATGCAAATAATAGTTAAAAAACACTCGTGGGTCTGTGACTAAATTGGCATAAAGAGATTGTTGGTGACTTGTCTTCTAAGAGTTCACTTCTTAGAAGTGAAACACCTGAGGGCATTTTATACCTTTGGGAAGCATTTAAAATAATAAATTACCATTTGCAAAAGTGAAAGACAAAGATGCAGAGCTACACCAATGGAATACTGGGAGAAAAAGCCAGAAGAGTGAAATCATGGTCAGAAGTTGCGAAGAAAAAAATAATGATAATTCAGCATGCCTTTATTGGAAATATTATCTTAACAGGAGGATGGGACAGGACAGCGGAGACAAAGGGAATCAAGGACTAAGCTGATTCTTAGTCTAAGTGCAAGGACTAAGCTGATTCTTGAGGAGGAAAAATCCAGCAGGTGGCAAGGGGCATGACTCATGCCCACCCATCCCCTGTGGAGCACACTGGCTTCTATATTACCTCCCCTGCTGTTCAACATTTAGGAGGTATTGCATGCACAAAGAAAGCAGAACTATATGCAGGAGCTACATGCCTGATTTAGACTGTTACTGTGCTATCAACGTCAGCATTTCTTTTTCCATTTCAATGAAAGATTTTGGAGTTTTAACACAAGAGAAGAATGGGACCAGACTTGGAGTGCAAGATAGGAAATGTCTCATGAGAAATAGAATTAATACAATGTACCCTTCGCCCATTTGTCTTGATGAACCCTGAACCAACAACTAAATAGTCAATAGATTATTAAAGCCACAAGTGACCTAGAGAGCCCAGTTAATGCTTTTGGAGCTCAGTCCGAGTTTGCTTCCAGAGGAGCAACCTAAGGCTCAAATTATAACAAGACCAGGGACCCTAGAAATAAGAGTCCAGGGACCCTACGAATAAAGACTAAAGTCGTTCACCAAAGCTGCAATTCTTACACTTCACATCAACAGCTATTTCTATAAACCTCCTATTCTTTGATTCTGAGGTATCTAGAAAAAAGAACTCAGAAAAAAGCAAGAGAGGGTGCAAAAGGAGGAAGAGAATATAAGGACTGTCTCCGTTCAAATTGCTGTGACAAAGTATCATAGAACAAGTGGCTTATGAACATCAGACATTTATTTCTTACAATCTGGAGGCTGGAAGTCCAAGATCAAAGTGCCAGTATGATCAGATTCTGGTAAGGACTCTTCCCGGTTTCAGACTGCCAACTTTTCAGTGGACAGTAGTCCCCTGTTATCCTTAAGGGATATGTTCCAAGAACCCTAGGGATGCCTGAAACTGCGATAATACCAAACTCTATATTGCTGTTTTTTCCTATACATACACACTTTTGATAAAGTTTAACTTACAAAGTAGGCACATTAAGAGATTAACAATAGTAACTAATTGCAAAATAGAACAATTATAACAATATACTCTTCACAATTTAACAGATGTGTTATTACAATAGATCTTAACAGCCTCGGCATGTTTTTTCTTTGCTTATTAAGCTTGAACTTTCACCTTTTCACTTAACTGAAGCACTTTACAGCTTCTCTTTGGCATCTCTGAATTGCTAGCATTGGTATTCTTGTGCTTTGGGGCCATTATTAAGTAAAATAAGAGCAAGTTCAACACAAGCATGCAATACCTCGACAGTGGATCTGATAACAGAGACAGCAACTAAGTGACTAAAGGGTGGATAGGGCACGCAGTGGCGATAGGCTGGACAAAGGGATGATTTTCATCCCAGCAAGAAGAAGCAGAACCATGTGAGAGTTCATCACACTACTGAGAACAATGAAGTTTGCAAGATATGAGTTATTTCTGGAATTTTGCATTTAATATTTTTCAATGGCAATTGACCACAGGTAACTGAAACTGCGGAAAGTGAAACTGCAGATAAGAGGACACTATTGTACTCTCTCATGACAGAAAGAAAGCTAGCTAGCTCTCTAGCCACTTCTTATTAGGGCACTAATCTCTTTCCTCAGGGCTCCACCTTCATAGCTAATTATCTCCCAAAAGTCCCACTTCCAAATATAGTAACATGGGGATGAGGGTTTCAATATATAAATTTGGAGGGGACACAAACACTCAGTCTATTGCAAAAACCAAATAAACTTAAAAATATATGAGCTGTGCCTTAAAACAAAAAATAATGTTGAAAAGAATATAAAAGTAAGATGCATGGAATGCTTAAATAAAAACAAACAACAATAAATAAAGAGCCTCGACCTTATTAGAATACTATGCATCATTCTCTTTTTCTCTTTGCCACATGTATTAGAAAAGAATAGGCCCCTTCACGAACTGCAGTCAACTTCCAATCATCTGTTCCTGGAACTGAGTGGCAAGGAGTCAAGATTATTGGCATCCCAGCCACTGTATGAAGCAAATGCTCACTGGAAAAGGATGACACTTCTATTGTTTTATATTTATTCTAAAGAATGTTCACTACTCAATCTCAAATACACTAAGGGACATGAGGAGACTAGACACAGTTAACACAAACCAAGGACAATAATCAAGAGGAAGAGACATACAGGAGCTCCAGAAAATGGAGTTAACAGTCACAGACTTTAGTTATGCTTAGAATGTTCCAGGAGACAAAGGACAAGTTTGAGAATTTCAGCAGAGATGCTTTGGAGGGCCTAGTCAGTACATTAAGGCAAGGACAAAAAGATATTAGGATTGGAAAGAAAAAATAAAATTTATTGTGTTGCAAATGGCAAGATTGTTGGTGTTGAAAAAAGAACGTATAAATTATTAGAAATAGTAAATGAATTGATCAAGATATCTGGGTAAAGCTTAATGTTTAAATATGACTGATTTATATATATTAGCCACTAAGAGTTTGAAAATGACATATCACAAAGATGCTACTATACTTTGGGAGGCCGAGACGGGCGGATCACGAGGTCAGGAGATCAAGACCATCCTGGCTAACACGGTGAAACCCCGTCTCTACTAAAAAATACAAAAAACTAGCCGGGCGAGGTGGCAGGCGCCTGTAGTCCCAGCTACTTGGGAGGCTGAGGCAGGAGAATGGCGTAAACCCAGGAGGCGGAGCTTTCAGTGAGCTGAGATCCAGCCACTGCACTCCAGCCTGGGCAACAGAGCAAGACTCCGTCTCAAAAAAAAAAAAAAAAAAGATGCTACTATAATACCATCAAAATATGATAAATATGAATAACTAACCAAAGATCTGTAAGACTTCTGCATAGAAACTATAAAATATTACTAAGAAAAATGTAAGAAAACCTAACAAATTGAACCATTTATCATAATCATGGAAAAATTGAAAATTCAACATTGGGAAGATAATTCCGCTTAAATTTATATATAGATTTAATGCAAACCCAATCAAAATCCAGAAAGATATATTGTGTGGAAATTGACAAGAGAATTCCAACTTTTATATGGAAATGCAATGGATCAAGAATAGCAAGGACACTGTAGAAGAAGAGGAGAAAAAAGGTAAGAGTACTTACTCTTCCAGAATTGTTATTTTTATGTATCTTATTTATTTATTTATTTATTTATTTAGAAATAGGGTCATGCTGTATTACCTAGGCTGGCGTAAAGTGGTGCAATCACAGCTCACTGCAGCCTCAAACTCCTTGGCTCAAGTGATCCTCCCACCTCAGCTTCCTAAGTAGCTAGGACTACAGGCATGTGTCACTATGCCCAGCTAACTTTTGTATTTATTTATTTATTTACTCCTGTAGAGACAGGATCTGGCTATGTTGCCCAGGCTGGTCTCAAACTCCTAACTCCTGGCCTCAAGCAATCCTCCTGCAAATTAAATCCACAATGAGATACCAACACACATCAGAATGGCTAAAATTAAAAATACAGGAAAAGGCAAGGATTGGGAAGATGTCAAATATCAAGGATGTTCATATACTGATAGTTTTTGTACAACCATGTGGGAAAATATTTTGTCATTATCCACCAAAGTTAAAAAATGCACACACTAAGATCTAAAAAATCCTCTTCCATACAGAAATGTATACATGTACATCAAGATACATGTAGAAGAACGTTTATGGTAGCATTATTAGTAATAGTAAAAAATATATACATTAGCAGTAAGATGGCGAAACATGGAATACTCTATAATAGCCCTGTCCAATAAAGATATAAGGTGAATTACATATGTAATTTTAAATTTTGTAGTAGCCACATTAAAAATAAGAAATAAACAAGTAAAATTAATTGTAATAATATCTTTTATTTAACCTAATCCATGCAAAATATAATTTCAACATATAAACCATATTAAAAATTATTAACAAAATATTTTACATTCTTTTTTGTAATAAATATTTGAACTCCAGTATGTACTTTACACTTACAGCACATCTTATTTCAGACTAGTCACATTTCCAGGGCTCAACAGCCTCCTGGGGTTAGTGGCTCTATATTAAATAGCATATCTTTATCACAATTAAATGAGCAAATCACAGCTACATGTAAAATGGATGAATCTCTCAAACATAATATTAAGCAAAAGAAACTAGATACAAGACAATGTATATTGTATGATTCCATCTAGCTCAAAAACAAGCAAAACTGCCATACTGTTAGAAGTGAGAACAGTGCCCTGCTCCCCTAGGGAGGAGGGAGAGGGTAGTGATTGGAAGGGGGCAGAGTTGAGACTGCTAGGATTGGGGCAATGCTGTTTCTTGATGTGGATGTATTGCGGTTGTTCACTTTGTGAGCATTCATTGAGCACTTTTCTGTACATGTGTTGTAGCCCTCAGCTTTTTTAAATGGGGGGAGAAAAGAAGGAAGGGAAGAAAAGAAAGCTACAACTGATAATCAAGTACATGCTAGAATTTAAGAGGAAAATAAAATCACAGAAGAGGGTTCAGCAATCACCGGAGCAGAGAACACGGTAGAGAACAGGAAAACTCACACATCTGTGGTTGATTTCCTTGATGAAAATGTACTATAGGTCAAAGAAAACACCATTCTGAAGGTTCAGAAGAGAGTGCTTCTGAATAGAACCAATTATAGGTTCCAGAAGGAAATGTCAAAAAAATGAGACCCAAATTGTTTCAAGTTACACAAAAGTAAGGGATAGAAGTATCCAACTAAAGCCCTGTGGGCTAGATCTTGCCCACAGACCTGTTTCATTTGGCCTACACACTGTTAAAAAAAATCATACTGTTTGAACCAAGCTTTTAATGTCTAGATGCTCTCCCAGAGAACAGCAGTGGACTCTCACTGGTCAGCACTTTTTCTTCAGCCTGTGCCACTCATTTACTGTACCTGGGTAGTCACAGTGCAAACCAAGATTTCAACTCAGACCTCTCTGGTTTTAAAGTCCTTTTCCTTTTCAAAACCAGAAAGAGAACATAGGTGCTGGGGCTGGAAAGAATAGAACAACTAAGACCTTACTATTAAGACTTACTATTCCTCCTTTCCTCTGAACCTCAATATTATTTCTCCAATTGGAAGGAAGAATGTCTTTACCTTTTTTGTTTTTGTTTTTGTTTTTTTTTTTTGAGTCAGAGTCTCACTCTGTCACCCAGGTTGGAGTGCAGTGGTGTGATCTTGGCTCACTGCAACCTCCGCCTCCCAGGTTCAAGCGATTCTCCTCAGCCTCCCAAGTAGTTGAGACTACAGGCACACTCCACCACACCCAGCTGATTTTTGTTTTTTTAGTAGAGATGGAGTTTCTTCATGTTGGCCAGGGTGGTCTTGATCCTGGTGATCCACCCGCCTTTTTTTTTTTTTTTTTAGACAGAGTCTCACTGTCACCAGGCTGGAGTGCAGTGACACAATCTTGGCTCACTGCAACCTCTGCCTCCCAGGTTCAAGCGATTCCCCTGCCTTAGCCAGCCCAGTAGCTGGGATTACAGGCACACGCCACCATGCCCAGCTAGTTTTTGTACTTTTAGTAGAGACAAGGTTTCTCCATGTTGGCCAGGCTGGTCTCGAACTGCTGACCTCGGGCTATCCTCCCACCTGGGCTTCCCAAATATCTTTACTTTATAGTGATGCCTTCCTCCATCAGTTATTTTTAGAAGTTGCTAATTATCATGTATGACAGAATTGCCCGAAAGCTGCCCTTTCTAGGAACCACTTAAGGGAAGTAAGTCTTGGTGACTTATTCAAGAGTGCAAGCCTGTTTCCCAGGTCATTTCATGTTAAAGTCTCTGAACAAGAGATTTTAATGCATCATCACAGTGACAGAGGAGTTTTCAGAATACCCTAAGGTGTGTACACAGTAATGTGGACAGAGATGTTATGTGGGATTCCATGAGGCAATATGTGCAGTTGTGCCTTCAAAAGTGTATCCCATTGCATTAAATGTAAAGATGTGTTAATTAAAATAACCTGGAAATTTACTGCTAGCACTAGAGAACAAGAAGCTGGACGCTGTTTCTGAGGTAACATTCAATCGACAGTCAGCAAATCAATACGCTACAGCACAGCATGATTTAGGAGTGATTAAATTTACTTTACTCTGCTTAATGTAAATGAAAGGTTCATACTCTTCATCCCTGTTTGCCCTAGGCCCCAGGGCAAAATATCTTTCTGCTAATGACTAGGCAGTGACTCAGAGAAAGAGAAAAGAAAATAGGAACCTTCAGGCTGTACTAAAACACAACTCAGACTGTTCTAAGAACAAGCAATCAAGCCCTAAGACCACCAACAACTCCAAGTACAGGTTAGAGAACCACCCTGTGGATACCAAAGCACCTTTGGTATCCAAAATTTGGAGACTAAAGGGAACTATGAGATTTATAGACACCTAAGTGATTTATCTACTATACTTCAGTGCAATAAATAAATTTAAAATGGTACCACTTTTACAAAAAAAAAAAAAAAAATCTGCTGTCTCCATGATCTATGATGTTTGTCATGTGCCTGTTGCATTGATTCTTAAATAATACTGATAATGATGAAGCAGTATCAACATATAGATTAGTGTGAAAATGAAGCACCTGGCTTTTAGTTTTGACTGTCCTGAGGTAAATAACATAATTGTTCAGTGCTTCAGTTTATCCCACTGTGAAAGAAGTGATTTTGTTTACCTTCTGTACTCTTCTCAGAAAAGACTGTTGTTGACCAAAGTCTTTAACTATGGAGGAAAATAACTCATGTATCAAAAGGTATTGATCTAGCCATGACATACACAGCTGTGAACACTCAAAGACACTAGCCTGGGAGAACAACTCATGATATCCACACATGACATGTTTCTCCCACAGATTGCCAAGCCGGACTCTCTCACACTGGCCAACTAGGTAGGCATCCCTTTCCTCTCCTACAATTCCTGGAGCTATAAGGTAGACTCAAGAAGACTTTTCCAAAAGACCAAGAGTGCCTCTCCGATAAATATTTGAGAATAGCTGTATATTCCTTCTCCAAGAGAAAAAAAAAAATTCCACATTACATAACCACTGTGCTTCAAATGTATATTGACAGCTCACACGAAAGTGAATTAAAATAAAATCCGGAAGAGGCAAAGAGCTCTCTTCCTTTTTCACTAAGAAACAAATTTACGTTTATTCCCTTGACTCCATCCAAGATTCTTACTCCTTCCACTGCCTGACCTACATTCTATCTTCTCTTAAAAAGGAAAAAAAAAAAAAAATCCTCAACAAGGAAAAATTAATTGCAAAAGTTCAGTTCCAAAGCATTCTCAGGGTTTATTAGCCAGACTGATTTAATCCAATGTCTAGGACACCAAGTCAAGGGCTTAACAGTCACTATTTGATAAGTCAGCTGAATATTGTCCCTCTACCAGAACCAGTGGTGAGATAGGACAGGACTGGCAAAAAAAGAAAAAAGAAAAAGGAGAGTGTTCACTAAAAGAAGATGTAGACACCCAAGCATGTCCACAAATTGACACTTGCAAAAGTCCCAGTCCTACACATTTATGTAAGCTGTTTCGATCTGTGAGAAGAATCAACTTAAGAGTAAAAAAACAATAGTAGCCACTGTTTATTGAACATTTAACTCTGTACCAGTTACATATGCTATCTCAATACCTATGTGGATATTTATTTTATTCTATGTAGGCTGCTATAACAAAATACACTAAACTGAGTAGCTTTTAAGCAACAGAAATTTATTTCTCGTGGTTCTGAAAGCTGGAAAGTCCAAGATTGGGGGCCAGCACGTTCAGATTCTGGTGACAGCCCTCTCCTGGCTTGCAGACTGCTGACTTTTTGCTATGTCCTCACATGGGGAAAGGAATGCTATAGCTCCCCAGTATCTTTCATAAGGACATTAATGCCATTCATTAGGACTCCATCCAAAGGCCTCACCTTCTAATGCCATCATCTTGGAAGTTAGAATTTCAACATAAATTTTGAGGAGACACAACTGTTTAAAACATAGCAGTACTATTATTATTATTGTTAACCCCATTTTGTCAAGAGAAAGCCATATTTGTTCTCTATTGCAATGTAATAAATGACTCCCAAAATCTAGCAGCTTAAAACAACAAACATGCTATCTTACAGTTTTCAAGGGTCAGAAATCCAGGAGAAACACACTCAAGTAATTCGGTCCAAGTATCTCATGAGGCTGCAGTCAACACGTAGGCTACAGACACAGTCCTGTTTGAAGGTTTGATGGGCCTGGAAGATCTGCTTCCAAGTTCACTCATGTGGCTTTTAGCAAGAGACCTCAGATCTTTGCCACATGGGTCTCTAGGGAGGGCTCACAACACAGTTGCTGGCTTCCACCAGAATAAGTGACCTAAAAGTGACAGAGGTACCAAGATGGAAGTCTCAGTCTTTTATAACCTGATCTCAGAAGTGACACATCATCATTTCTGCATATTTTATTGATCACGCAGACTAACTGGTAAATGTGGAAGATGATTACATAAGGGTGTCAACATAAGAAGCTGGGGGTCACTGGGGCTATCTTGGAAGCTGGCTACCACAAAAACCGATGCACGAAAAGGTACTAGCTTGCCACATAGAGTTAGTACTGGATAATCAAGATGTAAACCCGGAGTGTGATTCTATTCGGAGCCCCCATTCTTTAGAACTATTAAGCTATTACGGAGCCAATAAAGGGAGAACTGAGAAAAATGTTCAACGTGCAGATCTAGAGGACAACGCTTCCTGTTTGAAAGCCCATCCCAGAAAGGGGTTCATCCTGAGAGTCCTCACCCCATGTGACTCTGGCATGACTGGAAGTCTCATCAGGACACTGATGTACTTCAGCGCAGGACCCTCAGCCTGTTTGCTTATTCTTCCTCCTTCCACTTCTATCACGCTGTGAGAAGCTCTGTCCAAATCCGACTTTTTGTCCCAAAACAGACTTGGGCTGGAGCATAGGACACAATTCAGAGGCTGTATCAACTTGGCAGCTTTAAATAACAAAACAGAATACTGTTTTCTTAAGGTCCTTTGTAGCTGCCCTTCCTTGAGCATAAATTCACATTCTCTCTCAGCTAAACACTGGGAAGAAATAAGTTCAGCTAAACAAAGGAAGAAGAAAGTTTTAGTGACTTTTAAAAATATTAGTAGCCATATTTCTTCAACAGACATTCATTTCCTGGATTAGACACTAAGGAACTACCATTATCATTCTATTTTATTTATTCTATGCATCTGTGGATTACAGAGTAGATCATGTTAAGTATAATGCTTTGAAAGGACCCTTCAGAGAAAGAACTAAATGAATTTTCCTGTCTATTCTTAATATTCTCCCTACTGAACGCAGACAGCAACAAGAAAATTCAAAGCTATTATTTTTAATGTCAAATGCCTTTACTAGTCCAATAAAAGGGGAAAGATATTAAACTTTTTATACGACAAGAAGCAGATAGCACATATCTTCAAGAAACACATCTTAATCAAATTGAACATAGGAAATTAAAAAGTGGATAGATGAGTGAAGGTATCCATCCTCACTTAATTAAAAAAAAAAAAGCTCTGGCAATTCTTATGAACAAGAGAGCATGTCTTTTCTCCCCTTTGTTCCTTTCAGAGGAATAGTGTGGATTAGTTCTGGTTCAGAAGGTTCTGAAAAGAACACCTGAGAAATTGCCATACTCATAGTCTTCAGATGAAAAGGAAATACTCTCTCTTTCAGGCAAACCCCGCTTACATTAGGAAACAACATCAGTGAGAAAAAGCAGAGATGGACCTCAAACCCAACTACACAGCCTTGGCCAAGGGGAGTTCAAATGCTTTCCTGATGACCTTCCAGAGTAGCTGGAAACATCAGATGAGGTAACCCAGTTAGACACTGCTGGGAAAAATAAAGCCCTGTCCAAGGATAAGGCAGGAAAAGTGGTGTATGTTTGTTAAAGTTATCTACATAAAATACTTCAAAATTAGGCTTATAACTACATAATTCAGCCAAACCACCGTAACCCAAGGAAAATCACGATAACAAATGTTTATCAAGCATTTACTATCAGCCTGACATTCTGCATATATATATATACAACAAATCTGAACGCTATGTGTAGTCCCATTTTACAGATTAGCCGACAGGTTTCAAAAAGTTAAACAACTTTCCCAAGGTCACGAAGCCCTATAGAACCAGCATCTGGATTTGGATGTAAGTATGTCTGATTTCCAGCCACGGAGTTACTCTACCACACTGCCTCGAATTCTGCAGATACTTTTTTCTCCAGAGTGAAGAATTACCCTGCCCAACTTTGGAGCACAGAAGGAACTTCACCCTAATAGCACATTCACAAATATACACATGCAACACACAATCACATACACACTGAGATTTCACATTATATTCCGCAAGTCAGAAATACCCCCTAACACTAAATGTGTTGTAATTACATTGATTATAAAGCTGAGCCAGGTTTGAAAATATCTGGAGGCATACTTCTATTTTTCACTTCACACTTGAGCATCAGTAGAGAAGAATTCAAATAAGGATGTTACTGGTTTGACATCCTAAATGGAGGTGGAAAAATACCACGGATTCCACAATCATGTGCAAGAGGAGAAATGGAACTTCCTGTAGAAGAGAGCATTCTATGGGTGCAAAATGATGTAAGATTTTTTAAGTGTTTTCTTAAAGACAGGGACTTAACAGAGAAATGCTCTGACTGCTAAAAATGAAGTTGCAATTCCAATATCAAGAACCCATTATTGGGCATGTACTATGTGCAATGAATTAAGGCTGTTACAAAGTGTTGGAAGACACCATTTCTGTCTTAAAGGAGTTGCAGTCTATCTGAGTAGAAAAAATATACACTAAGCAAGATAATCAGCCACACAAGCCTGTGAAAAAGAAGCTCCAAATCACCAGCTTGGAAACAAGTGCTCTATAAACAATAGCTTATTTAAACAAAAAATAATTAACAGATTTTAGTAAAGGAATTGGGTGCTGACTCAGAGACAGAATTCTGGCTTCACTACTGAGAAAACAGGGACAGGGATTATGCTGGTCCTGCACACCCTAAGATGCATTCCTCATCCTGCCGCTGCTCTGCCCTGCATCATCAGAGGGCTGGCACAGCCAGATCACTTTGCCCCATCTTTGAGAGCTGGCTTCTGCCTGGGTTTTGTTACCAGGATACTGGTAGTGGCACTTCAGGGGAAGGGAAAAACTGAGTTTTCTTTCCTCCCTCTCTGCTTTAGCTCTGTTGTGTCTTTTCCTGTTTCTGCTCCCATCCAACAGTCTATGTTGTTTTAACCTCTTCTAGCTAAGCCCAGCCCTAGGCTCCTGTCCTTTGTCCCCCAGTTTTGGATGGCAGTAGCTTCCTGTTGTCACTCATCTCTGGGTTGCCTCACTGTCCCCTAATTGATGTCTCAGCTTCTTCTATCATCTGTGTAACTAGATTCCTGCTTTAAAATCCTACTGGTTTAAATTTTCAGTGTTTGTGTTTTCCTGATTGGACCCTGTCTTAGGTCTTAAGACCCTATATTAGAAGCAGACTCTGAAACAGTCTTGTGAAAGTGATGTATGGAAGGAGTGTTCTCAGAGGCCAAGGAAGGAAGCCGAGCCAGGACATGTCTCCTTTGGAGACCAGCTTCAGCCTGGTCCCCGGGAGATCTGTAGTCCACTCTCTGCACCAGAGTTGGTCGCCTCTTCGGGACAAGAGGATCACTAACCACCCCAGTTTTCCTGGGACTGAGGAATACTGAACTTTCAGCACTGAACTGGGACAGTCCCAGGCACACGCGGATGTTGGTCACGCTGTAAGACAACTGGTATTGGCTCCAATCTCAAGTGAGGAGACCTCAGGGTGAGGCAGAGAGTGCTGCTTCTGAGAAGGAAAGCTGTAAGTATTGGAAGCCCACACTCTCAGAAGACAGGATCGGGTCTTGGCTGACTGACACGATTTCCTTCCATTCTACATCCCGCCTGTTATATCTGAATATTCATCTAATAGGTTTATAGCTCTAAAGCTCCAGCCAATTTCCCCATTCAAACTAAAAGATTAAATTATCATCAATCATTCATCACTTTTTTTTTTAACCTATATTTGTTCCTTTTTTATAGGACAGAAAGAAGAGGTCCTACAATAAGTGAAAGTTAAATTTGATGCTGATATAGTTTGGATATTTGTCCCTTTCAAAAAAAGTTTTTTTTTTTTGTTTTTTTTTTTTTTTGAGATAGAGTCTCACTTTGTTGCCCAGGCTGGAGGGCAGTGGTGCTATCTCGGCTCACTACAACCTCTGCCTCCCAGATTCAAGTGATTCTTGTGCCTCAGCCTCCCGAGTAGCTGGGATTACAGGCATGCACTACCACACTCAGCTAATTTTTGTATTTCTAGTAGAGATGTGGTTTCACCATGTTGTCTAGGCTGGTCACGAACTCCTGACCTCAAGGGATCTACCTGCCTTGGCCTTCCAAAGTGCTGGGATTACAGGTGTGAGCCACTGTGCCCAGCCCCCTTCAAATCTTATGTTGAAATGTGATCATCAGTATTGGAGATGGCGCCTAGTGGGAGGTGTTTGGTCATGGGGGTAGATCCCTCACGAATGGTTTGATGTCCTTCCCCCAGAAATGAGTTCTTGCTCTATTAGTTCACTAGAGAGCTGGTCGTGTAAAAAAAGAACTTCACACCTCCTCCCTTCTCTCTCTTGCTTGCTCTCTTGTCATGTGAAATACCTACTCCTCCTTCACCTTCTGCCATGACTGGAAGCTTCCTGAGGCCTCAGCAGAAGCAGATGTCAGCACCATGCTTCTTGTACAGTCCTTAAAACCGTGAACCAAAATAAACCTCTTCTTTATAAATTACCCAGCCTCAGGTATTCCTGTACAGCAATGCAAAATGAACTAATACAAATGCTTTGCATAGTTCCAAGTTCCTTGGTAGCATAAACTCTCTAAATAAAACTCTCAATCAACATTTGTCAGCCCCGTAAGTAACACCTGTCAGCCAGGGGAGACACAGGCTCTCGGGCCAGCAGATCCGGATTCCTTCTCTGCTGCTTCTTTCCTGAAAATGGTGCCCAAATCCTGGCCTCACAGAATAGCTGGGAGGGTTAAACATACTAATGTTTGCAAAGTCACTGGCACAAAATAAATGTTCCATGAGTGGCAGCTTTTGCGGATAATGGTTGTACATAATCTGAAAGCCTGATTTCTAAACCAATCGGCATTGTAAAGTGTGATGAGAGACCTTCACTACAATCTAGGTAGTGGCCAGAAACAGAGGGCCCATCTGCAGAAATTATAGAGGTTCATATTCGTCCTAGATTATACCTGAACTGCTGCCCCAAAAGATTTGTATCTTGGACTTTGGTCAAAATGACTCTAAGATATTAACTAAAGTATTTACTTTAGAGAAAGTCAAAGGGCCATTAAAAAAAATTAAACCGAAAGCAAATGTTGAATCATGTAACGTGTGTGTGTGTGTGTGTGTGTGTGTGTGTTTAAATAAAGCTACAGTATATAATTAAACTTGGAAGCAGGAATGAGGGGGATAAAATTATTCCAGCTGCATCTCGACTAGGCTCCTTATATTGCAAGCATGGTTCAGTAACTGTACTTACACATAAATGGGCTTATCCTTATAATTCAAATAATCGCTTTAATATTTTCAGCATCAACCATGTATGAAATCTGTATAAGGCTGTAGAAATTTCCCGGGGGAAGAAAAGTATCTACAGATTGCACATAAACCTGTATACCATCCCCACTTTCTTTGTCATGTATAAGGAAAAAAAAATAGGTATGCTGAGTAATATCCATTTCCAAACCTTTGGTAAACTGTAAAGGCCCTTATAAACGTAAGGTTTTACTATCATAAATACTATGAAATTCAGAATAACATCACACACACACACACACACGCACACACACACACGCACACACACACCCCAGAGCTACAGCCAAATGTGCAAACCATAGAAGTGGGAGGGGGAGATTGGTTCTTCTCAGCTTTTTGACAGGAAGGCAAATTTTCTTCCCTAAAATAAACTTAGTTCAAGATAGGATTGAAAAGATTTGGCAAATGCAAATACCCACTGGTAACCAGGAGTGAATTATAAACAATACCTACTCAGGGTTATAAGCATTAATGGGGTTAAGTGGAATTTCACACTTGAGGAATTTCATATGCTCAGTCTTGACCTAACTTCAAAAAATATGTGGCTTTACTGTAAAATGCCCTAGAGACTCAAGAGGCATGCTGTTAGTTTGTGGGCAACACACAGCAGAATTTCAATCAGAATGGAAAATTAAACACATGGCACTCTCCCCTGGCCTTCTGTTTCTCTCTAGGGGGGAAAGAATCTTACAAGACTCCTCCTCCTTTCTAACCCTCACATCTAATGAGTCTCCTGCCTGATCCAGCCTCAGAGAGTTTCTTATGACCACTCCTTCCTCTCCACCCCACACCACTGCCTCAGTGACTCAACACCTCGACATTCTGCCACACTCCTTTCTTCCACATCTATGTCCTAGAGAATCTCTTCAGCCTACAGTCTCTTCTTAAATCAACCATCTTCTTCTCGGCCACCAGATCAATCCTCCTGAAAGAGGAGTTGCAAAAAATAATAGACCTACCACACATTCCAGGAAAATAAGAGTGAGAAATGCCACTTACCTTACATCCTCCTTGGAGCATCACTTTAGAAAAGTAAAGGTCCTGAGATGTCCCGAAGTAAAGATATCAGCTTAACTTATTTAATCCAGGTTCTTCAAACTGGATAATTATAGTGAGCAACCCCTATAAGGTAGGTGCTGTGATTGTTGCCATTTTACAGACTACAAAACTGAGGACATGCATGGTTAGATAACTACTGAAGGTTACACACCTAATGAATGTAGAGTCAAGGGAGACTGACTCCAAAGCTAAACGTTTTTTGATATCCTACAGAACCACACATTGAGAAACACTCTCTTGGATCTTAAAGTATATATTGCCATCTCATGCTTCTGATAAAAGGTTCACAACAAGTCTCCCTAAGCATGCTTTGTAGTCTTTAACTTAGTGGGCCTTGCTACTCAAAGTGAGGCCCAAGGCCCAGCAGCCTTGGCATCATGGGGCAGCTTTCCAGAAATGCAGAATCTCAGACCCCACTCCAGCCCTTCTGTGTCAAAATCTGCATTTTAACAATGCAGAATCCCCAGTTTGAGAACCACTGCCCTTAAAGCATTCAAGACTTTAGAGCATGATCTAGCCTCAGCTCATACTTTTAGCCTCTTCTCTTATTCCTTCAGTGTAAATTTGTCTTCAGCAAACCATGTTTCCTGAACTCATCAGCCTGACATTAATATAGGGCAGAACCAGCCAGCAAACAGTATCCATCTGACACAGCTCCCCATCAACTCATCTTTACCCCTCAAATTCTCCCCAAGTGGCTCTGAAATTCCCCTGCATGTGTCTCCCATGTGTCCTGTGGTCTGAAATCCACTATTTTCCTCCTCCCTCATTCTGTGGTCATCCTTTTCCTCTGCCAGCCCCAAAGCTGGCAACTATGCCACCAAACCCTACTAGGGGCAGTACCTGCCCCAATGCCTCCAATGCTGGCCCAGGCCTGCCAACACCAGAGGTGCAGGACATGACAGGTCTGCTCTACCAAAGCCACTCTCCACCCTGCTCCTTGAGGACACAGATCATAGCCACAGTAAGACATGGAGAACAAAGAAGAGAAGGATGAGTAACCAGGCAATTAGGTCAGAAAGACTCTTTATTTTGCAAAATGATTTCTTAAAATGATTCCTCAAAAATACATATTTCTAAAATAATTTTATGAAGTATTTTCCATATAGCTCACCAGAGAATGACCTTTGCCCACAGTGAGATGCATGCATACACTCTTTTGAGATGCATGCAAGTGTGTTCCCTGAGGAGAGAACATAGAGAACGGGGAGGAGAAAAATCTAAAGGCCTGACCCAAAGCAAAGAGTCACATGAGCACCTGGAAGTGACACCTGGGAGATCTACAACTTAAATGGACAAATTGAGGAAGAGGAGGGCTGACATCTCCTGGACTAAAGAACAGGACTCTGCGGGAGAGAAAGCAGGGTAGGAAAGAAGGAAGGTGAATCTCTGTGGAGACTGGTTATTCAATGCCAAGGAAGCTGACCAGTGATGGCTTCAAATCCCAGGTGAGGAAGCCAAAGATGGCATCTCTCTCCTAAGTGCCAAAGTAAGTAAGGAAGACAGCCAGGACAGGAAACTGTCCAGAGAACTCTAAGCCATCCCATTCCTAATGTAGATGTTCCTTACACAGATGCTCAGCTTATGATGGAGCTATATCCCAATAAACCTATAGTAAGTCAAAATTATCTTAAATCAAAAATGCATTTAATACTTCAATAAACCAATTGTAAAGTCAAGAAATTATAAGTTGAACCACAGTAAGCTGGGGACTATTTGTACGCCACAAAGAGCTATGTGTATAAGATGTGAGACAATGAAACAGATTCTTGCAACAACCATTTGGATCCAAGGACAAGACGCTCTACAAGAGCTGGTATTTGGCCTGAACACTCACCACCCTTCCAATTAATCACAGGGTCCAGTTGAATTTTGTATATATTTATCTACTTTTTTCCTACCTTCATCACACCCCTCTTTGCCTATGTTATCTTGCACTATATTAGTCAGGGTTCTCCAGAAAAACAGAACCAATAGGAGACATATATATTCCAAGAATATAAATAATTAGATTTATTAAAAGGAATGGGCTCATGCAATTATGGAGGCTGAGAAGTCCCATGATTGGCTGTCTGTGAGCTAGACACCCGGGAAAGGCAGTAGTGTAGTTTGAAGGCCTGAGAGCCAGAGAGCAAACGGTGTAGATTCTAATCTGAGTTTGAAGGCCCAAGAGCTAGGATCACTGAGGACAGGTCAATATTTGAGCTCAAGTAGTCAGGCAAAGAGTGGATTCACCCTTCTTCCTGAACAGATTAGAAGATGCTCAACAAATTGAATAGGGCCATCTGCTTTACTCAGTCTGGTAATTCAAATGGTAACCTCCTCCAGAAACACTCTTACAGACATACCCAGAAATAATGTTTAACAAGGTATCTAGGTACCCCATAGCTCAGTCAGGTTGACACATAAAATTTACTATCACACTCATCCTAGCCAACTAAATAACCTCCTATCTGGTCCCACAAATTTAATCCTGGCCTTTCTCTAACTCACTGTTCACACTGCACCAAATCCATCTTTGAAATGCACCAATCTGGTCCTGTCACTCTTCTCTGTAAAACATCTGTGACTCCCCATTGCTCTTGAGACAGTGCATGACTCTCTATAGGACCCCAGCAAAGAGAGCTGATGTGATCTGCTGTCTTTACCACCCACCTCCAACAACTGCTCTGCCCTCCTTGTTCTCTGTTTCTACTTCTTGGACATACCAGGCATTTTAGGCAGACTCAGGACATACAGTATGTTTTTCTTCATCAAACCTCTTATCCTCACACACAGTCACTGTTAAGCCACCAACTTAACAGCCATTAATCAACTTTGTTTGTCATGATCCATCCACTTGTAATGATACAAACTCAGGACACCCCATGACTTTATTAGGAAGCTCACAGAGTCAGTGCCTCATCACCTCAATCTCTATCTAATCAAAAAGTATCATTGATTCTAACTCTCTAACTACTTACACACTTAATGTTAATTAGGGAGAAAAGTAGCATTGGAGAATGATGGTCAAAACTGAAGTCTTCAAGTCTATTTATCCACACAGAGAATGTATGAATCACCTCTCCATCTATTCTCATAAATCACTAAAAAAGTATATTTAGAGAATACAAGTGTATTCATATATATATACACATAACATAAAAAATTTTGCCAAAATAAAACAATATTACTATATCTGTTTAAAATATTCTATTTTTCCTTCACAATGTGAATTCGGTGTTCCAGTGGAACACAGTTTTAAGCAGAGGAGAGAGGGCTCATCTTGTGTGACTTGCATTTCAGAGCATCCCAGATACATTTAGAGGCTTCTCAAGGCCAACTCACAAACACTTGATGACACACTGGGGGTTGGAGCAGGGACACAAAACAAGAAACGACACCTAAACCTCGTTTTAACCTCCCTCCACCAGTCCCACTAAGAGCTGCCTATAGAGATTTAATCCATGGCCAATGCTGATCTCCACCTTATCTTGCTCCTCCACACTGTGGTTGGATATAAATGAACAGAGAAATGTTAAAAGCCACATCAGCAGTAGAGCAGAGTTAGAGACTGAGATAATCCACTCATCAGAAATGAAATTCTGATAAGTCAATTGGTTAAATTTGTTAAATTGAAACATACCCTCCTGTCACTGAGGACACATTTCACTGAATGCTCTCTTTCTGGATTTCTTGTGTAAACTCAGTATCATAAACGTATCTTAAAGTCTTTGAATAATGTTTGCTGCTTAATTACGTACATATAGCCACTTCTCTGCTGTAGTTTCTGGATGTTAATTCATGGTTGCTCACTACTGAAGTTCTGACACACCAAATGGCACATGTTGTTTGGACTGGCTCCAAACATGAGACATACCAAATGTCAAATGTTTATTTATTTATTTATTTATGTTGAAATGGAGTCTTACTCTGTTGCCCAGGTTGGAGTGCAATGGCGGGATCTCTGCTCACTGCAACCTCCACCTCCCCAACTCAAGCAATTCTCCTGCCTCCCAAGTAGCTGAGATTATAGGTGTCCACCACCATGCCCGGCAAATTTTTGTATTTTTAGTAGAGATGGGGGTTTCACCATCTTGGCCAGGCTGGTTTTGAACTCCTGACCTTGAGAGATCTGCCCACCTTGGCCTCCCAAAGTGCTGGGATTATAAGCATGAGCCACTGCACCCAGCTGCTTTTCATGTTTAGAAGGATGCTACTAGTCTCAGAATAGTATCTTGAGCATGTTCATTTATCTGTTCCTCAATTTCTTCATCTGTAAAATCGGTTCATTCAATACAACCTAATATGGTTTGGCTGTGTCCCCAACCACATCTCATCTTGAATTGTAGCTCTCATAATCCACATGTGTTGTGGGAGGACCCGGTGGGAGGTAACTGAATCGTGGGGGTGGGTTTTTCCTGTGCTGTTCTCATGATAGTGACTAAGTCTCACAAGATCTGATGGTTTTATAAAGGGCAATTCCCCTGCATACATTCTCTTGCCTGCTGTCATGTACAAGGTGCCTTTGTTCCTCCTTTGCCTTCTGCCATGACTGGGAGGCCTCTCCAGCCATGTGGAGCTGTGAGTCCATTAAACCTCTCTTTCCTTTATAAATTACCCAGTCTCTGGTATGTCTTTATTAGCAGCATGAGAATGGACTAATACACAACCACAGTATTTCAAATTGAACTGTAAAATCTATTCCCCAAAGTACAGTTTTTGATATGGTTCAAAATACATTCTAGTAAACTGGATTCACAAAAATTTGACAGGTATAGTCCCTAAAGGACTTACTTTAAAGAGTAGTTAAGCATGGTTATTCATAAGCAGTATACAACAATTCTTTTAATGTAAAGAGATGTTTCATACCTAAAAGCAGTTTCTCATTTTAAGTAGGTTAAATACTCCCCTTGGAATTTGGTATAGGTGATCGTTTTTCTTTTCTAACACATAATGTTCTACCAACTGGGCTGCCAATATTAGCCCAGTCTAAGCAGACACACCTGTAAGGTTTCGAGCACACTTTCCTATTCTTACCCATTCCACACTCTCTGATGCCCAGTATTCATGATTTTCAGGGTGACTGCAGGGCTGGTACCACCTGCTGCCAGTAGCTGTGCTCTGCTCCTATCACCTCCCACCTCCCCAGCATAACTGGAACCCCAAACCACCTTCTGCAGCAGACAAATATGTTTACTTCATTATGAAGAAATTCTCTTAAGGACAATTTTCCATTACTTTATTAATAACGTAGGGAATCCATTTAAATCACCAAATAGAAGTCCTTTTATCTGATGACAGGTTAGTGCTAAAAGGCTATTCCTAAATCCATTTATTAGTAAACACAAAAAGACCCTACTTCTCATTTTTGTAAATGCCTTCCTGAGTCTCCTGTAGTCATCTGACTGGGAAAGCTGGAACATCTTTCTATGAGACAAATTTTGTTCTTATTTCTCTGAAAGTTCCTAAAATTCTCTGTCGTTTATAAGTAGAGATGTGTCTGAACTCACAGTCCTGTTTTATCAAATGTTCTTGCTTCTAATATTTTAGAAGACGGGATTTCCAATTATTTCCACCTGTGTGTTCTGACAAGCCTTCTCTCCTAAGGGCTACTCATTCATTCTCTGTTGCATTTGATGCTTTGCCTCTGCTGTTCTACATCCTCTTCCTTTAGCCAGGATCATCACCCTCAAGCCGACAAAGTGCTGGGAAACAGGGTCTGAATAACCAAAGAGAAATGTGTCCTGAGGAATGCCTGATAGATTTAAGAAGCAAGGTGGGCTGGCTCTGTGTTCAAAGAGGCTCTTCCTGAGTTTTGTTGTAGTATTTTCTATAGAGCTTTAGGAAAGTGTGTGACAGAAAAGTAATCCACAGATATTCTGCACATTAGAATTAAGAGTTTTCTTAGAAAATAATAGAGTTTTCTTAGAAAATAACATCTGTCCTTTAGATATGAGACGATACAAAGGAAAACAATAACCACTATTTGTGAGTGCTTGCAGTTTTCCAGGGGCATTCTAGGTGTTCTCCTTATATATCTTATTTAAGCCTCAACATCACCACACAAGGTGGCTATTATTATCTCTATTTTCAGATAAGGAAACTGAGATTTAAAGTAATGAAGTAAATTGCCCAAACTCTGAGAGAATTAAGACCATATCTGTCTGATATCATCACATATGAATAAACACAATGTCTCCCTGGGCTTTTTTTCACATTTCATTGTCAGTATTCAATATCCCTGGGCTTTTGAAAGGTTATTTTTCAATAATCAATAAATATATTTTACCTACTCTAAGTGCTACTGCATTAGTCTACCAACAGGTCTTGTGCCCTCTAAGCTTTTCTCTCTTCAGCCCATTTTCCATCCAGCCATCAGAACAGTGTTTCCCGAAGGGCGACTGCCAACCACCTGCATCAGAATCACCTGACGGCTTGTTAAGACTTCAGCGCTCAGATCAACCCTGGAGATACAGAATCAGAATCACTGATATATTTAATAAGCACCCCAGTTGATTCTCATGCACACTAAAATTTGAGAACCCCCATATCAGCATATCACCTGCTTACAATCTTCAAATGATTTACCAGCAACAATGAGACACCATTTATGGCAGGCTAAACAATGCCCCACCCCCCAGGGATGTTCACATCCTAATCTCTGAAACTTATGGATATGTTACTTTACACGGCAAAGGGACTTTGCAGATGTATTTGAGTTAAGGCTCTAGAGATGAGATCATCCTGAATTTTACATGTGGGCCCAGTGTAACCACAAGGCTCATTATAAGAGGGAAGCAGGAGCATCAGAGTCATAGAAGGTGGTGAAATAGCAGAAGCAGGCATTGGAATAATAGAGGCCATGAGCCAATTAACGCAGGCGGCCTCTAGAAGCAGGAAAAAACAAGGGAACAGGTTCTCCCCTGGAGCCTTCAGAAGGAATGCAACCCTGCAGACGCACTTCAAACCTTTTACCCCTAGATCACACGGGTCCAAACTTTTGGATTCCCTGGGCCACATTGGGAGAAGAAGAATTATCTTGGGCCACACATAAAATACACTAACACTAATGATAGCTGATGAGCTAAAAAAAAAAAAAAAAAAGGTGGGGGCGGTGGTGGTGTTCTGTGCATAATGTTCACGATATCCACCACCACGGATAAACAGAAAAGGTCCTTGATTCAAAGACATGTTGGGTACGACTGCTCTAGACAGTAAGAGAATATATCTGTTGCTTTAAGCCACTGAATGTGTGGTAATTTGTTACAGCAGCAATATGAAGCTAATGCACTGCTCAAAGTCCTCAGGAGGCCCTCCATGAGCCAACACCTGCTTGGTTTACACCCCCATCCCTCTCGTTTCTCCCCTGTGAACTTCATGCCTCAATAATGCTGAACCACATCCAATTCCCTAAATATGTCAAACTCCTTAACACCACACTTGGACATTTTCTTCCCTCAAACTTGTCAGCATGAAGAGCACAAATTTAAGCCCAGATGTTACTCCTTAACACCAAAAGATAAAATTAACCATTTCCTCCTGTACAGTGTAATTGATGAGATGATGAGAACAATTATATATATGTCATGTATATGTGTATAAGTGACATATATGTACATAGTTGTCCTCATCATATCACACATATATACAAACGCTACCTTTAAAGAAAGCATTTAAGAAAATCTTATTTTATAACTTTCCTCAGATCCTACATCACTGCTGGTTTTATACTCATCCTCAGACCTGTATAAAACATTTTAATTTGGTGGGGTAGGGAAGAAAAATACTATATGGACCTACCAGCCAGAGAGGATGATGAAGCTATAAAGCAAAACTGAATCAGAATTACCAAATGGTATGGCTCATAAATGACTTTGTTAACACTATAGGTACAAAAGTTTTGGTATTTTCATCTGCGGAAGTCTAAAAGGAACTTACACTTATATTATCAAAGTATACTGTTCAGAAAAAAAGACAAAAAACATGATTCACGTGAAATAGAATGAATCCATGTGAAAGAACTTACTGAACTCATAAATTAAGGAGGAAAACAGTAAGATAGAAAAACTGATTTGATGAACATTTGAGGAGCTGAGTGTTTATATGAAATTTAATAATGGAATGTTAAAATAAGATTGTTAAATTAGATGTAAAACTGGTCATGTCCCATAAGGCATTAACCTTTGGAGTTACCTTATCTCCTGAACAGAAACCATTTCCATCAAAATTGGATACAAATACAGAAATTAACAACATATAATTTCATACAGCTTAAGCCTTTAATAAAAAACAAATAACAAAGTCAATGAATAGTATATTCTCTCAGAAAAGTAAACAAACCCTGAGCAAACATGGTTATTCTCTTGGTCTGATTTACAGATTATGGATATGTGGAGGCAGAAAGGTGTGACACATTTTCTCACCGATCATAAAGGTCAGGGACAGCGTTCCTGCAACAAAGACAGGTTAACAAGAGAAAAGCCTACAGACTTACTTAATCAAAGTTTCACATGACACAGAAACTTTCAGAAACGAAGACTCAAAGACTCAGAGAAAACTGTCTATTTTTTATGCTTTGGTTCAATGAAGAATGGGCAGCCATGTGGAAATATGATTGGACCAAAAGGAAATGATCTAATGCTAATAGACTGAGTGGGGAAACTCAGCAAGGCCTGTTCAGATTCTTCTTGGCCTCTCTGCGTAGCATTCCTGTCTCCTGGGTCTAGGATAGGACCCAGAGGGAATGAGGGCCTTAGAGCCAACTGTCAGACAAGGTAGGTCAGAGAATTTCTTTATGACCAGCTCCTATACAGAAGGGCAGGGTTAGAGTAATATTTCTAGTTTCTAGGATTAGCCCTGGGGGTGAAAGGGGAGCAGGAGACAGAAGGACAGAAGCGTAGAGACCTTGGCTCTGAGGTCTTCCAATGCTCTTCGGGTCACAGTACTCAGCATTCCAAAGCACCACACTTTGGGGCACCCCAGGTACTTTTTCACAATTGTACATATATATATTTTTAATTACAAAGATGGAATCCAACTACTACTATGAAATTTCAGAGGAATATAGATTACTGGGGTAATTTGGAGATGGAACTGGGCCCTCAAAGAAGAAAAGGGTAAGCAGACATTGGTAGACTTTAAGCATTATTTTCCAATGTTAAAACCAACTTTTTCTCCGAAGAAATGCCTCTCATATTTGTTGTGAAATTCAATTGAAAGAAATTTAGAAATTCACTTTTCTCTTTCCAGAACTGTATCTATTATTGAAATTAAGGTGCAATTGTAGCTTCTGTTCCCATACTATGAACTCAGAATTTTCTTTGGCCTTAGTACAGCTCTGCTGGGTCTCCGTCACCAGCCCTAGCCCCTACCTATCTTTCACCCTGTTCTCCTCTTTTTACCTCTTCAACTTTGTGCAAACTGTTGTGTGTGTACACCTTCTGTTTATAAGAAACTCTAGAAGAAATGCTAGTTGAACATTAAAGGAGCGATCTAGTGGGCTACAACACTAAAATGAAGCTTTAGGGAGATGAAGATGAACCGAAGAAATAAAAGAATTATTGAAGTGGTTGGAGGGTATGAGCGTTCAAAATACTGAAGGATATAATTCAAATAAATACCTAAGATGTGAATAATCCACAGACTGTAGTCGATATGAAGGAACACAGGGTGGGAAAAAGGCTTTGCTCATCAGTGAACCTGCATATTGGCCTCACACTCCACATACCCTTTGTCCTGTGTGATCCATCTCTGACTTACCTAATTATGAGAAGACTGCCTTCAATTTTGGTGCCTTTTCAGTAACAACCAAGTCACAGGGATAGCCTTTTGCCAGTATACACTTATAGCTTATGAAAACCGAGTGCAAATGACTATTCCTTGCCCTCTCCTAGGTTCATTCAGATTGGATTCCTTAAGTATGGACTCTGAAAAAAAAAATTTAAGTGTGTTTACAATTAAGTAGGTAAATAAAGTACATTAATACTGCATTAAGGACTATTAAGATCTGCTAAAATGGCAGAAATTATATTTTGTTCAACTGGGAATATTACTGTTTTCTGTATTCATGTTTGCTATCTCGCCCACTAGGTTATAATCTAGTTATATAAGATTGAGGATAACGAGATTTTTTAATTCACTTTTGTATTCCCACTGTGGACCATGATGTCTGGCACGTAGTAGGAACATGCAACAATTAACAGTGTAATGTTAAATAAATGGGATAAATGGGAGATTCTGAGAAATTCACACCTATATATTATTTTTTTGAGTCACTATGCATATTAATAGGAATATGCTATAGTTAGAAAAGGACAGGGAGTAAGAAAAGAGGAAACCAAGTTGGTAACAGAAGGAAAAATTCTCAATATCAGTCAAGGATGGTAATAGCACATAATAAGCATAGTATCATATGGTGATGTGTGAGAGATCTCACAAAAACAAAATCACAAATATTTAACTAACCAAGATTACAGCAACTTTGATTCCTAATTAAAGTCCAGATACACAGAAGGAAAACAGAACATTTGATTTTCCAAACATTTATTAAGCACATTCTATACACAAAGACATTAGCTGGATGCTAAAGGAGTTATTATGGTGAAAGAAGAAGTAACATGAAGCATCTTGGTGTTAGAACCCAGCTGGCCTATTTCTTATCTGATAATTTATTTAAAGAAAGACAAGACTCCATCTCTGGATTGAAGAGCTAGAGAGTCAGTAGAGGATACAGACTTGATCACAGGAAGAAGGCAGAAAGAGTGAAATGTAGAATAGGGATGTGGGACTGTAGGGGACCAGAACATGCCACCACACAATATGCCTTCTTGGTATAAGGATTATTTTGGGGTGAAAGTAAGGGTGAAGACCACTCCTCATATTGTCTTATGCCCAATTTCTGCCTCCAAAGAAAGAAGAAGTAAAAACTAAAAGGCAGAAATGGAATCCACAGGTAGATAGCCCAGCACCACACTCGGGCCTGGTAGTTAAAAATCAACCACTGACCTAACTGCTAGTGTTATCTATAGATTTCAGACATTGTATGCAAAAGCATCATGCAAATCCCTGTACTGTTCTGTTGAGTTCTGATTACCAGAGCATGCAGCCCCCAGTCATGTACCCCCTGCTTGCTCAATCAATCATGACCCTTTCACATGGACCCCCTTAGAGTTGTAAGTCGTTAAAAGGGACCACAATTGCTCACTCTGGGAGCTCGGTTTTTTGGAGACGTGAGTCTGCCAATGCTCCCAGCTGAATAAAGCCCTTTCCTTCTACAACTCGGTGTCTGAGGGGTTCTTGTCTGCGGCTGGTCCTGCTGCAAAGGCAGTTGAGAACAAGCAGATACAAGAAAAGTTCTCTGTCCTCTCTCATTTGTTTAAAAGCAGAACATAAGTGTACAAAGGCAGAGGTATCCCTCCTCACTCCTCTACTGGGAAGAACAAAGGTTGATCACGGAAGATAATTTTAGGTCCTTATTAGCCTGGAGACAGCACTGGCAAACCGTCTAACATGACAGACTTTACCAACCAGCCTTTATCTACCATATGTTTGCCTTCCCACAATTGGCCACACCTACAGACTCAAAATCCATTTCCTTTATCTTGTTACTTCTCTAAAAATTTACTGTTTCTTTGTTGGAGATGTTATATGAGCCTGATTTCAATTCTACCTTTTTGAGATTTGAGATTTACTCATTTCCTGAGTGTTTTCCATGTTATACAAAATATACATGTTCAACTTGTTTTTTCTCGTGTCAATCTCTATTTTGTTATAGAACTCTGTCCTAAGAAATATGAAGGATAGAGAGAAAATTATTTTACCTCCCCTATGGGACCACAGAAAAGAGAAATCAATTCCAACTTGGAGTGTAAGAAAAGACTTCATGGTACATTTTAGCAGAGTTGAAGACAGAACAAGCACAGTGGCCACCTGCCCAAACAGAGCCAGCAACATAGACCTGAGCCACCTGACCCTGGGACAGAGTGAGTACAGCAGGGCAGGAGGAGTGCACAGAGCCTCAGCATGGGAGGGTCCAGTCCTCTGACTGTTCTCAGAGCCAATTCTGGAAGAATACACACTGGAATCTTGATGATCACCACAAACAGCAGGCTGAAGGATGAAGAGCAGCAAATGTTGTTTTTTGATTTTCAAACTCTTCTTGAAAAGTGAAACTGCTTTAAAAATGTATACAAAAATCCCTACACATAGAAGAGATAAAAATGGAGTGGCTCCAAAGAAACCAGAACAATAATAGTAAGGGCGTAGATGTCTTCCCATTCTTCTCTACCTTCCACCATCTTGGGGAAAAAGAAAATGACATCAGGAACACTTTTCTGACAGACCAGGTAGAAAGTGACCGTTAACAAGAAAATTAGCTTGAATGCTTTCTCTTGACTTTTTTTTTTTTTTTTTGTACTCCATAACAACTCTTAACAAAGTAAAGCAAGACTGTATATCATCTCAAATTTTGTTTGCCAGGTCTGTGATCTCTCATGAAAATGTGTCAGAAGTTGTCAATCACTTTGGAAGTGAAAAGTTCAACCAGATAGCATATTGCTGGGCTCTTTTTTCTTTTTCTTTATTTCTTTCTTTTCATAAATTCATTAGAATGCTCAAAAAATCATTCTTCTATTTCACAGGCATCTGTGATGGAGCAAAAGTACTGACTTCTGTCAAGTTCACATGAAACAGAAATTCACAGAAGTCAACACTTCCAATCGATGCAAATGATTCTGATGGAGAAATTGACAAGAATTACTGAGGGCAGCATCTTGATTCGTTCTCCTGTCAGGCCACAGGAGGCTGAAGCTCTGCTGTCATTAAACCAATTGGGGGACTTGAGGAGGGGGAAAGGGGGCCAGAGCCAGAGCAGACTTTTTTTTTAAGTTTAAGACAGGATAAAAGAGCAATTTAAAAATCATTACTTTTAAACCATGAACACAGCTATTATTCTGAACTCCAAATCAGGGATGTAATAGTCAAAAAGACAAAAGAATAGCAGGGTAAATTGTTGAAACAAATCTCTTTGTAGTCGCTAGTAAAAATCTCATTGCAATTCAAAAGATAAATGGCAATTAAGTAGTTTCTGTTAAGTGTTTATTGTTCACCTTTTATGTGGGTGGCCTTTTAAGTGATTTTCTTTTTACAGGAAAAGAGAAAGTTTGTTCTCTTCGGCATTTTGAACTAAACATGATGCAAATGCATGCAACCATCAATTTTAAAATAATAATCGTCTTGATTTTCTAAGCCGATAAACCAACTACTACACACAACTTCCTTTTCAGGCTGTTGTTTGCTTGGCTTATCACAGTTAACTATTGCACTGTGACTCTGCATGAAGACGGTAATGTAATTAAATCCTATTAACACATCAGGAATAAAGCCCTTTAATGGGCATACAGGCTTTGAGAGGCAGCTAGTTCCTGAGTAGATTTAATATCCTTCAATTAAGCAAGTGTGAATGGGAAGATGAATCTTATTAAAAACTTAAATCTGATTATATTTGAAAATTATTGGTTCCTTAATGTAATAAATTATCCAATACAGACTAGAACAAATAATATGTCCTAGCTTCACATAACTCCACTCTATAACAAGTGACAAAAGAAATTATGTGTGACTGTGGGGCAAAAAGAAAGGTCTTTTTATAAAAGTCATTTTGCATAATGAAATACCTAAATCATTTTAATAAACATTTGGGGAGGGGGGAGTGCAAATGACACAGTTGGAGAGGGAATCATTTACCCTATTCAGAAAGGGAATGTGGAAATAGTGATGCTAATGTTTTTTTTTTAAATTGCCATTCTGGCCAATTTGTTGCAAATTCTGAAAAGAAAAGCTGCAGCTTATGTTGTTGGTAGCAAATTCCTTCTCCAGAAGGCTAATGCAAATGTAAGCCATCTGCCACGCATTCTGCTGAGAAGGCTGGAGTCGCAAACAATGGGCCAACAGTCTCTGAATACTAACACACACACTCCACAGGCAAAAAGTTTGCATTTTCCCCAAAGGTATGCTTTATGTTGCCTCCCTTCCCATCCTCACTAGGACCACAAGGCACCCACGTGCTCTCTCCCGATCCAACTGGCACCAGGCGAGCTTCCACATGATTAGTCTGATGATGTTCACGAGGACAAACCCCCAGAGAAGCGTTTCTGTTGAAACTGACTGAAACAGGAATACAAGACCTGTTAAATTATTTAAACCAGACAAATGCTTTACAGTGTGTGTTTTTTAACTTAATCCTATTTTAGAAAAAACTGGCATCGCCCATTGCACTACACATCAGAACATTGCTTGGGTTTTATCCTTTTATGATTGGACTCTTTCAGAAGGCTCAGGAACACTGTCCTCAGCTCATCTGAAAGTCGACGTCTCCCTAGCAGATGGACGTGTTAAACAGAAAGCACCCGGCAAGCAGAAGCTACGGGGAACCGTCATATCTGAAACCAGGGTCTGCTCACATACCTTCAAGTAATTCTTTCTGCTCCATTCGAGGAAATTCAAATGCTCAGTTATTTGGCAAATGTGCCCAAATGGCTCATTCAACAACATGATGAAACATTTAAATATTGTTGGTGTTTGCTGATGATAGGGGAGAAGACCTCCAGTGAAAAGCTATCCCAGGAATTCTAACATCATTTCCCCTTACCTCCACCCAGCAGGTTTGGCCGCTGCCAGTTTTCATCCCAATCTCTTCTGGCTCTGATTACCATATTCCCTCTGGCCTCTTACTGGAGGTTCCTCAGACTTGCCAGACTGCATCTTCTCTTCTCTCCTACTGCTGGTATACAGCTGCTTTCACTGCCTTGCATGCCTTTTTCAAGACCCCTCTGTTCACACATTATCTAGGCAAGAGTCTAGTCTATGCTCCAGAACCTGATTTCCTGGGTTGGAATAGCAGCTTCCTAATTTACTAGTGGTGTGGCGATGGACAAGTTGTTCAACTTCTCCGTGTCTCAATGTTCTCAACTATAAAGTGAGCATAGTAGTAATATAACCTACACCAAACAGTACATAAGATGAGGCATGTGAAACACTTAGCACAGTATCCAGTAGAACGTGTGCTCAGTAAGTGCTAGCTATTATTATCATCTCTATTGTGGAAATGCAACAATCCTGTTTGCCGTCCCCTCCATCTTTCACTCCTTAATATTATCCTTTCTCTGTATCTCCATGTGCTTCAGCAAAAAGAAATGCTTACGCTGTTGTCTTCATCACATACCTGTGTTATCTGCTAGACTATCAGTTCCTTATGAGTTCATCTTTGTACCCATAAGGCTTAACGCAATATCAGGCACAATAATAATTGTTTAATGAATATTTATTAAATATAAAAATTAATAAATGAATAAATTTAGTAAGTACTGGATTAAGCATATAAACCAAAATAGGCAGCAGAAAAATGTTTCCTACCACAAAGATAATAAAATGGTTATGGAGGATAGAAAAGTACTACTTTTCAGTGTTGAGAAGGATGTGAAGCAATGTTAGAGTAGGTAGTCAGGCAGACATGAACAGTACAGGAGAGAGCTCCCTCCCCTACCAGGAATGTCAGGTGACCATCAGGTGATGGTCAGGCAGTTGTTAAACTGTCTCTCTAGAATAATAATTGGTCTCAGCCAGTGCCAAAGAAAGCAATCTACCAGTATAAAGAAACACTTGAGATGGTGACTAGCAGCTTCCCAATAAGATCTCAGGAGTTGAACGAGTGGACTCAAGCACACACATTAAGAGGCAACATGGTGAAGTTTAACTGGTGTACGACCTTTTAGGGACATTCAACTGGTAAAGGAAGAACACCTCAAGTGAGCACACATACAACACCAGTAAACATTACGCATACTCCCCTCCCAAGGGCTAGCAGGCCACTGCACGTGCGGACAGCCCATCCCTAGGGAAGAATCAGGGGAATAGTAACACAAGACCCTGGAAGTATGCCAGCGTATAAAAGCCCAAGTCAAAAGGTCAAACCATGCACTTGATCTCTCAAGTCACCTGTCTGACTCTCTTCCAAGTATGTTACTTCCTTTCATTCCTGCTCTAAAGCTTTTTAATAAACTTTCACTCCTGCTTTGAAATCTTTGAAACCTGCCTTGGTCTCTCACTCTGTTTTATGCCCCTCAGTTGAATTCTTTCTTCTGGGAGGCAAGAATTGAGGTTGCTGCAGACCCATACAGATTCACCACGAGTAACAGCAACAGCAAACTTTAATACACTGCTGAGAATAGTGTAAACTGCCTCAATAATTATGAAAAACTATTAGCAATCTCTAATAAAGCTACTTATATACCTACCTAATGACCCAACAATTCCACAATTTAATATATACCCAATAAAAATCAATGAATATATCCAGAAAAAGACATGTGGAACAATATTCACTGAAACTCAATTCATAATGGCCTCAAACTTGAAACAATACAATTATCCATTAGCAGGAAAACAGATTTAAAATCTTGTGGCACATTTAGATAATACAATACTACCCCAAAATTTAAGAAAAAAAGACTGATATAAAAAACAATATGAATGTATCCTCAAAATATTATATTGAGCAAGAAAAGTCAGACATATATGGGTATATATTATACTATTCCATTTACATGAATTTTAGGAACAAAGTTAATCTTCGATGGCAAAAGTCAGAATAGTGGTTGCCTCAGTGGACAACTTTCTGGGGTAACAGAAATGTTCTATATGTCAATCTGAATGGTAGTTACACTAGTCTATCCTCAAACTGCTATAAAGAACTACCTGAGACTCAGTAATTTACAAAGAAAAGAGTTTTAATTGACTCACAGTTCTGCAGGCTATAGAGAAAGTATGGCTAGGGAGACCTCAGGAAACTTACATTCATGGCAGAAGGAGAAGGGGAAGCTGGCACTGGATGGCCAGCAGAAGGAAGAGAGAGCAAAAGGAGAAATGATACATGCTTTCAAACAACTAGCTCTCGTGAGAACTCTGTAACAATAACAGAAAGGGGAAGTCTGCCCCCATGATTAAGTCACCTCCCACCAAACCCCTCCTCTAACACTGGGAATTACAATTCTACATGAGATTTAGGTGGGGACACAGAGCCAACCACATCATTCTGTCCCTGGCCCCACCCAAAGATTATGTCCTTCTCACATTTCAAAACACAGTCATGACTCCCCATCAGTCCCCCAAAGTCTTAACTCATTTCAGCATTAACTCAAAAGTCCAAGTGCAAAGCCTCATCTGAGACAAGGTAAATCCCTTCTACCTATGAGCCTGTAAGATCAAAAACAAGTTAGTTGCTTCCAAGATACAATGGTGGTATAGGCCTTGAGTAAATGCTCCCATTCCAAAAGGGAGAAATTGGCCCATACAAAGGTGCTATAGGCCCCATGCAAGACCAAAGCATAGTAGGGCAGTCACCAAATCTTAAATCTCCAAATAATCTCCTTTGGTTCCATGTTTCACCTCCAGAACACACTGATACAAAGAATGGACTCCCAAGGCCTTGGGCATCTCCACCTTTGTGGCTCTGCAGGGTACAGCCCCTGTGGCTGCTTTCATGGGCTGGCATTGAGTGCCTGTGGCTTTTCCAGGTGCACAGTGTAAGCTGTTGGTGGATCTAGCATTCTGGGGTCAGGAGGATGGTGGCCTTCTTCTTACAGCTTCACTAGGCTTTGCCCCAGTGGAGACTCTGTGTGGAGGCTCCAATCTCATATTTCCCCTCCGCACTGCCCTAGTAGAGGTTCTCCATGAGGACTCTAATCCTGAGGCAGACTTCTGCCTGGACATCCAGACATTTCCATACCTCCTCTGAAATCTAGGCGGAGGCTCCCAAGCTTCAACTGTTACCCTCCGCACACCTGCAAACCCAACACCATGGAAGCTGCCACAACACATGGAAGCAATAAAGGCTTAGGGTTTTTACCTTCTGGAGCAGCAGCCTGAGCTTTACCTGGGCCCCTTTTAGCAATGGCTGTAGTGATTGCAATGTAGAGCACCATATCCCAGTGCTGTACAGAGCAACAGGGCCCTGGGCCTGGCCCACAAAAACCACTTTTCTCTCCTAGGCCTCCAGGCCTGTTATGGGAAGGGCTGCTGCGAAAGTCTTAGACATGCCCTGGTGTCATTTTCCCCATCGTCTTGGCTATTAACACTCATCTCCTCTTTACTTATGCAAATTTCTGCAGCCAGCTTGAACTTCTCCACAGAAAATAGGTTCTTCTCTTCTACCACATGGTCAGGCTGCAAATTTTCCAAACTTTTATGCTGTACTTCCCTTTTAAATAAAGTTCCAATTTCAGACCATCTCTTTGCAAACACATATGAGCTTACAGTGTTAGAAGCACCCAAGTTACATCTTGAATGCTTTGCCTAGAAATTTCTTCCACCAGATCCCTAAATCATCTCTCTCAAGTTCAAAGTTGCACAGATTTCTAGAGCAGGGGCATAATGCTGCCAGTCTCTTTACTAAAGCATAGAAAGAGTGACATTTACTACAGTTCCCAATAAGCTTCTCATCGCCATCTGAGATCTCATCAGCCTGACCATCTCTGTCCATTTCCCTATCAGCATTTTGTTCAAAACCATTCAACAAGTCTCTAAGAAGTTCCAAACTTTGCCTCATCTTCCTGTCTTCTGAGCCCTCCAAACCGTTCCAACCTCTGTCCATTATCCAGTTCCAAAACTGCTTCCACATTTTCAGGTATCTTTACAACAATGCTGCATTTCTCTGGTACCAATTTTCTGTATTAGTCCAGGATTGCACAGCTGTAAAGAACTACCAGAGTCTAGGTAATTTATAAAGAAGAGGCTTAATTGACTTGCAGTTTTGCAGGCTGTAGAGAAAGCATGGCTGGGGAGGCCTTAGGAAACTTACAGTCATGGCAGAACAGGAAAGGGAAGCTGGCACATCCTACATGACCAGCAGGAGAAAGAAAAAGTTAAGGAAGAGGTGCTACACAGTTTCAAACAATCAGGTCTCATGAGAACTCTATCACAATAACAGCAAGGGAGAAGTCTGCCCCAGAGATTCAGTCACCTCCCACAAGGCCTCTCCTCCAACACTGGGAATTAAAATTTGACATGAGATTTGGGTGGAGAGAGAGAGACAAACAATTTCACACTGTTATGTACATTTGCAAAAATTCATTGAGCAGTGTACTTCAGGTTTATGCACTTTACTTTGTATAAATTATTCCTCTAAAAAATTTTAGTAAGGTTGCTGGCAGGCATGTCAGTTGGTACAACCTTTCTGGAGTGTTGTCTGGCAATGTACTTCAAAAGAATCCCAAAACCGTGGATTCAGAAATCCCACTTCTAGGAATTAATACAAAGAAAATCAATGAACAAATGCACAAAGATGTATCTGCAAAGATGTCTATCAACCTGATGATTATAATAGCAAAAGCTGAAAACAATACAAGCCCTTATCAGCATGGGGATGATGCACAGTGAAACACTAGGCAGACATTCAAAAAGAAAATATAAAGCCACAATTGCTGACATGAGAGAATAACCATAAAATACCATTGAGTGAAAAAAAGTTACAAAGCAGTAAATTTGGTATGGTTTTATTTTGTTAACATAAATATGCATACACATACACAAATATATATTTGCCCAGGAAAAGATCTCCAACTATATTTAATGAAGTGCAACAGTGACTTTCTCTGGATGAGATTTTATATGGTTTGGTTTGCTGTGGTTTTGTCTATTGCTTTTTGTTTATTTTTCTATGGTCATTTATCATTTGTGAAATTTAAATAAATATACATAACTAGATACATACAAATGTGTATGTGCACTGTGCATGTGCAGCCACCCATTCAGCAGAAATGAGATAATGTGACCTAAAGCCATATGTGATAAAAGACAGGCGCAGCCTGTAACAGGTTGAACTTCATAAAGCAAGGAGAATACAGCCCACCCTTTACAAGACAAAGGTAAGTCTTGCCTGGCTGACACAAACAGGAACAGTCTCTGCTGATGGTTGCCATTTAAAAAGACTTATTTCCCTGGAAAGGCTCAAATGGGAGACAGTCTCTACTTGGGACTCCTTTAGTAATTTGTTTAAGTAACTCATGACCTGCCAAAAATTAGAATGTCCACTTAGACATTTACATTTTAAATGGATAATAAGTCAAATCTTCCCAATTCAAGAATGTGGTTCTACATACAAAGAGGGTTTTGGGGGGAGTTGGGTGGGAGGTTACATCAGATTTTAGAAAGAAACAAAAGGTTGGGAAAGGGAAGGCAGAGGTGGAGGTGGGAATGGAGAGATAGAGGGTAAGAATGGAGACAGTGAGAAGACAGAGATGTCCTTTCCTAATCATTGCCAGTGAAAAGTAAAGCCTCATTTCTGGCATTCTTGTTTGATGATGCTTTGAACAAATTCATTTTTTTCTTCACTCTCTTTAATTTTCTATTGATTCTCAATGGTTGGATACAGAGTCACTAGAAATCTTTCTGCATTTTTCTCAGTGTGTAGTTTTTACAATTCAGTGACTTAGAGTCTCCCTGGCCCTGTACAACCCATTTAAACAGCCTTGCCCCACCCTGGTATTATGTATCACCTCTTTTCACCTTGTTTTCAGAACCTTGATGCCCTATCTAAGCCATAGCTTTATATTTTTATATAATTATTTTTCTTTTGAAAACAAAAAAAAAAAAAACCTTGAAACATATAGAGAAGTTGCAAGTACAAAAAACTTCTTCCATGCATAACTTGGAGTAAGGTACTGACCTGACGCTCATCACCCCAGAAAACTTTAGTATGTTTCAAACAAACACAGTCCCCTGTATAACCACAAAATCAGATTAACATTGATATATAACTATTGTCTATTTCTCAGAACCCCCTTCAAGTTCCACCAATTGTCTCAATAATGTCCTTTACATCAGAAGAGTTCAGTTAAGAATCATGCGTAGCTTTTAATTTTCATGTCCCACTTGTCTCCTTCAGTCTAGAAAAACTATTCTTCTTTCCTTGATGCTTATGAAGGAAACATTTTTGAAGACTACTGGCAGTTACTTACTAAAGTGTCCCTCAGTTTAGATTTTTCTGGTGTTTCTCATAATACAGGTTAGGCATCTCTGGCAGGAATATCACAGAAGTGATACTGTATTCTCACTGCATCCTACCAGGTGGCACAGAATCTTGATTTACCTTATTAATGATGTTCACTTTGATTGCTTGATTAAGGTGGTATATGCTAGGTTTCTCCACTGAAGTTACTCTTTCTCACTGTTTAATTAATAAATATTCTGTAGAGAGATATTTTGAGCCTATGTAACTATCCATTTCCTCATCAAATTTTGAATTATTCATTTATTTATACATATATGAATCCATGGTTTCTTATTTTACACAACGGGTTATAACCTATTACCAACATAATTTATTTTGATGCTGAAATTGCCCTCAGGTTGGTCATTGAGGGCCCCTACAAGCAGGTGCCTGTGTTTTTGGCAAGTCTCCATCATCCTTTGATCATTTCCTCACTTTCTGGCATAAAATGTTCCAGCTCATCTTATATTTTCCCTCCCCAGACCTGGAATGAGTCGAGCTCTGGTTTCTTTTATTAGAGAATGGTATTTAGAAACCAATATTTGGCTGCTAAGTGTGCTCATTGATATTAGAAGAGCTGCTGCTCCAAGATCTTTACAATGCACAGAGACAGGGAATATACAAATATATGTGTATTTGTGTGTGTGTATATGCATGTGTGTATGTAGTACATGTGTACATATAAGTAGTATATGTGTATACACATATGTCACAAATACATTTAATATTTATATTACTTTTGTATCTGTTATCTATCTATAATCATAAGTTCACACTAATATCTCCAAACTAAATACAACACCACAAGGTTCATTTTAGTTTTCTCCCTGCTGCATGTGTATCTCTCTTCTCCAAAAGTGAGAACTTGGATCCCATTAATGTTAATATATTTATTGCTTTGATCTATCACTCTAGATGTAACCATTCCTCCATCTCTGCTGCCATCATCTCCTCTGCATGAAACACTCCTCACTCAGCTCAGACGTTGACACCCCACATGAGGCGTCTGTCTATGTACATGTCTCCAACACTATGTAGACTCTGACACCACACTGTAGGCCTCTCTGATTTGTGACACCCTCTTCACTCTGCTTGAGCTCTAACACCAAACATTGTCCCCTCTCCACACGGGCACCTGTTATGCTCTGCCTACCTACTAGCTTTAAGAAACACTTGTTCAGGAATAGATAAGAAAGGAATGAAAGGGAAAGAAGGGAATGGGAGGGGAAGAAGAGTCATGGGTCATAGCTTAACCCATGTATTTTTCTCCTCATTCTTCCATTTCATACTTCAGTTTAAATGCATATTTTAACATTGCCTGAATACGACATAAGTTTGTACCATTTGAAATTCTGCTTTTAGATCTAGAAGCATGTGCCACAAATCGAAATTCTAGTTTTTATGAAAATCAAGCAAGCCTGCATGGGGTAGAAAACTAATTTAATTGGAATTCAAGGGTTCAATGATGAATGGTTATGTATATGATTCTGGGCAGCAGGAGAGAAGTCTGGTTAAATACTAAGATTCTTGAGTTATAGACATGGATGTAGTAGTAGAAATAATGGGAATGAATGAAACTGTCCAGGAAAGATAAGTGTAAAGTTGGAAGAAAAGGAAGCCTAGGGTATACTGGTATTTAAGGACAGTCAAAAGAAGAAAAAAAAAATTGAAAGCTTAATCAAAAATAATAAATAGGTAAATTAGAAGAAAATGGTGCCATAAAATCCAATGTAAATAAGAAATTTTAAAATGTTTAAAAATTTGTAAATGAGAAATTGATGATTTAATCAATCATGCAAAATGTTGTGAAATAAAAGATCTAAAGAATAGCCATTCGATTTTGCAACTATACAGTCAGTGGTGACACTGACAAAACACTTTCAGTAGAGAGTTGTAGTAGTTTGAGGAGTAAAAGGGACTGATTAAGAGGACATGTGGTAGAGTGACTTTAGTCTTGTTAATCCAAGTCAAGAGTAAAGATGAGGATATACGGAGTTAGAATGAGGAATAGTGAAACTGTGAGAATGTATGGCTAGTAACTTCCATTTTCTCCAGGAGCATGTGTCATTTGTTGATGAAAACAAGGCAGGGATGAGGTAGAAGCTTGAGAAGGGTGGTCAAGATGACAAAAGCCAACTATAGAGGTTGGTAGAAGGAACTTCCTAGGAAATTAGGCTGCACGTATGCTCTAGAGTAGATCTTTCTCTTTGGCCATTTGCTCCTAAAGATAAGCCTTTGGTCTCTAAGCCCCATGAGCAATGTTTCTAAATTAAAATTTTAGTTCCAAATCCTGAATTCTCAACATTCTATGTCTTGGACCTCAAATGAAAAGCAAATGAAGGAAAGAATTGAGTCATAACCATAGTTACTGGTGAAGGTGGTGAAGAGAGATGTATATCATGTAGGAGAGATAAAAAACATGTCATGAAAGAGATGATTTTTTAAATATCCCTATGATATTAAATCAACTGCTAGTTTTAAGGAGCACCATGTTTAGCCATATTCTTAGTGGTCACAAACGCCTTTTGGGCCTTTCTGACATCTCTGGTTACTCTTACACTTTTATCCAGACATATACACTGCACAGACTCACCTCAGGCCAGTGCTGGCCTCAGATCAATTGTTGACCCAGAAGTCTGAGCTCTCTTCAGGGTATCCCACACTGCAGATTTCTGTGCTCTCTTTTCCCATCTGCTTATCTTTTGCCATGGTTCTATGCAGAAAGGGACAGCTTTTAAGCATTGTGCTCCTGGAACAGCAGACTCCTTCTCTATAGTGTTTTCTGTATTCAAAATTTAAATCCTCTTTCTTTTGGTCAGAATTGTTGTATTATGTCCATACATGTGAAAAGTCATGCTATTGGTAACTATAAAAAAACCTTACAATTTAAAAATTCACCAGCACTCTTTCCTGCCATCTATATCTCCATAAATATAGATATAGATTTAGAGGATATAGACATAGATATGTATGTATGTATGCATGTGTATGTATGTGTGCATGTATGTATGTATGTATGCATGTGTATTTGTGTATATAATACATATATGATATACATACCAACAAAGTTGGTAAGCAGATTATTTAGGAACAGCACAAATCTATCAGCAAGCTTGGAAAAAACAATCCAAAGTATTTTACACACATATATATGCATGAATATTATGTATATATAACATATCATATATAATTATGTTTATATTTATATATGTATACATAATTATATGTTATATATACATGTATTATATAATGTATGATTATATATTATATAATATATAATTATACACACAATTTTATGTATAATTATATATTAACATAATTATATACATACATTAAATATATGTAATATATTAAATACATATATAGTAAATATATTACATATTTAATATATATTTATGTATATATTATATATATATATGCATACATACATTTTTCCCAGGCTTGCCGATAGATTTGTGCTATTCCTGTCAAGCTGAATAACCTGGTTACCAACTTTGTGTGTTCATAAGCAGTTAACAAGCCAGGAATTAGAACAGTATTAACTAGAGCAATTGATGATTAAATATATATAGTATTAAACTAGTTACTGCTGTGCTCTAAACACCTAAGTCCTTGGCCAGAGTGTCTGAGCACATTAGTTACACACATTCAGGCCCATTTAGGCCACATTTCTTTGTGGCCTTTAAATGGTGCCTGAAAATGCTTATTAAACCTTGTCCTTACATAAATATTTCTATATCCAGTGTCGTAGTGGAAACACATTTGCATACATTGGACATCATTGGCCATCCATAGATTCTGGGGCATGGCTATTGCTCTCTCAGCAACTTTATGTTAGCCATAGATTCTTTATTTTACCCTGTGTGAGCCATAGATCCTTTATTTGTGGCAGAAACTAAAAACCTCTATAGGACAATGGGCCTGAAAATGAGCTTTAGAGCATAGTAATTTACACATATATCATCAAGGCAAGCTACAAACATAATCTATGGGAACCTTCAGGCCTCCAGCTTTTAATAAGGCAAGCAACAAGTCAAGTTTTACGTGAGAGATATTCAGTTTCAAAATGTTGATAAGAGACACTGTTCTGTATAGTAAGCACCCCACAGAAATACTGTGTGCAAAAGTGCCCACAGATTCCCAGCTGGCAGAACTGTGTCTGTAAGTTTTCTCTTTGCTATGTAGCACTCTGGGAATTAAAGTCCACCAGCCATAAAGCTTGCTCCTGTCACAGCCAACCACAACTGTCTCTAATTAGTTCTGGTTTGTAGCTTCCAGACACAAGTATCCAAACACACAATCAGTCCAGTTTCCCCATCTGGTTCTGCAAAATGCAATGCATAATGTCTTTCTATGATGATAAGGGAAATAAATCACATATACACACACAGAAATACATACACACACACTTATCTGTTATAACACACATACATACACCATTTTCTTCGAAGGAGGGAGATGCATTTTTCCATATCAGTAAAAACTACTAAGTTTTATGACCACCAACCCCTAAGAAAATAGTAGACGAAGCACAAATTCCAGAAGAACAGAAAAAAGCTACTATTCTCATTATGAACACCATGAATTTTATGTTTTGTTCATCTCAGTAAGTCTATATCATGATGTCACACTGGACAAATCTAAATAATGAATAACTCCCAATATGTGAGCCTCAACCACACTCATGCCCTCTAAGGTCACATCCCACCACCAAGGACATACTCTACCTCTATGTTTCTCATATACTCCATTCTGCCTTGTTGCTCTCACTACTCTATTCAGAGATATCACTTGGAGCTGGTACATTAGCATGATTCTCCAGGTCCTGCACTTCGGAGGGATTTAGAACCACAGCAGGAAGAAGCAGAGATAAAGAACCAGTGTCCGATAGTAAGATCTCAGCATGCAGAAATAACTTAACCTTGACTGTCTTTCATCCTTAGGAAGACCTATTCCTAACACCTCTGCCACCTACCAAAAGCTTTTCTTGATCCTCTTATATCTGTTGATTGAGAATGTTTTTTGTGTTCGTTTTAAACAAATTTTACCTTCAGAAAGATATGAAGGTAATGGGAATATTTTACTATGTCCCAGTCTCCACACCTCCTAAACATGGACATGATCCTCCTCACTATCTCCTTCCCACCTCGCTTTTGTGGGGTTCACAGCCAGGCTCTCTCAAATGTGCCTCCAACACTGTAAGCCCCCAGACTCACCCCCTTGAAGTCTAAAAATCTAAGCATCCAAAGGAAAAGAAATCTAAAACAATACCAACTTTAACACGTAAATTGATAAATGCCCTTTTCTCTCTCTTCTTATCAAATATAAGTATTTAATTATGTGTCTGTACTTAGACTAGACTGAAGGCACAGTTCCTGCTGTATAGACATGAAATAAATGTTAGGTGAAGGAAAATATAAAGTAAATGAATAGCTGGTTCCATTAGCCATCATAGTGCATTTGCCAGTGTTAATAGCATCCACTCCTGGGTAGTACATTTCTCTTTGCACTTCGTACCTCATCCCAATGCCTCATCTTTTTCTTTGCAAATCTCCACTCTCTCTCCACTAATGTTTAACAATTAAAATTTTCAAAATCATCAAAATGTTCTTTCTCATTTGTCTGTCTCTTGATTAATATGGCTTAGTCAAGCTTTTCTTTCAGCTCTCTGAGCATACCTGTTCACATATTGCCTATATTTGAACAATTTTAAAATGTTGATAAGAGACACTGTTCAGTTTTTAAATGTTAAGAGACACCATTATCTCTTATCAACATTTTAAAATCAAACATTTATACTTGCACAATAGCATATACTTGAAATGCAATTTCTGCACCCCAGTGTCATTTATTCTAGCCAATCACTATTCACCATTCACCTTCAGGTCTCAGCTTAAAATTGGTTTTTTTAGGGATACTTAAAACAAGATCAGGAGCCTCAATTGCCATAGTACCTCCATAATACTTTTCATAATTATAATTGAATAATCATGATTAGGTTTATTATGTTTATTATTAGTTTCTCTCATTGGACAGTAAGCTCTTTGAGGAACTTCAACAGCAGGGTTGAGTGAGCTGATGTGGACAATCTCCACCAACTATAAACTACAGAATGGCTAGATGAAATTTTAACTATATATTCAAACTCAAAAAAAAGGGAAATAGAAATCCGTGAGCATACAAAACAATGAGATGTTAAGGAGAAAAAAATAATCATAGCATTAAGCAAGAGTTAACCTCTCCAAGAAGAAGTAAAGTGATGACAAAAAAAGCATAAAGCCTCAGAGGAAAGACATGGGCAAAAACTGTTGTACAGTTGTTATTCTAGATATGAGTTAGTATAATAACACTTAAAGGTAGACTAAGAGTTCCATAAGTTAAGAATGTATACTATAAATCCTGAAGCAATCACTTAAAAAGGTTGCAACTTTAACATGCTTCTTTATGCCAATAAATTCTAAAGTTTAGATAAAATTAACATATTTCTTTCTTTCTTTCTTTCTTTTTTTTTTTTTTTTTTTTCAGATGGGGTATCATTCTATTGTCCAGGCTGGAGTGTAGCAGTGCAATCTTGGCTGACTGCAGCCTTGACTTCCCAGGTTCAAGCAATCCTCCCACCTCAGCCTCCCAAGTAGCTAGAACTAGAGGCACATGACACCATGCCCAGTTAATTCTTGTATATTTTGTAGAGATTGGTTTTCACCATGTTGCCCAGGCTGGTCTCAAACTCCTGGGCTCAAACAAACTGTTTGTCTCGGCCTCCCAAAGTGCTTGGATTACAAGTACGAGCCACCATACGTAGCCAAATGGATATTTCTTGAGAAACACAAGCTACCAAAGCTCATTGAAGAAAAAAACTAGATCATTTGAATAGCCCTATGTCTATGATAGAATGTGAATGTGTTATTAAAAACCTTCCCAAAATGAAAACTACAGGCCCCAAATCCTTCACTGGTGAATTATACCATGTATTTCAGGAGAAAATAATAAAAGTTCTACATAAACTCCTCCAGAAAATTAAAGAAGACAGGATACTTTCCATCTTATTTTATCAGTATTAGCCTGATTACAAAACCCAGCAAAGACATCATGGAGAACATGATTATCCATGTGGAAAATCCAAAAACATGATTTAAAAAGCTATCAAAACTAATAATTGAGCTTTTACAAGGTTATAGGATATAAGACCTGTCTGAAAAATCAATTGCATTTCTATATACTGATGATACAGTAGTTTCTTAAAATATTAAACATACATGGCATGTAACCCACTTCTGGGTATTAGAAATGTAATCATATAACTCTGCAAAAACTTGTACTTGAAGGTGTGTAGCAGTTTTATTTGTAACAGCCAAATATTGGAAATAATCCAGAGCCTCATCAATAGGCGAATGGGTAAGCAAACTGTGGTACATCCATATAACGGAATACTACTCAGCAATAAAAAGTGATAAGCTATCGTTACACTAAAAAATGTGAATTTCAAAATCACTTTACTGAAAGAAGCCACAAGAAAAGAATACACATTGTATTTTTATAATTCTATATATATTGAACTCCAGAAGATGAAAAGTATTATATAATGACAAAAAGCAGATCAGTAGTTACTTAGGAATCAGGGGTGAGGAGAAGTAAGGGAGACAGAGAGGAATTACAAAGGAACAGAAGGAAATTTTTGGAATTTGCAATGAATATGTCTACTATTTTGAGGTGACAGTTTAATGGATACATACATTTAGTAGTTTTATCAGAATGAATATTTTATAAATATACAGCTTATTTTAGGTAAATTAAACTTGAATAAGGCCATAAAAATAATCAAAGGAATGGAAATGACAATTTTTTAAAAGTTAGTAAATTTTAAAATACCTAGATGTGAACAAGTACCAAATAGAATTTTTTAAAATTAAAAATGTAGTCATCAATTTTGAAAACTTAATGGATGAGTTATAAAGCAGACCAGCTCCATCAGAAAGCAAATTAACAAGGTGTAAAAAAGATATAAGTATATTATCCAAGTGGCAGCTCATATAGCTAAATATATGAAAAGTATAAAAGAATCATTAAATGATATGAAGGGGAAATGAGGAGATATGACATATATCTCAAGAATTCAGAAAAGAAGAGATATAATGGGTGAATTATAATATTTGAAGTTATAAGGCTGAAAATTTTCTAAGATTTGAGAAATAAGTAAATTTAAAATTGATGAATCACACCAATAACAAGAATTACAAAGAGAAAATAAATGTCAATCTAGAAAATTCTATAGCTAGCTAACTAATCATTTAAAAATCAACACTAATGAAAATCTTTCAGACCAAGATTGAGAGAAAGTCATTGGTGAAAGAACTACTAAATACTATTCTTCAATAAGAAGGAAATCAAATACAGATGAAATGAGTGTGTTGCAAGAAGCAATAGTGACCAAAGAAACTGGTAAATGTGTAGATAATTCTAAACAAGGATTGACTGAAGTTGGGAGGAAAAAAAGGAAAACAATGACTGACATTAAGACAGTTAAAAACAATTTAAATAATAGGTAATAATCTCATGAAAATTAGGAGGGCAAAGGCCATCAGTAAACTATTACAAATTCCATATGCTGATTTGGAGGAGCACAAACATGTTTATGAATTTTGGGCTTTGTTAAGTGAAACATTCATATTAATACTTAAAGATAACTGCCCAAAAACAAGCAAGTAAAAGCAAAGTCTGATACAGTTGACACAGATAACATTTTTGCTAAATAGGATTAAAAATAGGTGAACTGAACTTCAATAAAGCTATAAAAATCATCAAAAGAATGAAAATGACAATTTTTTTAAGTTAGTAAATTGCTAATGACAGTTATTTACTTTTCGAAGTTAGTGAATAAATACATTGCTTGTTATTTTCTATATTTCTCAAAGCATACCTGTATTTTCTTAATGTGATATTACTTCTCTTATTGAGCTTCTTAAGTACAAGGATTCCCAGAAACAGAACCACTAGGATACGCAGTTGGATTGCGTGATCTTGGGACTGTCCAGTAGAGGCAATGAGGCAGTACAGGATGATGCCTATTAGCACAGGCTTAGGAGTTGGAACTCCTGAAGATAAATTCCAGCTCTTTCATTGATTAGTGGAATGGTCTTGAGACAGTTACTTAACCTCTGATTATCATAGGTACCTTACCTAAAATGCTATCGTCCTTAAGTGTTGCCATTATTTAATGACATAATTCATTGAGAAAGTGCTTAGTAAGGTATCTGGCATATTGTAGTCATTCAAATAATGGCAGTTTCTGTTATTTCTGCACCTCCATGTCTTTCCCTGGACATGTTGACGATTTATGAGAACAAGTGTCTGATCACTTGGTGAGAAGTAAGTGCTAACTTGCCCAGGACTGATCTCTTTTATTCACATCTCCCAGAAAAAGAAGCTAGCTCCTCCAAATTTCGTGGATGCTAACTATGGCTTAGGACTTAAGACAATCAATCCCGGCCAACCCAAATCTCCTATCCCACACACAATGTATCAAGTGAAGGGCAGGCATCAAGGAAGCTGACGTAAATCTTTCTCCCAGATTGCCCAGACGTACAGATTCAACTCCACGGCTCAGAACTCAGCTTTTTGACCACAGAAGGGACAGGCTGGTTCTCCATCTAACACTATCCCCAAACTGGCCAGACAGGACTGGAGTTAAGGTTCTGCCATGACATATTATCATGGCATCCACACCACTGAGCTCATCAAAGGAGAGCCCAATGCTTCCCTAATCATGTGGTTTGTAATCCTCAAAGCCCACAGCCTCACTCACCCCTGGTCCTGCTAGATCCCTATGTGCCTCCCTGGGATGCAATGGACAATGATGAACCTGCACACTGCTACTGCCCTACCCTCAGAAAGTTTTCCCCAATGAACACTGCCCTAACAGGCTTTGTGTGAGTACTGCCTAGCCATTTGCCCCTGTGTATGTGACAATCCACTAACCAGACCTAAGACACAGATGTTAAATTATGTGGATTCTACTCCTACTGGCTCTCACCTACCTTCCCTGAAACACTTCAGGCCATCACAACCCTGGATATCTCTTCAGGAATCAGCTCTGATGTCTTCTTTGTTCTGCCTCAGGCACCAACAAGTCTTTGCTCACCTTGCCCGTATCAGTTCTGTGGCTGCCGAATCTGTCCTATGTCCTCTACTTCCTTTCCCTGGCTAAATACATTGATAACTTTATACTACAACTAAGGTCTTATTTGGTATTGAGCAAGGAAACCAAGGTCTTCCTCATTCATTGGGGAAGTTGGAAAGCAGGGATCAGATGGATTGTCTACTGCATAATCACAATACAGCTAGTTGAGGCAACTACCGTGAAAAGCAGGAAAAGGTCTATTAACCTCAACCTGCCAGTGTCTAAGTACCCAACATAGCATGATAGTGAACCAATTAATGAGCGATCAATAAGTATAAAGTGGTGTTTGAACAAATTATATAGAAAATAGTCAGAAATGCAAGATTCATGATATTGGTCTGGGCAGTAATTTCTTGGATATGACACCAAAAGCATAGGCAACAAAAGCAAAAATAGACAAATGAGATTGCATCAAACTAAAAAGCTTCTGCACAGCAAAGGAAGCAAACAACAGAGGGAAGAGACTATCCACAAATCAAGAGAAAACGTTTACAAATCATACATCAGATAAGGGATTAATATCCAAAATATACAGGGAACTCAAACTACTCAGTAACAGGAAAACCACCCTATTTAAAAATGGTCAAAGGACCTGACAGATAGTTCTCAAAAGAGACACATAAATGGCCAACAGATATATTTGAAAGTGCTCAGCATCTCTAAGCACCAGAGAAATGCAAATTAAAACTACAATGAGATATCACCTTACACCTGTTAGATTGGCTATCTATCATAACATAAAAGAAACAAGTGTTAATGAGAACATGGGGAAAAGGGACTCTTGTCCACTGTTGGTGGTATTGTCAATTAGTACAACAATTTTGGAAAATGATATGGAAGTTCCCCCAAAAATCTAAAAATAGAATTTCACATGATCCAGCAATCCCACCCACCTCTGGATATGTATCCAAAGGAATTGAAGTCAGTATGCTGAAGAGATGTCTGCGCTACCATATTTGTTGCAGCATTATTCACAATACCCAAGATATGAAAACAGTCAAAATGCCAATCAATTGATTAATGGACTTTTTAATGTGATATAAATTCACAACAGAATACTATTTGGCCTTTTAAAAGCAGAAAATTTGTGACAACATAGATAAACCTAGAGGACATTATGCTAAGGGAAATAAACTAGGCACAGCAAAACAAATACCATGTGATCTCATTAGATGCTGAATCTAAATAAGTCCAATTCGTGGAAGTAGCAAGTAGAATGACGGTTACCAGAGGCTAAGGGAGTGGGATAGGAAGGGGGAGATGCTGGTCAAAGGACACAAAGTTTCGTTTAGACAGGAGAAACAGGTTCTGGTGATCTATTGCACAGCATGGAGGCTATAGTTAATAATAAAATACTTTATATTTCAAAATAAATAAAAGAGAGAATTTTAAATGTTCTTGCCTCAAAGAAATGATAAATATTTGAGGTGATAAATATGTTAATTAGCCTGATTTGATTACTCCACAATGTATATGTATATCAAAATATTACATTGTAACCATTAAATATAAATAATTACTATATGCCAATTAAAAATAAAATAAAACATTTAAACAGAAATAGGGATTCTAAAAATGCAAGATTCATGTTTGCAACAAACTAGGTAATTCAAATAACAGGCTAATCAATCATTTGTTTAACCCTGGATAGTATAGATTGTTTTCTTTTTAACCAAGAGATCAAATGCATATAGCAGATTGGGGCCTTTTAAATGCAGGAATACAGAAACATCAGACATCATTACACAGACATGAGTTTAGTTCCTCTGCTTTCTACCTCCATCTTCTATTCATTCAACAAATATGTATCATGCACTAGTCTAAACGACCCATAAAAATGGGGTGGAAATTCTGGGGTGCTGTTTAAATCTTTGATGATTCCATATAAGAAACAATAAGCAATATCTGTATTACCACAAGAGAAACTCAGTCTGGAAATACTGACTTCAGAGAAGAATTTTGCATAAGTCATGTCCAGCGGGGTTTCATTAGTGATGTAGCAGAAGTTGCTAAGGTGGAGGGGTCTCTCCCTGAGGCAGCTTGGTGCTGCAGACCCCAAAGGCAGAGTCACAGCAGAGCTCTGCTGCAGAAGTGCCTGGAAGGTCACTTCTCTGCCCACCCAAACCTGTGTGCAAAGAAACGTGGTGGCTATTTTTTCAGCTTGAACAAACCTTTGACCTGATGGCCAGAGGAGCTCTTTCTGTAAATCTTTACACCTAAACAAAATTCACCTGTTGACTTGCAAGGAAACAAATATTTTTTAAGTGCTTTAAAAAAATTAACTAATTCATATCATGAGAAAAATCTCACCTTAATTCATCTGAGGGCTCATCTATTCAATTCCTCAACCCATTCTATGGTCTTTATTAATTATCAAAAATTATTTATGCACTGGTTATTTAGATAGTCGGCTAAGTTCTTATGGAAACAAGAAAACACATTTTTTAAAATTTGCCAAAATCTGCTGCTCCCTTTCCCTCAGAAGCACAGAAAGTGAGTTCTTGTGGTTTCTTAGATGGATGACAGATTTCTATCTAATTAATCCAGAGCCCTGTGTATAGAAATGACTGCAAAGCAAACATGTCTATTAACAAAAAGCAGTGATTACTGGTTGGCACTGGGCCAGCAACTCTACATAAGCAATGAACTGATGCGTACAACTGTCTCCGTGCCATATGGGTTCTGCTGTAGCAGTGAATTTGATCCAATGTAAGGTTAAGAGATGTCAAATTTAACTGGGTTTAATTGATACTGGTAAGAGGTTCTAAATAAAGAAACAGTGTGTGCACCATCAGAAACAGGCAACACGTCAGGCTCTATCCTCCCAGTTTGTTGGCAACTCAGTTACTGCCAGACATTCAAATTAGTTTTCAAATTCAACTTTCTCAAATACGATTTTTTGTGGAAGTTGGGTTAACAGGTTTCTCGGCAGCTAATTGGGGCCGAATATTATGTCATAATATAATTACGTCTGCGGTTACTTCTCTCTTTATTACAAAGTTCTTGTTTACACAAACCATGTAGAAAACTCAAATTCAGCATGCCCATTATGAACTCACTATTCTCTCCAAACTCACTCTTCCATCTGCATCTGCTGTTCAGATAAGGGTCCCTCGATAACCAAAGAGAAAGATTTTAAAGTCATCTTGACTCCTCTAACTTTCTTATCTTCCACTAACCCCCATAAATTCAACTTCACACATGTCCCTTACATGAGTCCATTTCTCCCCACTACCAACTGTCCCACCTTCACCATGTCTCCCCTGAGTTGTAATAGCTTCCTAGTGGAATGCCCACCTATCTAACCATTCTTCCCAACTGCCAGACACTTCCCTGTTTAAAACCCCCAGTATTTGTTTTCCGTATCTCCTAAGAAAGAAATCAGACTTTAGAGTCCCTTTTGCTATACCTGCACCTGCCCACTCACTGTCAACCCCCAGCATCCCCTTGATCCAGACACCCTGGCTTCTTATCCTACCCTCAGCATGTATGTGCAAGCATTTTTGTGCTGTTGCCTCTGCTTAAAACACCACCCTTAAGTTTTTCCTGAAAATTAAGAGAGGAAAAGCTCAAATCTTACTTTTCTGAGAAGCTTTTTCCACCCCAAGCAGAACTCACCACCCTTTTCTGTACTCCCACAGCTCATTGTTCATAACTTTATTATAGCACTGATGCGACGCATTAGAGCTGCGTTTATGTCTAACTATCCATCTCGATTACGAGTCCCTGTGACTCCTATCCATCTCAGTTATGGAAAATCATGCCGTTTATCTTCATACAGCTGAGTTCCCCACAGTGTTGGGTCTGACTCTGTGATGGCGGAGTGAGGAATACACAGAAGGGCACATCCAAGCCACGTGGACAGGCTGATTGAACCCACATTAACAACCGTATCTCACCCGCAACATGACAGGAGATACCTCCTCTCATCCAGGGGATGGACTCCATTTCAACCAGGTGCATCTTACCAATTAACAATGACAACCACAAATGTTTATTGAGCACTACATTTTGCTCAGCACTTTACACTCATTACTTCATTTATTATTCACGAGTGTCCCATAGGGTGAGGATTTCTCTCTGCTTTTTTGGTCTTTTGTCTAGGACCTGGCACATGTAAATATTGTTGATGAACAGACAAACTATGTAGCATATTATTACCTTCATTTCACTGAGAAAGAAACTGAGATGCAGAGATGTTAAACAACTTGCCCAAGTGCTGTGGACTGAATTGTGTCACCCAAAGATTCACATGTGAAATCCCTAACCCCAATGCCACTGTATTTGGAGATAGGGCTTTTAGGAGAAAATTAAGGTTAAATGAGTCCTAGGGCTTGATAAGTTTGGTGATTTTATGAGAGATGAAGAGAGAGACACCTGTCTCCACTTGCATACACCAAGGACAGGTCATGTGACAACACAGCAATAAAGCAGCAATCGCAAGCCAGGAAGAGCACCGCACCAGAACCTGACCATGCTGGACTCCTGATCTCAGGTTTTCAGCACCTAGAAGAACAAGAAAATAAATTTCTGATGTTTAAGCCACCTAGTCTATGCTATTTTCTATAACAACCCAAGATGATTTAGACACTAGTTATTTAGGAAAATTAGGAAATAGGAAACTCAAAATTTTAACCTAGATTAACAGATTTCAGAAGCTTTATCCAGTCACTATGGAGTATTTATCAAAGTATGTGCTGTGACCCACTAGTGGTTCTGAATGCAATCTACTGGACTACAATCAGCATTTTTTCTAGAAGTTGAATAGACAGGTATAGAATACAATTGAATAGAATAGAAAATATCAGAGTGTGTCACTGTTTAAAGTAATATAAGTAATCCTTGAAAAACATGTCACTTTTTCTTGAGATGGAGTCTCACTCTGTCACCCAGGTTGGAGTGCAGTGATGCAATTTCAGCTCACTGCAACCTCCACCACGCAGGTTCAAGTGATTCTCCTGCCTCAGTCTCCCAAGTAGCTAGGATTACAGGTGTGCTCTACCACACCTGGCTAATTTTTGTATTTTTAGTAGAGATGGGGTTTCACCATGTTGGCCAGGCTGGTCTTGAACTCCTGACTTCAGGTGACCCGCCTGCCTTGGCATCCCAAAGTGCTGGGATTACAGGCATAAGCCACCATGCCTGGCCCATAAGTCACTTTTTAAAGTAAGACTTAAAAAACATGAGCATTACTTTATAAAACCTTTGTTCCAGAAATGTGGAGGGGAGGGTAGGGGGCATATGCACCCCAATGTGATATGTATCTCTCACTGTGAGTTTTATCAAAAATATTTTTACAAACACTGTGTTTTTGCCATACTGTCTCACAAATAGCCCACCCATCCTATCTCTAGCCAGACCCCTTCTGATATAAGGAGATATCATGTACCCATAGGTGAGTCCTGATTTTCATACTGCTTACACAATTTTCCTCTTGGTCATAGCTCATCCCAGCATGACATGGTTTGACATTTAATCTCTACACATCACACATATATGTTCCCTTACTTATTTTGTGCCCACGTTTTTTTCTTGCAACAGTGGAAGCTGACTACAGCTTGACTGTCCATCCTTACTCCCTGTTTTCTACAATTCTTAACTCAGTCTGTATCCCTGCAGCACTCTTCTAAGGGTTTATCCATTACAAATGCACACTAAATGCATGTGCAATAATTCAACTAATTGATCCAATCAAGTAGATTATATCCATTTGAGAGCTTCTGTTCAGTCCCAAAAGAGCCCAGATTCAGTCATGGAGAAATCAAGCAGGCATTAGCTCTGATTCTAGAAAACTTGGGTTTTTGTTCCTAGAATCAAAACATCAGTAAATTTTATTTAATACTGAGACAACGTAAACACCTATAATTTTCTTTCTGGCTCAGTCATGATCTCTTTATGGTAGTCAGGCTCATTGTGGTGGGGGAGGGTCTGGTATACTCACCCAAGTGACATAGGCACAAGTGACAGCCACCTCAAGGACCATATCTGGGTATGGGCCACTTGAGTAGCTGTCACCACAAAGACAGTCTTGTCTGGGTCCTGAGTAGCGAGACCAGACATTCTGCAGGGCAGGCTTAAGGGGTGCCGGTCAGCACCACGGACAGTTCCAAGTGCCCCTGATTGACTTCAAAATAGCAGGAATCCCTTTAATGTGTAGTCAGCCCCAGCATACTTGGCTTATTGCCTCTCCAATGTACAGCCCACTCCACACAGGTGCCTCAAACTGCAATGGGCTTTTCAGTGTCAGAGATCATGTGGTACTAGGCCCAGGAGTCCCTTTTTCCAAGGTCTGGAGATATTGCTTCCTCCTCTGGGTCTAGACAGGCCCCTCAAATGAGGAAGGGGAAGAAGAGTTGGGTTCAGTTCTCCCCCACCCCTTGATTTAACATCATCTTTTTCCAATGTCCTATATCTTCTGTCACCCAGGTCATTACCTAACACAGGTAGGAGTTAGGGGAGAGAGTGTCTGGCCTATCTGTAAAGTATATTTATTAATTTTCTGATTGCCCAGCATCCCTTCCAACTTAATTTAGTAATATATCCCAACTTTTGGTGAGCTACTTCTCCCCTCACAGTATGCTACGTCTATTAATCAAGATGGCTCATTATCACCAGGTAACTTGGCAGACATGTGACTCATCTTGGACAATCAGATGTTTCCTTCCTAGAATTAGAAGATAAGAATAATAGTAAAATAGTCAGAATTTCCTTATTACTGGTAAATTCTTGACCCTGAAAAGACAGTTGACTAGTTCCTTCTATCAAGACCCTCTGAGGCTTCATGTTTCCTGTCTGTTCCAAATCTGGATCTTTAATCTCATAAGCAACTTCCCTATCTTTCTACAGACATCTCTTTTGCCTAAATTAGCCAGTATTAGTTTCTATTGCTTATAACCAAAAATTCCTAACAGTTTCATCTACTAAGGATAAAGGCTATGCCTAGAATCTTGAGATGGAAGGCAGAGAGGATAATAAATTTATAATTGGCAGTTAAGCCCAACTAAGAGACTATGAGCCAAGACTATATGAAATTTATTTCTAAATCCTTATACACCTTAGAACATGCTTTATGCATAGTTGGTATTCAAAATGTACCTGTTAAGTTGGGGCATATATAAAAATCTATAAAGTGAGCATGACTAAGAGAGATAGATGGATGCTGGTTAAACATTATTGTGAATAGTACATAGTTTGGAGGCAAGAAACAGCTCTCAAAGAAGTTACCGTTACCTCTTCACCTCTCTCTCTCCCTCTTCATATCCCTCTCACTTTTAACAATAAATACAAATTTCAAAGCCTCATCTTAGCTCTCTCATTTGTTAGGGCATCTGTTATACCATGGAGTAAAGCATTGGAGCAAAGTAAAATAAAATTCATGTAAAATAAAAGCTTTTTCAAAGAATTCCTAAATTTTGATCCTTTCTGATATTCCCCTGACTCCAGTTAATAAAAATAGCTACAGTTAATAAAACATTCTATCCACTCCTTTTCAATGCTGCCTATTATTCTTGAATGCTCAAAAGCCCCAGGCTCCCAGCCAGGTCAAAAGGTTTCACAAAACATCCACGAATTATTTCGAAGCAGTGAGACTCCCACAGCATGCCTCCCCGGAAACTGTAAGGCAAGAAAATCCATCCTCTCTTTCTGAACGAAAGTCAGAATTCACAGGAGGAGATATAAAGAAACCACCAGATAAAGGTTTATTCTTATTTTGCACCTTTAGTCTGTAATCCCAGGTACACCCCTCACCTAAGTAGGAGCATTCCTTCCCAGGAGGAGAATCCCAGCGCACTGTCTATGACAATGTATTTTCAACATTTTTTATAACAACCACAAATTCTATTTTTAAAAACAATTCCATTCTTCGATATGCTGGAGGGCATTCATAGTTTTCTCTCCCAAACACTGAGGGGAGAAAATTCTCCCACCTTAGCCCTTTGGTCTTTTCTCTTTCAATCAGACTTTAGCAGGTTCAAGTTGAGCCTGCTAAAAAAGGAGCCTCTGTTCACTCCCCTGTCAAACCAAACCTTTCTGCACAGCCCTTTGGCTTTGCTGGATGTTGTTATAAGACCCAGTCCTTACAAGCAACACAGTATTTCCAGCCTGAGCTCTCCACAATTTGATTCCTCATCCAAAATCTAGTATACTATAAGAGACATACCATGGCTATAAGATTAATGATAGCCATAGGGCCCACTCATCCATCTCACAGGGCCTACACTATGTGTTACTTAGCAGTATGACGTAACCTGGCCTGGGGAGTTCCAACTCTGGCCCAAAGATTACCCAGTCTCTATGATAACAGGTTGCCCTAGAGAAAAGGCCACCTCAGTACAGATGCAACTTTCACAAACTTTAAAACAAAGCTTACCCTTGCAAGAATAGTTTAAACTCCCTTTATGAAATAAATACCTGGTAACTGGCCCAGACAGAATACAGGTATAAGAAAGGGGGAAGGATCCCGCAAACTCTGAGAATGGTATCCAAAGGAAAACCTCCCCTCCTTCAGGGGGTCATCTGACCTCTGACTATATCTGGTCCATGCCACCGTGAGAGTGCTACCAGAAGAAACTGCCTGAACACCAGATGGTGCCTGATTCTTATCTTTGATGCAAATCAGACCAAACAGGGAAAAGTCACCCCTGGGGAAGCTGGTTAACCAGGCCCACCTGACAGCCCCACACATCACATAAAACTGATTCTTTGTGTGTGAATTGCGACTTTAGAGTGATACCCTTAAACCCCAAACTGCCGTATCTGCTAATATACATAATTCCTCCCTGGTTTAGTCCTGACCCACTGGAAGAGTGGGCAGTAGATTCTTCACTGGCATTGCCAACAGCAAAAAGGCTATGAAACGCAAAAGATAACAAGTTGCAGGGAAGAACAACAGAGCTGTGCAAACCACCCTGCTGTGATAGCTGCATTTTAAAACCAAATCAAGTTACTTAGCAAATAGAATCCACACTCTCCCATGAACTCAAAACACTAAATAACTAATTAATATTTTCATTGCTCTGGCTATGATGCCTTTAGCAAGTTTGTGATAGTTTTGCCAGATCAAGTATTCAGAACTATTTGCTTTATAGATTTTTTTAGTCAAATTACTCTTTATCCTGGTCTGAAGAATCCTGAAAGTTGGGGGAAATGGTGGGATATTTTTCTTCTTTGTTGCTAACACATGTTTGTACATAACGATTTTTTCAAAAACAATTTTAAGCCAAGTAAATATTAGGAGCACTACTTCCCAAGTCCAGAACATTTCACATTCATTCATTTACAAGATATTTCTTGAGCACCTGCTTTCTGTCAGGAATGGTACTAGGCTCTATCCTGGAAACTGTAAAACAGACATAGGATGAATTTTTAAATATCTGTCTTTTTGAATGTGTTATTGGTCATCTTTGCCTTGCAAAACAATCTCTTTTATTAGCATAAAGTCTTTTTATAGACATTGCTTTGCTGTCTTATTTATTTGCAAAATTAGAGCTTTGTGAGAGCCTGCACTTCTACTAAGGTTCCTATTAGACTTGGGTTTTTAAGAATTATGATCTTTTATAGCAGCACAATTGAGTCTCAAGGCCTGACTTTTCTACAGCAGTTTCAGTCACAACAAAAACTTTATTATGACAAAAAGCATGCCAAAGTCCTGCTGATGGCAGGTCTAGAGGCAGTGTTCAGTTGACCTCTAAATGCCTTCCTGCTGGCTGTGACCAGGAGCCACAGGAGCTGGTAAATCTCCATGGCAGGTTTTGCAGCTGTGGTCCCTCCCTGACTGTGATGGTTAATACTGAGTGTCAACTTGATCGGATGGAAGGATTCGAAGTAATCTTCCTGGGTGTGTCTGTGAGGGTGATGCCAAAGAGATTAACATTTGAGTCAGTGGGCTGCAAGAAGCACAGCCACCCTCAATCTGGGTAGACACTATCTAATCAGCTGCCAGCAAGGCTGGAATGAAGCAGGCAGGAGAAGATGGAAGAGCAGATTTGCTGTCTTCTGGCCTTCATCTTTCTCTTGTGCTAGATGCTTCCTGCCCTCGAACATCAGATTCCAAGTTCTTCAGCTCTTGGAATCTTGGACTTATATCCATAATTTGCCAGGGACTCTTGGGCCTTTGGCCACAGACTGAAGGCTGCACTGCTGGCTTCCCTACTTTTGAGGTTTTGGGACTCGCACTGATACACCACTGACTTCCTTGGCTCATCGACTTGCAGCCGGCCTATCATGGGACTTACCTAGTGATCATGTAAGTCAGTTCTCCTTAATAAACACCTTTTAATATATACATATATCCTATTAGTTCTGTTCCTCTAGATGACCCTAACTACTACACCCACCATCACTGTTTGCAGGTTCTCTTCCAGGAGAGATATTTGCTGTGACCACCATCCTCTATAACCTCTCCTCTAGTTTCTTCCTCAGGATGATCCAAGACACCAGAGAGCTGAAAATTATCTTCCTTTCACCAAAAGTAAAGGGAGGGGAATTGTTCTCAATTCTCCAAGTACAGCTCAATCTCATTCACTGGGGAATCAGAATTTGACTAAATCATGCCCCAACTTTCCCATCTCATTTCCTTCCTGAGGGAATTCTGGTCAACTGCTCTGCTTACTACCTCCCAAATGGGCCCTAAGCTTTCTCATCATGATTTCTTTACTCAAAACATCCTTCCCACCTACAACACCCTTCAACATTCTAACTTGCGTTTAAACCTAACTAAAACCTCATCCCCTCAAAACAGTTTTTCCTTAACTGATTTAGACTGAAATCATCATACTTACCTTTTCACAAATTATAGCAATTTCATGGCTGAAAGATGTTGAGTGTCTGAATTGGGACAGTGGCAACAGGAATGCACATGCAAGAATGGACTCAAAATCTATAATGGTAGTCAAATAAATGGTCAGGGCTTGGTGGATGTTGGTGGATGTTATTATGGATGCCTCTTGCCAAAACACTGCTTGAGAGTGAGGCTAGCACCACGGAGGGAATATAAGCCTTTCCCCTGCAATTTCTACTAGGCACAATATTTAGAATGGGAGGCAGAACTGACCACTGGTCAAAATTCTTAAGATTTTGTATCTTCCCCAAGGAAGTAGAAAGTAAACAAACATTTTAATAGCACAGCGATCTGTTGCTGACTCTAATTACAGTAATCTTTCATTCTGAAATTACTTTTTTCCTCACTGGTTCTTTCATCACCGACGCCCAATTTGAAATCAAAGATAACTGACGTCACCTCTAAAATTTTCATTACTCGAAGTATGGGAAACAGAGGATGTATGGTTCATGCCCCTTGAGTCACACATGTGCATGTCTCAGTCTGTCTTGCCTGAAATAAATTTGCTACAATCACTGTTTTTACAATATGCTAAAGATATATTACCAAAATAAGCTTGTTCCTCCACAGAGTAAGTAAGCCGAAGGCATTGTGTTCCATCTTTACAATGAAATGCAGATTTCTCATTGAAAGACTAATCTCCAGTTTCAAAAGACTGAACAAAATGGTGCTTAAGAAGAATTATAGCTGGTTAAATATAAGCTGCTAAAAACATCCAGGACAAGAATATTCTATGGGTACCAACGCGTTTTCATCTGCTTATGATTTAAACAAATTCCTTTCAGCAGAAGATCATATCCCAGTATTTTCTTCTGAGATCAGCAAACCAAAATCAGGAAGTATACTGACCCAGAGCCTTCTTTACCTAAATGATCTTATTTCTCTACATTTGTATCAGTAAGAGATTGCCTCATATTAGCATGATTGACCTCTCCTCTGGTCTGAACCTACTCACAACAGAATGGAAGAGAGACCCACAGAGCTCCCCATGCTCCTGGTGGGCCACATATGGTCACATTTGCTCAGCATCTCCTCTCAGACCTCTACTCACTGGCAGATACCAGTCCAAGGTCTGCCTAAAACTAGTGACCCATTCCTTCCTTAGAAGACGTAGGGACCAACTTCAGTGACTTCATCCCTGTCACCTTCACAGCCCCATATAGTTTTCTCTATCTGCCAATCTAACCCCATGTCCTTTCCCTTCACTGCCCTCCCAACCCTTTTCAGGGTCCTCTGGAAGTCATGGTCTGTTAGGAGTAAAAACACTTAGAGGCTGGGTGCAGTGGCTCATGCCTCTAATCCCAGCACTTTGGGAGGCCAAGGCGGGTGGATCATCTGAGGTCAGGAGGAGTTCAAGACCAACCTAGCCAACATGATGAAACCCCGTATCTATTAAAAATACAAAAATTAGCTGGACATGATGGTGGATGCCTGTAATTCCAGTTATTCAGGAGGCTGAGGCGGGAGAATCGCTTGAACCCAGCAGGCAGACATTGCAGTGAACCGAGATCCACCATTGCACTCCAGCCTGGGCGACACAGCAAAACTCTGTCAAAAAAAGAAAAAGAAAAAAAAACCTAGAAACTCAATTTCTCTGAATACATCACCTTCTCACGCCAATGAAAATCTCCAGTAGATCCCAAAGGCACCGTTTCCCCCAGTCACTACACTGGTTGTGTTTTTCCTCTGATAACATTTGTCCTGAAGGAGCGGGGAGCTCTCCTCATTGCCTCTTCCAGACTAACACTCCTGACTCCATCCTGTAAACCCAGTCATACCATCTGATACTTCACATTGTTGTAAGAGTCCACCTTCCAACCTGTTGATGACTCTCATTAAATGAAAGAATGGGTCTTTGCTCACCGTCTTCCTCTCCACTTCTGTAACAATGGGGGGTGGTTAAATAATCACATAGATCTCACACACTTTTGTTCTTTTTGCTGAATTTATCCTATATCCTGCCTCAGCCACTTATTTTCCTGGTCATACCCTGTCTCTTCTCATTGTCAATAACTTCACTCCTCCAAAATATTGGCTTTAAGTGTCGCTCTAATTGCAACCTCTGAGCTTTCCATCTTGATCATTGTTTTTACCACAATTGCAGTAACCTCAGGATATACAAATCTTGGACCTACCACCCTTTCACTTCCCTCCTTCCCCAGTTTAAATTCCCTGGTCCATCTCTAACATCGCCTCGCATATACACTCTCAGCTCTCATCTGCTCATCTTGCCCTTTATGTATGTACTCAGTCAATAAAACCACAATCCTAATTACATTCAGCTGTCCGCCTACTCCACGCCTACACCCAAGCCAATTCTGAAGGCCAGAGGAAATCCCACAATCGTTTGGACTAATCACACTTTAAAATCATGACCACAAACCTTAACAATGTCCTCAACCTTAACCAGGAATTCTGGCATATTGTCCTTGCCAGTTCACTCTCCTGCCCTCTGAGACAAGTTTTTCTCTCACACACTCACTCTTCTTCACTTGAAATTTCAACACGTCCTACACATTGGTCTCTCAACGACATCATATCTTGTTTTACTAAGAAAGGAGGAACATCCCAAAGAGAACTTTCTTACCCTGCAACCAAACCTGGCATCCTCTCTGTTGCTGTGCCTGCACCTCACCTGCCCTCCTATAACAGGGCTTGAACTGTCTGTCCTCCTTTCTAAAGCCAGTCTCTCCATCTGTGCAGTGGATCATGTCCCCTCTTGCCCATATAAGGACTGCAGCACAGCAATTGTCTTCATTCTCTCCTGGTTTGTTACCTGATCACACACCTTCCTCCTTTTCCCATTAATTCCACTATCCATTTCTTGGCTTCCATTCACAATAAAACCACTCAAAACATTGCCATGCTCTCTGCATCCACTTCCTCGCTACTCATTATTTCTTGAACCCCTTCCATTCAGGTTAATATCCCCCCATTTCACTAAAACCATATTTTCAAGGTTGTTAATGACCTCTGCATTGCCAAACTTAATAGTCTTTTCCTAATTTTTGTCTAATTTGACTTCCCAATATCATTTGATTATTTAATTATATCATCATTTGATAATTCCCACTTTTGAGAATATTCTTTCTTGGACTATAGAACATCATATGTGTCTGGTTTTCTTCTTACCTCACTGTCTGTTACTTTCCAATCTCATTTACTGGATTCCTCACGACCACTTGAGGCTCAGCCCTCAGCCCTCTTCTCTATCAGCATTCATATCCCTTAAGTCATCTTATCTCTTCCATTGCTTTCTACACCATCTGTGTGCTGATGGTCCCAAATTTCTATCTCCGTCCCCTGACTTCTCCCATAAACTCCATATATATCCAACTCCCTGTGTGACATCTTCACTTAGATGTCTAATAGGAATCTCTGCAGGTGTACTTCAAAACATACTAAGAATCCCTGCTGTGATGACCAAGAACCATGAGAAGGTTCAATATCAATAGTAATCAGACAGTGACAAACCATAAACACAATGTGATTTTTCCATCACCTCATTATTACCAATTATATTGCTAGGAATATTCACAACCATGTCTTGTGTGCACACTGCACACACTTTTGTTTTTCAACTTGAGATGATGCCAAACTTTTCCAAAATAAATACATATTCTCAGCTGTTTTTGCAATTTTTTATTTTTAACATCACTACTGCCAGTCATTTAAGTTTTGTCATTCTGTTGTGTGTGTGGTGTTATTACATCATCCTTTTAATTTGCATTTTCTTGATTACTGGCAAAGTTGAACACCTTTTCATTACTGACCCAGCAAACTGAACTATGAGATTTAGGATGCAACTTAGGTGCCTAAGCTATAAAGAAAGCCATGGAAGTGATTACCATAAAAATCAGGGGAGTAGTTACCCTTCAGGGGCAAGGAAGGTAAAATCACCAGAAGAGGACATGCAGAGAGTAAGGGGTTTTCTGAGTACTGATGAATGTATTTTTTGTTCTGTGTAGTAGTTACACAGATGTTCACTTTGTGATAAAACACTGGGCTGTAAAGTCTTGTTTTGTACAATTTTCCACATTTGTTGTATTTCACAGTAAAAAAAATTAAATAGAAGGTTAAGTGAAGCAAACAAATACTATTTGAGTACTTACTACATGCTGGGCCATATGACAAATACTAGGGACCCAAAGATTAATGAGAAAGGTTGTTTCCCTCAAGGTCACCATGAATCACGCGATTAATTGGTGGCAGCCAGAATTGCACCTGGAGCACCGAGAACCGGTGAAAGATGTCAAGAAGGAGGGGGATTTGTGGCAGGCCTCGAAATGTGAGTGGTATTGGATAAGCAAAGAAAAGGAGGGGCATGATGGCCATCTTTAGATTTATGACCAGAGCAACTCCCAGTCTACACACACATTGACACTGACACTCAGATGCCCACAGTCACACACACACTCATGGTGTGCATTTGCTGGAGCTGCTGTAACAAAGTACCACAGACTGGGAGGCTTCCCCAACAGAAATGTGCTGTCTCACATAGTTCTGGAGGCCAGAGTCTGAAATCAAGGTGTCGACCAGGTTGGTTCCTTGGAGGCTGTGAGGGAAGGATCTGTTCCAGGCCTCTCTGCTTGGCCTGTACATGGCTGTCTTCTGCTAGTGTCTCTTCACAACCTCTTCCCTCTGTGAGTGGCTCTGTGTCCAAATTTCCCCTTTTATAAAGACAACAGCTTATGGGAGTACAGCCCACCCTAATGTCTCCTTTGAACTTGATTATCTCTACAAATACCTCTCTCCAAACAACGTTGAATTCTAAGGTATTAGGGGCTAAGATTTCAACATAAGAGTTTTAGGGGGACACAATTTTACACATAACACTCAACATATATACGTACTCACAAATGTACACACATCCATGTTCTCCCATACACAGTCACACATACACACACACACAATCTCACAATACACATACGCACACCCCTTTACCCTTTCTCACTCATACCAACGCCCTCTCAGGCAGGCAGGCAGGCACACGGAGGGTCCCGCATCTGCAGGGGTGTTGCTTCTTCCCCCATGCTGCCGCCCACAGCACCCTGTCTCCTTGGGTGGGAATGTGACCCAAGCCAAGGAAAACAGAGTCTCTCACCAAGCATGAGCCAAACTGGAAGTAAAGGAAGACAGCCCCCCACTGTCGGGTGGCAAATTTGGGAAGATATACACTCAGTTGCTACTGCAAACACTGTTCCACTGTAGTACAGGCCAAGGCCTGTCTGCTAGACAACGAGAGAACCACAGGAGAAAAAAAAAAGTGAATCTCGATTCCCACATCCCCGGGCCCCAGCCGTCCATTGGTCAGCTGCACCCTGACTGGCTCACAGTATGGTAACTCCCCTTCCCTGCTCTAGTTTGGTGTAGGTTTCCATCACCTGTAATTCAAAGAGGCCAGAGCTTTGCAGTGGAAGTCTAGGAAGCCTGAAGAGACCATGAAGATACAGGGTGAGGGATCAAAATGAACTTGTCACCATGTCTGATGAAAAGCCTTCTCTTTTCTTTTGTTCCATTTTGTTTCACTGTCACAGTTGTATACTGTTCTCCAGCCACACCACTTTCTTTCAGCACTTCCCCAACCTCTCTACCCACGGCAAACTTTAAAATCCTCCCTGCTCCTTAAAGATCTCTGTTTATATGTTAAGTCTGTCCAAAAAACATTTCCTGACCACCCTAGGAAAGGCGTTTGCTCTCATAGTACCTTCTAACTCAGAACTTTAATTGCTTTCTTCATAGTCCTTTATCACAGTTGGCAATTATTTTATTTGTATACTATTTACTTAAGTTTATCTCTCTTCCCCATTCTACTCTAAGCCTGCTAAGGACAGAAACTGGGTGTGTATGTTCCCCATTTTATCCCCCCAAGCCCAGCACCCAGTGTGGCACTGATGGCTGATGCAAGAAAGTCAGGAAGGAAAGAGACAGACAACGAGAGAGGCTGATGGGTTCTCCATCCCGCAGTAACTTCCCAGCTGTGCTCTCTAAAATCCCGGCATTCTGAGAAGACTGTTTCACTGGCAATTTCACCCTAGACTTCTGTACCTCTTGCTCACTGAATGCCATGCTGTTTTACCTCCTGGGTGATTCTTCTCTGTTAGTCTCCCAGGCCGCACACCCACAGGAATGCCCCTGCTGCGTGACCTGCTTGCTTTAACGGCGGGGCAGCTGTGCCTCTTATTTTTAGCGTGCTCACAGGTGTCGCGTATTACCTTGTTTTGTTTTTAGCCAATGACAAAAACATGTTAAGAATTCTTAAGTGACTGTAACAAATGGTAATACTCCCCCACCTTCATTTTTGTAATTTCTTTACCCCAAAGGCTTTCCTCCGAAGGTATGCCATAGGCAATGCTGGATTTCTGGGGACAGAGCAGTGAAGAGCAGTATCATTCTCAAGCACTGAGACATGCAGGCAACTTTCTGTCTGGAGAGCCCTCTTTGGGGCCAACGATACAGGAGTACTTGAAAGTCTCTATTCACAGAATCCTGTTTGAAAAAAAAAAAAAAAAATTCTGTTATTTGTTGACTTGTTTTTTGTTTTTTGGGTTTTGTTTTTGTTTTTGTTTTTTTGAGACAGGCTCTCGCTCGGTCACCCAGGCTACAATGCAATGGTGCCATCACAGCTCACTGCAGCCTCAACCTCCCAGCTGAAGCGATCCTTCCACCTGAGCCTCCCAAGTAGCTGGGATTACAGATGCTGGCTACCACACCTGGCTAATCTTTGTATTTTTCACAGAGACCAAGTCTCACTATGTTGCCTAGACTGGTCTCTAACTTCTGGATTCCAGTGATCTGCCCACCTCAGCCTCCCAAAGTGCTGAGATTACAGGTGTGAGCCACCGCACCCAGCCAAAAAACCTTTCCAAAGTAAAACACGTGAAAGAAATGACTATGGTTTATTAAGAGAGTCTTAGAAACCAAAGCTTTCATTTACCACAATGACTAGCCCAGGGGAAAAAAAGAGTTTACTGTGGTGTTTGTAAGGTGCCTGAAAACCACGTTTCCTCCTCCCTTTCCTTTCAGATACTCAATCTCTGGGAAACCCAATTGACAAGTTTCTGGCAATTCAACACCATGTAGTATCACACGTCAGAAATCGGTATGGAATGTTATACTCACTTTTCCCGTAACTTCTTACAGCCTTTAAATTGTCATCTCTCTAACTACATTTCTTCAAACAATATTGCCATTTGAGTGGTATCAATCAGACAGGATTGCCCTTTGATGTCAAAACTCTCAGTCAGCCCACGTGAATAAATTCTGATTACTTCTGTATTCTGGAAAGAAAATGTATTTTTTCAGATCACGGTCATGAGCTGTGAGTGAACATTTAATAAAAAATAATATTGACTTCTCATCTGTAGGTGTCTGGTGCTAAATTTAGCGTCTTTTGCTAACAGAACCACCCTAGGCCTAGCTCCTTTTTAACCATGGCCTTAACACTCCACCGCTTTGCCTAATTCCTAATTCTAAGCAACTCCCATGGCCTAGTTTGTTTTGTTGATTTAAAAAATGCACCAGTTTAAACTTCACATTTCAGGTTTGATTGCTGTGGGACAAACTGGCTCATAAATCTTTGCTCGGCTACTAGTAACTAGGGAGAAGTCGCTTTCTTCAGTAAACATCCCCTGCTTCTCAGTAATAGGGTGCCTTCCATCACCCAGAGGTTTTTTCCTTTTAATTGAGTGTTTGTTGAAGCATGACTCTGAGATAGGAGGCCTATTCAGGAACAGAAATTGCAGCCCGAAGTGCCCATTACTTACCTGAGACAGGGCCTGAGACCAGCTGCACCTTGCAGAGCCTGGACGCCGGGGCGTGTGGATTCGGGCTGCTGGGCCGATTAGCGACATTGCCAAAAATGACAGGGATGCAGGGAGATCAGGGGAGCCTAGGTCTTGGTATTCTCTCCATCACCTGCAAACCTGAGGGATAATAATAATAATAATAAAGTAGGCACTCCATCTTTGCTCCCTCCTCCCCACCAAAAAAAAAGCCTCTCCCCAAAATGGAAAATTCAACTTCTCTGCACACCAGAAACACACATCTGTGTTTCCCCTTTTTTTTTGTTTTGTTTTGTTTTCTTCTCTAGTAGTCAGAAGTCTGCTTCCAAAGCTTCCCCTACCATCCTGATCTGAAAGGAGAAGAGAGCCAACATCTTTTCAATCTCCATTTTGAGCCAGACATTATATTAGCTGCTTCAGTATATCATTTCCTTAATTCTTCCAACAGGGCAATTAACTTGGTCCGCGTGTTATGGACAGCTACTGGGAAGACCTTTGCTCTGTCTTAGCTGTCCCAGTCCTGATCTCATGGGCCCCATTTTTCCTAGCCCAGAGTTCTTCTTACACATCAATATGGATGAGGTTTTACTTTGAACTGTTCATTCTTCCAAGAGTGACAAATGTCAGATTAAACTGCAAAACTCCCCAACTTCACATTCACTGCATTCACCTCCAATCAATAAATGCGTTCTGGTGCTTCCCAGCAGGAAGACAGTCTTCATTATGGCCCGCCTTGGCAATGTGGGGAACTGCTCCTCCCAGCCCCTCAGAGCTTACACTATTTTGCACATACCCTTCTCACCCCTGATGTGAAGCACTATAGTGTCTGCAAATGTGATTTATTTGAATTCTAGCAGAAACATTTGTGGTACGTCTGGGTGGTCCTCTGTCTTGAGCTGAACCTCGCAATGCTACAGAAATGGGTTATTACTGATACCTGGAAATAGCTACAGCTTCTTTCTTGGCTGGGATAAATTACAGTGTGACCTCTCCGTGGTATCCAGTATGTGGTGAGCCCTTCGCCTTCAGACAAAATGGCGCTAACATCACAAATATCTGTCCTGCAGAAATACTTGAAGTTTGCCGTCCCCTGTATTCTCTAACATAAACAAGCCTCTGCTTTGATCCTTCTCTTTGCCCTGTTCCTGTACACACCCCTTCTCTGTTGCTTGGCTCCCATTACCCTCCCCTAACTGAAAGTCCCTCTGCTTCCTTACTATGAGCTATCTATTCTTCGATAAATAACTTGAAGCTCTCCACGGAAGGGGACTGACTGCTGAGCTGGGTTTTCAGAAATGAACAGAGTGAGCTGGAGAACAGAATGTGCAGAGTTACTGCAGGCAGGAGAAATGCGTGCACAGGAACAAAACACATTCTATTAATATTTGGGAACACTCTGATCTGGGATTGTCTGTCTATGAGAAGCAGACACCAGCTCTAAGAAGCTCATGCTTAAAAGCCATTAGTATTGAAGGGAAATAGTATGGGAGTCCAATTTCAGGTAGTAAGGCCAAGAACTAGCACCACACAACCTCCCATGTCCACTTTAACCCGGGAACGCCTTGTCCCTTCTTTCTTGGTACTCTCTTCTTTATTCTTCACTGTCCATTCTCACACTGTGAGGGACTTTATGGATTGGGCTACCTGGAAATGGCATTAGCCCTAATTTCACAGCCTTAACACTTCCACCTCTCCTAGTTCAAACTACATAGAGGAAGGTCATGTGATTCGTTTGGCTCAGGTCAGGTGATCACTTCTGGCCCAATCAGCTGTGGCCAGAAGAGTCCACTGTGAGCATGGCATTTGGACCTGTCTCTTCAGCAGCTACTGTGGTTGGAAGGCACCTCCTAACACAAAAAAAGTAGGCTGAGCTGGCAACGTGTGTCTGGACAAGAGAACCCTCAGCAGCTCAGTATTTCTGAAACTTAAAGAACAAAGCAAAGAATAGTGGAAATGAAATCTTGTTCTTTGCTGGCTGATGAGTGCCCCTAGACATGGCTCTATAAATTGTTGATTAGGTCATTTTAAAATATATATTTATGTGCTTTCAACATTTTTTAAAAATTAGATTTTACTAACCTTTTTCTCCCATTACTTAAAAACATTTTCAACTGTTGATATCATAGGTGAGAGAAATACTTCAGTCAAGCCTTTCTCCTCAAGCGGTTCCCAATGACTCTACCAAGTCCTCTTTCCCTGTTCAAGATAGTTAGATTCTATGCCAAATACCTAACAATTCCCCTGCAGTCTTTTTTCTTTCTTTCTTTTTTTTTTTTTTTTTTTGTACCATGGATTCTGGCATTGGTTTATATAGTATTTATTTTCCAAACTAGATTATAAGCTTTTGAACATAAAAACCTGCTGTTTCTATATTCTTGCTTCTATATTTCCTTGATTGTCATATATACTTATTGGAGATGGACTATCTGGATATCTATCATGATGGACTTCAACACTATATTACAATATAATAAGTAACTCTTACGACATGTATTGGTTGTGACTCTTTTGGTCATGAATTGCAGAAACCAACCTAAACTAGCTTAGGCGACAAATGGGAATATATTGGAAAGTTATTAGGTACTATCACATCTAAACCGTGGGAAGGGCAGAGAGATAACTGGACAAAAGGGCAAGAGGATTCAGAGACTCAAAAGGAAAATCTGTCTCTCTTCCTGCCCCCATTTCTTTTCTTTCCTGTCGTCCTCCTTCCTGCCCATCTCCTTTTTTCATCTTTACTTTCTCTCACTTTTAGACTGGGTTCTCTTGATGGTTTCTAAGTTTAATATCTTACATATTCCACTGCTAGAGAGAAACTGTCTTTCTTGGTTAGAATTTTAAAATTCTATTTGGTTGGCTCAGCTTGGGTCAGTGAACCACCCCGAATCAATAAAGTATATGTGGGAGTGGGGTTTAGAGATGGACTTTAAAAACATGGCTTTGCCTGCTGAATCTACAAGAATGGAGAAAAGCAGTTCCCAGAATAAAATGTGTTTAAGTAAAGGTAATACTAATTACTGCAAATGGATAAATCCCTAGCTCTCTGTGGCTTAACATAGTCAAAATTTATTTTTCACTCATGACACAGTCCTGATCAGGTGGCTCGTCTCCACGTGATGCCCAGGAGGAAGAGAAAACAGGTTTTGGTGGACATGTACAGTCTCTGTCACAGAGGCATGCTGTCCCCTAATGAAGAGAATGGAGGAAAGGGAGTTCTTGGTCTCCCAAACATTAGATGCCCATTATGCCAGACATAATACATCTGCAAATAACACAATCACCCGGGAACAATCATGAAAAGAACGCTACAGACAAACAAAAAAGTAGCGGATATAAAAATGTATTTGTTTCCATAATGCAAAACAAATTTGAACATGAAATTATAAAGAACCTCAAAAAACGTGCTAATAACTCAAAAACAGGAATCGTGGGGTTTTAAGAAACTGTTTCTTTACATTTCATTCATTCAGAGGGACCGTCCTGAGTGCTGTCCTTGTTTCATGAGATTCTGGTCTAACAAAGTACTAGGTTCTTGCATCCTCCCCCACTACCCCAGAGAATGATAAAATTGTTTTATTTGGAGGCATGTTCTCTCCAAAGGCTTTTTGATTTAGTGCCAGAGATTACAGTACACTAATACAGTCAAAGCCAGAATCAAGACCTTCCTTCGTTCCAGTTCCTTGGTGGCAGGCTTAAATACGCCTCCTCATAGGATCTTTATTTGCCACAAAGAGACTGCAGCTGGTTCCTTCCATTTTCCAGGCCTACTCTCATCATTTCAACTAAACAGACTCCTGGAACAATGCATACTGCTGTCATGATCAGTCTCTTTTAGTTATCTCCAGGTCAGATAGATGCCTTCTCCAACTCTCACTTGCAGGTTTCCATGATGCCTTTGTGCCCTGTTCCCATTCATCCTCCTCCTTTCCTTCTCCTTATGGAAGAGCAAATAGCTGTACCATTTCTTCATGTTACTGGCTGAGAATCCACTCTATACCCCAGCCAGCCAGGTTCCTCTGACTGCCTTTATCACCTTCATTATCTTAAACATTATAGCAAAGTAATTGTTAGGAGAGTCCTTGCAGGGGAGGGTGAGTAAACAAAGTAATTATAGCGGAAGTTAAAAATTGTAGGACAGAGAGAAAATCTACCTATGTACAATGACAGGTCCCAGGAAGTTTTCAAGACTGATGAATAGACACAAACATTTGCAATTTAGAAAAAAAAAATGCGCGTCAAACCTTTAAGCTTATGAAAGCATCCCAAGTCACTGCGTCTTAGTCATAGTTCACTGCTAGGACTCTTAAACTCTGAGCCCAACCTGAAGTAGGGCACAATAGGTGTTAAGCAGAGTTCCTCCTGGAATCCTCTACGTTCTCACAATGCCTTTATGAAAGTACCTGCCAGATATATCATCCACTTGCCTCTCCTTCATTGGAAACATTGAAGCATGGTAAAGGTGGAGTTAACCACCTGCCACGTGACAGAGTAGCAGCGAGAGTTCAGGGAATAAAACTTGGGATTTCATCCCTGGGTGCCTACCTTAGCATACAGCCATTCTGCTGCACATGTTTTTCATAATGTACCTCCGAGGGTTTGAATTATTGCTGGGTTTTGCTTTTTTAGGTGGATAGGGAGAATTCAGGTGGAGAAGACTAGTAAAATGCAAGAAGTTAAAGCATTATTGGTATAACAAATAGAGAATGTTTTGTTCCAGTCGAAAGAGCTCCAATATTTCATCCCAAAGTCATCTTCTGGGAAAACCGAAATGTAAGGAGGCTGACACATACTGAATAAGATTTAGTAGGCACATTTCCAGGGTATGCACAGAGCCTGAGTTTTGCTGATTTTACACTTCCTCTTTAACCTTAGTTCTACCTGCGCAAATATCTACAGTGTCTCATGCTAGCGAACTTTCAGGGCAATGTAGTCAATAGAGCACAACATTTTTATTCTACATTAGTTTCTCTTTTCAGATGCTTATATTCGCAAGGCATACTCCCTGATCACAGTCAACTTTCTCTTTTAAAATCACATTATGCAAAAAACAGTTTCCAGGATAGTTTTCCCATACAAAATAAAACCTGAGGAAAAATGCCCAGATATTAATAATGATTGCTACAAGATGGTTATTATGAGTGATTCTGAAATCTCTGCTATGAATTCATACTACTTTTTAAATCAGAAATGGAAAGATAAAATTAAAACCCCTAACTGTTTTAAAGGTTTAAAGACACACTGTGCAGCTCCACGTGAGTCCATGTCACCTCTAGAGGGCAAGGCAAAGCCCTTGAGTGAAAGTGCGGAGCAGCTGAACTCTTTCAGCTGCTTTCTGAAGCTGTGACCAAGAGGCAGCGTGGTCCAGTGGTCAACCTGAGCACCCGGTTCTCAGTCCCACAACAGTTGCTCTGTTGTTTGATCTTGAGCTCAATACATCAGGCCTTAGTGCTGCAGATGTCTCATTTCTCATCTGTAAACTGGGGCAATTAAGCATAATACCTACTTATAGGGTTCTATGAATCATAAGAATTAAGTGAGGTGATATAAAAAAATCCAGAGCACTGTCCGGTACATGCTAATAACTCAATAAACACTAGGTATTGTATCAGCCAAGATCCAATCAGAAAGAAGGTACTACTCTAGATTTTTTTTTTTTTCTTTTTCAACTGTTATTTTAGATTCATGAGGCGCATGTGCAATTTGGTAACTGGGTATATTGTATGATGCTGAGGTTTGGGGTACATATGATTCCTTTACTCAGGTACTGAGCATAATATTCAACAGTTCGTTTTTCAAGCCTTGTCACCCTCCCTGGCTACTCTAGTAGTCTCTAATGTCTGTTGTTGCCATCTTTATGTCCATGAGTACCTGATGTTTAGCTCCCACTTATAAGTGAGAAAATGCAGTATTTGGTTTTCTGTTCCTGTGTTAATTCACTTAGGATAATGGCCCCCAGCTGCATTCATGTTGCTGCAAAGGACATGATTTCATCCTTGTTTATGGCTGCATAGTATTCCACAGTGTATATGTACATCGTTTTCTTTGTCCAAACCACCACTGATGGGCACCTAGATTGATTCCATGCCTTTCTATTGTGAGTAGTGCTGTGATGAACATGTGGGTGCATGTGTCTTCTTCGTAGAATGTTTTGTTTGCTTTTGAATATATACCCAGTAATGGGATTCCTGGGTCAAACAGTAGTTCTGTTTTAAGCTCTTTGAGAAATCTTCAAACTGCTTTACATAGTGGCTAAACTAATTTACATTCTCATCAACAGGGTATGTGTTCCCTTTTCTCTACAACCTCGCCAACATCTGTTGTTGTTTTTTTGACTTTTTTATAGTAACCATTCAGACTGGTGTGAGATGGTATCTCATTGTGGTTCTGATTTTCATTTCTCTGACGATTAGTGATGATGATTTTTTTTTCATGTTTGTTGGCCATTTGTATGTCTTCTTTTGAAAGTACCTGTCCATGTCTTTTGCCTATTTTTTAATGAGGTTGTTTTTTGCTTATTCAATTATAATTATTTAGGTTACTTCTAGATTCTGGAGATCAGACCTTTGTCGGATGCATAGTTTACAAATATTTTCTCCCATTCTGTAGGCTGTCTATTTGCTCTGTTGGTAATTTCTTTTGCTGTGCAGCAGCTCTTTAGTTTAATTGAGTCCCACTTGTCAATTTTTGTTTTTGTTGCAATTACCTTTGAGGACTTAGTCATAAATTCTTTCCCAAAGCCCATGTTCAGAATGGTGTTTCCTAGGTTATCTTCTAGGATTCTTATAGTTTAAGGTTTTACATTTAAATCTTTAATCCATCTTGAGTTAATTTTTGTGTACGGTGAAAGGTAGGTGTCCAGTTTTATTCTGCATATGGCTAGCTAGTTATCCCAGTACCACTTATTGAATAAGGAGTCCTCTCCCCATTGCTTATTTAATAGAGGGAATTGATTATACAGATAATGGAAGAGATTAGGAGTCAACAGAGAAGGGCAGGGAAGCAACTCAGAGATTAGCAACAACCAGGAAGCTAACACCACCCCTAAATTGGAGGGACAAAGGGAAGAGGCGGAACCACCTGGCAGAACCTGGAACCATGATGGGTCTGTTGAGTGAGAACTGAAGCCATGGCAGAGACTCGGTTGCTGCCAGAGGAGCTGCCCAAAGAAGAAAGACAGGAGAGATGCCCTGGACCCCCTCCTCCTGCCCTCTAGTCTTTTGCCAATGCCACTCATTAGCCAAACCTCTTTTCAAACTGAAAGAGAAGGGAGCCTGGGAAACGTAGTTCCCTGCAACAGACAGCAAGGCAGAGAAGAGCAGGGAATGGAGTGGAGAGCAAATGCGCAAATAACTGGCATAACCATTATCCTTATTTTCCAAGAAGTATCTCTTTAAAGGAACTTTGCATTTGCCTAAAGGCATATTAAGCAGTTTTTCATAATGTCACTCTTCGTAGCTTCCTCCTAAGCAAAGTTTGAGAATTTTTGCAGCCCAAGGTTCAAGTCTAGTGACTATCACCAAGCAAAAGGTGTATCTTCCATCCCCATGTGAGACCCATGCCTCTATTTCTTTGACATGCTGTAAGTGAAGTGCACTGAGTCTCTCTCCTGAGTGTTCATCACAAGCTTCTAATTTCTCCATGCCCCCCACAGCATGCATAGCATAGACATTCTTATGCATACTCGAGCTTTCTGTACTTCAGTCTCCATATCTGTGACACGAAATGCTAATACCTACTATACCCTGAAGCCCAACCTTTTCTAAAAGCACCTTATAAACTGTAAAGCACTTTACACAAATGACTTGTCATTACCTTTTGATTTCTGGCCTGATGCTCTTTTTGCTACCCCATGCCAGTCCTCTTCCAGAAACAACTAATGATTCTGACATGTTAAAAGACATCATGAACCTGTGTACAAAAAAAAGTGACTGCCAAATATAATAGCTTCTGCTAAATTTCAGATGTGGTCCCAAATCAAATCAGCCTTAGGGCAATGCTGACATAGAAAATGAACTTGTTCACATGTTAGAGCTTTTAGCCAGGCTTCCCTACACAACTACAGTCTTGTTTGGGATCATCTTCCAAAATATAACAACTGATGCAAGTAAAAGCATATTTAAGCACATTTTACTATCTCAAAAGCACGTTTAGGCACATTTTAAAACACAAGATATTGGACAAACAGAAAATCTGGCCAATCCTAAAAGAGAACCACAAACAGCTTCCCTCTTATGGAATGGCTGCTCTGTGGCAGGCCCTGTGCAAGGCACTTTACAGACCTCATCCTGCAAGATCAGTGTTATTAGTCTCATTTTCTTAATGGGAAACTGAGGTTCAGAGGTCCAAAGCACCATTCTCGAGGCCATGCAGCCAGTAATCAGCAGAGTTAAAAGTTGGACCAACAACGTTCTGCCAAACGTCTTTCTACTGCATAATACTGCATCCCACAGGAGAATGTGTGTTTCTTCATTTCCCTTTTGGCTGCTCCAAACACATGCTATGACCCTGGCAGCTCAATCCCGCACCATGTGGCCCACACCTGGCAGGAGCTCCAAGCAGGCTTACCTTGTTTATAGAAAACACTGGCATGACAGTGCATCCCTCAGATCTCTGCTGGCAAGGTTCAAAATTGAGCAATAGGTCCAGCGTCTGCTCTCTGTAATCTATAACCACATTCACATGGAGGCCTCACTTTCTACCACTTGCTGCCAGTCAACAGCTGACCACAGCAGGAACATTAAGGCAGCGCCATCCCTGGAAAATAGTAGATTCTTCTGACAGGCACTTTCGACTCTCCTTCAGCTTAAGACTCTTCCATCCAGCTTTATTTCCTTCCCTCTCTTATTCACAAGGTCCAGACCTACATCATAGTCTGATGGCTGTTCTCACTTCCTACATTCCCTCATAGGCATTTCCTCTAATAAATCTCTTGTCTGTCTAAGCCAGCCTGGGCGTCTCCTCCTGAGAGCACCCAGACTAAACAGCATCTCCTACCGTGTCCTTGTTCTTTCTCCTCACCTTCTATCTCCTGGTCTCAAGTTTCAGGTTGCAGGGCCCCAGCACCCAGCTGCAGTCTTAGTGGACCTGGCCAATCAATCTATTCCACCCACACCACTACTACTAGCCTCCAAATCAGAGGTGGGACTAAACTTTTTCCCTATTTTTAACACCTCCCACTTCCATACCTTTTTGCTGCTTGAATGTCTGCTTATTGGGGAAGAAAAAAATGTTATAAACCTCTTGCCTCTAGGGTGTAAATATTAGTAGTTTAATGGGCTTTCTCTCCAGGGAGTCTGCATTTTAAAGAGGTCAGATAAGGAGGACCATCCCTTGACCTAAAGAAATGAATAAATTTACAAATCTTTCTTGAGTACCCACATCAGGGAGCTCAAGACAAGTTGGATTCAAATTTAAAGAGTAGAGCTCCTGAGTGGGATTTAAACAGTGCTGCCCCTTGCCTGGAGAAATCTTTTCTCAGAGCAACTACACTGCTCAATAACACTGAAGGTAATCCCGAATAAAGCCTTCCCTACCCTAAACATGCCATTCTTTTTAAGAGTGACCTGGAAATGCTCTTCTTCATGTGATGATAGAAGGGTTTCAATTCAACTTGCTGTGGCCTGGGTAGAGGAGGCCACTCAAAATCCAGCAGGTGGGGGAAGAGTTCCTTGATGAGTTTAACCTGGTCTTCTACCACCTTCTCTCAAGTTACAGCCTCTTACCGTAATTACAAACAAGCCAGGAACTCTGTGGTGGCATGTATTATCACAGAGGTTACTCCCTCCTGGGCCTTACAAAACATTGGCCAGATGTTTCTTGGGCACTGAGCTCCTTGGGCAAGGTGATTTATTTACATGGGTTTGCTCCCCTATACATAAAAATTAAGTAGTAGCACTTGGGAGATACTCCTCCATCTTCCTATAAAAGCCAAGAGTGGAGAATAAGGTACTATCTTCAAAGTACTTGATAAAGTAGTTCCCCCTTATCTTCCGGGGATACGTTCCAAGACCCCTGTTGGATGACTGAAACCTGGATAGTACCAAACCCTATAGAAGTACCTTTTTTCTACACATAAATATCTATGATAAAGTTTAATTTATTAATTAGGCACAGTAAGAGATTAACAACAATAACTAATAAGATAGAACAATTATGACAATATGCCAGCATCACTACTCTTGCACTTGGAGCCATTATTAAGTAAAACAAGGGTGACTTGAACACAAGCACTGCCATGCTACCTAGACACTCTATCGACCTAATAACCAAAACAGCTACTAAGTGACTAGCAGGTGGCAGGTATAGGGTGTAAACCTGAACAAAGGAATGGTTCACATTCCAGGCAGGACAGAGAAGGACAGCATGAGATTTCAGAACAGCACACAATTAAAAACTTACAAATTATTTATCTCTGGAATTTTCCATTTAATATTTTCAGACTTCAGTAGACAGCAGATAACTGAAACCACAAAAGGCAAAACTGAGGATAAACGGGAACTGCTGTATATAATAAAGTCAATAATTTCTTATTGTCAGCTGGAAGGTGTTATGAGTGCTCAAATGTTAAAGTAAAAACCTCCAAGCATTTAATAGAGGGAATAATTAGTCAATCATTCAAATGAGTGTGCTCAGTTTGTAGCCTCCAATTCAAGCATATTACATACACTCAAATCTGTCATTTTGCACTCAAAAAAACCCTCACAGATGTATACACACATACACACACACGCTTAAGCAACAAGAAAGTTAACCTTGTAATGCAAAGTTAATGCATCATTACTTTTCTGCATTTTAAGCACAAAAGTCTAAAAATGTGCAGTTACTATAAGCCATGGTCTTTGACTCCATGCCAACTAGCACAGTCTGGCAGATAGCACTCCCAAGTTTGTTGTTGTTGTTGTTGTTGTTGTTGTTGTTGCTTTTTGAGACGGAGTCTCGCTCTGTCGCCCAGGCTGGAGTGCAGCGGCAAGATCTCAGCTCACTGCAAGCTCCGCCTCCCAGGTTCACGCCATTCTCCTGCCTCAGCCTCCCGAGTAGCTGGGACTACAGGCGCCCGCCACCACGCTGGGCTAATTTTTTTTTGTATTTTTAGTAGAGACGGGGTTTCACCGTGTGTGCCAGGATGGTCACGATCTCCTGACCTCGTGATCCACATGCCTCGGCCTCCCCAAGTGCTGGGATTACAGGCGTGAGCCACCGCGCCCGGTCTAGCACTCCCAAATTATTAATACACAGATGTGCTTCCACTTTGGTCACCGACTTAACATATGACACTAAAAAGGCACTTATCCAAACCGTGCCTGCATTTTCCCATATATAGAAGCAAAACAAGACATTCAAGTAATTTCAGGTTTCCCAGTAGCTTCATAGGAAGGTCATAGATATTCATGAGTGTAGCTCATAACTCTTCCTAACCCCCAGAACAAAATCCCACTGCTAAGCAAAGGCATTCCAAAACCTTAGGAATGCTGTGACTTCTGAGATAATTCACCCACCAGAGTCAGACTGCTTAAGAACATTGGATGGGTGGATAAGGAACATCTCAACCAGGAGAGAAGGAACGGAGCCAACAAAGGGCTGCATCTGGTGACCTTGTCCCTCCCAGTGGTGGAACCCAGGGCTGCTGCAGCCAGAAGTCCCTAACAGTGATAAGCAGCCTTATTCAAAGGCAGAGAGACTGTACCTTCTTTCCCCCTAGAACCGTTACTCTTCACAGATATACAGAAAGTTCCTCCAGTGGCACAAGGTACAGTTCTATGCCACAGGTGTTTCTTTTGTACACGGAATCACCTCCTCATGGAGTCATCTCTGATCAGACCTGTCCATCCTCCCGTTCCCATTCTCTCTATGCTTCCATAATATTTTTCATACTGTGCTATAAATACTGCTATGTTTGTGTGTCTTCCTGATAGTTGATTTCCTTGAGAGGAGAGGGTTATGATGTCTTTAATAAGGGCCTAGCCAAGTTCCTGGCACATAGTAAGTGTTCAGTAAATTTCTAATGAATAAGTGAATGAGTGAGATTACAAAGGACAATCAAGCACAGTTGTGCCCTTAAACAGCTAATAATCCCATGAAGGTTGATAAGACTAGAAACCAAACATTTACGACAAAATAGAATATAAGAAGGTGTGACCAAATTCTATAGGAATTTAAATGAGGAAATCATCTCAACAGTGAAGAAAAAGGACTTTAAACAAGGTATTAAATAGGGAATGACATCTAAGAAGAGGCAGGGCCTCCACAGTCTGTATAATAACCCCCAAAGCCCCTCTGACCTTGTCTCCTACCAAATCCCTGGCTCCCTCTCCAGCAGCCACAACAGCCTCTTCTTATAATCTCCAACTCACCAGCAAATCTCTACCTCAGGGCCTTTGTACGTGATACTCCCTCTGTCTGGAATGCTCTTCTGCCAGATATTCACGTGGTGAACTCCCTCACCATCGTCACATCTTTGCTTAAACATTACCTGCTCAATGAGGCTTACTCTAACCACTCCATGCTAAATTGCAACCCACTAACCCCCACCAAAGTTGCCAATTGCTCTTACCCTGCTCTGGGCTCTCTTGTTTGCTTTTTAATAATAGATCTTATCTAACATGCATTAAAGGCATTTTTTAGACTAATTAATTGTAAAGTCCAGTCCAAGTTTTATTTCAAACTCACCACAAGAAAAAGGGCTCCTGAGAACACCAATTCTGAGGTGTCTCTCTTGTTAGACATGTTTCTAGAAGGAGGGAAAGTGGTTAGATAACATTGTTAGACTAGGTACAATAAAGGAATGTCTGGTTAGAAGTTATTAGGCCTGTCACAAGACAGATGATTAGCTGGGCAGATAAATTTAACTTCCCAAAAGGGAATCTTAATCTCATTCAAGTTCAATGATGTAACTAGTGTATTTGACACTCAGAGCAGATCATTTTTTCTCTCTCCTCCTTAAAACAGAATTAGTTTTAGGAATAATCACAAAATTAATAATAAAAATGGCCAGAAAAGAATCAGAGACAGTGAAATTTTTCTGTAATTGAATTACACATTCATAGCTTGCTAGGACTGAAATTTAACAATGAACAAAAAATTAAAATAAATGTTATAGCACAAAAAAGGAAACAAAGCAGTGGATCAAAAATTTTCATCTCATTCATGGGGAGAAAACTTACATCTACATATTGTTTGCCTCAGAAATGTACAACACTGCCATTTAATGTTAAATATTTAATTATTAAATAATTACATAAGACTTGTTTTAAAACAAATTTCTATTTCAGTGGTATTATTCAAATTTAGTATATATCTTCTGTATGAACTAAAATTTTTACTTTCCAAACAAAAATATGATACTTGGCAATTCTCACTTTCATTTTTTTTAATTGCAAACAAATAAACATGCAGAATAATGGTGGTTATGTAGTGGCCATATAGAATAACAGAATTGAGCCAACCACTAGTGGCTCATACCTAGAATCCCAGCACTTTGGGAGGCCAAGGCGGACAGATCACTTGAGGTCAGGAGTTCAAGATCAGCCTGGCCAACATGGTGAAAACCCATCTCTACTAAAAATACAAAAACATTAGCCGGGCCTGGTGCTGTGCACCTGTAATGTCAGCTACTCAGGAGCCTGAGACAGGAGAATTGCTTGAACCCAGGAGGCGGAGGTTGCAGTGAGCTGAGATCGCACCACTGCACTCCAGCCTGGGTGACAGAGCGAGACTCCGTCTCAAAAAAGAAAAAAAAAATGACAGAATTGATATAGCCCAACTTCAGTTTCTGTGTCTCTATAATTACACTGCTATTGTTGTTTATGTCAAAACTAGTGTTTAAACTCAAGCACATATACTAACCCAGGGATAGGAGACACATTCTATTCCTGAAGCAAGCACTAGTGATTCTGAATGTGTGCGTGAAGGGCAGGTGTGGAGGGAGGGCCTTTATAACTAAGAGTTGTCTGAATTAATTTTGATGTAGAATAAAGTGTTTATTAAAGAACAGATAATAAAAAGGTGCTAATTTGAAGTGTACGTGTATATTAAAACGTAAGAGTAACCATAATAATTGTTTAAGACTTAGACCAACAAAAGAAAAGGAAATGAATGAATTTCCTTTATCAATGAAGTTGTCACTGGTTCATGGTGACAATAACAAGCAGACCACTTTTTGTTGGTTGTGTTGCTGTTTGGTAACTCCCTGCAGACAGCACACTCCTCATTGCTTGTGCCTGGCGGCCCATTGTCCCACCCTTGGTAGGCTTCCGCTATAATCTGACAGCATTTTATTGAAACATTTTTTTCAGAAATCTACCAATTCTGGCTTGGGATCATTTTCTTTCTCATATAACACATAGTTAATTATTTCATTGGTTGTTTAACTCCTCCTTAAGGGCAGGGGTACATGTCGATTTTACACTCTGTTATCCCAAACACCTAGAACCGTGGCACATAGGAAGTGTTTATTAAACTGAAAATTTCTCAACTAATTCTCAACTATCATTACTTTATGGAGAGAATCTCATCTACCTAAATTAACTATAGTTCTCTCCCAAGACCTATGCTAAAGATCCAGCAAACTGCTTCCTCAGTGTTCAGAGTATCAGAACTGAGAATCCCTTCCCCGTCCCCACAAGCCCCATGTCCCCTCCAGACTCATGGGTGTGTGACACAGACTCAGACTGCGTCAGCTGATTCTCCAAGTCTGTTCTGAGGACCCTAATTCTGAAGAATAATAATAGCTGTCTGGTAAAAGGAAGAAGAGGGGAAGATACCCTGTTATTAAATTATTTTAGGAAATTTTTCATTAACAAAATTAAGGAAGACTTATTTGGGTTTTTTTTTTTTCACTACAACAATTATCAGGGTTTGTTTTATATTGTCATTCCATATTGTATAATATGCAACATTTCCAACATTTATATGACCATAGTTCTGAGAATTTCTGAGAAACTCTGCACTGCAGTGGAGTAATCTCCTGACCTCCTAGCCCTGCACACTCTTAATCTGAACATGAATACGATAAAAGTGCCTGCTTCATGGAGCTGTTGTGAGGACGAGATACATTAACCCACCGGCAGCACATAGAACAGTCCCTGACACTTGACCAAGTCATTAAATGTTGGCTACTGTTCATAGAATTTTGTATGTGGTTACTTTAATCTGAGAAACTCAGGTTAACTAGAGCGTTTTTCTCATCCCACTTTGTAAATGGACAAACCAAGGCACAGATTTTTTTAAAAAGTTAAAAATAAATGTGAGTCCTGTCTGTAATCCCAGCACTTTAGAAGGCTGAGGTGGGCGGGTCACTTTGAGTTCAGGAGTTCAAGACAAGCCTGGGCAACATAGCAAAACCCCCTCTCTATGAACAAATACAAAAATTATCCAGGGATGTTGGCTCATGCCTGTTGTGCCAGCTGTTCAGGAGGCCAAGGAGGTCAAGGCTGCAGTGAGCCAAGATCTCGCCACTGCGTTCCAGCCTGAGCAACCCAGCAAGACCCTGGGGGGAAAAAAAAAACCTAAATCTATTGTCAGGAGGATAACTATAAGAATTACTAAGGCTACAAAATTATAATTTGTTCACAAATTTAGCATAATACCTTAGAGTACTGTTTGTCACCCTATGTTCCCATTACCCCAGAGAGAAGTGACAAAATGCCAGAATAACCACAGTCCATCTTCTCTGGAAAACCAATTTTGCTTCAAGGTTTTGGTATTAAAAAGTTAAATAATTTAACTAGTAAGTAATTTAAACAACATATGTATATTCTTAAATGTAAACATCTCAGATTGGAATGCAAATCCTATGAAATTTGAATAAAACATAAACATTTAGATAAATATTTTCTTCCTGCAGAAGACGCCTTGAGCAAAGCCCCAGAGCCCTTGAACTGTCTGTCCCCCTCCTCCGACATGATGGGTAATCTGATGGAAGCTCTGAGAGGCACTGCCTAGAATTAAGCCCTGTGCGTAAACGAAGCAAGGAAGAAAGAACATGTGCTATCAAATATGATTCATGATTCAAATATATTTTAATATCTTATTCTTTTCACACTCTGAGAAACCATTCTGATAATGTGATTGTTTTGTAAAAGAGTGTGTCTTCAGATAATATACAGATTTTATAGCTATTGCACAGTTTTAATAAGCAAAAGACTTGCTAGGTTGAACTGGGTTCAGCCCAAACCACTGTACAATTTAATTCAACACAATATTCCTCTGTTTAAAGTGCATGTAATTGCCAATTTATACAGTCACCAAGACCAAAGGTTTGCTAAATAGAGTTCTGCAAACATAGTATGGAATGCTTTATCCCCAAGTACCGTAAACTAAAAATGAATGAAACTAATCATTAATCAATCATGTATCTAATTCATTTCAAGGGCTTCTTTCAACTGTACAATTATCCAATGAATAAATTCAAATCCACCTGTGTTAGTATTTTTCTAGATCTTATCACCATAAGTTTTAAAAAATCCTTAGAAACTCCAGGAAATGTGTAAAATGAAATTGACATTATCTTAAACAGTGTTAGATTGTCATTCCCTCTTCTTTCATAAAGATTTTCTTTATGGAGAGTTATTCTTAAATAGCACTGATAGTTCTGAAAGTTTCCCCAAGTGCTCCATTGTTAAAGAAAATTTTATTTAAAGGATGAACAATGCATAACACTGCTTAGTGTGTGTGTGTTTCAGTGAAAGGCGTTATACTGTAAAAACTCATTCTACAACTTTTTTTCCCTCTAAATTGTAATTTTTGAGATGTAGTAAATACATTGTTTTGTGTAAATAGATCTAATTCTACTAACTGGAAAAAACACTCAACACTCATGACAGAGATTATTTCTAGGCACCTAGGGAGGGGAATGAGGCTTGGAATGGCAGACAAAAGGCATGTGAACTTTATATATAATGTGTTATTTATTTTATTAAATATTGAAGTAAATCTGGCAGAATGGCAACAATCCTTGGATGTTTTCTTTGTGCTTTTCTGCAATTTTAATTTTTTTCTAAATTAAGTAAATATATTAAGGATTTGAAAATATAGTCTTATTTTCTCACCGAAGTAAACAAAGACAAATTTTCCTTTTATATGCAAACAACTTTTTACAAAATTCACAAAGAAAGATTTTGCTGGCTGTTTAATGTTTCCTTTGCTCTTTGCTCTGGGGGCTCTGGCCCCTCATGCTCATGTGCACAGCAACACAGCTCCAGTTAGCTTCCCCGAAACCTGCACTGGACATTGATGCATATCTTACAGGCTCTTCAGGCACCCTATTCTGTTCTCTGCATCCTTGCATCCCACACAACGCCTCCTTAGTTACCCTGGGAGGAGGATGATCGTTCTGAAACTCGTGCCTATGGACATGCACTTTCTGGTATTTTCCAGTGCTCTTTGTGGGCCCTTGATCAGCAATTGACCTTGAATAAGATCTTTCCCTGTGAGGGATGAAACTACAAAGTAAAAGCAAGAAATCTATGTTTACAAGATGGCAAAGCCCCTGATTCTATGTGCTTCTTCCCTCCATTCATTCAGTAACTCTTTTTTAAGAGGCCGCTCTATGACAGACACTGTCCTAGATGCTGGGGATACAGTGACAAGACGAAGATCTGTCCTTGAAGTTTCCCCCCTTATTGGGGAGTTGGTAGATAGGCAATGGACAAATTAAGTAAGTAAGCATCTGATACATGAGAAGGTGGAAAATACTATGGACAGTAATCACAGATACGAAACACTTAGGGGTGGTGGAGGAAAGCCTCACTGCAAAGGCAACACGTGGGCATGTTGAAGGAAAAAAAGTTGTGATGCATGTGAATATCTAGGGCTAAAAACATTGCAGGCAGAAGAAAAAGCAAGAGCAAAGGGCCTGAGGTAGGAGTATGAATGGAATGCTCAAAAAACAGCACCCCCGTATATGAGGAATGCAGGGTATGGCTAGAGAGATACCCAATTGCAAAGTTTGCTCTCCTCTCTATGTGAATGCTACTCAGTGTAGTTATCAGAACAGCAGCATTGGTCTCACCTGAGAATCTGTTAGAAATGCAGATTCCTGTATGTCACCCCATACCTACTGAATCAGAACCTCTGGGTTTTTTGTGTTGTTTGTTTGTTTGTTTGTTTTGAGATGGAGTTTGTTTTGAGACGGAGTTTCACTCTTATTGGAATGCAATGGCCCAATCTCTGCTCACCGCAACCTCTGCCTCCCAGGTTCAAGCGATTCTCCTGCCTCAGCCTCCCGAGTAGCTGGGATTACAGGCATACGTCACCATGCCCGGATAATGTTTGTATCTTTAGTAGAGATGGGGTTTCTGCATGGTTGGTCAGGCTGGTCTCAAACTCCCGACCTCAGGTGATCCTCCCACCTTGGCCTCCCAAAGTGCTGGGATTACAGGCATGAGCCACCGCGCCTGGCCCAGAATCTCTGGGGATATTTTAACTCTCCACCTGATTCTTATTCATGCTAAACTTCTCCAACACTCCTAATAACAAAAAAAAAATCAATTTTTGGCTTCAAAAATTCTAAGATGAAAATGTAATTCTGTCCCTTACTAATACTCCAACATTGAATTCATTGCACAATTTATCTAGGCCTCAACTTCCTTGTATATAAGGCAGACAAATCCATGTCTGCTCATTTGAACCAAGAGAGTTACTTTTAAAAATTTAAATATCATTATATGACTAATTAATGTGTGCAGCACACCAACATGGCACATGTATACATATGTAACAAACCTGCACGTTGTGCACATGTACTCTAGAACTTAAAGTATAATAAAAAAAAATTGAGAGATACAAAAAAAAAAATTTAAATATCAAATGTGATGGCAAATATTAAAGGAATGTGGTGACTGTAAATCTCTGGACAAATGTGGGTTTTTATTATTATGAACATAAGCTCCCAAGTCCATCCACCCTCAGGCATTTGTACTTTTCTGTACCCCTTACCCTATACCCCCACCCCCTCATCCCCTACAACTACCGCCAATGCCATTGGGCTGGTAAAGACTTGCCCACGGAAAGCTTACAGTGAGTCTGATCTGGTTTTGTTCAATCTGGCACAGAGCCTTGGCATTGGAGACTGCAGCTGGTGTAGCGCTGTCATGATATATATCATACCTGTCCTCGCTTTGGCAGGCAAGACTCTTGCCACCAAGCATTGCAGACTAGGATAATGGCACAACAGAGATGCTTGCGACACTTAGCCCAGAACACTTCCATCACTCTTTCTATCCCAAAGTATTTGTTATGTTTTATGCAAACAATACATGTTTGCTTGGTGTATGCAGTGGAGAGGACACTGGGTTTGGAGTCAAAAGAAAAGGGTTCCAGCCCCCAAGTTCACTAGATGACCCAGAGAGCTCACATTACCATTCTGAGCTTGCCTTTGCTATCTACTTCCCAAGTGGGTGAGAGTTATGTAAACTAACATACATGAAAGCTCTTTGTAAAAAATAAAGCACTACGTAAGAGAATAGGACATTGTTATCATAATCCAGTTCCTCAACAGGTCAGTCACTCAATAAACAGCTGACAAATATTTACTGAGCCCACAAAGTACCTGGCTCTGTGCCAGTCTCTGGGACACAGCAGTAAATGACAGAATAAAACCACACCACATGTGGCACTTACATTCTAATAGAAGAACAGAGAAAACAAATAGCAGCAAAAGTGAAATACATAGTCTGTCCAATAGTTATAAGTGCTTTCAAGAACAATAAAAAAGAGGAAGCTGGAATGTAGGAGGAAGGGGATTATAAGGTCAGAAAGGGTAGCTAGGAAAGGCACTGCTGAGAAGATACATTTAACCAAAGACCGAAGGAAGGGATCGAGTCCGCCTTAGTGTTCCAAGCTCAAATCACGCTCAGAACATGTTCAGACCAGTTCTAGGTCTGCTTGACCTTCTGGATCTGTGATGCCAGAATTTTCCTTATTTCTAGCCTTTTGTGACATATTTGGGATAATTCACTGAATATCATCGGTGCCATGGATAACTCATACAAAGACACAAACCCAAGCCATGTGAACAGCCTATTTGAAAACTTTTTTTTTTTTTTACTGAGGCACCTGGACAGTGGCTGTTGAATGAACTCCTCTTCTACCAACCCCGGAATCCAGTGACTTTTCACCAGTATGAAGATGGGAACCACTTGCTATACTTACAGACTAGAGATAAACTTCATGTCCATCTTATTTTTATTGTTAACATACTGTTTTGATTCTATCATTCACTCCTGCTTGCTGAGCATCTATTATGAGTTTAGTATTTTGTGGCTATATTGAGAAAAGGAATTTTAAAAAAAAATGACTATAGCACTCTCACATTGTAGAGGGACAGGATTCATATTTAGATATCTAGATGAATTTTTCATTTCTGCAAAGGTGGACTCCAGAACCTAGTGTGGAATGGGCATATTGAGCATGCTATGTAATCAACTAAGAGAATATTTTCATTTTCCATTGGCAGATGTGGGGGTTGGGGTTCAGGGAACCCAGAAATAGAAGGAGCTAAGAGAAGGTGACAGGGACTATGGGAGCAGGTCCCAAGAGATGGAGGGCAGCCAGAGCTGAAAGAGCATGAGAGTAATGAGAATCCCCTGGGGCCAGAATGGGCAAGAAGTTTAGGAACAGTAAAAACTAACATTTTATTTTAAATATATTTTCTATTCCATGCTGTAGAGCTCCTCCATCATCAAAACCCCCAGTAAAATCTGCTGTACACAACAACTTTCCTATTGTCTTTGGGGAATGAAGGAGAATGGAGCTGGATCTGTAACAGGTGCTACAGAAAACAAGATGGCAAACAAGGTCCCAGCAGAAGCCAGAGTTGAAAACAAGAGAACCAGGCAAATGTGAGCACCCACCACACCCACCCACAGAGAATCCTAGGGACTGAAGTCATTTTATGTTTGCCTTCAACTTAAGATAGGTCCCAGATAATTGGAGGATGTGGGGACCAGGATGCCTCATTGCACAACTCCAGCAGGCACATTACAGTCGGTGCGCAGGAGGGCATGACCCTCAAGTTACAAACACATCATCTCATTTAATCTTCACAACACTCCTGGAAGAAAGGCATTATTATCCTTGTCTTACAGAGAAAGAAACCGAGACTCCAAGAATATGCCATATGTCAAAGTCATTATGTGTCTAACAATTAGGGGGAATCAGTGTTAAGACTCAGTTCGTTCCAACCTCAGAATCGATTCCTATTTGTATACGGCCTATTTCTATGAAGCCGTGAATGCAAGCCTGTGCCCCACAGACAGTTCTTCCCACAGTCCCTTCCCTCTTCTCTAAGATCCTCATGGTTCTAGGTTCCCCACACCTCTATCTCCATATCTGCCACTAGAAAATGAAAACTTTTTTATTTTATTTTATTTTATGGCATATTTAATACTTCCATTTCACACAAGGTTCTGGAGTCCACCTTTGCAGAAATAAATGTAGTTCTGCGACTTCAGAACTATACTTCTCTACCTCAATTCAGGCAGCAAGAACCAACAGAAACTTAAAAGGACCCCAAAATCCAGTAATTTTGAAACACCACATCATAGCTTACCCAAAAACTTTGCCTGTTTTTTATTCAGACCTATGTACATGCAAATGTATACACATAGGTCTGAATAAAAAAACAGGCAAAGTTAGGCAGAAGTGTAGAGGAGTTCATAAGTGAAGGGAAATTATGTTGCATGAAATACTCTGCTTGCTTCTTTCTGCCTTAGTGTCAAATCCAAACCCCACTCCATTTTAAATATATAATTCAGTTTTCTAAGGCAACTCCAAAAGATCATTGTACTCTCCTGTTTCCCTTTCCCCTATGAAAGCTACAAATGCAATCAATTTAAATTATCACCAAGGCTATAGATTGACTGTAGCCAATCAACTCTCAGCACCAGAGAGTCCTGAAAGCAAATCTTATTTCCCTGGAGCCTTTCCACCTTCTCCATTATCTTCTTCTCTCCCCAATAACATCCTCAATATCTTCCATTCTGCTTGCAGTCAGTGCATGTGCTCCAGGCATCCAATACTAGCCTTCTCGACATTTTCATTTTCATGTTTATATCTTCATTTCCATTCAGTCCTTAGACCTCTCTCTATGTGACTCAACCTTCAATCAGGACAAATGTTTCGTTGTTTCTTTGATGCTGTGAGTCTAGTGGAAATCAAGTGGCTGCAAACAAGTGTTCTATGGCTTGTCACTCTGACCAACCAACAAAGAATTTAGGCTTGTGACAAGCTGATTTGTTAAGATAAATCAAATCCCACCATGTGCCGGAGTACTCACTCTGAAGGACTCCCTGTCATTGCTTCCAGAGAAGCTTGTCCAGGCTTTAGTCATGATCCAAAAGACTCTTCATCAAGCAAAGACAGAGGATGCTATTAGTGGAAACTGAGAAGGTGGACACATTCTTCCTCTTGCTAGGCTAGCTGTTATTCTTAGACCACCCAAATAAAAGTACCAGATCTTATATAAGCCCTGATGCCTGTTCTCTGAAGGGAAATCTGTTTTTGATAGTTCAAGTTTCCCCAATTAAAATTTGCAACATAAAAATAAGCAAGTGGAAGGAGAAACGAATGCTTTTCTTTTCACACAATGCTGTTGACAATCTAGTTATTTCTCTGCTAAAATAATCCAAACCATGATGTATCTCCCACCCCATGGTGGCATGACTGCAGAGACCCTCACCTTGATCACCTGCATAGATCTTTTCTATTTTATTTCAAGTTGACAGGGAAGTCATTGTACCACTTCTTTAAAGAAGCTGCATAATGAAAGATACAGGAAGCACTGTGGAAGCTGAAAGAGTTCCTGTCTCCAAAATTTACTGGCCCTCTCTTCTGTGGACTGCAATCATCCCAGAGCTAATGAGAACTCATGGGGAGTTGATCTGTTAGAAACCAAACCACTTAAGGCAAAAAGGAAATATATCAGTTCATGATAGTGAAAAGCCTAGGGTAGCTCTAGACTGGCAAGGCTGGATTCAGGTGTTCCAACACTGCCGTCAGAAAGCTGTCTCTCTACAATTCCATCTCACCACTGCACAGTGAGAAGGCTGCCAGCAGCTCCACATCCATTTTCATCATCTCGTAAAGCCTACTGGAAAGACAGCCTATTCCCAGAAGTTCCAAAGAAAATCTTAGCATTGTGTGTCATTGCCATAGCTTGAGGAGGTGAAATGGCTAGACCTGTGCTTATCCAGGAGCTGACAGTGAGGTTGTAGACTGAATCACATCAGCTGAAAATCACAGAGAAATGTTCCCAAATGTAATCGAGTTGTTATTACCAGAAAATGAGTGAACAGGTACTGGGCAAAGACGTGAATGAAGGTGGACAACTGGCCAGCCAAGAGACACTGGCTCATTTCAAGTTTACCCTAGAATTCGTCAAGTGTTCCATGTTCAGTGTTTCAGAGGCTCTGCAGAACCAGAATGCTGAAGAGAGGAGGGAAACAGTGTACACTACCAGCTGTGATAGAAAAGAATGGCATCTTTTATTGAGGAGCAAAATTGCACACCCAAACACCACCACCACCATAGCCCCAAACCCCACCACCATTCCACTGGCTTTTCTCCTCTTCCCTCCAGTCCACCCTCCAGCTCACCCTCATTCATCCCAAAGTTGCCAAGTCGGGGCTTTTTTTTTGTTGCTCTTTTCTTTTTCCTCCCAATTTGTGCTTGAAAGTCATCTAAATCTAATATTCTTTTAAAGTAAGTAACCTCTTATGGATGACTGCTGGTGAGTTCAGCCATACCAATAACTAACAGAATTTTGCGTTCCCAGGTATAAAACAACACACATCTGAAACCAGTCATGTCAAAATAAAATTTTACACACAGCAACACCAGAACAAGGATCAAGAATCGATGGGATAAGCCAGAGTTCTAACTGTGTAAAATTGGAGGAGGCAGGACAAAAATGCAGCAATTTGCTTCAGATGCTCTATCTCCTTAAAGCAGACTCTAGATCTCACACTCCCTGGAGGATGATCCCAATGGCCTCCTGTGTTGGATACAAAAGAATCAGAATGTTCCTTCCTTCAAGGAAGGCAATCATATACTTATTGAATGGTTACTAAGAAAGTCCAAACCCTAAATGACAAAAAATAGAGTTGCCTATTATGGTGAAGAGTCTAGCTACTATAGGCAGTTAAAGAAGGAAGCTATATCACAGGACTGCTCAAAGTTATTCAGGAAGGTCTGTCTCACAATATGGGATAAATGTCAGTGTTATTAGTTATATCTGATAGGATTCTTTGAGGAAAAACTACTGAAATCCACACTGGTTAACTTAACCATAAAGTGGGTTATCAAAAAAGCTACAGTGTGGCCCACAGAATTGAAAGAATAGCTAAAGAATGAATGAATGTAACAAGGGCAAGACCTCTCCAGGGATCAAGGCTGCAGCAGAAAATTGATACCCTAGCAGGGTGCAGCTTTTCCATCCAGATATCACTGCTCAAGAGTTTAGTATCCCTGAAGAGAAACTGATTGGCCCAGACTGGGTCACATGCCACTACCTGGTTGTCAGAGGTGGTAGTATGTGGGGTGTGGAGAAGAAGACACTTAGACACCTTGATTGACTGTTCAACCAAGGCTGCACCCAATGTGGAGAAGGAATTCCAAATGACATTGGAGTTCTATTACTTGAAGAAAAGGGCAATGGTGCTCAATAGAGAAGGAAGGAAGAGGGAAGGAAAGAAGAAGAAAGGGAGAAAGGAAGGAAGGAAGGAAGGAAGGAAGGAAGGAAGGAAGGAAGGAAGGAAGGAAGGAAGGGAATAAGAAAGGGAGGGAGGAAGGAAAGGAGGGAGGGAGGGAAGGAAAATGGGAAAAAGGAAGAAAAAAGAAAGAAATAAGAGAGGGAGGAAGAGAAGAAGCAGGGAGAGACGAGAAGGATGGGAGGGAGGGAAGGAAGTTACTTAACCTTTTTATATTGTAGTGTCCTTTCTACAAAATGGATATAATTACTGCATATACTTCCTAGAAGTGTTATGAATACCACATAAAGCACTTACTTAGCACAGGGTCTGGAACATAGGAAATGCTCGATAATTTTAAGCATTTATCCTAGATGGGAAGACACAGAAGGAACACTTGTCAAAAAGAAACAAACTACGTGCTGCTCTGAAATAATTGCTAATTTTTTTAATTATTAACTTACTGAAAATCATCAAATGATTAACTATCCAAGATATACAGCAGAGCAATAGAAAGAGATACATAGTGCAGTGTGTCTCCAAACTGGAAAAACTCAGGAGCATCATGGCATATAAGAAATGTAAGTTGACAGAGTTGTCTACCCATGAAAGTGGGATTGTAATCTGAGTTTTCAGCAAGTATTTTAATGTAATGGTGAGTACTTAGTCCAGGGAGAAAGTCCTAGAAGCCAGACATCCCTGACATATCCAAAGAATAGCTGCACATTTAATCCCTCAGCCTCCTTGCATTGCCCATTGACACGCCTGCTCTGCTACTCAGCACAAGGTTCCAAGTCTGTCACACTTGGCTTCTGCTTAAGTCTGTTTGGAGTGATGACAATCAGGATCCCATACTGGCTGGCAATCCCTTCCACACAGCTGCACTAAAGGAAACCTCCAACACAGTAGGAGTGTTATTAGAGGTGAACCAGCCCTTTGTTAGGTCCCAATTAGGCACAGGCAAGAGTCAACTATGATGGTATGGGGAGGAGAGATATTTCAGGTAAGAACTCTGAATTACATAGAACTTCAACTGAGGAAGCTGACCTTCTAGGAACAGTGTTCCTGTGCTGGTACCTCAGCCACGCAGACTGTCAACTAGCCAGTCCTTCCTATGCACAAACCTACGCATGTACATGATATGCATCTGATGACCATTTCTCAGCAAATAAGTGTATTATTGAAAATGGAGAATTGGGTTGAGGTGAAATGAGAAAGGGGGAGGCATCCCCATCAGCCTGCTATGTTTCCATCACTGGTGTCGGCTGTTCTGTTCCATCCTAAAGGGGAACTGCTCTCTTCCGCATCATCATGTCATTTTTATTATGCTGGCAAATGATAAGGAAAAAACCCATCATCACAGACCAGCCTGTGAAAAACTAACTAACAGTATGTAGTTGAAAATGAAGAAGAAAGTCTTGCATTTCCTTTCACCTATAGGGGAAAAAAATGATGAAGCCCAAGGCAAGCTCCTCACCATTCAGCAGTCCATCTTACTTTAAAATATACGGCATACAGACTGAACAGGAAGATTTCTGCTATGCACGGCAATTGTTCCATTTTCTGTATTTCATAACCTGCAATTTTGAAGCCATGCTTGGTACACACGCTTGTAAAATAGTCATATCAGATAAAAGCAGAGGGATGCTAAACTTTTGGAAAATAAATCAAATTCTCAGCAAGCCGTTATATCCATCATGTTGCAGCAAGCGCACGTATAGTTTAAGCTCTGCGCGCACAGTCTATCCATTGTAATGATTTGGGGTCAGGATCCTGCCACATGCATTTAGCATTCACTAAGAGGTAAACCCAGGAGTATAGCAGGGAAAAGTGCCGAGCTATAGCTTTTGGTCCTGGAAGTTGCCCTCGATGTATTTGTTTGAGTATAGCCATTGTATCTAAATAGCAAGGCAGAGAAGAATTAACACATGCATAGAATGTGACTGTTTACAAGGAGCTTGCATGAGCATTATCTCACTTGATCCCCCAAAGAAACTCAGAAGATGAATGGAGAAAAGCACTTGCATGTTACAGTAGCACAAAGACATTTGGAAACATCTGTGAAATGTTGAGTAAAAAATCTGAAAACCCATCCACACCCACCCCCATTCAAAACTAGGGTGGGAGTGTTAGAGTGATATTTCAGCAGTGTCTTGTCCTGGAGCCAACATATTCACATTTGACCACAACAAATATTCCATGTCTTTGATTTTTTTTCTTTTAACACAAACATAAGACTAGTTTATTAGATAATTGCACAAGACTTTGTGAAGCCTTATGTAAGCACCAAATATGAAAATTATTCAGAGAGAGAAACCAAAACTTATAAATACCATTAAACAAAACTACACATTACACTGTATACTAATATGGAGACTTAAAAAATATTTCAAAATGTTCACTGTAAAAAAGTAGAAAAATATAAAAACCACAGATTTTACTTGAAAAAAACATAAAGCTTCAAATTCCATGTCTGGAAATCACAGAAAAGCCAGTTTGTTCACAAGGCTACATAATAAGTCTTAACCACATCAATATAGCACTCTCCCAGAAATAAATGTCCAACAATTAGCCTCCAATTCCCTCAAACCTTCACTTCCTTTCAGGATGAATTCTTCCTGATTCTTTTCTTCCCTGCTTGCCAAGACCCCAAATTTGATCATCCAAAACATTTTCTTTCCCCTGCTTTCCACTTTGTAGTATTTGTTCTTCCCCTTTACCATTAATTGAAAACTCAACCCTGGAACCATGCTGTAAACCATGCATTTCACCTCTGGAGAGGATCACAGGATTCCATAATCTGGCCCCTATATTAATCAGCTTGACTGCTACAACAAAATATCATAGACGGGGTGGTTTAAACACCCTACATGTATTTCTCACAGGTCTAGAGGCTGGATGTCCGAGATTGAGGTGCCAGCGTGACTGGGTTCCTGGCAAGGGATATCTTTCTGCCTTGCAGACGGCTGCCTTCTACCTGTGTCCTCATGGCCACAGAGAGGAAGCTCTGGTATCTCTTTCTTTTCTTACAAGGGCACTAATCCCATCATGGGGAAATCCACTCTTGTGACCCTATCTAAACCTAAGTGTTTCCCAAAGGCCCCATATCCAAACACCATCACACTGTGGGTAGAGCTTTCAACAAATGAGCCTTGAGAGGACAGAATTCAGTCCTTAGCAGCCCTGTTTCCAATTCCTGATGTCATCCTCTAAATGGCCTTCAATGCTAGACAGCAGTTCTTCTACTAATTCCTGTCATATACTCTCATATACTCTCTCTCCTAAATTTATATATGAAACCAAAGAATTGCCCTGGCCATAGCTAAGGTTATATAAATACAATGCTACTAATACACTTCCGTGAAAGAATAGAACATCAAAAGCCAATGTATTAAAGAGTCCACACAACAAACTCTTCTCATGATTCTGAAAATCCCTTCAGGGGCTCTCCTAAAGTTCCAAAAATTCTCCTATAATTAAAAATTGTTTTTCTCCAAATCTAGCATTTAATATAAATAAATATTGACTTCCTTTTCTGTTTTTACAATTTTATTCTTAAATTTGCTGTTTTAGCAACTGTTTTTCTTTCTACCTTACAATATAAATGTAAAATATTCCAGGTACATTATGGATGAAAATAGTTGTTTAGAAATATAACCATATTCATAGTATTTCTTTGGATAAGTGCTTTCTGAGTTTCAAGTCAGCAAGTTTTGAAATAAGCTTATAAGAAATAAATAATCTGTAAGTTGGGGACTATCCTATAGGAAGCATCATATTTTCCAAAATAATATTTAAGATTTGAGGCAATATAATTAAATTTAGAAAAAAATTTCAAATTTCATAAGGGGAAGGGAAATACATACATGGATCAGATGACAGCAAATACCAATGTGTAATTACTGATTCTTTATGAAAGTGGAAACTTTGCTGTAATACCAGGCTTCCAAATATGAATTGAAGAATGAACCTGTTCAACTTATTAGAAAAGTTGACACTGGCTCAAAACAACTTTTTTAAAAGTGTGTTCTAAGAACAAACTATTAATATTTCTGTAGCATTTAGAACCAAGAAGGACAATCAATCAAAATGAGAAGTATAACAAATATGCCAGAAAGATCTAGAGATGATGTTCCCTTAAAGCATAGATGTGACCTGGTGGAAAACTTCCAGTTATCAATCTGAAACTGTAAGACAATTCCAAGGAATTTTACTGTCTTGTAGACCTCCTGTTGCCCAGAGCTAGCCAAGATAAGTCATGGGCTCACTTGTCACATTACCCTTAAGAGACACATCAGGTCCTGCTGAAGAGGATATTCAAATCAATCCACTACTGCTTCCCACACCCTGCTCCTTCCAACCCACTGTCAAGTTCTAAGAAACTACCAGAAGATCTAAAGTCATCTTGGGAGGAAGTGCCCTCAGCCCTGGTTAACAAGTGATACCTGATCACCACTCACCTAGTCTTTTATTTCTACAAATTTCAACTCCACTCCTTAGAAAGAATCAGAACCAGGGGATGAGCACCATGAACTGAGTTTTTCTAAATCCTGAAAAATTTTCCTTCTCCATTTTGAAATCATTTAGCCCCAAACCTCAGGTACATATCAAACAAGGAGACTGAACTGAGAAGGAGACAAAATGAAAGAAAAGGCCTGAGACACAGGGCAGGCAAGAGATGCCTGGACCCTTTCAGCTGCTCCATCCCTTGAAAGCTTTCGCCCCACTGGGCTAGCAGCACTCTTACCTTCCTGAAGAAAAGTGCTTTTGATCCATTATTTTAGAGAATAAGAATATCACTTGTCATTGCCCTTTTTAAAAAGTCATCTATAAGTTAGTAAATTAACAAGTAGTTTATATATCAACTTTAGTCACATGGGTTTCACATCATATAACAAGTCTTTGAATTTTAGAATTTGAGAATTTTTGAATATGTCTTCTTTGCGATTATTACACTCAAATGTAAAATATTTTGCCTACACACTTAAAAATATGCCATATAAATTATGTTAAATGCTTATGGTAAATATCTGCACTGGAAGGAAAAATCTGGTCTCAAAGAAATTAGGGCCTGAAACTTCATACAAATTCAATAAATACATGCCAAATGAATAAAGTGAGAATTAATGTGTATTAATTTGTGCTAAACCTAATGCTACATCTATACATATTCTCTCATTATGATATGATTTGGCTGTGTCTCCACCCAAAATCTCATCTTGAATTTTAATCCCCATAATCCCCACGTGTCAAAGGAGAGATCAGGTGGAGGTAATTGAATCATGAAGACAGTTTCCCCCTTGCTGTTCTCATGATAGTGAGTTCTCACGAGATCTGGTGGTGTTATACATTTTTAGTAGTTCTTCCTGCATTCCTTCTCCTTCCTGCTGTCTTGTGAAGAAGGGGCCTTGCTTCCCCCTTTGCATTCTGCCACGATTGTAAATTTCCTGAGGCCTCCCCAGCCGTACTGAACTGTGACTCAATTAAACCTCTTTCCTTTATAAATTACCCACCTTTGAGCAGCTCTTTATGGCATATGAAAATGGACTAATACAAATCATTTGGGTGTTGTTCTTATTTTATGAATGAGGAAAGAGCTACTTGTCCAAGGTTACGAAGCTGATCAATGATGCCACAAAAACTCAAGAAGAAACTATATGTAGTTAGAATGTTGACATAAGACCAATGTCCAGGAACATAGGTTCTAGCTCTGGCTAGGCCACCAGTTTTCTATAACCTTGAATATGATTCTTGGTTTTTCTTATCCTCACTTTCTTTATCTAAGGTTCTCTTCCAGTTCTAAAATTCTCTAATTCTATAAATTTATGCCATCTCCCACCTGCATTTCAGTTAAAGATCCTTTCAGACAAGTGGCTGGATGAAATCCTCCCACATGTGGTGTAAAAACCACACAGTTCTTCTACCATGCAACACTCTCATATTAGTCATGCCTTGAGTGCAGTACCTCGATTTTCTAATCCATGCAAGTGCTTAATTTGTTGTATGTAATTTGTTCTCTTTCAAGTTAATATCCCTGTATTATAAAAATCAATAAACACATATTGAAAATAATTACAAAGATATAAACCTCTTACTTTGCAAAAATACGTTGTAACACATGCATTTTTCTACTCAGCAACATTTACTATGTGTTAAAAATGATGCTCCGTGCAATCTTAGGCAGGAGAAAATGTTTCCTAGAGAAATTTTAAACATCTACATGAAAAAAAGAGAATACACATAATCAACATAACGATCTCAAGAATGGAATCAACAGAAATAAAATCACCTCCTTTGGTTCTTCTGGGAAAATAGCTAGTTAAAGATAAAATCAATGCTAGCAAGAGGGGTGGCTTTGTTAGCCAGCATCAACTAACTGCTGTTCAGTGGGTGCATTTGTTTATGGCTTTACTACTAAAGCAATGCAGGATCAATAAAGTTGTTTGAGGGCCTGGAATTTCTTACTCTATATAACTACTGATGCCAACCCAGGGAGGGCTAGTAAGGTGGGCAGTACAGCAAAACAGGCCCATTTAACTGGAGCTTTTCTCACCGGCTCTGACCACTGCCTCTAAGGAGACCTTAAAGCAAGACCTCAGTGGATTCAGGCATCCACATTACAAATTGCACTTCATGAGACACTCATTCAGGTCAATTAACTGTGAGAAATATTGCATATCTATCCTTTTCTGAATACATACAAGGCAGATTAATTTATTAAAGTCTTTAAGAAGTCCTTCATAAAGACATATACTTAAATTTGTTTATATCACTTTCTCCAAATCTATTGCCCATAGGACCCCTCTTATCCAATATCTATTAACACCTCACAAAGTATTCTAGGGAACATGTTCTCTTTAGCCACTGCTAGGGCTACTGATTTCGTAACATGAAGACTGAACAAGGGAAAGGAGAAAAGGGACTACCATTCATGGATCATTTACAAGGGGCCTCACTTTGCTCTCAGGGTTTTAAATGCACAATTTCATATAATCCTCACAACAATTCTGTGAAATAATGTCATATTATCTTCATTATCTTCAGTTAAGGGAACTGAAAATATATGTGAAATTGACTGGGAAAAGTACTTACAATTAAGTGAAAAAAATCAGATTATAAATATGTTTATAAATATATGCATATATCTATTTTATATAGTCTAAATATTGTTAACTAGCGGCATGTAGGGATTTTTAATTAAAAGACATTGGTTTCCCACATTTAAAACTGAGGAAGTTTCCAATATTTTCAAAAAACAGAAGCTTTAGCAATGAGGGGACCCTTCTTTTGGGGAACCTCCCTCTAATGCTAAACAGTAGCTACCTCTTTAAGTGAGGTTTGAAATCTCCACTTGCCCAGATTCCATCTGGCTCACTTAACTCACACATGCCAGCTGTCTGGTCCACACAAACATTCAGGTGTCTGGTCTAAATAGAGATATGCCAAAATGCTCTAAGAAAAGCACTGTGGTTTGGCCCTAGGTTATAGCACATCAGAACAGCTCCTACCCTAACAGAGCTCAGACTCCAGCAGGAAATACAGACAATTCAGCAAGCAATTTCATAATTGCTTGGAAAGTATTAAGTTGTAAAGTATTGAGAAAATGAAGAAATAACTTAGGAGCTCAGAATGGGAGCACCCAAAGAAAGTGATTTTTGAGCAGAGACTTGAAAAATGAATAAGAATTGTCTAGGAAAATGAAGAGGGTAAAGAGTATTATAGGAGGTAAAGAGTATTGTCGATGGACCCCACAAATAAACATTTTTTGAGCACTGTTACACATAGGGAGTAAATGCAACCTCTACAAGCTGGTAATCATTTGGACAGACAAGACAACAGGCCATCAGAAATAGGGCACACAATGTCGTTGATGAGCATGGGGGTTCATAATTTCAACTTGGGACTCCGGCAAGGAGGTCTTCCATAGCAAAGTCACTCAGACCATCAAGAAAAAGGCTGAGAAAACAATATAATACGATAATAAAACCAGACTGTCCCAAATGCATGGCAAATTCTGGTTCCCCTCACTCATGGCATTCTCATGACTGAGGAATATGAGTGCCCAAGGCTCATACCCCTAGGGAGCGCACCCACAGGGTGAGCTTGCGGAGACAGAATGTGTTCAGTGAGCATGAGCGTGGGAAGTTACACAGCCCACAGGAACGACGGTTAGCCAGGGAGGTTTGATATGTTAGCAAGTGATGTATCCATCACACCACAGCTTCTGAGAAGTTGGATCACCTGATCTTTTGCTTATGCCAGGACTTATCTTCCTAACCAAAAGGAAAGTTTGGATCCTTTTGATTTATGACCACTTAAAATGTTGCAAGAAACATGCCTGGCCGTTTATGTTATTGTCTCATTTAACTTAATCACAAAATAGATCATTAGGCAGAAATTAGTATCCCATGTTATAAAAGAAGTAACTGAGGCTCAGTGGTTATACATCTTGCTGAATATACATCTTACTGCCATGGCAGTAGTAAGTGGCAGAATCAGACTGAACTTAGGCATTCCAAACCCAAAGCTCATACCCTTAGTCAGCATTTTGCAAACTGTAGATAGAAAGACCCATTACTTAGTAATAACATCTACTGAGTAGCTTACAATATAAGAATTTGTAAATGAAAAATGTAAGATAAAACAGAATAAAGTATCATGTTTCACATATAATAACACTAAGTTCACTTGACCCTTGAAAAATATAGGTTTGATCCATGTGGGTCCACTAATACACAGACTTTTTTCAATAAATATATTGGAAATTTTGGGGGAGATTTGCACCAATTTGGAAAAACTTACAGATGAACTATGTAGCCTAGAAATATTTTTTTTAATTAAAAAAAGTTAAGCATGTAACAAGCAGATAAAATGTATGTAGATACTAGCCTATTTTATCAAATAAAATAAAATATACACAAATCTATTATAAAAAGTTAAAAATTTGTCAAAATTTACAAGACTTCATGACCAAGAACCCAAAAGCAAATGCAACAAAAACAAAGATAAATAGATGGGACTTATTTAAACTAAATGGCTTCTGCACAGCAAAAGAAACATAGCAAGCACCTAAGTTAAAATCAGATTTATTTCTCAAAATCACTGCATGCCCAGTGTTCTAACTCACACTCACTCACTCAGGACACCTGGCTGATGGAGGCTCTGCGTTGAAAAGCACTTTTACAGTCACTACGGTACTGAGGAAGACACATAGAGAATAAGACATAGTCTCTTAAAGCTTCCACATTGATATGACATCTGTCACTTACATTTTGTTAAGCAAAGCAAGCGATGTGGTCACATCTAATTTCAAAAGTATAGCAAGTACCACTGTTCCATGTGTCTGGAAAGCAGAAACCTGGAAGTTTTGGTCAAACAGCACTGTATTAGTCCATTTTCACATTGCTGACAAAGACATACCTGAGATTGGGTAATTTATTTTAAAACAAGAGGTTTAACGGACTCCCAGTTCCACATGGCTGGGGAGGCATCACCATCATGGTGGAAAGTGAAATGCACATCTTACATGGCGACAGGCAAGAGAGGGAATGAGAACCAAGCAATACGGGTTTCCCCCTATAAAACCATCGGATCTTGTGAGACTTACTCCCTACCACGAGAACAGTATGGGGGAAACCGCCCCCATGATTCAATTATATCCCAACAGGTCCCTCCCACAACACATGGGAATTACAGGAGCTACAATTCAGGATGAGATTTGTGTGGGGACACAGGCAAACCGTATTAAACACTAATGACTATCAGAGGAATCACTGTCATGTTGGCAATAGTTGAGGCCATGAAGATGAATTAGATCTTATTCTATTCCCAGGGAAGAAAATGCCAACACATGTTTTAATAATATGGTGCCTATACTCACATATACTCACTAGGCATACAAATGTGCCTAGGACACATTTCCAAATGTCCTACTAGTATCTTAAATACAAAATATCCTAAACCAAACTACTTATCTTCCCTGCAAAAATGAGTTCCCTGTCCTCATTTGGATATAATTTTGATTAATATCATCTCTATTCACTCAACTGCCCAGGTGAATCACTTTGGATTCATCTTTTAACTCCTCCTTGGCCTTCACTGGCAGACCCAATCAATCACAGCTCTGTCCACCCAGTAAACAGCTCATGAATCCATCCTTACTTCTTCATTTCCACTCTCACTACCTTAGTACCAGCCCACATCATCTCAACCAATGCCAACTATCCTAAATAAGGTTGTACTGCTTTTATACAATGAACAAACTCAGAGATCTGTCTTACGAAAATTGGCTGTTATTGTGCCATAAATAGTTTCTGTAATCTTGTTCTTAGTATCTTCTTGAGATTTGGCAAATATCTTTTCTTGAAAATGCCTCCTATTTTGGAAAAAAATCCAGGTATAGTGATTGAAGAGGAAGAAAATATTTAGAGAACCCTTGAGAAGAAAAAACAGGAAAAGAGGAGCAAGAAGAGTCAAGGATACTTATGACTGCCCTGTCTCATGAGAATAGTCACCTTTCAAAGTTCTCTCTGCCTCTAACTTAGAGGGTTTATAGTTTTATTTTAAAGAGAGAAGCTGATTCCTTGTGAAAAACTTTTATAGTGCTGTAGGAGTTGAAATCACAAGACTGAGTAGAATCTCCAAGGAAGATAATGAAAAAAAAAACAGAGAGATGAGGAGTAAACTTGGAAGTGTGATGTACTGATGAGGGAGGAATAAGAAGAAAGCAGAGCCAGAGCAGGGCAGGAAAGGAACAGACAGGAAGGTGGGGGAAGCAGAACAGTGAGGTGTGTGTTACAAGAAGGGGTAATCGGCAGAGCTAAATGCAGGTGCAGTCCCGGAGAAAGAGCACCTCTAAAGCTTTTGATTCAGTTATTGGGTGGTTGCAACCTTGAAATCAACATTTACAATTGGAGGATGGGGTGCTGGAGTACAGGCAGCAAGGAATAAGTGGATGGTCCCATGGCAGCAAAGGTAACATACTCCGCCAAAAGTTTGGTAGTGTGTTAACAAGGAATGACAGCTCTATGAGGCAACAAGTTCTAAAAAAGATGTCTTCAAAGGCAAGGAATACAAGTAACATATGTTTCATGAAGGGGAAAGAAAGAGAAAATGGGTGAGAATGAAAATGGCAGAAAAAAAGAAAATACCAATGAAAAAAGATTCCTCTCATCTAGACATTCTCCCCAGCCACAACATAACTCATTGGTATGACAGCAGCTAAGGATGGGTAAATTCATATTTTTATCATTTCATTTTTTTCTGCCATAGCCCTTTAAATGCTTCCATTATTTCACTTAAAATTATTACATATAATAACTTAAAAAAGAAACCAGTTCACATTAACAAGAAAGATCTACAAGTGAAATTTTGGAAAAGATTCCAAACCTCCTTCTATCCCCCCTCAAAAAATTCTACTCTTTTACTAAGAGTAGAGTTGTGTACTATTAATGATAATAATAGTATCATTATATAATATTAATGATAATAATAGTAGCTAACATTTACTTTATTCTTATTATGTATCAAAACCTCTGCTAATTCTTTTTTTTTTTTTTTTTTTTTTTTTGAGACGGAGTCTCGCTGTGTCGCCCAGGCTGGAGTGCAGTGGCACGATCTCGGCTCACTGCAAGCTCCGCCTCCTGGGTTCACGCCATTCTCCCGCCTCAGCCTCCGAGTAGCTGGGACTACAGGCGCCCGCCACCTCGCCCGGCTATTTTTTTGTATTTTTAGTAGAGACGGGGTTTCACCATGTTAGCCAGGATGGTCTCGATCTCCTGACCTCGTGATCCACCCGCCTCGGCCTCCCAAAGTGCTGGGATTACAGGCTTGAGCCACCGCGCCCGGCCACCTCTGCTAATTCTTAACACAAACTTATGAAGCAGGTGTTACTAGATGAGAAATCTGAGACTACCACCGCATGTTTTCTTCTAGTACTTTCATAACTTCCTGTTTTAGCTTAATTCATTGAACCCTTTGGAATGTACTCCACCATAATGGTTGAGAAGAAAATCTAACTATGTTTTTCAAATATCTACACAGGTGGTCCAAAACTAATTCCAAAACTAATTTTTGAATAGTCCACTTGCACCATGTACTAAAAGTCCATATATATTTAGACCTATTTGTGCGTATACCTGATTATTTCTAGATTTTTCAATTTTGTTTAATAGATCTGTCTCCATTCATTTACACTGTTTTATCTACTTGATTTTTAAAATATGTTTTGATATATGGTAATGCTTTTCTCATTTCCTTACCATCATTATCAATATTGTTCTTTTTCAGAGTTTTGTTAGTCTTTATTTTTCATGTGAACATTTTTTGTTTTTTCTTTTTTTTTTGAGTCAGGGTCTCACTCTGTCACCCAGGTTGGAGTGCAATGGCATAATCTCGGCTCACTGCAGCCTCTGCTTTCCAGGTTTAAGCAATTCTCCAGCCTCAGCCCCTCAAGTAGCTGGGACTTCAGGTGCGAGCCATTAACATTTGGCTAATTTCTGTATTTTTTGTAGAGATGGGGTTTTGCCATGTTGCCCAGGCTGGTCTCAAACTCCTAGGCTCAAAGGGATCTGCCCACCTTGGCCTCCCAAAGTGCAGGGATTACAGGCGTGAGCCACTGCACCAGGCCTGAACTTTATAATTGAATTGTCTAGTTTCAAAAAACGAATTCTTATTTTTGTTGCAATTAACTTAGAAAAAAATTGACATCTTTATGATGACTTCTATCTGTTCAAGGTTTTTCAATATACTTATTTGGCATTCTGTGGAAGTGTTTGAAAGTTTATTTTGCTATTTTGTAATAGATCGCTCACATTTCTTCTAGCATGTACTCTTAGGCATTCAGTATTTTGGGTTGCTACTGTAAATAGCATATCTTCTCTTATTCTATCTACAAGCTATTAATTTATTTGTATTAATTTCTTCTCACTAATTACAAAATTCTCTCATTGTAGTGTTTTTTCAACTAATTCCCTTGGGAATTCCAGGTAAACCCTCACATTATCTACAAATAATATTAATTTTATTCCCTCCTTTTCATGTATCTGCTTTGGCTCATACTTAAATAATGTAAAATAATATAAGTGATAATGGACATCCTTCACATTTTTTTTCCTTTAAAAGGAGTGTCACTATTGTGTGCCATTAAGCTCATGATTCTGGCTTTTCTGCTGAGCCTGATATATTTTATCACATTAAGGAAAATTCATCTATTCCTATTTTATTAAATACATAGATATTAATAACTGCTTTTTAAACTATAATTTAGATTCCTTAGCATTGTGGCAGATCTAAAACATGGTCACAAATTATTTGACAAATTATTTGTCCCCTAGAGAAGTGAGATGTTTGCCACCTCTCTTGAATCTCTGCCGGCCTGTGACTACTTCAACCAATAGAGCACATGTACAGTGATGCTATGTGATTCTGAGGCTCGGTCTGGTCTGAATGTTTGTGTCCCCTTTAAATTTATACATTAAAATCATAGCCCCCAAAGTGATGGTATTAGGAGATGGGGCCTTTGGAAGATAATTAGGTCATGAGGGTACAGCCCTCAGGAATAGGACTAGGAACCTTTTAAAAAAGGCCCTAGAGAGCTAGCTAGCCCCTTCCACCATGTGAGAACACAGAGGAAAGCACCACCTGGGAACCAGAAAGTAGGCCCTCATCAGACACCAAATCTGCCAGCACCTGATCTGGGACTTCCCAGCCTTCAGAACTGTGAGAAGTCAATTTCTGTTGTTTATTATGGCCAGCCAGTTTATGTATTTTGTTATAGTAACCTGAATATACTAAGACTGAAAATTGGTACTGAGAATATGGATATGGGGCGCTGCTATAACAAATAACTAGAATATAGAAGTAGCTTGGGTGGCCATGGAGGGTGGACCACGAGGTCAAGTGATCGAGACCATCCTGGCCCATATTGTGAAACCCTGTCTCTACTAAAAATACAAAAATTAGCCTGGCGTAGTGGTGGATGCCAATAGTCCCAACTACTTGGGAGGCTGCGGCAGGAGAATCACTTGAACCCGGGAGGTGGAGGTTGCAGTGAGCCAAGAGCGCGCCACTGCACTCCAGCCTGGGTGACAGAGTAAGACTCTGTATTGAAAAAAAAAAAAAAGAAGAGGAAGAAGTGGCTTTGGAACTGGGTAAAGAGTAGAAGCTGAAAACATTTTGAGGTACATGCAAGAAAATGCCTGATTGCCATGAACAGACTATTAATGGCAACTCTATGAGGGCCCAGAAAGCAACAAGGAGAGCTGTAGAGAAAGCCTCAGTCTTCTTAGGGAATACTTAAGTAACCCTGAACAGAATGTTGTTGGAAACATGAACGATAAGGTCCTTCTGATAAGTTCTCAGCTGGAAATGAGGAACATGTTTTTGGACAATGAAGGAAAGGTCATCCTTGTTATAAAGTGGTAAAGAACTCGACTGAATTGTGTTCATGTCCTAGTGTTTTCTGACGGTAGAACTTATGAGACTAATCTCCTTATCAGATGATTGTTTCGTCACACCTTTGGTTTTCTCTCTCACTATTCTATCTTATTCTTTACAATATGATAGGCTGAGAATATTTCAAATCTTTAACTTTTGGCTTCCCTTTTGATTAATGTTAAGAGGGCAGTCTTATGTGCAGTCTTTTGACCCCGACTTGGCCACATAAAAATGGGTATGGAAACTGAAACACTTCCTTACAAGAGGTAAAGTGCTCACATAGCCTTTGTCAGGCTCATCACCTTGTGTGGAAAGCTATTTTCCTGTTCCATTCTCAGTAAGTATTCTTTTGTTCTGTTTCAGCGTGTGTGTCCACGCTATTGAAGCTGACCTTGCTCTGTATCTTGTCTATATAAGTAAAGCATTGCTACATCCAGTGCTTGATTGTACTGTTCCTTCCTTAGCAATTTCTATAGCAAGATGCAAGAGGCAGAAGTGTTTACAGTCCTCCTCTAGGATGCACAGTGTTCTAACATGCACAGTGTTCTTGTCCCCTGGAATTGATAACCCGTACACAGTGTTCTGTACAGAGTGTTCTGCCAAGTGATTGACAATTCCATCTTAAATCATTTCTCTCATCTCAAATTTTACTAGAAACAGTCAAGAATAACCAGGCTACTCCTTCAGCATTTTGATTAAATATTTTCTCAACCAAATATCCAATCTTCCAGTGCCTTGATTTTGGACTTCCCAGTCTCCAGAACTATAAGTAGTAAGTTTCTTTCTTTTATAAACTATTCCATTTATGGCATTTTGTTATGGCCATACAAATCAACTAAGGTGGTGTATTTGTCTGTTCTCACGCTGCTATAAATAACTGCCCAAGACTGGGTAATTTATAAAAGAAAGAGGTTTAATTGACTCAGTTCCATATGGCCGGGGAAGCCTCAGGAAACTTATAATCATGGTGGAAGGCACCTCTTCACAGGGGAACAGGAGAGAGAATGAGTGCCAGCAGGGGAAATGCCAGATGCTTATAAAACCATCAGATCTTGGCAGGGCATGGTGGCTCATGCCTGCAATCCCATCACTTTGGGAGGCTGAGGTGGGCAGATCACGAGGTCAGGAGATCAAGACCATCCTGGCCAACATGGTGAAACCCCATCGCTACCAAAAATTAACCAGGCATGGTGACAGGTGCCTGTAATCACAGCTACTCAAGAGGCTGAGGCAGGAGAATTGCTTGAATGCGGGAGGTGGAGGTTGCAGTGAGCCAAGACGGTGCCACTGAACTCCAGCCTGGGCTACAGAGCAAGAATTCGTCTCACAAAAAAAAAAAAAAAAAAAAAAAAAATCAGATCTCATGAGACTCACTGACTATCGTGAGAACAGCATGGGAGAAACTGCCCCGAAGATCTGATTACCTCCACCTGTTCCTGCCCTTGACAAGTGGGGGTTATGGGAATTAAAATTCAATAATTCAAGATGAGATGTTGGGTAGGGACACAACCAAACCATATCCAACAATTATAAAAGGTCATGAAGCTTCCTCCTTTTTCCCTGTGGGCATTTGCTGTTGGATTGCCAATGTAAGAAGTCTGGCTGGGCACGGTGGCTCACGCCTGTAATCCCAGTACTTTGGAGGGCGAGGTGGGTGGATCACTTGAGGCCAGGAGTTCAAGACCAGCTTGGCCAACAAGGCAAAACCCCATCTCTACTAAAAATACAGAAGCTGGGCATGATGGCACATACTTGTAATCCTAGCTACTCAGGTGGCTGAAGCAGAAGAACCGCTTGAGCCCAGGAGACAGAGGTTGCAGTGAGCCAAGATCCACTCCACTGCACTCCAACCTGGGTGACAGAGTGAGATTCTGTCTCAAAAAATAAAAATTGAAAAAGGAAGTCTGACAATCCTGAAGCCAACATGCTGTGAGGAAGCCTAAGCCATATGAAGAAATCATGCTCAGGGGCTCTGGTTGACAGTCCCATAAGAACCAAGACTTCAGTAATCCTAGCCTGTGCACAGGCCATGTGAGTGAAGCATCTACAAGATGTTTCTAGTCCTCGTCTATTTGTATCTTCCCAAAAGAGGTCTCAGATATTGTGCAGCAGAAACAAGTCATCTCTGCTATACCCTGTTTGAATTCCCACAAAATCTGATAATTTGCTGAAATGGTTGTTATTTGTCACTAAGTTTACAACAGTTAGTTTTGAAGCAATTGAAAATCAGAACTGATGTAATAAAATGCTTTATGCTTTATCTGTCTCATTTAATGATTTTTGACCCGAATTCTACTTTGTCTGACATTTAGATTGCAATCCTTAATTTCTTTTGTTTGAATTTGCCTCTTTTGCCATTTACAACTTTTCTAAATCATTTTGGTTTAAGTCTTTGGAATACGGCTTACAGTTAGGTGTTTCTTCAGAATCTAATCTGAAGGTCTTTCTCATGTAATAGTTGAGTCAGGCTCATTTATAATTTTTAATGTGATGGATATATTTTGTTTCAGTTCACTTGTATTATTTTATATTTTTTCTTAAGTTTAGTTTGGTCAACTTTGAGAAGGAAAAAAAGAGAAGGAGGGATGGTGTGCTTTATGTGTGTATAGTCATTCTGCTCTTTGAGGAATTTTCTATTTTTATGCTATTGGTGCATTTATAGTTTTAACTTTTTAAAAAATCCTCAGATTTTAAATTTTTCTATAACATCTATTAGTTTCTTACTCTGTCTCTCTCCTCTCTTTCTTCTCATCATCTCTCTCTTTCTCCTCTACCACTCAATGACATATTATCTTTGTCCTTTGAAATAAGCATTTCACTTTTATTACTTCACTTATCAATAAAATAGTTTGATTGTCAGCTGTTGCCCATGAGGACTCGGCAAACTTAACCTACCTCCCAACTTCTTTTTCTCTTTCTTTTCTTCATTGTAGTTAGTTGTTCATGTAGGAATGACGTTCCTACATGGTCATTTATATAAGATTTGTATTCTGTTCTGTTACCCTAATTTACACAGTTGTCTTTCAAATATCAGTTAGCTTCACGGTTATAAAAGAATAAAGCTGGATTCGTATCTTATACCACATGGAAAAATTAACTTAAAACACATCAAAGACCTGAGTGTGAGAGCTGAAACCATGAAACTCTTAGTTAAAAACACAGGGGGAAAGTATCATGACATTGGCTTGGCAATGATTTTTTGTACATGACACCAAAAGCACAAACAACAAAAGACAAAATAGATCAATTGGACTCCATTAAAATTAAAAATTTCTGTGCATCAAAGAGAACAATCAACAGAGTGAAAAGATAGCCAAGATAGCCACAGAATTGGAGAAAATATTTGCTAATCATATCTCTGATGAGGGGCTAATATCCAGAATATATAAAGAACTCCTACAACTCAAAAACAGCAGAAAAAATAAACCCAAATTTAAAATGGGCAAAGGATTTGAATAGACATTTCTTCTAAAAAGATATATAAATAGCCAATACGCACATGAAAAGATATTTAACATCACTAATCATTAGGGAAATGAGAATCAAAACCACAATGAGATGCCCCGTGACACCCATTAAGATGGCCACTATCAAAAAAATAAAATAAAACAAACAAAACAAAACAAAACAAAAATGACAAGTGCTAGCATAGCAAGAATGTAGAGAAATTGGAATCCCTCTGCATTTGTTGGTGGAAATGTAAAGCTCTGCAATTGTTGTGGGAAAAAAACAGTATGGTGATTCCTAAAAAAATTAAAAATAGAACTACCATATGATCCAGCAATTCCACTTCTGGGTATATGCTTGAGTCTTGAAGAGATATTTGTACATCCATGTTTATAGCAGCATTATTCACAGTAGTTGAAAGGTAGAAGGAACCCAAGTGTCCATCGGTGGATAAATGGATAAGCAAAATTTTGGCATATACCTACAATGGAATATTATTCAGCCCTAAAAAGGAAAGAAATTCTAACACATACTACAACATGGATAAATCTTGAGGACATTTATGCTAAGTAAAATAACCAAGTCACAAAATGATTCCTCTCATATGAGGTACCTAGAGTAGTTAAATGTGTAGCGGCTGAAAGTAGAATGGTGGTTGCTAGGGGATAGAGAAAGGGGGATGAGGAATTATTGTTCAATATAATCAAGTTTTAGTTTTGAAAGATGAAGAGCCCAAGAGATTGGGTGCACGACTATGTAAACATACTTAACCCTACTGACCTGTACACTTAAAGATGATTAAGATCATAAATTCTTTGTTATGTGTTGCTATGGCTTGACTGTGTCCCACAAAGTTCGTATGTTGGGAGCTTACCTCCCGGGGCAACAGCATTGAGAAGTGGGATCTTTAAGAGATGAGTAGGTCATGATGGCTCTGCCCTCATCAGTAAATCACCGTTCTTATCACGGGAGTGAGTTCATGATCACAGGAGTGGGTTACAAAAGTGACTTTGGCTTCCTCTTAGAGAGAGGAACTCACAAGTGTTCTCTCTCTATGTGATGCCTTCTACCATGTGAAGATGCAGCAAGAAGACCCTGATCGGGTGCAGCCGCTCAGTCTTGGACTGCCCAGCTTCCAGACAGTGAACCAAATAAATTTCTGTTCATTATCAATTATCATTATCATAACAGAATACCAGGCTGTGGTATTCTGTTATAGCAACACAAAATAGACTAAAACATGTATATTTTACCACAATTAAAAACAAAATTTAAAAAGAGAGAGAAAACATATACACTAAAAGAAACTCAAAGATGTAATCAATTGCAAGATATGGCCTTTATTTGTAGCTCTATTTAAACAAATTAACTATTTTTTTAAAAAAATTATTTTTAAAAATTATTTTAAATTTTTTTTTTAATTGTGAGGCAATCACAAAAATACAACCACTAACTGGATATTTTATGGTATTAAAGAATTGCTATCATTTATTTTTAGGTGTGATAATGGTATTGGCATTGTGTTTTAAAAAATATTTTTGTGTAATAGAGATACATACTAAAATAGTTATGGAAGAAATGAAATGAGGGGTTATTATTCACTGGAGGATGGGGAGAGAATGATGAGATATAGATGAATCAAGATTGGCCATCCAAACTGTTGAAGTTGAAGTACATGAGATTTTATTAGACTATTCTCTCTACTTTTGTATATTTTCATTTTTCTCCTAATAAAAATTTCAGTTCCAGAAAGAAAAATAAAAAGCTCACTGCCAGTTCTTTTGCCACAGTTATACAAGCCGTCACTTGATGGCAGAACTTCTCCCTTGAGTTGCTTATTCACAAAAAGATCCTGGCAACAGAATTCCCTGAAATCTTCTGTGCACATGGGTGGATATAACATCCTTGACTCACACTTTCTTTCTCTGAGAATTTGAAAGGTACCACTTTTCCACCCTCTAGTGTTGAATATGGCCATGGATATGAAGATGAACTTAGCTGATGGTTTTCCCTTTCCAAGTTACTTCATCCTTTTACTGCCTGAAGAATTCTTCCTTCATTTCTTAGAGTTCAGTAATTTCACTAGGGTATTACTTGTTGGTGATGATCTGGGTCACTTTTCCCTGGGACATGCGGTGCCTTTTCAGTGTGTAGAGTCACATATTTTATTATCAGAAATTTTTCCTGAATCATATCTTTAAACGTTTGGGTTTTGTTTCATTGATTGTGTTTCTCATCTACAACTTCAATTGCATGTGTCTGGGATCTCCTTTTCTTTTCTTTTATGTTCATTATTTCCATCACTGTGTTTTTATCACATCTCTCTTCATGTTTCTTCCAGTTGTGTCATCATTCTGGAATTACATATTTCCTGAATTTCAGCACATGTTTCATATTTTTCATTGACTACTCACTTCTCCTCTATGTTCTTGTGTTTCTGCTTTGGGGTCTTCCTTCAAAAGTAATTGCTCAATTATGACCATTCTTGCAGGAGTAAGATGGTATTGCATTGCGGTTTTGATTTGCATTTCCCCCATCATTAGTGATGTTGAGCATTTTTTATAATAGATGTTGGCAAGGATGCAGTGAAAAGGGAACATTTCTACACTGCCAGTGGGAATGTAAACTAGCACAAGCACCATGGAAAACAGTGTGGAGATTTCTTAAAGAACTAAAGAGTAGATCTACCATTTGATCCACCAATCCCACTACTGGGTATCTACCCAGAGGAAAATAAGTCATTCTACAAAAAAGATACTTGCACATGTATGTTTATAGCAGCACAGTTTGCAATTGCAAAAATATGGAACCAGCCCAAATGCCCCATATATTTTTATGTATATATATATAGATATATATACACACACACATAAATATGCAATGTATGGCCTTTATCTGTAGCTCTATTTAAACAAATTAACTATTTTTAAAAATAGTTTTATATATTATATATATTTTTCTTTTATTTATTTATTTATTAGTATATAAATATATTATATATTTATTTTATATATATATATGATGGAATACTACTTAGCCATAAAAAGGAATGAATTAATGACATTCAGAGTAACCTGGATGGAACTGGAGACCAGTACTCTAAGTAAACTAACTCGGGAATGGAAAACCAAGCATTGTGTGTTCTCGCTCATAAATGGGAGGTAAGCTATGAGGATGCAAAGGCAAAAGAATGATACAATGGACTTTGGGGACTTGGGGGAAAGGGTAGGAGAGGGTTGATAAAAGACTACAAATTGGGTTCAGTGTATACTGCTCGGGTGATGGGTGCACCAAAATCTCACAAGTCACCACTAAAGAACATACTAATATAACCAAATACCATCTGTTCCCCAAAAACCTATGGAAATAAAAAATTAAAAATAAATAATGACGTCTCTAAAGTCTTATAAAGCACAGCACAGAGTGGATGATCAATAAATGAATACACTTTTTAAAAAGGAATTGCTCAAGGTAATGGCCTCATTGCATATGTTTTTATTTTAATTCATGGCAAATAGTTAGGACATGATTTTCATCCATTTGTGAGTGTCCTCCATCTGCCGGTGATTTCGCTGCTCTTTCCCACCATTTTTCATATAGTATATTTTTATCAATGCCCCTTTTAAAAACTTTTTCACCACTGAATGAGTTACATTTTCCCAAACAATTTTCAAGAGGTCTTTTACTGGGGAGGGGCCAGGTGGCCTTTCAGGCTTCATTCCCCCTCCTGTTGCCCCAGAAATAAACTGCTTCCTCCAAATATAGCTCATCTTTGGTTTCTTTGTTCAGCCTTCTCCTATATTTCTCAGAGCCAAACCAGGGTAGGAACACTTTTGCATAGACCCTGCAAACCTCAATTCCAGAACACTGTGTTAACGTTAGCACTTCAGGTGAGTCCTGCGCCTTCAGGATGAGTATTTTTGCTGGCACTTCCTCCAAGCTGCCAACCCTGGGCTCTCTCGGTGCTGCCTCCTTCTGCTTCCTTCTTGGCAGCCACCGCACAATTTCAGTGTCTCCTGGCAGCCTTTACAGATGTTGCAGAGTCTATGGTTTATATTTGCCTTTTGAGCTTTTCCTTTTCAGTTTGGTTTTTGGTTTTTCTTTTGCATAATTTCTAGGACAGGAAGGGGGAAATGCTGCCATGCATAGCCTGGTTTATATCAGAAATCTGACAACATTTTTAGGAATATACTCTTGAGAAGCTTTCTGCTTCCCATTTTATCGTGGTTGACTTTAGTTTTGTTACTCTGATTTTAATGAATTTACCCTCTATAAAAATAGTTTGCTTTTTTCTCACATTATGTGTGTATAAAACTTGCTTTGTCCATTGGAGGCTTTCTTAGCAAGAGTAAAGCATCTCATCTGGGAAAGCATAAAAATAATGTAAAGGGAATGATAAGCCCAGATGCAACAGAATTCTTCCACTCAGTCAATCCTGAAACGGGGGCAGGATTACTGCAAACCAACTTATGATGCCTTACCAGCTGCTGAATAGGATCTCGCTTTAACTCTGCAAGATGATGGGATGAACTCATTTTCTTTCATGTAATGAAACCAGGATCTTTCATGGTCAGTAAGAGTACGGAAGCATCTGGATTCATTGACTGCAACAGACCTTAATAGTGCGTAATTCGCTGGGGGAAAATTGTGTGTATCATATTGTCATTTTGCATCTGTTACTCTGATTAGGATCACTGTAATACATTCAAATTCATTAATGGTGGCTACTTCGGATCCCTAAATAATTAATAATTAATGGAATCATAGGTGTCTCCCTAAGCAACAACCCGATGGCACTGTGTATTAGGCAGCACTGTGAGCTCTGAATAAACAGCTCTGACACAGCGACATCTGTTTTGTCAGGCACCTCCTCTTGCACCAGCTTGCCTTAGCTGAGCTTGGGAAAATGGGCGGAAGCAAGAGTAGAAATCAAAGGAGATAGTCAAGTAGACTCTGTGTAGTGGTTTGATGTAAAATGCAGGATGCCAGGTCCCAACTCATCCCATGAATCAGAATCCCTGGATGGTGGAACCTGGGAATCAGCCTTTTAATAGACACCCCAATGATTCTTATGTGCCCTGTAGTCTGAGGCACTGGATAGAGACCTCTCTCCCAAAGGAAAAAAAAGACAGCAAGATAGGGAAAATGTTACATTGTGGGTCCTAGGCCACTGGGGTACTATAATATAGTGTGTGAATTTTTCTTACCCTACATGCTTAATATGGTTCCAAGGCTTGAAGGAAATAATTTCTCCTATTTCTGAAATATAAATAAAACATCCCCACGCCCACCCAATCTTGTTGATTTCTGCATGTGCTCTGAGGATAAGCAGATGTCCCCAAGTGAAGCAAAAATGTTAATATTCTGAGACTTCTCCCAGAGTAACTTAAAGAAATAAAAAGCCAATTTATTAGACTATGATTAAAAATGCACACACAATTAACTGTGGAAGTGCTTGTTTCCCAATATCCTGCGGACAACAATTTTTGGCAGATTTTGCAACTTATCTGCATTTCATCGAAGTAGGAGACTATACAAATAAATGGCAGTGGCATATCCTAGGGCACTAAAGAGGTCATGAAAATATCTATAATCCACACAAATTTTGCAAGTGTTAATAAAGATAATGTCCTAGTCAGGAACTGTGAAGTTAATGTGTATTTGTAAATGTCTAAAGAGTAGATGGAGAGAAGAGAAAGAGAGGGCAAAAAGAAAGTAGAAAGTGAAGGTTGTAGAGGGGACCAGGAGAAAAGATGGAAGAACTCTGATGCAATTTACATCCCAGAAATCGCTCTGCTGTGGTTGCAGAAAGCCAGTCTGGGTTGTCTTTCTTCCTGGCTGCTCCACAGAATGCCCTCCAGAAAATAGCCATAAATGAGCTCAGTAGCCTCCCACTACCACAATGAGAAAATCAAACTATCAGCAGCATTTCAAAGTAAATGAAGGAAACCAGAGGATGAGTGCAAATTCCAGGTGTCTAAGTTTGTACTCACACAGCTAAATAATGCCATGGACACGGTGGAGCTAATGTAGGGCAAGCAAGAGACATCACTTGCCAATGGAAGTGGGTATTAAAAGAGGAGCAAATTTTAGCACAATGTTATTAATAACCACCATTTGTCAGGTCTTACTAAGTGTCAGCATTTATTTATTTATTTAAATTTAATCCTCACTGCCGTCTTTACAGATTGCACTCGTTTTACTAATGAGAAAATTGCAATTGTAATAAGGATGCTCACCTAGTGAGCATCGGAGCCAGAATATGACTCCTACATGTCTAACTCTGATGTCCATGCTTTTAACCACAATTTTACTGTGGAAGATGCTGTATCTCTTCAGTGATACAGGGTTGCCCTCCTGGTAAGATATGCAGGAGAGTCTGCATCTATGAGTCTACACTCAGTTTGGCTAAACGAGAGATGCCAAGTCATATAGGACAACTCATCTAGCTTTGGACATATGGGCAGCACACTCTTTGGATGAGGGCTGAGACCAGAAGTCAAGAATTTCTGGTTCCATTAAACCATGAGTTACATGTAGACAATAAATATTCATTAAATACATGATTTAATTTTGCTTTTGTCTGTCTGTGTTCCCAGTGTTAAACATAATATTGCCTGGTACATAGTAAGTGCCCCAAAAATGCATGATTAATGAGTCAATAAATACACGAACTAGTGAATAAATCAATCAGTGTACAGAGAAATGAGAATTCCCACACTCATCTGTAGGAAATTATTGCACAGAGAGCAATACGCCAACCCTAGATCATCAATCTTTTCTTGCCGTATGTGGGTCCCAACATTTTTTCACAAGTAAAGGGAATATGGCATTGTCATAGTTACTCGTATAACAGAATGTGTGCTAACAGCAGTAATGAACAAAGCCCAGGCCATGAGCAGTCCCAGGCTGATGACTCATACACCACCAGAGCCTTTTGTCCCCAGTCATTATTTTCCAGCATTTTCTTGCATTGCCCTTTTGCTACAAGAATCAATCTGGACTTAATCATTTGCTCTTTGACCTGAAGCGTACAGATTTGCAGCGCACTTTTTAGGGCTATGAAATCTTTGTTTTGGATTTTCTATAGTTTAAAGATCAATTTTGACTAATCAGAGCTAACTAGAGATCAACAAACCCTTCCAATCTCTATCTAGGGCCTGGGCAGGTATTAAAAACCTACATGATTTCTAAGTCAAAATTCATTTCACAGGCAAATGTAGAAAGAACCCATGTTTGGCAAATATAATTTCTAGTTGTGCAGCTTTCAATTGACAAATGCCTTAATGATGGAAAAAACAAAGCACAGAATTTAGACCTCCTAGGTTTCCAACATGTTGGTTGTTATCACGATTAGATGTGTGACCTTAAACAAATCACTAAGCCACACTAAATCTCAGTTTGCCCAACTGAGTAATGAAGTGTTGAACTCTCTGCTAGGTCTATAAACACACACATATCATCTTATTACAGTCTATCTTACTCTATTAGTTTGCCTTGTTTATAAACAAGCTTGTGAATTACTTGAGGATGTGTCGTAAACTTTCCTTTTTTGTCTCTTCCATTGCTTCTAGAACCTTTAAATACAAAAAGCTGATCAGCAGTGAACTAGATAGAAGTAAATCAAGGTTCCTTGTGTTTCCCTACCCAGGTTTTCAAGAATATGAAAACCTTCCCAAATTTATGTAACGAAAACTCTTCAGGAATCAGAACAATATGCTGCATTTCTATAGGGTTTTTCTTTTTTTGTTTTGTTTCTCAGATATGTGTGATCCCTTAAATACTCTGTGTGTGCATGTATTTAAAACAATCTGTGCTTCTTTCACTCTTGGTTAAAAATTTTATTGGTTTCGTACATAAAATTCCCAAAGTAAAATTTTCATTGAAAATGGAAAATACTCAATTTCTGTTTGCACTAAGTGGCTGACAATTAACAAATGAGTCACGTGTATTCCCTTCCTGTAACTAATACCCTGCAAGCCGAATTCATCAATTACAGCAAGGAACAATATTCACTTTACCAAACATCCAAGTTTCTTAGATGTTGCACCTTTTTGTGTCTGTGTTTGCTTTCTCATTCTCTATGCGTTCTATTCATAAATTGTGTCCAGCAAATTATGGCAAAGGTGTTTCTCTTCTCTATTGCCACATTGCAATCTATACTTAACTGCAGGGTAACAACAACGGACGCCATAACTAACAGAGCCAACTCTAGCCCTCTAAATCTGCAACTACAGCTTGGGAAAAATCTTGTATCAGGGTGTTACATGCTAGATTTAATGTGAATGTTGTAGTCTGAAATGAAAATTATTTGTACAGCTGGAATATAACATTTGCATAAGTTACAATTAAAAGGGAAAATATAATTACAAATTTTCAACTTAATTTGAATGGTTTTTAAAATGCTCATTTGGCATAGGCAACAGCTTGCAGGCAAACAGAACACACTCTCAGAGTTGCATCCCTTTGTCTGGGTAGCAGTAGTGAGCTCATTTTGAAGTGCTTGCTTTAACCCCTGAATCCCAACAGCAACCAGCATTGAGAACCTAAAGTACAAGGCAATGTTTGTTTTCAAAATCGGATTACAACATACACAGTGATTCATAAATATTTGCATCTTTTAATTGTTTCTAAAAATGAAGTGGCAAGTGGCATCGCACAGGAATGTTATTTCTCCCGTGGAGCGAATGAGCAGTGGAATTTTAACTAGTTTCATTCCCTTTCAGTTCTCAGATCTGAGATCGTCAGTCATATCTCCTGTACAATGTTTTCCTCATATCACAGTCTCTTTAATGGCTCCAGTTTCTGATTTTTTTTCCTCCTTAATTACATGTCCTTTTCTTGTAGCTACTTCATGCTGAAGGCATGTCATTCTTCTCAGAGATAATCTTGGCTAGGTGTCCATGGACCGAGTCCATTTGTTCATTTGTTTTTAGGATTTCTTTTCTAAGAGGCAAAGGAATCCTTTTATTATCCTCAAACTCAAAAATTGAAATTTTCATAAAATACTTTGTACAGCATGTTTACTTGAAACCCTGCTTCCCCAAAGTCATGATATTTGTGATTATTATGTAACATGCATTGTGTTGCATCAATGAGTTTTGTAAAAGGGAGGAAAAAGAGAATATTATTCCATTCTGTCTTTCCCAGAAAAAAAGCATCCAAACAGACATATAAACAAAAAAATTACTGTTACTGTGAATTACACAATGAACTGTGCCTTTCTATTTTCCCAATCTTTCTTTTCACAGCTATCTCCAAATAATGAGACACCAGAAGATGCTCTTGAAAAAAAATAAATTATAAAAACTGATCCTTTGTTCTATTTACCCTGGAATCTGAAAAGAAAACTCCATGCCAAAGGGAAAAACATAAAGTAATAATACAACCCAATTTTATCTTTTTCCTGAGAAACTACAAAGGTACTCAGTTGATCAAGAGTATTATTAAGTAGTGTGATTTTTTTAAATCACAGAAATCTTGCTTATTTTAGGAAGAACAAATACATAGCAATGAGAGGACCACCACACCACCTTCAAGAAAATGCTCCTTACAATGACTTGCTGAAACCAATGACAAAACCACATTTCCCATGCCCTTGTGGATAATCATCTTTTGGGCAATGGACTTAGAAAAACTTCATCACTCTTAACTGGGATGTAAATGTAATACATATATATGATAAGCACATATAAATGTAATTTATCTTGAAAGGAATTCCAAGGTTTTAATAAATACTATGCTGGGGTCTATAGCTTCCTTCCTAGTCTGTCAGCTTTCCCATTTCTCTCCTCTTTGATGTTCATAGTGGACAATTGTATCAGCCCCTAGGTTTGTATTCAAATTCATAAGCCAGTAGCAGACCATTTCCTCAAATGATATTTCCCAAACGGTGGAGATTTGTCACTGGTGAGATCATTTTAGTTGCCCATACCCCAATATTTAAGCTATCTGTTCTTTAAAAAATATAACACACTTGTGATTTCACCAATTTTATCAAATAGTAAGAATTTATCCAAGAATAAGGCTAAATTATTCCATTTTAAATTGATAGAAAGAAAATATTGAGAAAAAAGCGCAGATGGTATGCAGATAGAGCAAAGATCACGAAAGAGGTATGCAGATGACTAAAGTTTAGGAAACTGTCCTAGAAAAATCACTTCTCCATCAAGAGCTGCGCTCTTAAGGGAAAAAAAAAAAAGAAAGGAAAAAAAAGTACTTCTCAAAAAATTTTTGGAAGAAAATTAAAGACCCAGAAAAGAACCAAATATTTCTCATTTTTACTTTTCCCTTTGATTCATGAAAAACATTTTTCAAAAAGACCAAAAGCACCACAGCACAAGGACTTCCCTTGCATGCAAAGAGTAGATCTGGAGAAGGCATTCTGGGGAAGATGTAGACATTTTTCGACAAGGCTCCTCCCGAGAAGCCAACTTGTCAAGGAGAGCCTCAGGCAAGTTGAGATGGCAAGGGTTGCCACTAGCAGCTCCAGCGGTCACACTAGAGTAGAACTAGAGTGATGCTGAGCACCAGGCAAGGACTGCCTACAAATGAGGATGGGGCTCCCACAGAGGGAAGCAATCAAAGGTGCAGGATTTCAGGAACAGCCAGCCACCCTGTCTCCCAAGCTCCCACCACTCCACATCTCGGGCTCCCTCTGTCTCCCCTTAGCTTCCCTCCCTCCCTTCCTTTCTTTTCTCCTCAACTGTCTTTCACCAACTGAACTGATTATAACTGTATAAACTCTATTTTTATTATTGAATTTCTTTCTGTAAAGTTCTTTGTTTTCTCTTTTGAGTTTTAAATATATGGGTGACTTCAAAATTTTATATTCCCAGTTCCCCAAAAAGGTTAGAATTCAGCTAAAAATGGTGATATGTTGGCTTTTACTTGTATGTTGTTGTGAGATAGATATGTTGTGTGATTTGGTGTCCACTCCCACCCCCACCATTGAAAATAGAGCAAAAATTGGAGCTGAAGAAAAAGAATCATTTTCCCTTTTTGGTGGGAAGAGTATTGCATGCAATACGTTACGAGAGTAATTTTGAGAGTGAAAAATCACAAGCAAGATTCTCGAGAAGGATGTTTCCGAGAACCATTGTGTTTCGTTCTTTCTGCTATCCTAAAGAAGTCACGCCATTTCCAGTGGTAACCAAGGGAAATCTAGAGTTATTCACCATTAAGACAAAATAGGTCATTCTTAAAATGTTCCTTTACATCCTTTTTTATATAAGCTGCACCTCCCAGAGTGAATGTCAGAATCAATCGGTTGGGTAGAACAGAGGCTTCCACCCTCATTTCCCCAGAGCCCTACCTTTGATGGGGGGCAGGGGTACTATAGGAGAGGGAAAGGGGCGCTAGGAGGAACGATCTCCAGGCTCCACACCTCCTTCAACCACCACAGCCCCACTTTTGTCTGTTTAATAGAGCAATCATTGAAAATTTCCTTTGAAAAAAATGGGTCTCATGTTTTAAAAATTTGTAACATAATGGGAATAGAAAAACTAATGTGCTTGGATTAACCCTGGAAAAACAGGATATAAGTTATAAGGATGATGAATGTTTCTTCAGACTAATTGTTTCTTTCTAATTCCTCACAAGGTTCATGAAATTGTATGCTGTTCTCCTGTGGGATCTACTAACCTTGCACCTTGCGAATCACTCTCCACTCCCCTCACTTTCTAGTCCTTAAGCTGGGGTGGTCAGGGGTTAGGGGAGAAGCAGGTGAAGTGGGGAGGGCACGTAAGAGTGAGATAAGCCTAAATGTTTCTTACAGACAAAGTTGACAAGATTCAAAAGTGGTTTGGGTAAAAGAGACTCAATCCCAAAGGGGCATTTGATTCCCAAAGGGAAGCAGATGTACTTCATCTGGAACATCGTGATGTTCCAGAAGAACTTCAGAAGTGTGCCGGTCGGAAGGGAGCCCTGTGAGTAAGTGAAATGAAGAGTGAATAACTGCCTAATTAGTGGACATGAAAACTGGACAGTCTCCTAAGTCATCAGAGATGACCACGCTTGCCAGGCAGCTTCCTAGACCAAGGGTGAGTCCATTCGTAATCATCCCAGCTGGGAGGTGGCTGGGAGATTTGGCACAGGGCTCAGAAGACTGGCTAACCTGGATAAAGCCATTCAAGACAATCAGGCGTGACATCATCTCCATGGCTGAGGTCCTCTGGCTCAGTAGTTCTAGAACTTCTTGTGGCCACTCCAATATAACAACACTCAGGAATCACCTCCACTACTGCTGGGGCAGGCAGTGGGAACAGATGTAGAGAGGGTGAACTTTATTACAAGGAATGAGGAAAATGGAATTGATTCTGATAAGGGGCATTGTCAATCATTAGCTCACATGACAGCCAAGAAGATAGAGTCCTGTCCCAATCAATATTATAAGAGGTGAGTCCACAGACCACCCACAGACCAAGGAGACATCAAGCCTTTGAACCATAGATTCAAAACCTCCACTCAACAGGAATATCAGGGAGTTCTTTGATATCTAGCTTTCACGTGTTAAAGCTAGTTGCCTCACCTTCCCACTCCTATTTTTGCCTAGAAAACAAAGTCCGAATTCCTTAGCATCAAGGCTCTTCAAAATCCAGTCCATTCTACTTTCTCAGTCTTCTCTCTTGCTATGCCTTGGCCTGTTCTCTGTCTTACAGGGAATATAGGTTGCACTAGCCCCTTGGTCTAGTTATGTCCATTTCTAAAGTCTCTGGTAAAAACACGTTCATCTTTCAGGATGCAGTTCAAGTTTCACTTCCTTCTCTACATAGTTCATGACGCCTTTGTGTTAAAGGCACAGTTCAAGCATCTACCTTAGCACCTTACTGGAAGAAGAGTCTGAGGAGAACAGTCCTTGCTTCAGCTTCAGTTGAGACATAATTACACAGATCTAGCAAGCCAGTGGTGTGCACCCAGGAATCACATGGCACTGAGAGACTTAACTGACTATGCTTATTTGCCCCAGGGTAACTGGGAAATAGGGCTTTGGAGTGTGGTATCAGTTTCTTGCATCTATCCCAAGCCTAGCCCCATGGACACATGTCTAGGTCCTTGTAGATGGGTGATTAATAGCATGAATCTAAAGCCAGTTGCCTGATTTCAGATCTCAGTTCTGTTGCTTACTGGTCACCTTGAGTCAGTCAGTTAACCTCTCTGGCCTCAGTGGAGATGAAAATAATATGGGGCTGTTGTGAGTGTTACACAAGTTAATGTATGTAAAGCTCTCCCAACACTGCCAGGCACACAATGAGCCTCATGTAGGCATCAGGTGCTACATCTAGGAAGAGAGACGATGGTAAGTAAAAGTTTATTCAATTTGGGAGCACAAGCCACACTAATTCAGAACCACTAAGTTGAGAGAAAATTCAAAGAGGGTGATCTTCCTAATTCCACCATCGATTAGAAGCAGCTTAGCTCATTGAAGTGGTGGCATCATAGTGGGGCTAGAAGCAAGCGTAGTCCCAGCAGAAGGTTTGGGCACATGACAGGAGCAGTGGTGCTCAGATAGAGGTGGCAGCAGGGGCAATGGCATTGCCAGGTGGTCTCTGTGACACCTACAGGTGGCGTCTCAGGGTGCTCAGTGAGTGAAGGCTATGTAGAAGTGACACAGAAGCCTGCTGGAGGAGATGACACCCAGTGGCCATGGGACATTGTCAGAAAAGACAGTGATGAACAGCATGAGAGATCAATACTCCGGGACACCATGGGGCAGAGGTCAGCCTTATTCTCATGCCCATGAGAGAAATTCCCTGGGGTCGATCAGAAGTTCGTGGAGGTGAAGCTTTGCCAGGTCCTCATGAATCCAGTGTGACAAATTCCTCAAATTACCATTGGTGGGAGCTCATTCTTCCAGAAGAGGAATATTGGGAAATCATAGAAAGCACAAGCTTTAGAGTCAGTCAAGCTTGTACCGCATTCAACTGAAAACACTTCCTGAGCACCTGTTTCATGCCACAGGCTCTGCTCTAGTTGGTGGAAACACCACAGTGAGTGAGGCAAAAAGTGTCCTCCTCATAGGACGTTCCTTTACAGAGGGAGACACAGTTGAGAAACAAGTAAGCAAATACATTAATGGGATGTTTCATGTGATAAGGGCTGTGAAGACAATAAAGTAGGTAATGATGTAGGAGAGGAGTAGAGCAAACCACTTAAATAGAGAAGCTGGGTCAGTCTCTCATTCACAGTGAGGATGCAGTGGCCAGAAGAGGCATCCCAGGGAAGATCTGAGGTGAACCCTCTAGTAGGAAAGGCTTGGCAAATTGGAGGAACAAAAAGAAAAAATAGTAAATCTAAAACAAGGATCAGCAAACTCCAGTCTACAGGCCAAATCCAGCCTGCTGCCTGTTTATGTCAATAAAGTTTTATTGGAACATAGCCACGCTCATCTGCTTATTTATTGTCTATGGCTGCTTTCATGCTAGAATAGCAGAGTTGAGCAGCCGCAAGGGAGACTGTATGGCCTGCAGAGCCTAAAATATTTATCTGGCCCTGTGCTGAAAAGTGTGCTGATCCTGGTCTAAAGCATCATAAACAAGCTAGAGGGAGAATAGTAGGAGATGAAGTTAAAGGGATCAGGGAAGGGTGGCAAACTGCAGGGCCTTGTAATCCATGGGAAAGGGCTGGGATTCTGTTCTGCATGTAATGGGAAGTCACTGGAGAAGTCCAAGCAGGGAGTACGTGATCTGACTTATGTTCTTACAAGGCCACCCTGGGAGCTTAAGAAGAGTAGACTTCCAGTCTTTGGAAGATGGACTATAGGGCCAAGAGGCAACCAGAAAGTCTACCAGGTGGCTACTGCAGAGCCCAGTGAGAGGCAAAGGTGCCAGGGATAGGGATGGTAGCAGTGCCAATGCAACAAGTGGTCAAGGTATATTATTTTAGGTAATATTTTAGGGGTTTAACAAGCATGAGAACCCTTACTTACTCCACTGTGTAACCTTAGGCAAGTTATTCAAACGCTTTAAGCCCAGTTTCTTGTCCAAAAAAACCCTGGGAGCCCTATTGTGTGGATTGAATTACAAAATACATGTGAGGTGCCTGTCAAAAAGTTAAGTGTTCAATAAATGTCGACTATGATTACTGTGTGTTGTTGTTGTTGTTGTTGACTGATGAGGCCTGTGGAAAGATCAGGTTGCAGCTTACAGCTGATTGTGTCAGTTAATGGTGCTCTTCTCTCCCTGATTAAATTTGTGAGTTCCCTGGAGACAGGGAAGCTCCGTTATTCATCTTTATATCCCCAAAAGTGTGCCTGGCACATGGTAGATGTTTAATAAAAGGTTATTGATTAAACTATTATTTCTTAAGAAAGGAGGAGTATTATCTATTCTGCCATTTTTCACCAGAAGTGTTTTGTTTTCAGGATTGATATAGCACATTTCTGTGACACAGAACCATTCCGAAGATACAGAGGTAGCTGTCTCTAAGGAAAGCTGGTACCCAGCAAAGGAAAACTCAGATACTATTCTTTGGAAAACCTCTAACCTGATAAAATACGTCAATGTTTGCAATAATGTATTGAATCTGGGCTAAAAATTCACCATGCACAAGAAATCCAATCTTATCAGATACATATCAAAAATCTCTACCATAGTGTGGATGAGAACAGTAAGTCCAAAAATCATTGCTCTAATGTGTCAAGCTGTTTTCAGACTAATTTCAAAGCGGTTGGATATTCTGATCCCTTGCTCAGCCATATTGAAGCGTCCTCCATTTTGCATTATTACCTCCTTCCTTTTATTCATTCATGATTCTGCCTTTAAAACTAAAAGGATTTGGATTAAAATTGAGACTTCAGAATTGTTTGTCAACTTTCTTATTCTGTGGCATTACCACTTACCAAAAAAGACTGGAAATCTACGCTTCTTTTAGAAGTTAAAGTTTGTCATTATATGATAATTTCAAATGAAATTAAATAGGACACAAATTTTAAAATAAAAAATGACACCTGTGAAATACATACATACTCCTAGGTGACATTTTTATTTTTAAAAAGCGGTTAAATACCATAGTGGTCACACAATACAAAATCAAAAAACCTTCAAAGGGCCAAAAAATAAAAAGTTACCAGTTGCATTTACCTGTTGTATTCAGAGTAACTAAATGTATCCTTAACACATACATGTTGCTGTATCTGAAAGAGGAACTCTAATTTCTTAAAAATTAATAAATTACCACCAGGTGAGAAATGTCTTCAAGGCAGTCAACCGAATCATAGCAGTATTACACAAACTTACCAATGTAGCTAACAAACCCCAAAAGAATGAGAAAATAAAAATAAGGAAAATACTTAAAATAACAGGACACTAAAAAAGAGGATCCATTATTATAGGAAAGAAAAAGCTGAAATGCTTGCAACACCAGGGAGCAGCCATGAGGAGGGATTTTTTTTTTTTTTTTTTAAACACGAAGCCTGGCATCTCACAAATAACGTATGTTCTATATTATGTGGCAGTTGCTATGGTAACAACCTTTATTTTCTGAAACAGTACACAGATGTGTACAACATACTAACTTACTGGTTATAAATTACAGCTTTTCCCATAGTTCAATAACTTAAGAATTCTACGTTTTTGAAATCTCAGAAGTTCTGTTGTTATTACATTTCTTTTATGAGATAATTTTCGTTGTACTTTCAAAATGAGAGTGTTCCCAGACCAAGAGAAAGGAGCAATGAGAAAATGGGGTATCTCAGAGAGTAGCAGTGGACTGAGTACTGTGACTATAGAGTCTGTAGGAAACCCACTGAAAGAAGGGGAAAATTACTTTAATGAATTCATGAACAATAGTCATGAAAAACAAGTCGCCAGCAAAATGGTGTCATAAATAAACTTATGAATTAATTTATTATTATAAGGTGCCATATTTGCAGTTTTAAAATAAATGAAGATTATTTCTTAGAAGTGTTACAAACACTAATATAATTTTACAAGGTACAATAGTGTGGTTGCATGAATTAATCTGATTTTTTGACTTCAAATGAAATGTTTTGAGCCTTGAAAAGACCCAAATCTGGGGGAAAACGTATACTACTATATTTAAAAAGGGATTCATATCCCTTTGTCAGGTTATAAAGCAAAATACAGATTTTTACTGATTGGGATATTTTTATATTCTAACCTTTATCAACAAATACTTGAAAAGTGCTTTCTACATGCAGGGAGCTGGCTGTCCATGCTTAGATGCATACTGACATGTGTAGAAACATAAGTTATAGGAAAGTTTAGTTCTATAGATGATTTTTTACTATTATAAAAATTTACATTATATTTTCCATGTGGATCTGAATATTTTCTTTAAATAGGTAGCTTGCATCGTAGGTTTTTTAGGGTTATCAGAAAGAATCATCTCCGCTGCATTTATGAGGTGAGAGTTCATTACCTGGGAAACATTTGAAAAATAAGCTTGTATAGCTAGCATTTACAGTTAAAAACCATCTATCTTAAATAAGAAAAAAGATTTCTAATTATAAGAAAATTGTAAGTACCCTTACATAAAAAGTAACAAAGCATCCCTGATTTAGAAAGTCCAGTAACTGCACTGCTAATGGCTTTTCCTAACAAACATAAAACACTGGGAACTGCTATTTCAAGTCACAATACGGTTACATTCAAATTCAAAATTGTCTTATAGCAGCAATGACGATGAGAAACAATTGAATACTGTGTAGATAAGACCAAACCATTTTGAAAAGCCTGCACCATTAAGTGGTTGTTAAAATTTTTGCTAATGCTTTCCACACACACTCCTTTCTATATCTTTTAGAGATATATTAAAAACAGGACTATGACTAATCCATTCAAATCCTTGCACTATCAGAGAGAGAGAGAGAGAGAGAGAGAGACAGAAAGAGAGACATTTAAGTTATCACCTAATGGGGGCTTAGTGGCTAGAACTCAGAACCCAACAGAAAAAGAGTACTTCACTGCTAGGCGCATTTTAAAAGTATTACTTAAATTACATTTAAGTCATCAGATAATTATGAACTTTCTTCTCTTTTATATTTATATGGCATATTTATTGAATTGCACAGTATGCTTTTACAATAAAGTGCTTTTTACGTTGCCGCCTTTGTTCATCCAAAATAAAACTGACAGTTATCCTTTTATAAGCTATTCTGAGAACATTTTCTCTTCTTTGAAGCTGATTGATGCACTACTTTAAATGTTCCTGCAAATATCTTTTCAATTCAAGTTTTTGCATAATGTAATAAGAAGATAAAAGAATTCTATACTTCAACAAGAGACATTACAAAGCAAGTAGAGACATTATCAAGGGCATTAACATGCTCCTAATAGCAATAAAACCTTTTAACTGTCTGATGTAGAACATGCTCCCACCAAACCACCACATATTATGGTAATTGGCTCCAATTTCTGAATCTTACATTGTAAAGTTACAAAGAGTTAGGTAGAACTGAAAAACAAATCTCTAATACTCATCTTGTTACTGTTCCCATTATAAGATGTTTACTTTCTACCTCTAAGGAGAACTGGTCTGCTGTGTTGTGCTGCTCTTTACTGTGCTATCATATTTTTGTATCTTGTCTCATTTTTATTTCTACTCACTGATATCAAGACACTTTTTTCCCAAATAACTCTTTTCTAACTCCAAAACATCACAGTAACACAAATAGCATTTTCCTCAGAATTTCAGTGTAACAAATGGGTTCTCTGTGCATGCCTGTGTCACATCTCATTCACTTTATGAGTTCTCTCATCACGGGCAGATGCAACAGGGAAAAACAGTCCATGAGGACGCTTTGATTTTTCTTTACAACGCGTTACTAAATGACATGAGTAGCCTTTCCATCCTGGCCAAGAGGAAATATAATTTCAAGCTAAAGTTGAGTTCAGATTCTGTTAAATTAAATAGCAAAGAAAACAGTCACTCTTGGCTTTACTCCTCCTAGACAGGAAGCAGGGCAGTGGGGAATTGACATGAGCCATTCCTCGGTGATTAACCTGCAGTTTATGTTGTTTCTAGGTGACGTGCCCATCACGCAGGAAGCTTCTCCGAGGCTGGCGAGAGCAACTTGTCTGCTTTGAGAAATGCAGATCTATCAGGATCCAGAATCGGACTCTGAAAAAGCTGTCATTTCATGTCTCTAAAACAGCCTTTGATTTAATGTACAAGATGTCTAGAAGTAAAGGACAATAAAATAAAAACCAAAAAAGGAGAACTATTTCAATTAAGAAGCATTTCTATATCAATTCTTGGAAATCACATAAAATAAAAGCTGTCAGAATCAATCTCTGTTTAAAAGGTTGATTTTTTTGTGGTGCTTACATACAACATGCAAGACCGGAAAAAAACACAAATTACTAGCACAGAGCAGCCAAAGTTAAAAATTCCTTTCTCATTAGAGAGATATCTGGTTATTAAATTTTCCTAATGGATCAAGGAAAAGTGTTTTTATGGCTGGGGCTGAGAACTGAGGAGAGAAGGAAAGAAATAAACCCTCATACAGAAAAAAAGTCACAGATATACTCTCCAGTTCTACATGAAGGAGTTTCATGCATTTCCAAAAATTTCATCTTTAATTGACGATAATTAAAAGCTTCATATAACATTCTAGGAATCTACCTTTTATTGCTATGGGTTTTCAATGATGTTTGAATGTCTTTTTCAGAGAAAGATAAATATTTCTTGAAAGATTGCCCTATCACTCCAGTAATCAAATATCCTAAAGGAGAATTGAGAAAAAAATCTTTACAAAATTTGAGGCAACCTTTTAGTTAAGAGTATAATAATATTAAATAAAGATATAAGCATTGCCAAAAGTAAATAAATAAAGCTCTTCTAAATGTGACTTCTTATTATAGAAGACATCACTTTCATTTTCATTTAGGTTGTTTTGTTTTGCTTGGAGTTTTTCTCAAATTTATTTATTTTTTAAATTGACAGATAAACTGGTATGTATTTACTGCATACAACATGATGTTTTGAAATCTATACACACATCGCAGAATGGTTAAAGTTAGCTTATTAACATATGTTCATTTGTTGTTAAAATATGCTGTTTAAGAAACATGCGTTACACTTCCAACTTTACTCCTGTCCTTAAAATTTTTATTATGCATTTTATTCCACATCTTTTATTGAAAAGGATATTGGGCAGGGAAAGAAAAGATAAATTAATTTGCTGTCCCCCAAAAGGTTTGTATATATCAGGGGTATACCCCTTTCAGTGGCCTACTTCTGGCACCTTTATTTTTTAAAAATCAAGTTTTTTTTTGAAGGGGACTATTTAAAGAAGAAAATTCACTCCTTGATCATCAAATCAAGAACTTTTCTTAAAGTAAGCCTTCCACAGCAGTAAAAGAAACAGCCTAAGAACTTCCTCCAATCAAAAGAAGAAAAATAACAAAATCAGCTCACCCGTGATTTCCTTAATAAACTTAAAAGAGATAAAATCCCATTGATGCCTCTAAAAGTAAAAATGAGGAAAGGGCAACTTTATTGATTCCCTGAAAACCAACGAACGTGTAGCTTATTGATAACACTAAACACCGTCTAAGCCTTTAGTGATTTTCAACCAAAAGTCTGCCTCTGAATGATGGTTTAAATCATCGTATTAATATATTAGGGGAAAATTACCATGGGAGGCACTTGGAAATTAATTAAAAACCCTGCACTCAGTTTGTTTGTGAGAGAAGATAAATATCACACATGGGAAAAGATGCCTGACAACCGCCATAGTTTTCAGATCCAAATTAGACCCTGACAGCTATGTCTTTGTATGACTCTCCTTGGGGTATGATAAGCAGAAATATAGAATATGAAGATTTCTGATAGAAGTATTTATTACTGACACTTCCGAAACATTCCATGTGTGGCATCAGCAAAGCATGCTTCACCTCAGACAGAAATGTCAGGTTTTCTTCCAAGATTTGTTTTTTCTATTCCTCTTCCCCCATTCCCATCCCTCCCTCCCCATCCGCCACTACCCCCCTTCTCCTCCAAAAGATGATCTTTTTTTAGAAGTTCAACAGCAGCCCCTGGTGGAACTCAGCAGTTGTTTCAGCCTGAGCACAGTTGTTCAAGCAACTCCATTCATCTTGTCAATAAAAAGAAAAGTCTGTACATGTGTATATTACCCCATCAGTATGCTGTTCCTGCAGGTCAGGGATCAGAATACAACCCTGAATGTACAAAGGCAGTGCTTTATGATGGTAATTTCAGCCAATTTTGGTAGCTGGAGTTTTGAAAAAAATATATATATGTAACAAACAATAAACATCTGTCTCCAATGTCACATTCATTTTATGCATGAAGACCAATAATTAACTGCTCGTGAATAACGCTTACCACAGAGTGCGTCAAAGTGAAGAGTCCCCACACATGTGAGGGGGTGATCGCTATTTTGTTTGACTCATGTTGTGACAGATTCAGCTTTGTCACTTAGCAAAATGAGCTATACAAAGTGACAAAGAAGGGATTTCTCTGGGTCAGAGCTCAGAAAGCACCACAGTATGCTACTGCACCATCAGAATGGCAAGCTAGGCTTAACAAGAAATCCCACCAAAATGCTCTTCAGAGAGACCATCTCTATTCCTTTCGGGCTTGGTTGGCAGCCCCAGATTACCATGTGGGGCAAGGGGGAGATGTGGGGCTCTTTGTTTGCATTAGGCAGTGTCAGTCTCTACACTTCACAAAGCTGCCTGGGAGAGGCGCTCAAAGCCAACTCCACTCCCTCTGGAGCCGTCTCCCTAGAGAACACTTTTTTCTTAGCACAAAGCACAGTCCTATTGCTAAGCCCCATGCCTTTGGGGCCACATCACACCAAAGGAGTTGCCTTCCCAATTCACACAGAGGTGCCATATCGGCTCCTGGAGGCTCTGATGCTAGGCAAGGAGAAGGAGACTTGCATAATGAAGAGGATGGCTCTCCTGACAGAGTTTCATGTGCCGGGGGGTTGAGGAACACAGCGGGCATTCGCCCTCCAGGAGGCTCACATTAGGACACAGGTGTAATGAGAAATTTACTCAAAGACTCAAAAGTCTACTTGAATAAATTTATTCGATGCGTATTTCGCTTGTGTATTTTGACTTTTCTCTTCTTAAATGATGAGTTTATTAAGAGGAAAAGCAAACTGTACTTTTAAAGCTTAAAGTAGCTTCATGATAAATGCTAGGATCGAATAAATATTATTTTATGTGAAAACATGGTTTTTAAATTTTGAAAGTATTGTACTTCATATTAGCCCTTCACATGACCCTGAAGCCACTTAAATCTCTGGACTGATCTCATGTGAAGCTGAATCAGGGAGCTGATATTTTGAGACCAGAGAGAATCCCACGATAGGCCACTTACTGAGTGCCTAATGGGTGTCATGCACTGGGGAGGAAGAGGGATAGAAAGAAATAAGCCTTACTCTCTAATGAATTACAATCTAGTAGAAGAGACACATGTACCTAAATAATTTTAATATAGTGTGGGAGCAATGTGCAGAGTCCTAAGAAATACATGGATGCCCTTAGCTCAGCCAAGGAGTCAGCAAAGGTTTTTTACAGGGAATACACTTGCACTGACTTAAAGAAAGATTAGAAATTGGCTACAGAAAAGAGGGGGAGAAAACATTAGAGGGCAAAATAGGAGAAAAATTAGTATGTCCCAAGGAGTGAAGATGTAAAACTACCTGGTATGTCCAAAGAACTCCAAGCAGCTTGATATTGCCAGAGCACGAATTACAGTATGAGAAAGATGGGAGTGAGGTAGGAAAAGAAAACCTTCTCTGCCCTCCCAGAGAGATGGGATCTGTCCTATGGGTCATGGAGAACAATTAAAAGACATTATGTAAAGGAGTGACCATATAGGGAAGGAAGGAGACTGACAGTCAGAAGACTGACCAGGAGTGTTGTCAAAGAGGATAAGGACCAACAGAAAGAGGATAAGGACCTCAATTCTGATGGAGGATAAGGACCTGAACACTGAAAGGAGATAGTGATTTATTGGATATGGACCCTGAGGAATGGGATGGGTCTTAGATAACTCCTAGGTTTCCAACATAGGAGACAACAGAGATTATGGTGCCATCAACAGGGTTAGAGGCTGCAGGGGTCGAAATAGGTTTGAGGGGAGAAGATGACACTCTGAAGAAGTACTTCTCAAAATATGTCCTCAAAAATCCTCCACTGGCTTCCAGACAGCTCCTTGTAACACTGATTATTAACACTGCCCTTGAATGTCACAGCTGGAGAGGGACCTAACAGATCATTAAGCCTGGTCACTTTCAAGCTGTATGCCATCAAGTTGAGGGGTGCTAGGGCAGGCAGGACTCCAGGCTGCCTCCCCGAATGCAACCCAGGAGGGTCGACTTTTACCTAGTGTGTATATTATAATTCTTCATAAGACTTAGATCACAAAAAGAAAATCACAGTTTGAAAACCACTGATAATTCTTCCTTTTTCAGAGAGGAAACTGAGACCCATGGAGGTGAAATAATTTGTCCACAGATACAAGTCTATAGCAGAGGCTGAACTAGATCCATGACAGAGTTCACCACATGTCAGTTTCAAATGTCCTCCATGCTGCGGTTTCCTCCATGAAGTCACTGCTTTTGCTGTGTTTTTTGGAGCTAGCTTCAAAAACCTCCTCATGAAAGAAACTCAGTTAGCAGCTTCTTCAGTTGTATGTATTTAATAAATATTCATTGAACATCTTCTGTATGCCAAGCCTTCTTTTATCAAGAACACCTGAACATCTCTGTTTGGATACCCAGTTGTAATTTTTTATTCTTTGGGAGTTCTGACAGGGTCCTCAACTGGTGTTCAACTGTAACTGGAAGTGGTTATGACACAGGAGGGGTTTTAGTCCCTAGTAAACAGGGTTATTACCAAAGGCATGGGTTTTCTAATTCCCTAGAAGATTATAGCTAATTTATATGTTTAAGGTAATTTTTGAAAATATGTTTTTAAAAATCTATAAATTTCCTAAGGTATTTTAAGATTCTATTCATAATTTTTTAAATGATTACTTTTCAGATGTTACATTAATTTTTTCACATATACATATAAGAACTCACTGGAAATAATACCCCAAAACTCAATAAGCCTAACTTTACAAAACTTAGAACTGGTATCTGAAATAATTACAGGATAGATTGTTTTCCAAAAAATGAGAATTCAAATAAAATAAAATAAAATGAATTTGATAAGCCCTTCCTCCCCATCATACTAACTCAACAGCTGCTTGTGCCAATAGAGTAATTCCTAAAACAAGGAAAAGCAAATCCTTGCTCAATCTAGAGAAATAGAGACAAATGTAGCTAAGGGGTTACAACAACCTGTTGACCTCTTTCTAAAACATTATCCAGTCTTGAGAATCTTGTCCCAGGACTCCCAGAAGGGAGCAGCGGGCTTGCCTCATTGTAAAGTGTGTGAGTCAGGGTAGAAACAGGAGCCAGCCGGAGAAAGTCCTCCTGCTCGTGGACTGCCAGAGATGAGATTCGTACAGGCCCTTTCAGGATCATTATGTAACATCTTGCTGCAGGAAGGAAAACCACTGCTCAGTCTCTCTTGCTGGGGAGTTCATTCTTCATCTTATGAAGCTCTTTAAAATACAGGGCCAAGGAATCAGTCTTTCTTCCACTGCCTCTTTATACTTCACTACCCAACCCCACCCCGTTTTCTTTCTGTACTCCTCCCATTGGCAAATAGTTTTTAAAATCAGAAATTCTGCATATATCAACAAGTATAACACCCAGCTAGCAGGGGTGGGTTGCAAGAACAAAGAAGTGGGGAAAAAGGAGAAAATCCAAGATTATGGAGCAAATGGATTTCAAGACTCACTCATTACATACAGCCTATTTCTTTCTTTCTTTTTTTTTTGGCGGGGGGTGGGGGACGGGGTCTCACTCTAATCACACAGGCTGGAGTGCAGTGGTATAATCATGGCTCACTGCATTCTTAACTTCCCAGGCTTAGATGATCCTCCCACCTCAGCCTCCTGAGTAACTGGGATCACAGGTGCGCGCCAACACACCTGGCTAATTTTTTAGTAGCGACATGGTTTGGCCATGCTGCCCACGCTGATCTTGGACGCCTGGGCTCTAGAAATCCACCTGCCTTGGCCTCCAAAAGTGCTGAGATTTCAGACATGAGCCACCACACCCAGCCTAACCCATTTCTTTATAGGTGAGAAATCAAAGAAACTCATCTAAGATTACCCCACCCACTGTTCTCACATAGTGGTATTATTGAGTATAGGAGGCAAATAAGCAAACAGGAAAGTTTTAAAGATCAGGCAAAAGCTTTACTGGCTCCACAGGCCTGCATTTCCATCAGTTTCGTTTACATAGGGAAGTATATTAGTGAATGGTCACCGTGAATCTTAGAGGGAACAAGCATATGGTTAGTGCTTATCCCCATTACCTCTTGAGGCCCAAGGAAATTCAGAGTTAATGTTCATTTGTGATTATCATGTTTTGGATATTTTGATCTGGTGTCCTGGAAAATCTCATTTAACAGCAATTTTGTTGATTCACTCAACAAATGTTAATTAGAAGCTTACTCTACACCAGCCCTCCAAAGTCGTGAGCAAGAGAGCCCAGGTCTTTTACTCTCTTGCTTATCTGGTCTTAACCTTGTCACTGCATGGTCATGGTGCTGGAGCCATATTTCCTTCCCAAACCCAATAAATGTACCTATCAGCTTTTTCATACAAAGAAGTTGAAAATGACTTTAAAATCTCTTGAAGTTCAGGTTCTGTGTCATAAATAACAATATTGGTTTATCATCTCTATATCCCTCCTTCGGGTGTTCTGGCTTCCTTCTTTCTGAGAATTCATCTGACTGCCACGTGGACTGGCCTTGTCTAGATGCAATGACACTGAGTTACACATTAATGGAACTCCACATAGCACATGAAGCCTCACTGGGAGCATTTCATGAAATGAAATGTTTTGGTGAGCTCTTCAAATTCATTAGAGTTCAATGATCAAAGACGTCCTGGAACAGATAACTAAATGTGGATTGGAAATAGGAGGTAGATAGGTCACAGAATCTTCTGGCAAGTCCTTGGAAGCATCTGATCAAATGCCAAAGATCTAAAACCTTTAGTATGACTATGAAATTAGTATAGACCCACATCCTTAGGAGTGAAAAAACTTACACTGGGTCTAAAACATAGTCTATTGCCTATGAAAAAGCAAATTGTCAAATGAAAAAATGGAAAATGTGACCCAGGTCTGGGAGGCAATGGTCCTACAGATTAAAAAGGTGGCTCATCTGGTCCCTAGAGTAGTCAAATTCATAGAGACAGAAAGTTGAATGGGGGTTTCTCGGGCTGGGAGGAAAGGGGACTGGGGAGTTATGGTTTGATGAGTACAGAGATTTGGTTTAGAAAGATGAAAAAGTTTCTGTAGATGGGTAGTGGTGATGGTTGCACAGCAATGGGAGTGTATTTAATACCACTGAACTGTATACTTAAAAAATAATTAAAGGCCGGGTGCGGTGGCTCACACCTGTAATCCCAACACTTTCGGAGGCCAAGGTGGGTGGGTCACCTGAGGTCAGGAGTTTGAAACCATCCTGGCCAACATGGTGAAAAAATGTCTCTACTAAAAATACAAAAAATTAGCCAGGCATGGTGGTGGGCACCTCTAATCCCAGCTACTTGGGAGGCTGAGGCAGAAGAATCACTTGAACCCAGAAGGCGGAGATTGCAGTGAACCGAGATGGCACCACAGCACTCCAGCCTAGGCAACAAGAGCGAAACTCCATCTAAATAAAATAATAATAATAATAATAGGAAGTTTTATGTTATGTGTATTTTAACACAATTTAAAAAGTGGAAGCTGGGCAGGAAAGAAGAGTATAATGGATTGTCCATATTAGTTCATTCTGCCTAGCTCCTAAACCAGAATTTACCCACATGAACATTTTGAGCTTTGGCTTCTTCATATATAAATGTTAATTATGGTGCCAAATTCCCAGTTGTTTGAAAGGATCAAATTAATTTTTGAATGTGAAGGGGTAAAAAGCATGTGGCCCATCTAAGTATTCAACAAATATTACCTCTTATTACTGTATCTCTTCTGGATATTTTAACTTGCTGCTTACTACTATGATTTAAAATATTATACAATGTCTTCAATACATGTGTGAAAAATTTCCTTTAATTTCCACATCAGATATAACTTTTTTTGCAGATAACGAACTATATGGGGAAAAAAAGTGGTTTTGAAATATTGTTCTTAGAAAACCAAACACCGCATGTTCTCACTCATAGGTGGGAACTGAACAATGAGATCACTTGGACTCGGGAAGGGGAACATCACACACCGGGGCTTATCATGGGGAGGTGGGAGGGGGGAGGGATTGCATTGGGAGTTATACCTGATGTAAATGACGAGTTGATGGGTGCTGACGAGTTGATGGGTGCAGCACAGCAACATGGCACAAGTATACATATGTAACAAACCTGCACGTTATGCACATGTACCCTAGAACTTAAAGTATAATAATAATAAAAAATAAATTTTAAAAAAAAGAAATATTGTTCTTGCTTTCTCTACTTTATTTTATTAAATTTAGTTAGGATAGGGTTAAAAGTCAAAGCAAACATCCTATCAGCTAACAGTATTTGACTGACACCAAAAAAGTTCCATTGGTATGAGAAACTGATTGCAAGTAAAATGGTCTAAGGATTCCTTGAAACATATCCTATAACAACCCATGTCTTTCTCAATTACCAGAATGCTCTGTAATACCTGACAAGTATTTGTCAAGACAATATACATCAGTAAATTTAATTGCACATTTATTGAACTTATATTTCGTACAAAATATTGTGCATGGTGCTCTGAGAAAAGTTACGATGTAACATACATGTTCCTGTTCTCAAAGAGCTTGCTGTCATGAAGAAAAGTCAATTTCCTCAGCAAGTCTTGATCACATACTTCTCCCAAGACAATTCTGAATAAAGGTAAGAAAAACTGAAAATTTTTTCCAAACTGTAAGAAACCTTTGATTGAATCACTGTGTCTTATACCATAGCTTAGAGGATATATTTTCCTTTATGCATTCTGATATTTGAGAATAATGAATTCAAAAATTACTGGAAAAAGAAGATCTGTAATTGACTGCCTAGGGAAACTATAAAAATCCTTTCAAAATTCCCACCAGGAGTAGAAGAGAAGTGGATTCAGATACAGTCTGAAATCTTCCCAAGCTTTCTCCACTGGAATTGTAATTAGTGAGACCCCTTTAAGCAATTTTAAAACTGCTTAATTTAAATACAGGAAGTGTTTCCTTAGGCTCCATAATACTTCGGCAGAGCTGATCCTATTTCCTGAGATTAAATAGAAGAAAATTCTTTCCTCGGGAGACTGAACCACACACAATAAGATCATTCATTAGAATGTTCATATAAATTCAAAATATACCAGGGGAAGACCAAATGTCTTCTTCATAAAGGGTAACAGCCTAGAAATGCTAAGTGGAGCCATGACTGGTTTTACTCTTGAGTTTTGGCCTTTGTGGAATATGGGTCCCCCGGGAAGAATTATTGAAGTGATAACTCATTTTCACAATGAAACCAAGTACAAGACAGCTAAGATAAATAAATTAATTATTAAATCTTTTATTCTAAATAAAAACCATCTGTCAATATTATTTGTTTTTAACAGTATTTATTCATGAAAATAAAGCTTTTACTTCTATAACGTGATTCTTACTCTACTTTGCACCACTTAGACTTAACAATTGGAAAATCTCATAAATTTTAGGAAGTCTGCATTTTGACCTATCAGGGAAAGGGAAAGCTTAAGACCAAAACCTAAACTACTCAAATGCCTGATTGGTAAGGGGAGTGCAAAAGGATACCTCTAAAACTTTTGTACTGTTTGGTGAAAGAAAGGGGAACACTTTGCCATCTCTTGCCATCCTTCCGTAAATTTACATCATCTCGCTAAATTTGATAGCTAAATAGTATTCTGATGGTTGTTGAGACTGGTGTGTCAGATTTAAAAATGTGATTGTTGAGGCTTACTTTGATGGTGAGATTTTAGAGGCCTATTTCCCTGCTTAACAAATGTATTATAGAGTGATGGATAACAGAGAGTCTAAGGATTACAATGAGAGATCAAGGAGTTCACCTGCAATATCTATTGCATTGACAGCCGACTTTATTGAAGTTTCACAATATTAACTGCCTCTCTGTGGACTGGCTTAACCAGGTAGGTGATTATCAATTTATCACCAGTCAAAACACAGATTGCTTCATGTACGGTGTCTGTGGCATAATCATGTACCTTGAATCTCATCAAACTCGAATGATCCTACTAGGATGATTCTTATAAGACTGAGAAAGAAACATTAGTTGGGAACTTCTCTAATTAAATTGTGTCTAATTCTCAGTTTGACAGAACATGATTCCTGGAGCATAGATCAAGAATTCATCATTCCCAAAGAGGGTAAAGAAAGCCTGAGAGATAGAATGGAGAGAGAACTGAGGTGATTCACTTCCTCTTCTTGAGCCTTGCTTCCTTTAACAACTCCTCACTCCCACTCCAGGGACAGAAGGCAAGAAATTGATCAGTCCTCAAAATCCACTCCAGAGGGGAATACTTGTGCCCTGAAACTCCATCTAGCAGTATACAAACTGACTGAATTGCATATAGAAAATTATCTGGGATAACCATGGACCAGCACCGAGATGTCTGCATGGCCTATTTGGCCCAATTTTCAATACAGCAAGAGGTTTTAAGTTTTATAATTCCACTCTATTTTCTGATTCTATCTTTTAACAAAGTCTGATCTTTCTCCACATATTGAATTCCATTAGCTGCTATCCCAATTAATATTTGTTGAAGGCAGGCAATGAAAGAGAAGATTTTGGCCTTAAGTTTTTGTCTGATCAGGGCACAAATAAATAGCTACACTAGGCAGGACACAGTGTAGCCTGTAATCCTAGCACTTTGGGAGGCCAAGCAAGAGGATCACTTGAGGCTGGCTAGGAGTTTGAGATCAGCCTGAGCAACATAACAAGACACCATCTCTACAAAAAAATTTAAAACTTAGCCTGGTGTAGCGGCACACACCTGTGGTCCCAGCTATTTGGGAGGCTGAAATGGGAGAATCACTTGAGCCCAGGAGGTCGAGGTTGCAGTGAGCTATGATTGTGCCACTGCACTCCAGCCTGGGCAACACAGCAAGATCCTGTCTCAAAAAAAAAAAAAAAAAAAAATCCTACACTAACAAACACTGATTGACCACTATGTTCACCAGGCACTATTCTAAGCACTTTTTCTATATTAATTTGTTTAATCTTCTAACCCTATGAGGAAAGTACTATTATTTTTCCTGTGTGATTCTTGATAAATTTGATGAATAGAAATACTAAGTAACTTGCCCAAGATTAGTCAGCCTGCAGATTGAGCCCCAGTGGATGACCCTAGAGCCTTATAAATTCTAAAACCTAATCTCTTTTCAGTCATACACTGATTAGATTGAGATTGAGTTTCTTTGCCCTTATTCTAGCTGCCTACCATTGTATAAGGCAGAACCTCTAGAGGAGTCATCTCTAGAGGTTTTCATACAAAATGTCTGGCACTCGATTAAAAAAAAATGCCAAACATACCAAGAAACAGGACAAAAAGTAAAAAGACAATAGAAACGGGGCCAGAGATGATCCAAATAATAGAGTTATCAAAATTGGATTCAAATGTTCAAAAAACAGAGGACAAGAAAGCTTCACCAAATGGAACCTTTAAAAAATCAAGTGAAAATGCTTGAACTGAAAAAAATATAATAAAGCTAACAATTCAGTCGATGAGTTTAATAGTAGACTAAACACAGGTGAAAAGAAGATTTGTACTGTAAGATATCTCAGTAGAAAATACTCAGACCAGAGCATGAAGAGAAAAAAATAAAAATATAGAGAAGAGTACAAGAGACACATGGGAGATGGCAGAATCCTAATGTAAGTGTACTTGAGGCCCCGGAAGTGAATTAGAGAGGAAATGGTGGCAAAACCAATATTTAAAGAGAAAATGTCTGCGAATTTTCCAAAACAGATAAAAGATGTTAAACCTCAGCAGGATAAATACATTACTATTCACTTTACAGTAAAATTGCCAAATGACAAAGACAAATAATACACCATAAGAACAGCCAGATAAAAAAACAAATTACCTTCAAAGGAACTACAATGACAACTAAGTTCTCAGCGGAAACCGTGGAAGCCAAAAGAAAATAGAATAACATCTTGAAGTGCTGAAATAAATTGTTGGCAACTTAGCAATCTATATCCAGCGAATACCTTTCCAATTTAATACAAGATTTTGTAGATAATACAGAATTCTGTCAGCAGATCCATACTAAAAGAAATACTGATGGGAGTTCTTTAGACAGAAAGGAAATGATCCCAGCTGGAAAGACAGAATTGCAGAGAGGAATGAGGAGCAACAGAGAGGTAAATATGAGTATAAATATAAATGCCTATTGACTACAAAGTAATAATAATAGTTTATGGAGTTTAAAATACAAGTATAATTAAAATGTATGACACCAATAACTCAAACAGACAAAGGAAATAAATGAAGTTAAATATTCTTAAATCCTAGCACTGTCTGAGAAGTGATAAAAGTACTAATTTATATTAGACGCTATTAAGTAAAGAATGCATGTTATTATAGCCAATAAATATAATTCCAAATATATCAGTAATTACATTAAATGTAATGGACTAAATGTTTCAATTGAAAGACAAAGTTTATCCAACGCAAAGAAAAAATAAAAATTTAACCATGTGTTGCCTAAATAAGCATTCTCTTAATTATAAGGACACAGAAAGGTTGATAGTAAAAGAATGGAAGGAGAGATGTGTAAACACTACTATCAAACATAAAAAAAGAGATTTGATAATGGTGTTTAAAAATTAATCTACCAGAAAGATAAGACAATTTCAAATTTGTATTCTCTCAAAAAATGTAAAGCAAATATTGACAGAGCTAAAGGTACGAAGAGATAAATCCACAATGATAGTGGATACTTTAACACATTTTTCTCACTTACTAAATGATCAACTAGATGGTATCATTAATAAACTTGACTTAGTTCATATATAAAAAATTCTACATCTAATAAGGGAACATGGGACATTTATCAGGACTGATCACATGCCAGGCCATAAAACAAGTCTCCTAGTTCAAACAAATTTCAAATATTGAAACTTTTAATGTGTTCTCTGACCTCAGTAGAATTAAGCTGGAAACCAGTAACAAAAATGATAACTAGAACATTCCACAAATATCTGGAAATTGGTCAAAGAAGAAATCACATTGAAAATTAGAAAACATTTTGAACCAAATGATAATAACATAACATATCAAAACTTGTGGATATAGGCCAAGTTGTCTTAGTGGAAAAAGCCAGTGGCAGTGGTTACTTGGGAAAAGAGGGATGATGACCAGGAGGCAGCATAGGCAGGGTCCCTTGGGAGCTGGCAATGTTCTATGTCTTGCAGGAGGAGAAGATTATATGAGTGTTTTACCTTTGTGAAAAATTCCCCAAGCTGCGTATTTATGCTTTGGGAATTTTTCTGCATGCATGCTATATTTGAAGAAAAAGTTTACTTAAAAACAAACTGGAAATTATTCCTGACCCCTCTTTTTCTCACATCCCACATTTGGTTCATCAACATTTCCTGTTGCCTTTAATTCAAAGTATATCCAGAATCTGGCCATTTCCTGCTACCTCCCCAGCTACTAATCTTGTCTGAACCAACAGCATCTCCCTCTCTTCATTTCAATTTCATGACTGCTCTCCCTGCTTCTGCCCTTTTTCCCTATAGTCTTTGGTCAACACAGAGAGCAGGTGAACTGTTAATGCTGAATCAGATCATGTCACCAATCTCTATCCACCAAATTGTCCAATTGGATTCTTATTTCATGCACAATAAAATCCAAAGGATTCTTACGATCTTTGTCTCTACATGATTTGAAACACCATATCCTCTCCTATACCACCTCCTACCACTACCTTGTGTCTGCTCTAGCCCTACTGCCTCATCACTCTTCCTAGGCAGGCCAGGTACATTCCTGCCCCATGACATTTGCACTCACCATTCCCTCTCCCTGTTTCTTCCCCTAGATTCACAAAGCCGATCTCTCCAATATCACCTTCTTCTGTGACCATTATCTATCATTGCAATTCCCTCCACCCTAAACAACCTCCAATCCCTCTTCAGTTTAATTTACCAAATATTAATCCAGCAACACAGTATGAGGCAAGTACTGTTCTAGGTGCTGAAGGCAAAACAGCAAACAAAACAAAGATTCCTGCATTCATGGGGCTTACAGTCTAGCAGGGGGAAACAAACAAACAATAAGCATAAATGCATTAATAATTATACAGTGTGTTAGACATATATAAATGCTATGCATAGAAAACTAGAACAGGGTAAGGGATATTAGTGACACTGTTCAGAGGGGATGAGAAAAGAGTTGTAATTGGAAATAGCGTGTTCAGAGCAAGCTTTAGTGAGAATAACATCAGAACAAAATTTTAAAGTTAGTAAGGAAATTAGCCATGCAGATGCAGGGGAAGAGCTTTCCAAACGGGCAGAACAAATGCCAAGGCCAAAGGTATGAGTGAGTGTATCTGACATGCCTGAGGACTAGTAAAAAGGCATCCATGGCTACAGTGGTTTGTAGGGTAAGCAACTGTCCAAGTTTGCCAGGGATTCAGGGGTGTCCTTAGATGTGTGACTTTCAGTGATAAAGCAGGAGCATCCATGGCAAACTAAGATAGCTAGTTGGTCATCTTAAATGGATATAGTTTTTGGAGGAGAGGTCAGAGAAGTAACAGGAGGAGGGTGGGGAATAGGGGTTGGAATAGGAATTCTCAGGAAGAACCATGAGAACCATTTTAAGCATCTGGTCTTTTAGAATGAAAAAAGTGGGGAGCCACAGGAGAGTTTTAAAGAGAAAAATGGTATGATCTGACTTACATTTTAAAAGACTTGGTCTGATTGCAGTGTTGAAAATGGGATATAGAAGGACAAGGGCAGAAGAAAAGCCACCATCTTGAATGCTATTGCAATAACCCAGGCAAGAGATGATGCTTGCTTGGACCAAGGAGCTACCAGTAGAGGCAGTGATGAGTGGTCAGATTCTGGATATATTTTGAAGGTTTAAAAAAAAATTTCCTAACAGGTTGAATGAGGGATAGAAGAGAAAGAGGAAGGATGACTTCCCAGAGTTTTGATCCAAGCAACTGGAAAAATGGAATTGCCAGCAGCTGAGATGAGAACAAATGAACACAGAGCAAGTTTGGAGAGAAAAAAAAATTAGTTCCATATTATGTCCTCTTTTCTCCTTTATTTTCCTCCATACCTCTTACCAACATTGACATACTATATATTTTACTTACTTATTTATCATCTGTATTCATCCACAAGAAGGTAATTTCCAAGAAGGCAAAGACGTTTGTTTTCATTCACTGCTATGTCACCAGCATTTAGAATAAATTTATTCATTCCATGAACATTTATGGAATACTTCCTAGATGATTGGAACTGTGCTAGGCTCTAGGAATACAATAAGCACAATATATGTTCGTAGAATTGCAGATAAAATATAGAATGACCAGCTAAATTTGAATGGCATATAAACAATGAATAATTTTTAGTATAAGTATTTTCTATACTCAAATATTCAAATATGTATGTTCCATATTCAAATATCCAATTATGGGACTACTTATACTAAAAATTATTTGTTGTTTGTCTGGAAACTACATTTAACTAGGAGTCCTGTATTTTTATTTGCTAAATCTGACAACCCTATGTGCTTTCTGCCTTCAAGGAACTTAGAGTATGATAGGATATATAGACAAAGAAACAATCTGTATGTAATAACCTAGGAATCCAGGACGCCATCAGAACACACAGGAGGATAACAAATAAAGATTCTAAAGGGGCATCCAAGAAACTTCCTGAGAGAAGTGATGTGGCAACCAAGAGTAGCATTATCTACTGGAAAAAGAGAAGAAAGAGCATGCTGGGAAGATGGAACAACATGAGCCGAGCTTGAAGGCAGGAGAGACTATGGGACCCCAGGAAGCTGAAACTTGACCTGGTATCCTGAATGCACCTAGAGAACATGGCTGTGTGAGATGGGAGTTGAAGGAGTTATATCACCACAAAATATTGCTGCAATACACACTTGACTGAACAATTACTTTACCAGATATCTAGACCGAGGCCAGAAAATATAAGCACCTACAGCCAAGAGCAAGAGCAGTAATAGTAACTGTCTTCCCCACCCCACCAGGCAGTTGTGGCAGCAACCACAGAGGGTTCTGAGATTCACTGCCCACCAGCAGCACTCTGTCAGGCTGAACCATCATGACCAAGGGCAAAATGGAGGACGGCTTCATTCTGAAGGGTAATGTCATGTCCCCAGCTCCCTACAGGTAGAAACAGGCAGACAGAACAAAGACTAATTTCCTAAAAACAGATAAACACCATGAGGAGTTCGAGGAGGGAGGAAATCCCATGGAAAAGACTAGAATTTACTTAGCAAAATGGGCAAAGTTTGGAGCCCTTTGTGACCCTATTTTGAATCCACAGGATGGGGAAAGTCTTGTGACATTTGGGTTCTACTGGAGCACATGTTCTCAACAAGGGTGATCTTACCCAAAGGAGGAGAAATTGGTTCTTGAGGGGGAAAAAATCTAGACATTATAATGGCTTGTTGCCTTCCAAAAGGTCACAGTGCATAAAAAGATACACACGTCTTTCTGTGGTATTAAAATTTCACCAGAGAATGGAGTAAGGGGAAAAGTGAGGAGAATTAAGGGGGAAAAATGTCTAAAAAGCCTATTTGGGGGAAATAATGAGAAAAACTGAGAAATATTAAAACCAAAACAAAGTTCTACTCAAGGGCTGGAGACCAGACAGCTTAAAAGATGTGATGTCCTGGGAGATGAGTAGGGGGCAATGATAGGAAGGAGTGGAATGGAGGGCATTCTGAGTGGCAGAAACAGCGTATGCACAGGCTTGGAGAAGGTAAACAACATAAAATGCAATCGCGTGGTCAAATAAGATAAGGTCTGAGAAAGGTTTATTGGATTTAGCAATTAGGAGGTCACTGGCCATTTAACCTCCTTGTGCTTCAGTTTCAATACTTGTTAAATTAAATTGAAAAATAATCTCCAAGGCAACTTACAGCTCTAAAGACTCTTTCGCCAGGTTGGATCTCTTTACACACAGAGACACAAAAACACATTCACACACTTACACGTACTCCCAACACACATGCTCATCTTTTTTCTTAATCGGATGTTCCTAACTCTCTAAAACTATATATGTCTTTGGAGAGTTCCAGTTCTCTTCGTTTAACTATAACAATGCTTTGAAAAAAATCAGTTATGAGAATCTACAGTGTCCTGATAAAATGAGCTGCTGAACAATAAACTGGTGAATATTATTTCCTATAAATGTTTCTAATGCCTTCTAAATACTTTTTATAATGTAATAAACTCTTTAGAATGTGGACACCAAATTTTATTTCATTTGAAAAAATGATTTTAAAACAGATTTACTCAAACAGGGCAAAAAAAATTACTTTCTCTTTAAGCTATCTCTCATTTATTAAATATTTACAAAGTGCCTACTATGTGTCAAATAAGATATGAGTTGCGGGAATATCAGAGAGTAAAACAAACAGTTCATAGCTTCCAGAGCTTAGGAGGAGCAAAGGGGATGAGAGTAATTAAAAAGTTGATGATGTCTGCACAACTTAGTCATTGCTATCATGGCCGCATTGGTAACATATCTGAAGCCTTCATGTTCCTGAAAATAGAGCACTGAGGAACAGGTAAAGTATCACTAAGGGGCAGCACAGACAGCAGTCACTCAGGAAAGGGTGTTCTTAACCATTTTGGATCCATAAACCCCTTCTTGGATCTTGGTTTTAATATGTAAAATAAAATTACAAATGAAAGCAATTATATTGGAATACAGTCATTTTTTAAAAAAATGAACAAGATAGTAATATATATACTTTTTTATTACATTAAATAACAAGTCCGGCAGCTGTTCTCATACTTACTGTAATTCTGAGGTAGTGACAAGCACAAATGACATGGTGAGGTACTTGCACCTCTATAACATGTTCTGGAAATATTTGTGATTTCTAGAGATGACAAAGTCACAGATACAGCTAAGAATCCTATGGTTGTCACCTACATTCATAATTGAACAATGTTAAATTTCAGCTGGAGGTTAACTAAAGATTTTTTTCCGGTCGAAATTCACAGATTCCCCTGAATTCCATCCAGAGATCTCCGGAATTGGAGGTCTGTGACCCCCTGTTCTAGGGCATTAAGCTAAATCAGGATTTTTTTTCTTTCAAAAACATAGCTCCATGGTCACTTCTAGAGCTACAGCTCTATCATTGGGACTGCTCAAATGTGTAACTTGTTCATTACTTGGGACACACTGCCATCCCATGGCTCCTCTTGAAGAGTTGAGCATTAATAACCGACAACAAAGCAGCGTTTTAGGGCATTAAACCAAACCTGCAAATTAATGCACCGGTTCATCACAATTCATTAATCAAACTCAGACTGGGTTTAACAACAGATTATTAAAGACTCAAAATTATATCCACGGGAAAAAAAAAAAGCAGCTCCCAGAGGGTCAAATGTAATGTGAATGGTTTTGCATAAAACCATAAACCTGCTATTAAATTAAAAACAGAAAAAATTATGTCCACTCCTTATCTCCAGGCATTTTTTTTTAAAGGAATGCTACACTAATTTATTTCTTCGCTGTTCCTGGTTACACGGTAAAAGACTAAAAGGTTAAAATGCAATGGTTCTTTGATGTTTGGTTGAGCAACTTTCACTAACATGTTCTGATTGAGGTGAAGAAATTAATAAAATTATTTCCATAATTCATTACTAATGGGAAGCTGTCGATGCTTTCAGCTGACAGTTCACACGAATTCTCCTCAGACACTGAGACCCCTCATGGTGACCGGCTGCTGGACTCACTCCTTCCGACTGTGTTCAGCAAAGCAGAGCCTGGCTCTCTGGTCCCACCGTTTCTTGATCTCTCACCTCTGTGTGTTTGTTCTTGATAAACAAGTCTGTTCTCTCTGTGAACAAAAGCAGAAGGGAAAACAATGATTTTAATTTTTCTTTCCCTTCAGGGAATTTAGGGAGCCCCTCTGGGGAATCTCGATGACTTGTAAACATTCAGAATGCTATAATTTGGCAGATCACAGTGCTGCAACCAACTGTGCAATGAATTTTCTTAAAAGGTTAATATTTTAGTGCAGTAATCATAGATAAAGAGCATAAAATAATAAGATGTGTGGAACAAACAAATGTAAAGAACTGTATGGTGTTGCAACATCTTTGCTCTTTCCCCATTAGAATTGAATCATTAGTTCTTTCTGGTTTTGCAGAAACAGATGCAAAAATTACTAGCACACATGCTGATTAAGGTAGGTAAGGGACATTTCTGGAAACACAAAATGTTTTATTCAAATTATGTACCTGTTTGATATATATAGGGTGTTTTGGTCTTAGTACTGCCTGTTGTAAACTCCAGACTCCTAAAGGGCAAAGACCACATCTATGTTATGTATCTGAAGATAACTAATAACTTCTCTTTGACGATAAGCTCCTATACATTGGTCATACCAAGATGGCATCAAATAATATTATGGGTGAGGCAAAATATACCAGAAATTACATAATATTTGATTAATACATTATTCTATTACGTGTGTATATTTACATAAACATAAAATAGAATAGAAATAATCTAAGTCAGCATCTTCAAAGCACTTTATAAAAACAGTGAGATTCTAATACAACATGACTCAGGTTGAGATTTGGGTTATATTGTTGTGGTTACATCATGAACAGCAAATACAGAGTTTAATTTTGTCTCCTTTCCCAACCCCCAGCGCTCTTTCCTGCTGGCTCAGAATCATAATCCATTTTAACACAACATAACAGACAGCCTTGCCTAATTGCTTAGTGATAACTTAAAATGAAATGTATTCACTCTATCCGGGTACAGAACCTGGAACATAGTAGATACTCCATAAAAATTTATTGAAATGAAAAATGAAACTTCCTCCCCTTTTTCCAAATGAAAACAAACTGTGTTACGATTTTCTTCCAAAATTAACTTAGTCACTACTGATTCCCACAAAGTGTTATCATAGAGATTAACTACAAATAAGTTCTTCATTAAAATATTTTGGATTAATGCAGTGAGCCCTGAATTTCATGAAGATGTTTATGACTCTAACAGGAGGAAGAATGTATATACCAGAAGAGAAAATTATACTTACTTGAAAACATGACTATAAAACTCATATCATAGAAACTAGGGACATTGCAGGCCACCATGATATCAAAAACGAGGTAAACCTTAACTTTTGAATGATGGCACTCTGTGCAAAAGAGTACTATTGAGATTCCTTACCTTTCTAAGGTGAAATAAGTGGACAAATAATAGTAATAGCTACAGTGTATAAAGCTCTTACTCTGGAACAGAAATTTGCTACTTAGATGACATGAAACAGAAGCCCATGATGTAGATGGTGTGGGTATTAGCATGACCCTTCACAGACCAGGAACTTCAGAGAGCTCAGCAGCTCACCTAAGGTCATACAAGGGAGTTGCAGAGCCAAAACGCAGTTACATCTGGCTGACTCCAATTACTCTCTACTCCTCTCCGATCTTTTCCCATACATGCCCTCCACTAAAGCTACCTCAATTGGAAAAAAATAAATACTGAAGGAAATATTTGGGCCCCATACATATTTTTGTGTCAGTTTTCCTTAGCCTACAAAATATAAGTGCCAAAATAGCAAAGTGCTCAACAGCTTGGGCCATGGCATCAGATTGTCTAGATCAGCTTCCCAGTTCCATGACTTCCTTGTGCAGATGATGTTCTTATCTTCTTTATGCCTCAGTTTCCTCATAAGTAAAATGGTTATGGCAATAATAGCAACATTGTGGGATTGTAGTGATAATTAAATGAATTAATAAAGAGCAAGTGCTCAATCCTGGACACATAGAAAGTGCTGAATAAGTGTTTAAATGTTGGGTGCTAGTTTTAGCTCTTTTGGCTATATTAGAAGACAGATTTGGTCACCCACAAGTCAGCTGGTTAGTTGATCAGCTTCCAATCATCAAGTTTTACTGAGCATCTAAAATATTGCAGTCTAAGGAAAATAGCCTGAAAGTAGTCCTAATCTAAGACATTGGGTCATAAATTCTTTGATGTAACAGACAATTTGGCAATTCCTCACTAAGTAACCAAGAAGGGGTCATTAATGACCTTGGAAAGAATTTCATTTAAATATGATTGGGAAAGAAAAGCTTATTACGGGGCTAAGAAAACGGAATAATAAGGACATTGAAATAGCAGTATAGGTGATTCTTCTTGGCATTTTGGTAGTGAGTGCAAGGAGGGAATTTACTCAAGGGCTTGAAAGTATACAGGAAACAAGAAAGTAACTTCAACATCAGTGATATGTGGCAGTTGTAAGAGAGAGTAAGCAGTTGGGGATTACAGCAATACTTGATGCATTCCCATGACTAAGTGACCCAGATGAGCTGATCTTTGCTACCCATTTTTATTTTTTAATTAATTAGTGTTTTACCCCAAATCAATCAGTTTATCTTTCTGGATTTCAGTTTTTCAACTCTTAAATCATAATGAGAGGTAAGGGTGAGTGAACAGTTAGCAAAAACATGACAGAGAAGGAACAGTTGCCATATATTTTGTCCATGAAATCACTAGAGCTTCCAAATTAATATATTATTTGATAGTGTACAAAAGAGGGAACCAAGATTTACCCTTGCAATGTGATTTCCAATGTTCAAATGTAGAAATTAAGGCCCACGGTCACCCAGCCAGGAATCACAATATTGAGATTTGAACCCACAGTGGAGTCTCTTCAGAAGTCTGTTATTTCCACAACTTCAACTTGCCCTTCTAATGAAACGAGAATTCAAATAACATTTGATGACTATTATCTCTTAGGTGTAACTGGTTTTTATACATTATAACTATTAGATACTTTTAGCCAATTATACATAAGAATAATAAATATATTGATAATGTTTCTTATTTGTAAAAACTGCTTGAAATAACACCTTCTATACTGGCTCCAACATATGATAAAACTAAGTATCTGAATATTTTAGCATTGTTATTAGAACTGATACAACACTAAATTAAAAATGACCACATATAGAGCACCCACACCCATATAACCTGAATTAGTTCTTTGAAACATCATACTCATTGATTGAATATTAAACACTTGTATTGCCTGCTGTAGGGAATCTTTTAAACTACTACAAGCAAGGGGAGCCAATGAACTGTCTAGACACTGGGGGCAAACACTTTCTAGACCTTTTCCTCTTGGTTGGAAAGGCAAAGGGATTTTGTTAGTTTATGGGAGAAGATAATGAGAAGAAAGAACACACAGAAGTCTAAGGTAAGCTGAACGAGGTATAAATTCCTTCTTTGTAGGAAAGGAATCTTGCCCTTCATACCCTACCTAAGTTACTCCCAGGTAAAGATGTCTAAGTGACAGAGATCTTCACCACAAGTCAAATCTACATGACCACAGGTAAACACAACTGTTGAGCCTTATTTCTAAGCTATATTTCATAAAATCGCTCTCTCTGGATCAATAAAATGCAAATGCTAAAATTATCCTGTTAACCATCAAAATGAAAAGGACCTTGAGAATAAAGTTGTCATTCTTAATTAAAATGGTCTCTTTAATTTCTTTGCTCTAACTAACTAAAGTAGATACTAATACTGTAAACACTTAATTGACTAAAGAAAGATTCTATCCATACCCCCAATTAGAGAACACTTAATTTATATATGATGCAGCTCATAACTATTTAGCAGTATGGTTGAGATAAGTCTCCTTGGCCTACTTTTTAAATGATTAAATACTCTCCATCCAACTGAATGGATGTCTTCCGAGTTGCATTTTGCATGCTAAAACATTCTTTAAACACATAGGCCATCACTCAGATTTAAGAGGAAAAAAACCTTAGCGACAGTACATTCATTATGTCTTTATTAACACAGGACTTTTCCATAGGGTTATGTGCAGCTGAAAATGAGGTTCAGTTTAATAACAAAGCAAGCATCCCTAGCACTACAAAAATTATAAAATTTTAATGTTTAATGTGTTGCTTAATTGCAGAAAACTCTGAAAAGAATAATATCCTTGAAATTTACTATGCAAATACTCTTAATTTATGACAAATAGCTCCTTAAAACACAAGTATTAAATCTCTATTAGATTTGTTGAGGTAATGTACTAATATGCATCACTAAGGTCTTAAATTTCTAAGTAGCAATGCTGCTTGTTAGATGCAAATAAGGATTACCTTAATTAAAATACACTATCTACAGCCTCTCAGCAGATTTAGCTCAGTTTGTATATAGGACAGGTTCATTATCTACCTCAAGTTAATAAAAGTATGACCTACTGCGGTTATTTCTTTTAAAATTTAATTTTAATTACTATTTTGTTAATGGAAATAAAGCACAAAAGAATTGTGAGTATGATCCGAAAGCAATTTTGAAAACTTAATTAAAATACCTCTTGAAAGCTTCAAAAGGAATTTAGCACTTACATGGTTTGATAATGATGGCCTTACAAATACAGCGTTAGATACCAACTCTCTAAAAAAAATGTTGAATGAAACGTACTTTAGAACTATAGAGTTTCCTTAGTCTGCATCTTGAACTAATGGTCCAACTAAATAGGTGTAAACGTAAAACTTTTAATTCAAAATTTCAACATTAGACAAAGGCTCTTAACAAAGAAATGAAATGAATAACCATTACACAACGCCTTTACAATACATAAACCTTAAGTGCATTCAGAGTTTTTACATAAAACTATAATTGTTTAATCCAGAAAATTGCAGATGTGTTCAATTTGTCTTCTAGTCCTTCGGGACCTGAATATAAAATTAAAAGACTAGTAATGTTGTATAAAATTCAGTACCAGAGTTTTATTAGGCAGCTTCCACTTCCATCTAAATTTCAAAGGTTTATACCTATATTATTGATCTTATCTGTGAACATATTGGTTCAGTTAGGAACCTTTAAACATAACACAATCCATAGATTTTATTGAGATTCACTACTCCTCATGAAAAAGATAAGAATATGAGACGGAGGGTATAACAAAGAGCATGCTCCAGGCCAGAAATACAGTCTTTGTGATATTCAAAATATATTTAGCAACTCTTACATTACAAACTTAGCAATGTTATGGTTCATACCGCAATGTGCATTTTTGTATCAGACTACTTGACTACTTCTAGTAAGCAAAATCACTGAATTCATTAGCAATAATAAATTTTTCTTTTTATGATTATTTAATGGAAAAGGCGTTTTGCCAGACACCACTCCCAACCATGTCCAAAAGAAAAACATATCCAGTATTCCCTTCTATTTAGCATAGAGTCATGAATCTAATCTTTAAAACATTGGAATCCTAACTTCAGAGATAAAAGAAATTGAATTTAAAATGAAAAATGAGAACATATGACTAAAATAGTGAGATATCAATTAAGTTGAGATACTACTGAATTTCGGTAATTCTATATTAAGCTAGAAATGTGATTTAAATTCACACCCACAAATTTGACCTAATCTAATTACCTAAACAAAGTCTGTAAATATAGAAGAGTATATCTTTTGGTATATCTTTTTATTCACCACACAGAAAATTGCCAATTTATAAGTGAGTTGTTTTCTCAGAGTTTATTTACATGTTATATTTTTGAAACTTATGATGAATATTACCCTGGAAGTAATAAATGAAGATTAGGTTTTCCTGAAAAAAAAAATCTATAAAAGCTCAATTTAGGCTTATAGCATATCTGAAATATCTGCAATGAAATATAGCAGGAAGCAAGATTGTTTCATACTAGTAATTAAAGAAAATGGAAAGTCAGATAGAATAAAAGATCGTTTATTATTCTTAAATGCTCTAGGAATAATAGATTTAATTGTATGACAAAACAACGTGAAATGAGATGTTTGTGAGCATTCTGAAAAGGACTTCTGAGCTTTTTCAAGGTCTTTGGAAGTGGTTACCACCAGTTCTCTATTAGGGCCTAATTTCACATGACTACATAACAATATGTATTAGCTGTACAATTATGGTAAATTTTAAAACTAGTGACCTTCCCTTCCCTCATTACTGGTATTCCCTAATATTAATGTTGTTTTCATCATAATGATAAGAATAATCAATAATGATAAGAATAATGTTTAACTTATAGTTGGGATGGAAAATGAGAAATAACAGAGAAAGATTTTTCTGGAGATAATTAAGCATGCATTGGAAGAGAGGAAAGGGGGAAGGAAGAAATAATGGAAAGGAAAAGAAGGGAGAAGGGGGTTAAGAAGAAAGTGTGTACATGTGAAAAAATAGTAACTTCAGGTCTATTGGTGTATGGAGTTTTTTGATTGTTTGGCTTTTATGTTTTGGTTTGGGGGGTGTGTGTGTGTGTGTTGTGTGTGTAAAACAGAGAAGAAAAGGAAGGAGCAAGAATAGTATGGTTTCCTAACACCACCCTTCCATTTAAGTTAGTTTTTTCATTTCAATTGTTTCTTTTGAAGGCAAACATGCCAAAACAGTGAATGATCCATCTGATCCCTTAATACAAAATATAGTGGCTTATGTTTCTAAAGTAAGAAGCATTGAGAAGGGGTATAATAAATAATTCTTAGAATAATTCAGCAGAATTTTTCCATAAAACCACAGTGGTTTAGCTATATTATTGCAAAACATTTTGTTTGTATTTTGGCCCTCCAGGACCCATGCAAATTATTGAACTGAAAATGTACTGCATAAAATTCATTACCAGAGCTAGGCAAGGACAAAATAAAAGTCTCAGAGACTTTAACATGCTTATGTGCATTGAGACTCCTTAAGAGTGTGCAGTGCTTCCGCACAAGTCTGAACTCTCTCAAGGGGTTGACTCTCTGTGGTAGTATTCTGTGAAACACATTCTGTGAAGAGCTGAGTTATAGTCACAAATGAGACAAAAATTCCCACTAGCACCCCTATTGCCCAATGATCCCCACTAATACCCCTATTGCCCAGTGTTTCCCACTAACACTCCTGATTCCCGTTAACACCACTATTGTCCAACAGTATTTTGGAGGATCTAGACAATGCAGTAAAACAAGATAAAGAAATGTGGCATAAATTGGAAGGAAGAGACAGTATTGTCATTCTTTGCAAATGATATTAGAAAATCCAAGAAAATCAACTAAAACCTATTAAAACTTATAAAAGAGTTCAGAAGAATACAGAAAAACACAAAATCAATAATTTTCACTTATACTGACAGCAATCAGTTGGAAAACATAATAGAAAAAATATTCCACTCATAATAGGAATTTGAAAGGGAGAGAGATCACCCAAAAGAAAAATGGGCAAAGAATATTAATAAGCAATTAACAAGAATATGCAAATAGCCAATTAACATATGAACAGATGTTCAAACTCAATAATAATCAAAAAAATATAAATTAAAACAAGATGCCATTTTCCCCTTATGAGAACTGAAATGATTTAAAACGTGGTAATACCATATCTTGACATGAAATGTGGAGGGAAAAGATATTCATATGAGTAGTATTACTGAGTCCAGACAGAAAACAAAGATCACATTAAAATACGGTAATTTGAAGAGCGTTTAACAAAAGGATTATTAATATGGGTGAGGATAGGGTGGAGAGAACCTATAAAGGACGGTGCAGTCCCCAGGGCTACAAGCAGAGAGACAAAGCTGAGCAGACAGGCTCAATGACCAGGAACTGTGACACTGGGTCAAGGGAGGCAGCCACAGCTCATCAACCCTGCAGACAAAGCCAGGAGAAGCAAACCTCAACTGAACTCTCCTCTTTCCTTCTCATCTCCTGCCAGTATCTCTCATTAATCCAGCACTACCATAAGGCAGAAGCCAAGGAACCTTTACTCCCAGGTCAGCCTCCCAGAGCACAAAACAGGCAGGAGTTGGTACGGATGGAAAGGAGTATGGGGTGCACCTGGAGAAGCAACAGAAGATATCCAGTGTGACAGTGTTGGGGCAAGTATAAATTAGTAAAGCCAAATTGGATGATAATTTGGCAATAAGTGATAAATTTAAGTATTCACAGATACCACAATATTTGCACAGTCATTTTACAAAAGGAAAAAGTTTTGGTCAAGGCTTGCACCATCAAGCCATAGGGAATCCAGGGGCAGATCTGCCTTCAGAAATGCCTGGATCTGGGGAGTCAAACGTCATCAGGTTTTTTCTTTCTCCTTCCCACAGCCTACCAGCACTGCTTCCTCATACTGGCTTCATTCTCCCAGGCCAGCTGTTCCCACAAGTTCAATCCATGGCTTCAGGTAATAGTAAATTTATGTTCTCCAAGATTCGTGGCTAAAGAGAAAAGAGGTTCCCGGGCGCTTCTATTAAAATTATTTCAGGAAATGCTGCTGATTGGGCATGCCTGGATCACATGGTCAACCGTGGACAAATAACACAGCAGGCCAGGGCAGCAGGGCATGGGGTTAGACCCTTTCTGACACACATGTCTACCCTGCAGCTACAGAGTGTGAGTATCTGATTACCCCCCACCACAATCACATTTGGGATAGAAAAAGCACAATTCCCCAAGAGAGAAATTTTTTTCTGAGCAGGAAAAGGTAAATAAACATTACATACATGGTAACCTTAGGCAATACCTAACATCTCTGAGCCTCAGTCTCCTTATATATGAAATGAAAGAGATGGTCATATCTATATACTAGGGTTGTTATGGGATTAACCCTGTAGGTTAATCTTATTCTTATCTTTATTCTTATTCTTAGTCTTATTATTATTTTTTTTTAACCTCCACCTCCCGGGTTCAAGCGATTTCCTGCCTCAGCCTCCCGAGTAGCTGGGATTACAGGCATGCACCACCACGCCCGACTAATTTAGTATTTTTAGTAGAGATGGGTTTTCTCTTTGTTGATCAGGCTGGTCTCGAACTCCTGACCTCAGGAGATCCGCCCACCTTGGCCTCCCAAAGTGCTGGGATTACAAGCGTGAGCCACCGTGCCTGGCTATCATCTTATTATTCTTATCTTTCTATTTCATATTATTTTTAACATAATATGTATTATTTTAATCATGAATAAGAAAGATGTTTCCATGTGAGAAAAAAGGAGTTAACAACATTAACTGAGGAAGAGTCATCAAGTAAGTTAATCATTTATGATTCAAAATTTGGATTGCCCTTATATTTGCTATTTACAAATTACTTACTATTAACAATTACTGGACTAAGTGTTTTACATACATTATCTAGTTTAATCCTTACAAACATTTCATACACAAATTCCAATTTTACTGACAAACCTGAAACTCAGAAAAGTAAACTAATGTACCTGAGAACATAAAGCCAACAATTAATGGAGCCGCTATGTAACGCCAGGTCTGCCCAAAGCAAGGAGGGATCTGCAAACTATAACCCACGTGCCAAATGCCAGCCACCCCTCATTTTTCCACGGCCTGTGAGCTAAGAATGACTTTTACTGTTTTGTTTTTTGAGACCAGGTTTCACTCTGTCACCCAGGCTGGAGTGTAGTGGCGTGATCTCAGTTCACTGCAACTTCCACTCCCAGGTTCAAGTGATTCTCCTGCCTCAGTCTCCTGAGTAGCTGTGATTACAGGTGCCCACCACCATGCCCGGCTAATTTTTGTTTTTTTAGTGGAGATGGGATTTCACCATGTTGGCCAGGCTGGTCTCGAACCCCTGACCTCTAGTGATCCACCCACCTCGGCCTCCCAAAGTGCTGGAATTACAGGCGTGGGCCACCGGGCACCCAGCTGACTTTTATATTTTTTAGTTGTTGAAAAAATTTAGAAAAATACTTTGTGACACATGAATGATTTGAAATTCAAGTTTCAGTGTTCATAAATAGCATTTATTGGAACACAGTCATGCTTAGTTGTTTAAATATTTCTTATACCTGCTTTAATGCTGCAGTGGCAGAGTGAAGTAGTTGTGACAGAGATCATATGGACCACAATAACTAAAATATTTACTACCTGGTCTTTTGCAGAAAGTTTGCCAACACCTGGTCTAAATAAAAAAACACATCATCTTTCAAATACATCTCACTGTCTCTCCAGGTACTGCCTAAAAATTATACATTGGTTGCTACCGTTGAGAGATCTCTGGGAGCCCTACCAAGAGTATTTCAGTGCAAAAAAGATAAAAGAGGATGAACAAATTCAAGTTGTAAGAATGAAGAGAGTTCGATGATAATGTCTGCTCAGGACAAGGTAGAAGGAAACAGGGTTATTGATTCTTACGTGACATACGGACTGACCATTCAGTTACATGAAATGTTATCAAGTTGAATACCTGAACTCGATATCACACAACATTCACAAAACCTAATGAGTCAGGAAAACTTTTTTGAGAAAAGAAAGTTTAAAAGTAAACCCTACCTTATATTCTAAATTTATTCAATTCAAAAGCAACAAATAAAAGGGATAGAAGTAATGACTTATTCAAATTCTTATAATGGAAAAAAAGAAATTTGAATTGGTTTGTAAATTTCAGAAATAGTCTGCTTTTTCACTATATACAAAATATATGAACTTCCAGATTCAAAGTAATCCTAGAGGTTTTCTTAGTGCATTCCCTGTTTTATTATACCATTACTACCTTAAAACATCCTTGGAAATTATCTACTATTTTCTCAAAAATCTCTTTAAGACTGAATAGTCACATGTGTTCACACAATCTTTTCTTATAACCTTAATACCTAAGCAATGTTTTTGATATAATCAAAATATTAAGAACAATTTTTCATCAGACAGACTAGTAGATTCATGACTTCCTTTTATTTTATTACTGATGTACTGTGTAGCTTAGATATATATGGATTTTAGTAGGTTTAATTGACAAATAACAGTTGTACATATTTATGGGGTACATAGTAATGTTTTCATACAATTAGAGTGATCGATTTAGGGTAATTAACATATCTATCATCTCAAACATTTATTATTTCTTTGTGTTGGGAACATTCAATATTCTCTTTCCAGCTATTTGAAACTATGTACTATTGTTAACAATAGTTATTCTACAGTGGTATAGAATACTAGAACTTATTCCTTCTATCTAGCTATAATTTTGTATCCTTTAATACATTTCTCCCTATTCCTCCCTTTCCCCTCCCCTTCCAAACCACTAATATCCTTCAATCTACTTTTTACTTCTACGAGATCTGCTTTTCTTTTAACTTCTACATATGTGTGAGGGCATGCAGTATTGAATGTTCTGTTTCTGGCTTATTTCACTTAACAAAATGTCCTCCAGTTCCATCTGTGTTTCCAAGAATGACAGGATTTTACTTTTTTTATTGCTGAATAGTATTTCATTGTGTATATATACCACATTTTCTTTACCCATTCATGGACACCTAGGTTGATTCCATATCTTGGCTATTATAAATAGTGCTGCAATAAACATGGGGGTGCAGTCTCTTCAATATACTGATTTCCTTTCTTTTGAATAAATGCCCAGTAGCAGGATTGCTGAATCATATGGTACTTCTATTTGTGTTTTTTTGAGGAACTCCCATATTGTTCTCCATAGTAGCTTCCCTAGTTTACATTCCCACCAACAGTGTATAAGAGTCCCCATTCTCTGTATCCTCACCAGCATTTATTTTTTGTCTTTTTGATAACAGGCATCCAAACCATGGTGAGATAGCTTACTGTTGTTTTTATTTGCATGTCCCTGATTATTACTCTTGTTGAGCATCTTTTTATACCTTTGTTGTTCGTTTGTATTTCTCTTTTGAGAAATGTCTGTTCAGATCCTTTGCCCACTTTTTAATCAGATTTTTTTTTGCCTTTTTGTTATTGAGATGTTTGAATTCCTTGTATATTCTAGATATAAGTCTCCTGTCAGATGAACAGTTTGCAAATATTTTCTCCTATTCTGTAGGCTGTCTTTTCACTCTATTGGTTGTTTCCTTTGCTGTGCAAAAGCTTTTTGGTTTGATATAATCCCATTTGTTTATTTTTGCTTTTGCTGTCTGTGCTTTTGAGGTCTCATTCATAATAAGTCTCTTCCCAAGCCAATGTTTCCCATATGTTTTCTTCTAGTAATTTTATAGTTTTGGGTGTTACATTTAGATCTTTGATCCATTTACAGTTGATTTTTGTATAGAGTGAGAGGTAGGGGTCTAGTTTCCTTCTTCTGTATATGGGTATCCAGTTTCCCTAGCATCATTATTAAAGAGATTGCTCTTTCCACAATAGGTGTTCTTGGCACCTTTGTCAAAAATCAGTTGACTGTAAATACGTGGATTAGTTTATGGGTTCTCTATTTTGTTCCATTGGTCTGTGTGTCTGTTATTATGCTAGTACCATACTGTTTTGGTTACTACAGCATTGTATTATACTTCAAAGTCTGGTAACGTGATGCCTTTAGCTTTGTTCTTTTTGCTTAAGATTGTTTTGGCTCTTTGGGATTTTCGTGTGTGTGTATGTGGTTCTGCACACATTTTAGGTTTTATTTTTCTATGTCTGTGAAGAATGTCATTGGTATTTTGATAGGGATTGCATTGAATCTGCAGATTGCTTTGATTGGTATGGTCTTTTTAACAATATTTTTAATTCTTCTGATATGTAATCATGGGATGTCTTCCATTTGTTTATATCCTCTTCAATTTCTTTCACCCATATTTTGTAGTTTTCCTTGTAGAGGTCTTTCACCTCCTTGGTTTAAATTTATTCCTAAGAATTTTATTTTATTTGTAGCTACTATAAGTAGGATTACTTTCTTGGTTTATTTTTCAGATTGTTCACTCTTGGCATATAGAAATGTTACTAATTTTTTATGTTGATTTTGCATCTGGCAACTTTATTGAATTTATCAGTTCAAAAATTACATAGTAGAATCTTTAGGTTTTTCTATATATAAGATCACATCATCTGCAAAAAGGGACAATTTGACTTTCTCTTTTCCAAACTGGATGCCCTTTATTTCTTTCTCTTGCCTAATTGCTCAAGGTAGAACTGCAGTACTATATGGAATGAGAATGGTAGAGCAGGTATCTTTGTCTTAGTCCAGTTCTTAGAGAAAAAGCTTTCAGCTTTTTTTCATTCAGTAAGATGTTAGCTGCAGGTTTCTCATACATGGCATTTATTATGTTGAGGTAATTTATACTTAATTTACCAAGAGTTTTAATCATGAAGGGATGTTTAATTTTCTCAATGATTTTTCTTCAACATTTAAGACAATTATATAATTATATGGTCTTTTGACCTTCATTCTACTGATGTGATCCATGACATTTTATTGATTTGCCTGTGTTGCACTATCCTTGCATTCCTGGAATAAATTCCACTTGAGCATAGTGTGTTATCTTTTTTTTTTTTTTTTTTTTTGAGACGGAGTCTTGCTCTAGGCAATGGCATGATCTCAGCTCACTGCAAGCTCCGCCTCCCAGGTTCACACCGTTCTCCTGCCTCAGCCTCTGGAGTAGCTGAGACTACAAGCACCCACCACTACACCCGGCTAATTTTTTGTATTTTCAGTAGAGACGGGATTTGTCCGTGTTAGCCAGGATGGTCTCAATCTCCTGACCTCGTGATCCACCCACCTCGGTCTCCCAAAGTACTGGGATTACAGGTGTGAGTCACTGTGCCCAGCCAGTGTGTTATCTTCTTGATGCATTGTTCGATTTGCTTTGCTAGTATTTTCTTGAGAATTTTTGCAACTGTGTTCATCAGGGATGTTATTAACCTGTAGTTCTCTCCCTCTCTCTCTCTGTCTCTCTCTGTTATGTCCATATCTGACTTTTGCATCAGGGTTATGCTGGCCTCACAGAATGAGTTATCAAGAAGAATTCCCTTTGCTTTAATTTTTTTGAATAGTTTGAAAGAATTGTTATTCATTTTTCTTTAAAGGTTTGATAGAATTCAGTAGTGAAGCCATTCAGTCCTGAACTTTTCTTTGTTGGGAGACTTTTTATTATTGATTCACTCTTGTTTTATGTTTTTAGTCTGTTCAGATTTTCTATTTCTTCTTGATTCAATCTTTTTAGGTTGATAAATTGTCCAGTAATTTATCTATTTTCTTTGTGTTTTCAAGTTTGTTGGCATATAGTTGTTCATAGTACTCTGTAGTGATTTTTTTTACTTATGTGGTATTCATTGTGATGTCTCCTTTTTCATTTATGCTTTTATTTATTTTAGTCTTCTCTCTTGTTTTTCTTAGTCTGTCAATTTTTTATCTTTTTCAAAAAAGCATTTTTGTTCATTGATTTTTTGTGTTTCTTTTTAGTCTCAATTTCCTTTATTTGTGCTCTAATCTTTATTATTTCTTTCCATTTACTAACTTTGGATTTAGTTTATTTTTGCTTTTCTAGTTCCTTCAGATGCATCATTAGGTTGTTTTAAATATACCTAGTTTTTATGTTGGCATTTATTACTATGAATTTGCCTCTTAATACTGCTTTTCTAAACTTGTATAAAGTTAATAATTTTTTTAAATACTGCTTTTGCTGTGTCTCAAATATTTTGGTAAGTTATATTTCTATTTTCATTTGTTTCAAGAAATTTTGTAAATTTTATTCTTAGTTTGTTTCTTCACTTGTTGGTTATCCAAGAGTATGTTGTTTAATTGTCATGTATTTGTATATTTTCAAATGTTCTTCCTATTACTGATGTCTAGTATTATTCCATCATGGTTCAAATAAGAAACTTGATGTGATTTCACTTCTTAAAACACTTTTGAGACTTGCTTTGTGTCCTAACATATGGTCAGTCCTGGAGAATGTCCCACATACTGATGAAAAAAATATATATATTCTGCATCAGTTGGGTGAAATGTTCTATAAATGTCTGTTAGGTCTATTGGGTCTGTGGTATGATTTAAATCCAGAGTTTCTTTTTTTATTTTTTTTATTTTTTTATTTTTTTATTTTTTTTTTATTATTATACTTTAAGTTCTAGGGTACATGTGCATAATGTGCAGATTTGTTATATGTATACTTGTGCCATGTTGCTGTGCTGCACCCATCAACTTGTCGCGCTGCCATCAACTTCGTCATTTACATCCGGGTGTAACTCCCAATGCAATCCTCCCCTTCCCCCTCCCCTCCCTCCCTCCCCCGCTTCCCCCTCCCCTCCCCCACTCCCCATGATGGGCCCCAGTGTGTGATGTTCCCTTCGAGTCAAGTGATCTCATTGTTCAGTTCCCACCTATGAGTGAGAACATGCGATTGTTTGGTTTTTCTGTTCTTGCGATAGTTTGCTAAGAATGATGGTTTCCAGCTGCATCCGTGTCCCTACAAAAGGACACAAATCATCCCCTTTTATGGCTGCATAGTATTCCATGGTGTATATGTGCCACATTTCTTAATCCAGTCTGTCACTGATGGACATTTGGGTTGATTCCAGTCTTTTGCTACTGTGAATAGTGCCACCAATAAACATCACGTGTACATGTGTCTTTAGAGCAGCATGATTTATAATCCTTTGGGTATATACTTGGCCAATGGGATAGCTGGGTCATATGGTACATCTAGTTCTAGATCCTTGAGGAATCCCCATACTGTTTTCCATAATGGTTGAACTAGTTTACAATCCCACACCAACAGTGTAAAGTGTTCTATTTCTCCACATCCTCTCAGCACCTGTTGTTTCCTGACTTTTAATGATGCATCATTCTAACTGGTGTGAGATGAGTATCTCATTGTGGTTTTGATTTGCATTTCTCTGATGGCCAGTGATGATGAGCATTTTTTTTCATGTGTTTGTTGGCTGTATGAATGTCTTCTTTTGAAATGTCTGTTTCATATCCTTTGCCCACTTTTGATGGGGTTGTTTGTTTTTCTTGTAAATTTGTTTGGGTTCTTGTAGGTTCTGGATAATTAGCCCTTTGTCAGATGGTAGATTGCAAAAATTTTCTCCCATTCTGTAGGATTTATTCACTCTGATGGTAGTTTCTTTGGCTGTGCAGAAGCTCTTTAGTTTAATGAGATCCCATTTTGTCAATTTTGGCTTTTGCTGCCATTGCTTTGGTGTTTTAGACATGAAGTCTTTGCCCATGCTATGTCCTGAATGGTACTACCTAGGTTTTTCTCTAGAGTTTTTATGGCATTAGGTCTAACATTTGAAGTCTCTAATCCATCTTGAATTAATTTTAGGTATAAGGAGTATTAAGGAAAGGATCCAGTTTCAGCTTTCTACTTATGGCTAGCCAATTTTCCCAGCACCATTTGTTAAATGGGAATCCTTTCCCCATTTCTTGTTCTCTCAGGTTTGTCAAGATCAGATAATGGCTGTAGATGTGTGGTATTATTTCTGAGGACTCTGTTCTGTTCCATTGGTCTATATCTCTGTTTTGAGTACCAGTACCATACTGTTTTGGTTACTGTAGCCTTGTAGTATAGTTTGAAGTCAGGTAGCGTGATGCCTCCAGCTTTGTTCTTTGACTTAAGTTGTCTTGAGAATCACGAGGGCTCTTTTGGTTCTATATGAACTGTAAGCAGTTTTTCCAATTCTGTGAAGAAAGTCATTGGTAGCTTGATGGGGATGGCATTGAATCTATAAATTACCTTGGAGCGTATTGCCATTTCTGATATTGATTCTTCCTATCCATGAGCATGGTATGTTCTTCCATTTGTTTGTGTCCTCTTTTTATTTCATTGAGCAGTGGTTTGTAGTTCTCATGAAGAGGTCCTTTACATCCCTTGTAAGTTGGATTTGCTAGGTATTTTATTCTCTTTGAAGCAATTGTGAATGGAAGTTCATTCATGTTGGCTCTATCTGTCTGTTACTGGTGTATAAGAATGCTTGTGATTTTGCACATTAATTTTGTATCCTGAACTTTGCTGAAGTTGCTTATCAGCTTAAGAGATTTTGGGCTGAGACAATGGGATTTTCTAAATATACAATCATGTCATGCAAGGGACAATTTGACTTCTTTTCTAACTGAATACCCTTGATTTCTTTCTTTTGCCTGATTGCCTAACCAGAACTTCCATACTATGGTGAATAGGGTGGTGAGAGAGACATCCTATCTTATTGCCAGTTTTCAAAGGGAATTTTCCAGTTTTGCCCATTCAGTATGATATTGGCTGTGGGTTTGTCATAAATAGCTCTTATTATTTTGAGGTACGTTCCATCAATACCGAATTTATTGAGAGGGCTGTTGAATTTTGTCAAAAGCCTTTTCTGCATCTATTGAGATAATCATGTGGTTCTTGTCTTTGGTTCTGTTTATATGCTGTAAATCCAGAGTTTCTATGTTGATTTTCTGTCTAGATGATCTGACCAATGCGAGAGTGGGATGTTGAAGTCCCCAGGTATTATTGTGTTTCAGTCTATCTCTTTCTTTGAATCTAATAATATTTGCTCTATAGATCTGAGTACTCTGATGTTTTGTGCATATATATTTACAATTGTAATATTCTCTTGCTGAATTTATCAGTTTATTATCATATAATGTCCGTCTTTGACTGTATAGCTTTTGACTTGGAGTCTGTTTTGTCTGATGTATGTATAGCTATTCCTGCTCATTTTTGGTTTCTAATTGCATGGAGTATCTTTTTCCATCCCTTCTCTTTTGGTGTATGTGTGTTTTTGCTGGTGAGGTGAGTTTTTTGCAGGCAGCATATAGTTGAGTCTTAGGTGTTTTTTTAATCCATTTAGCCAGTCTTATATTTTTTAAACAAGAAATTTAATCCATTTACATTCAAGGTTATACTTAAGATGTACATACATTTTATCTAAGCTTTAAGTTATTTATTTATGAATCTAAGATAACATGGAATATTTTGAGAATTTGACTAGAAACTTTATAAATTCCTTTATGGTTTCTGACACATGTCAAGTAAGTACAAGGCATTCTCCTCATGATATCTGCTATATACTTAATGTTCGTGGCTCTCCCAAATTCATGTTAAAATTTAATCTCCATTGTGTAGTCTAAGAGGTGAGGTATTTTGAGGAGTGATTAAGGGTTTTGCCCTTATTAATGGTATTAACGCTATTATAAAAGAAGCTTCAGAGAGCTGCCTTTTTTTTTCAATTCCTTCTACCATGTGAGGACACCGCATTTGTCCCTTCTAGAAGATGCAGCAACAAAGCACCATCTATGAAACAGAAAGCAAGCCCTCACCAGGCACCAAATATACCAGCCCCTTAATCTTGGGATTCCCAGCCTCCAAAACTGTAAGAAATAAACTTCCATTACTTACAAATTTCCTAGTCTAAGATACGTTGTTTTAACACTAGGAACAAACTAAGACAGTATCACTGACTCTATTTCTCAAAGTTAAAAATATGAGGTCCCCCAAAAGAACCACAAGGAGTGAGCCACTGGGCTACAGGAAAAGGTATATTAGCCTGAAGACAGAATGTTAGCACTAAGCACCGCTTGTTAGCTTCATCATCTTGAACAAGTTACTTAATATTTTAGCTTCTGCTTTCTCTATTATCTCAGCATTTGTGTATATCATGTGTATCAAAGCCTTCTGCAGATAGTGAAGTTTTATAAGAGATGTAAGTTTGTATATTGTCCTCAATAATTTTCCTTAGAGGCTCAAAGGAAACTGATTTAGAAACACAATACATTGCATAGATAGAACCAGATCTTTTTTTAAATTTTTATATTTTTTATTATTATACTTTAAGTTCTAGGGTGCATGTGCACAATGTGCAGGTTTGTTACATATGTATACATGTGCCATGTTGGTGTACTGCACCCATCAACTCATCATTTACATTAGGTATATCGCCTAATTATATCCCTTCCCCCTCTCTCTACCCTACAACAAGCCCTGGTGTGTCATGTTCCCCACCTGTGTCCAACTGTTCTCGTTGTTCAGTTCCCACTTATGAGTGAGAAAATGCGGTGTTTGGTTTTTTGTCCTTGTGATAGTTTGCTGAGAATGATGGTTTCCAGCTTCATCCATGTCCCTACAAAGGACACAAACTCATCCATTTTTATGGCTGCATAGCATTCCATGGTGTATATGTGCCACATTTTCTTAATCCAGTCTATCATTGATGGACATTTGGGTTGGTTCCAAGTTTTTTTCCAGCACCATTTGTTAAATAGAGGATTCTTTCCCCATTTCTTTGCTATTGTGAATAGTGCTGCAATAATCATATGTGTGCATGTATCTTTATAGCAGCATGATTTATAATCCTTTAGGTATATGCCCAATAATGGAATGACTGGGTCAAATGGTATTTCTAGTTTTAGATCCTTGAGGAATCACCACACTGTCTTCCACAATGGTTGAACTGGTTTACAGTCTCACCAACAGTGTAAAAGTGTTCCTATTTCTCCACATCCTCTCCAGCACTTCTTGTTTCCAGACTTTTTAATGATCGCCATTCTAACTGGTGTGAGATGGTATCTCATTGTGGTTTTGATTTGCATTTCTCTGATGGCCAGTGATGATGAGCATTTTTTCATGTGTCTGTTTGTTGCATAAATGTCTTCTTTTGCCAAGTGTCTGTTCATATTCTTTGCCCACTTTTTGATGGGGTTGTTTGATTTTTTTCTTGTAAATTTGTTTAAGTTCTTTGTAGATTCCGGATATTAGCCCTTTGTCAGATGGGTGGATTATAAGAATTTTCTCACATTCTGTAGGTTTCCTGTTCACTCTGATGGTAGTTTCTTTTGCTGTGTAGAAGCTCTTTAGTTTAATTAGATCCCATTTCTCAATTTTAGGTTTTGTTGCCATTGCTTTTGGTGTTTTAGTCATGAAGTCCTTGCCCATGCCTATGTCCTGAATGGTATTGCCTACATTTTCTTCTAGGGTTTTCATGGTTTAAGTCTAACATTTAAGTCTTTAATCCATCTTAAATTAATTTTTGTACAAGGTGTAAGGAAGGGATCCAGTTTCAACTTTCTACATATGGCTAGCCAGTTTTTCCAGCACCATTTGTTAAATAGGGAATTCTTTCCCCATTTCTTGTTTTTCTCAGGTTTGTGAAAGATCAGATGGTTGTAGATGTGTGGTGTTATTTCTGAGGGCTCTATTCTGTTCCGTTGGTCTGTATCTCTGTTTTGGTACCAGTACCATACTGTTTTGGTTACTGTAGCCTTGTAGTATAGTTTGAAGTCTGGTAGTGTGATGCCTCCAGCTTTGTTCTTTTTGCTTAGGATTGTCTTGGCAATGTGGGCTCTTTTTTGGTTTCATATGAACTTTAGAGTAGTTTTTTCCAATTCTGTGAAGAAAGTCATTGGTAGCTTGATGGGGATGGCATTGAATCTATAAATTATCTTGGGCAATATGGCCATTTTCCCGGATATTGATTCTTCCTATCCATGAGCATGGAATGTTCTTCCATTTGTTTGTGTTCTCTTTTATTTCGTTGAGCAGTGGTTTGTAGTTCTCCTTGAAGAGGTCCTTCACATCCTCTGTAAGTTGGATTCCTAGGTATTTTAGTCTCTTTGAAGCAATTGTGAATGGGAGTTCACTCATGATTTGGCTCTCTGTTTGTCTGTTATTGGTATGTAGGAATTCTTGTGAGTTTTGCACATTGATTTTGTATCCTGAGACTTTGCTGAAGTTGCTTATCAGCTTAAGATTTTGGGCTGAGACCATGGGGTTTTTTGGATATAAAATCATGTCACCTGCATACAGGGACAGTTTTACTTCCTCTTTTCCTATTTAAATACACTTTATTTCTTTCTTTTGCCTGATTGCCTTGGCCAGAACTTCCAACACTATGTTGAATAGGAGTGGCTAGAGAGAGCATCCTTGTCTTGTGCCAGTTTTCAAAGGGAATGCTTCCAGTTTTTGCCCATTCAGTATGATATTGAGAGCCAGATCATTTTTAAGCAAGTTTCCAATAACTACCTACAGTTAGAAAATTATGGTATATATGTCACATGTAGCATTACAAGTAAGAATTAAATAGGAAAATGTTCATGGGTTGAGGGAAATAGGGTACATATTGCTCTAACTCACTCATATTTTCTTTGTCTCATTGGACTTGATAAAACTACTACTCTTGATTGGAGATTGCATATCACCTGGCAAGTTAACGTTTCTATACTACAGGATTTGAGTTCAAAAGCTGATGACAAAACCACCATGGGTCTAAAAACTCTTCTCAGTTTTACTGGGTAAGGCAGCTGAAGTTGCTATGTCTGTTAATTAACCCCTGAATCCCATCAAGGTATTTGAAGTATAAACTTAAGATGAAGACAGATAAAGTGAAGAATTTTGGAGCATGCATCTTCCTGCCCTATGCCCTATTCCTATATTCGTTCAACAAAAAGCAGATTTCACAGCATTAGTCTAGATCCACTAAAAGGTGTAAAGTATGCACTTTGAAATCAAATAAAAACATAACACCTCAGACAATATTGTCAAATATACATTTTACACATGTCTGGTCTTACAGAATTTTCTTGTTCTCCTTGTAAGTGTGTATTTTTCATATAGGGAAAGGATAAACAGAATTCACTGTTGTCTTTTCTTATTTGGTTAAACATTGTAGTATTAGACCAATGATAAGATATCAACTACTGTTATTTAGAAATTATTTTAGTTATAGACAATGGTCTGTTTGTCTTTGTTGAAAATCAGCTCCAGGATCATCCTTCTTATATTTCCATTAACTATGAAATTAAATAGAGAAGGCAATTTTTAAAAAAAGAAATATTGCTTTTAGCCTGAAACTCTAAGTGTTGAATTTCTGCCTGCAGTGAGTTTTTTCAATTAAATTACAAACCATGGGTAATAGAGATTTATAATAGGAGAGCTGATACAATCTTAACTATAGGGAAACCATCCGACACGCTCTATGCAGTATATGGATGGATTATTTGCATTAAATTATCTTTAGAAAATGCAAACAAAACAAAGAAAAATGTAAAACTTGTCACATTATTAGCATAAAATTAAAGTCCTTGAATGCATAATTGTTCCATACCCAAAGCATTAATGGATTTTATCCTTAGAGTTCAAAGACGTCCTAATTAACATGCAAAATGGCCTCATTTTATAAGCAAAAATTTTCTTCCTACTCAGAAAAGAGACAGTTCTTTGCTGGAGGAAAATACTATGAAGTTTAGAAAACACTAGCTAATATTGATATAAAAGCCCACACATCATATTGCCAAAAACAATAACCACTAGAAGCTATTAGAATATTTATAGCTCTTCAGCCTATTATGAGTATAAATTCTATGATTAGCCAAATAATACCTAGCTTAGGAAGATTTAAGTTCATAAACTAAAAGAAAACACAGTCCTTCTCTGGAAATGTTTACCTATTTGAATAATAATTTTTTAAACTATTAAAAAGAAAGTAAATTTAATAGAAAGGGAAATTGTGGACCTACTGGTATAAATTTAAATTACATGACTTCAAATCTAATTTTACAAAGCAAGTACCCTCTAATTTACATTGCCCTAGTTGCCAAGATTTGTAACAGGAAAAAAAAGTTTAAATTGCACAATTTTTTTAAAAGTGTGCAAAAAAATGGATGCTTCTCCAGAATTCTAATTTTCTCTTATATTTCTAAATAAATTTTAGAATACTATATCCTTAGAAGTGATTTACTAGGTTTTTCTTAAATTTATTTCCAATGTAGCTAGTACTAAATGACTGATTTTATTCTGAGTATTTATGTAGTTTTAAAGAATTTATGCTTTTTAGAGTTTGACACATGTTACAAATCAAACTACAACCACCGCAATGTCATGTTTTAGAAAATACAGTAATTTCTTTCAAACAAGAAATAATGTTCCTCCAAAAGAGATATGAGGTCTTAAAATATAGTGCAGTCCCAAAATGTATCACTTATTTGGAAAATGGCACAGAAATCTATAGGACTCAATCTCCCATTGTAATAACAGGTTCACTGCCAAGATTAGGAATAATATTCCCCTAATATGTAATATTCATATGGCAAATATGAATATTAAGTAGTTAAGAATCTACTATGTGCCAGGGAGTGTGCTGGGCACTCATTATTGATTATCCCATTGGGGCCACATATTTATATTTCACAATATTTTTTATACACATTCATATTCACATTTGTATTTGCCAACTATAACCTGCTGTTAGAATGTTAGAATCCTTAATCAGAATGTTCAGCATACAGATATATGCCAAACATCTTAGAAGAAAGTTATTCTTTTAAAAAACTTTTCTAGGGTTAATAATGAAAGAAGAATTAACAATTTATTTTTTTCAAGTCCTTACCATGTAATCAATACTAAGTAAGCAACTGAGAGTGAATGAATGGTCAAATGACAGTATTAAACCATATTCAGGTAAAATTCCCATTCTACTCTGAATTAGCTAAAATCAGAAAAGTCTAAATTTACTTTAAAATTGAAGAAACATAGGTTACATATTTAAAACTACTTCAAATGTAAAAGTGGTTCTACTTATTAAAAGCTCTTGTCAATAGAAGATTCTGCTATTATCTCATTAAATAAGTAGGTACAGGTAAAAAAATGATGTTTATCATTTGTTTCAAAAAATCATGTTCTAAAAAAGACTATAAAATTTGTTCAACTCAGGAAAGGCCCAGTGACCCAGAATAATGGCTGAGATTTAAAGTGTTTTTCTACTTTTCCACAGGAAAAAAAAAAAAAAACTAACCCTTTTGCTAACTCTGCAGACAATGGTTGAAATCAGCCCTGTGTAAAATGCTATAAAGAATGTGTTAAAAAAGTACATTCTTTGATTATTTGTTGTATTTTAAAGTCTTAAATGGGACATAGCAAATTATTTCATTTATAAAGCACTCTAGAATTTACCAAGCGTTTTCCTGCAAGCCCCTTTCTTTTATGGGTCTTAGTCTATCTTAAGGATGAGGCTTTCTTGAGAAATTACTACCCACACTACCTGTGACAGTTATATTGTATTTCTGGCTAGTTAAACCATGTCTATAACATAGAATTCAATTCTGGATGCCACATTTTAAGAGGGACATTGACCAATTAGAATGTAATGAAAGGCAAATGTCCAGGTGAGTGGGAGAAGCTATAATTTTTGATAAATTATTCAAGAAACTTGGGAGGTGAAGAATAAGAAAAGACATAATAACTACTTTCAAATATTTGAAGAGCTGTCATAGAGAGAAGAGTATACTAATTCCGTGTTGCTCCAGAGGCCAGAACTAGAATAAAAAGCCATAGGTTAAGAAATGTAGATTTTGATTAAATGCATGAAATAACTTTCTGTCTACTGTGCTGTGCAGTAACAACAGCTGCTCACAGGGTGACACTAATCTCTGGAGTTTTTCAAGCAGGAGGTGGATGGCTATCACAGTTACAATTTTTAACAATTACTGCACTGGTTGGAAAGTTGAACCAAAAATCTCTAAGCTTCTTCCCAAGTTTCAAATTCTATTTGTCTATATAAAATGAAATGCATAAATGTAGCTCAAAATGAGATTTTTATTGCATGCTCATTTATCTGACGGCAAAATATTTTAATTAGATATTTTAAAAATAAATATAAGATTTTGTGATACATATATAATATAATACATATATAATGCTTACTCCCTAACAAAAAATCATCTGGTCATTTGAAACTCCCAATATGTATGAAACAAGAAGTATAGCAAATTTCAGGCATCAGGTACTATATGTTCTATTCATACATAAATAATTGCAATGTTAAGAAGAGAGATTTTATTTGTGAAGAAACTCTGGAATTCACTGTGAGTATAAACGTAAGGATAATTTTACAATTCAAGAATAAAGAAAATTGGCCAGGCGCAGTGGCTCATGCCTGTAATCCCAGCACTTTGGGAGGCCGAGGCAGGTGGATCACTTGAGGTCAGGAGTTCAAGACCATCCTGACCAACATGGAGAAACCCTGTCTCTACTAAAAACACAAAAATTAGCCAGGCGTGGTGGCACATGCCTATAGTTCCAACTACTCGGGAGGCTAAGGCATGAGAATCACTTGAACCCAGAAGGTTGAGGTTGCAGTGAGCCGAGATCACACCATGGCACTCCAGCCTGGGTGACAGAGGGAGATTCTGTTGCAAAAAAAAGAAAGAAAGAAGGAAGGAAATCATCTCTCCTCTCTAAAGTACCCGAACAGAATGGAGCAGATATTTTCCCTAAAAGGCTGTAACTATTGGACAATTGTTCATTGGTTCCTTGAGTTCTCTTTGCATTATTTACAGGACTAAAGAGCTAATTGTCTCCTGAGTATAGTTTTATAGACCTATGTCCTAGTTGTGGTTTTGCTATCAGATATATGAGTGGCCTTGGGTAAGTTAACTTACCTCAGTAGCCCCACTTTTTAAAAAAAGCAGATTAGATGATCTTTTTAGTTCTTTCTAGTTCTCAGGTCTGTGGATTCTACATATACAATACGCCACTTATGCAGTCAAGCACTGTCAACCTTCAGGAGCAGACCATAAACTTCAAACCAATTTCTAAAACCTGTAATTGTACCAAGGGAAATTTGTTGTGATCAGTTGTTGCACTGACTGAAAGAAGATCCACTCTCATTAATGATGATGACTATAAAAGCTAACCCCTGCTACCATAAAATAAAACCATAAAATTTGGAAGAAGTGGCAAGAAAGGGAAAGAGAAGACAGCAAAGAAGAAAAAAGACAAAAAAGAGGGAAGAGGAAAGAAATCAGTAAGCAGTCAGTCTCTACAATGGCAGAGATTAAAAGAAGCATCAAGAATGGCAAGTAGGGAAAAGCAGAGATAGAAATGAAACAAAGGTAGCAAAAGGAAGAGTGTCAAACACTTTCTGGAAGCTGAAGGCAATGGGGCCATTCACAAAATGTGGAAGGTGAGGTTCTTCTCCCTCAATAGAACTGGAGAGCTTCCTGGTATCACAACAGGATGGAATTGGGGCTATTAGTGCCAACCCCCAGGTGCATTGCACTTAGTAAATTCAATCTACTCTGTTTATCAGATGACTGCAAAATATGGAAGCTGAGGTTCTTCTACTTCAATAGAACTGCAGAGAGCTCCTTCATATCACAACAGGGTGTAATTAAAGCTGTTAGTGCCAACCCCCGTTGCACCGTACTTAGCATATTCAATCTACTTTGTATATACTGATTTGGTTTGGCTCTGTGTCCCCAACCAAATCTCATGTGGAATTGTAATCCCAGTGTTGGAGTAGGGGCCTGGTGTGAGGTGACTGAACCATGGAGGGCGGACTCCCTGCTTGCTGTTCTTGTGATAGTGAATAAATTCTCATGAGATCTAGTTGCTATAAAGAGCACAGCACTTCCTCTCTTTCTCTCTCTCTCTCTCTCTCTCTCTCTCTCTCTTTCTCTCTCTCTGTCTCTGTCTCTCATGCCGGCCATGTAAGACATGCCTGCTTCCTCTTCACCTTCCGCTATGATTGTAAGTTTCCTGAGGCCTCCCCAGAAGCAGAAGCCTATGTAGCCCACACAACTCAGAGCTGATTAAACCTCTTTTCTCTGTAAATTACCCAGTCTCAGGTAGTTCTTTATAGCAGTGTGAGAACAGACTAATGCACATGACTAAAACATTTTAAAATATTTAATCTCTGAAATGTTTCCAAAAAGGCCTTGCTAATTAAGGAACTGACCTTTGGATCGTGGGGAACTTCATTCATTCAAAGTTAACTGAGATGCTCCCTTGCACATGGAGTTGGTTTATGAATATAGATACATAGATAATTTATAAATAGATCTAAATAACTTCATACTTGAGGACCTAGAACAAAGCTCTAACTGTAAAGAAATCAAATGTTTTCTGCCCTTCTCTCTATTCTCTTTCTACTTGGGTTTCTTGGGAATTCACACTCTTGTGGCCTGATAATGTAAATCCAGCAGTGGGCCTAAAGAAAACCAAGAAATGACCAGATATTAAATTCACCGCAGATTTTTCTCCTTTTTCCCCCACCCTGTGTGTTATTTTCATAGGAATCTGTGTCTTCAGGAGAAATAAAAGCAAGAACTTTAGTGCCATTCTAAGTATACTATCTTAACACCATGGAAATTATGAACAATTATTAGTAATAATTCTAGGAAACAGACTATAATAACAAAAAAGCATACCAAATTGTCTTATTAGAAACATAGGAACACAAACTGAGAATGTGCTAAGGTGATAGTTTGCTACAAATAGTCAAAGAAATATTTATTTAATATGATACGGGATGGTATTTTAAAATATTAACTTATTTGTCTTTTCCCCTTGCATTTTGTTTGTATCTTTTTCTCAGCCCAAATCACAAGGTCATCTCGCCTTCACCGCAAGAAAGAAGAGTTGTTAAAGCTGGACACAGGTAAAGAAAAATTAAATTCTTGGATATTATATTTCAAAAGCTTACTTTAAGAAAATCTAGGTTTCTAAGAACTGTGGGCAAAAAGTTTAAGCCATAAATAATAGATTTGGAATGACTCAGCGTCAGTCACATTTTATACTCTGTTACTTATAGTAGGTTCCAAATTTCATACATGTACATCAGGAATAGATTTGATGACATGTGATAGAAAACTTAAAATGTGGCTGAAAGCCACAGAGTTACATTCTTTCACATAAAAAAAAACATTTAGAGGGTAATTGCTATTGTCTGCTCCACTTTCACCCTCAAGCTCACCTCATCATCCCAGACTGCCTTTAGAATGTCTGGGACCGTGTCCACATGCCAGGGGGAGGAAGGGGGAGGGCAAAAGAGACAGCGCCCAGTGAGCCAGCACCTTCAAGAAGCCTTCCTGGAAGTCACATTCAGGACCCAGAATTTGGCCTTATGGCCCTGCCTAGTTTAAAGGAAATCTAAAAAATATGGATTTTATTCTAAATGGCACTGTGCCTAGGTAGAAATTGGGGCTCATTACTATAAAGGAAGGTTAAAATGGAAACTATGTAAATACCTAGTGATCTCTACCATCACTAGCTTTTCTCCCACTAGAGAACATAATTTTCTCTGGGTTGTGGTTTAAGAGCCTTTAGAGGAATTGTTTTGAGAGGGTGAGACAGTAGAGATTGAAGATAAGGGGAACCAAACTGAAAGGACCAGGTGGACAAAGGCAAAGGTGGTATTCATAGACCACCTAGAGTGAGCCCCAGGGAATGATCTGGGAACAGAGTCAATGCCCTGCCACTACCCAGGTTTCATTCAAGTGAGCACCTTATCTCACTGTGCAGAAGATCTTCATTAATCATCCTGACCACTAGTTTCTGGAAAGGGACCCCCAAAAGCACAGTGGCCTATAACTGCACCAGAAGTATTATAATATGTTCTGCTATGCTCTGAGACTTGGCATGGCCTGCATAGGCAATCCCCCTTACAATGGCTCTGGACATTCAGAAGACCACTGAAACAGAAATTATTACTTATTACACCAACCATCAAGATGCATCCTGATTGTATAAAAAAGCACCAGCACACTTCGCACCAGCACACTTCACACCAGCACAGGACTAGCTCAAGATTGCTCAGAACCAAAACTGGTGAAAAATATCCTCTTTATAGATGTAATCCTGCCAGCGTTGGTTCCTAAAATATTTTATTCCGAGCTAATTACTTATTTCAGACTATTTAAGGAAAACTACAGATAACCAAACATAAACCTTGATGTAATATCCCACCCACTAGAGTGATTAAAATGAAAAAGAATAGCAATACGTGTTTTTGGTGAAGGAATGGAACATATGTAGGTTGGTGCAAAAGTGATCACGGTTTTTGACTGGGCGCAGTGGCTCACGTCTCTAATCTCAGCACTTTGGGAAGCTGAAGCAGGCAGATCACCTGAGGTCAGGAGCTCAAGACCAGCCTGGCCAACATGGCGAAACTCCGTCTCCACTAAAAATACAAACATTAGCCGGATCTGGTGGTGGGCACCTGTAATCCCAGCTACTCAGAAGGCTGAGGCAGGAGAATCGCTTGAACCCAGGAGGCAGAGGTTGCAGTGAGCTGAGACCGTGCCATTGCACTCCAGCCTGGGTGACAAGAGCGAAACTCCATCTCAAAAAAAAAATAAAATAAAATAAAAATAAACACAGTTTTTGCATTCAAAGTAATGGCTAAAACCACAATTACTTTTGCACCAACCTAATACATTGCCAATGGAAGCATAAAATGGTGCAACCACTTTGGAAACAATTTGGCTATTTCTTATAAAATTAAACAGACATATCATAGAAATTCCACTCCTAGATATTTACCAAAAGATGTGAAAATGTGTATCTATAAAAAGACTTATACCTAAATATTTATGCAGCTTTATCAATAATATCCATCGATAAGTGAATGGCTAAACAAATTTATACGGTGGACTACTGGCCACCAATAAAAGGGAACAAAGCACTGATACACAACATAATGTAGATGAAATCACAGACAGTGAAAGAAGCTGGACACAGAAGAGTACACATTATTCAATAACACCTTTATTCTAGAACAGGCAAAGCTAATCTACAGTGATAGAAATCAGGACAGTGATTACCTAAGGAGAGGAGGGGAGGAGACCGACTGCAATGGGGCTGAGGGAAATTTCTGGGGAGGTGGAAAGGTTCTGGGGAGGTGGAAAGGTGGAAAGGTTGTACGTATAGATTGGTTTTCTCTCTGGCCAAACCCAGCAGCTGGAGTCACCCCAAGAGCAGTGACAGGGGAATCCCTTCAAGGGACTATCCCAAACCTTCCTGAGATTGAGCTGGCTTGGGTTTCAGAGAAGGAAGCGCTGAATTCCAGGGTGACCAATCTGAAGCATGTATTAGGGGAACTTACAAGTTACACAGGAGGAAGCTCAACAGGTCTGTCTGAGCGACAGCGAGGGGAGATGTTCTTCCTGGGTGTGTCTGCAATGAGGGGTTCGGTTATGGAGTTTATGTGAGGGCTTAAAGAATTTTTCTGAGCCGCCTTCTACATGTATAGTAATATGATCAATCTCTGTGTTTCCAGCAACAACCTAAACAGCTTTATCAGTAGCTGAGAATGTTCAATGTCCTAGCTTGGATTCAAGGACGCAGGAAAAACAGGTAGCTGGCCAGGTCACAGAGTGGTCAAGGCACTCTGTTTTTCTTGGCCAGGACACAGGAAGAAGGCAGAGAGGATGTTGGCAGACCCAACAATTGAAGTAGTGGTTGATGATTACAGATGTGTGCATGAGTCAAAAGGCATCAAATTGTAACCTTAAAATGAGTGAATTTTATTTTTATAGTCATATTATTAAAAAAAAAAAAGAACTGTTCATCAAAAGACACAAGGAAAAGGCAAACCACAGAGTGAGAGAAGCTAATTGCAATATATATATCCAACAAAGAGCTCATATCCAGAATGCATGATGTACACCCAATAAGAAAACAACAGACTGCCCAGTAGAATAATGAATGAAGGATTTGAATATACAATTCACAAAAGAGGATCTCCAAATGGCTAACATATACTAGAATGTGCTCAATATTATTAATATCCAGCATCACTAGATACACACTCGAATGACTAAAATTAAAAAGACAGTCAGTACCAAGTATTGGCAGGAGTGTAAATTGCCCCAACCACTTGGGAGCACAGTTTAGCATCATCCAGTAAAGTTGAAGATATGCAAACATTAAAACCTTGTACTCACACTGCTAGTTGTATACTCAACAATTATGTGTATTTACATGTACCAGGAGATAGCTACAACAATATTTATTGTACCACCATTTGTGATAGCAAAAAATTTAAATATTTAGATAAATAACAATCTATAGTAGACTCAATAAATAAATTGTGCTATATAAATACGATGGAATACCATACAACAATGAAAATGAATGCCTTATAGCTATATACAATAAAATAGATGAATTTCACAAATGTAAGACTGAGCAGAAATGATCAGACTTTATTATAAAGAGTTTTAAAAAGTTAAAAAACTAAATTATACTGTCAGCTTACTTAGGTAGTAAAAGAAAAAAAGAACAACAAGGAAATGATTGCCATAAACATCCAAATAGTGGTCAATTCAGGGGGTTGAGACTGGGAAGTGTAAAGATGCTAGCAAAGTTCTATTTCTTGAACAGGTGGTATTTATACAGATTTTACTTCATAATAATTTCTTTAGCTGTACAATTATATCTTATTCATTTATGTATGAGTGTTATATTTTACAACACGAACAATTTTTTAAAGAGGCATGGGAGGTGATGACATAATAACATAATAGATATCAGTTCAATGAACAAAACAAAGTGGGAATCAAAGAGCGCTATTTATAAGAGGAAATATTTGAGCATTTGTATTATTGAAGATTAAAAATGTAAGAGAAAATTAATGTTATGAAATCTCACAGAAGATAGAGGATGGAATCAAGTGTATAGGCAAGTGGTCTTATCTTACAAAAGAGAACCATTCTGTCTCCAGATTAGGAAGGAGAAGGGAAGAATAATACAAAGAATATTTGAACCAGAGGAAGTATATGGAAGGTCATACTGGGTGATCTCTGGCAGTTAGAATGTTATTGATGGAGATTTTGAAGACTTAACTTATATTTGTGATCATAGGTTTTGTTTTGTTTGAAGTTTCAATGTACATTCATATATACACAAACCAGTGTCTTTCCAGAATCCAGAAGAGGAGTTTAACTTTCTCTAGTAACACTATTCGTTTTCATTTCACATAACTCAATATTTACTGTGCCTCCAATAAGTAAGGTCCTACCCTCAAAAATTTCTGATCCAGTAATGGGAAGAACAAAGTACATTTAAAATGATAACATACAGTATATACTAAGAAAAGGAAAGGAAGGAGAAAGAGAGGAAAAGGGAATAATTAATGTCAATTTAGTTCCTACTATGTGTCAGACACCGTGCTAGAGGCATTTGTGCATTATTTAATGTAATGACAAGTCTAAGAGATAAGAAAGGGGTATTATTCTGATTGATTGTACATATGTCAAAACTGAAGCTTGCTACAGGAATTCAGACCAGAGAGCAATTATTGACCCCAAAATAGGGATCGAACAGTTTATATAGGAAACAGCTCTGGAAATATAGAAAAGATGTCAACAGACAGTTTGTAGAAGAATAGACAAGAAAAAAATAACATTTCAAGAAGAAGGACAAATTTGATTATATGCAGAGGAAAGAAAAATAAGCAATATTTATACAGTTTGACTGAGGCAAAAAAAGCTACATAGAGAATGAGTGGAAAATAAACCCAGAAAATAATGATGTGAGGTCAAATTGAGAAGGCATTTGAAGATACCAGAGTGAAGAGTTTACAACTAATTCAGTAGGAAACGGGAGTGATACTATTACTTGAGGAAGATTTATCTAGTCCACGTCTGCCATCCCTAATTCACAATTCCAAAATCCAAAAAGTTCTAAAAAACAAGACATATTAAGGTTTTTTTTTCTGAAAGCTTAAAAAGTCAGTCTAATCTGAATTCATTTAGCATCCAAGTTTAACCTGAATCAAAGTGAGAATATTTATACTCTTTATTTATCTTAATGTGAATATTCACGTGTTTCACTGAAGAAGTAACTGTGTTTGATTACAGAATGTTGCCCCAGCCCCATTGGGTAGATTTTTAAAAAATATATGGTACAACCATATTACCTTTCTAAAACTGCCAAAATTAAAAAGAAAAATCTTCATTCTAAAAACAGATTTAAAAGCAACAGTTTTAGATGAGGGATTATCAACTGTAACAATGTATAGAATGGAATAAGTGGAAGAACAGAGGTGAGAAGGCCAGTTTGGTGAACTCCAATAGTCCTGGTCACTTACATACAGTGGTGGCCATGAGAATGGAAAAGATGGGTGAATATAAGAATCACTAGACACTATACTTGGAAGCTAACTGGATGTAAGGGAGTAAGGAAGAAGTCAAAGGAAAATCCAAGATTAATCCTGGAAGCCTAGTAGTAATTTCAACAGTCAACAATAACAAAAATGAGATCATTAATGGATTTACTTTAATCATAATGGATTTAAGGTGTTGGAAGGACATCTAGGTTGTAATGTGAGGCAGAGAGTTAGAAATGAGTGTTTAGAGGTCAGGTGAGAGGTCAGGACCTGAGGTGTAAATTTGAGACTCAACTACATAGAGGGGAACAATGAAAGTTATGAAAATGCATGGAATTCTCAAAGAATCGAGAAATTCATGTGTGGAATTTTGGTAAATCGCGAGCACTTTACAGCGTAGTTCTCTTGGCTGCATGAAAGATCTATTGCTAAAGATTAACAAATGCTAACCATGCCTTAGTGATGGAGGGGCAGCATTATCAGAAGCACCAGAAATGCACCAGGTGAAGGCTCACACAGATAAAAGTGCAATTCCTGAATTTCTTCCTTATAACTACTTCAGGGTGTCTTGCCAACAGTGAACTGAGCAAACACAAGTTTACAGCTTTGGAGAGATATCCCAATGCAGATGAGCTCACTTTAAAAAAAAAAATCGAAATATATCCTTCAATCAACATTTGTTATACTCCTAGGCTAGCAGAAATGTAGTTTTTTGTGGAATCTGTTATCATGGTTAGTTGTGACTCAACAGGAGTCACTCAAGCCAAAGTAAACTATAGTTTGTCAAGTTGTTAACTTATTTTGTAAAAGGTATCTGTTTTACCGATGCTACTACAAATTCATATCAGTATTTAATGTTTTATAGCAATGAAACCATGGTAGGGAAGAGATGGCAATGAGTTAAGCAGATATGAACTGAAAGCCACATTCCTCACCTCTAAAAGCAAAGCAACTGACAGGGTATTGCTTGAGAGGTGTGATAGTTAATTTTATGTGGCAATTCGAATAGGCCCGGTTCTTGGTCAAACATTATTCTGTTTCTGTGAGGGTATTTTGGATGAGATTTACATTTAAATTGGTGAACTCTGAGTAAAACAGATTGACCTCTATAATGTGATCGGGTCTCTTCCAATCAGTGGAAAGCCTGAATCAAATTAAAGGCTGACCCCACCCTCCAACTCCACCCCCAAGCAAAAGGGAATTCTGCCAGCAGACTGTCTTCAGACATCAACTGCAACATTAGCTCTTCCCTGGGTATCCATCTTCAGAGTCTTCAAACTTGAACTGCAACACGGGCTGTTTCTGAGTCTGCAGACTTGCTAGCCTCCACAAATGCATGAGCCAATTATTTGAAATAAATCTCTCTCTCCCTTTCTGTCATACACACACACACACACACACACACACACACACACACACTCTGGTACTGTTTCTCTGGAGAACCCTTACTAATACAAAAGGGATGGAAGGAATAAAGCAATATAACCAAGTGATCTGAAGAAATTGAAACCTATGATCCAGGTTACTTAGAAAAAAGCAATCTTCTCAAAAACAAAATGGTGGAAAGCAAACTGATTGAGATATTAAATTAGTTGAAATCATTAACTTATCAAACATGAAGATTCCATTCCCCAACTTTTTTCACTTCTTGGTAATTTTTATGCATCATTGGCAAGTTTGCAAATTTTAGGTATTTCTGTCTGTTTTTCATAGTATGGAGATTGCTCCTACTTTGAATCTTTTAATTTCAAATTAATTTTCTTGCCCTACACATTTTATAATAGTGAATACTTTAAAACTTTTTTTATTGCCCATAGTTAGACTTTTGTGCATCAACTAACAAACAAATTAAGCTACTTTGTGAAGGTTCCAAAATTTCAACAGCATCTTCATCTTACATAGTTGTATTTGTACTATTATTTGAATGTTATGTGTTCTCTTTCGTATAAAAATAAGTGAAAAACAACAAATTGAAGGACCAAAAATAGTGCTAACAAGAAAAGTTCTCATAAAGTTAGCATAATTGAGATAAGATGGAGATCAGTTGTCATGCTAAGAAAGGTGGATGTACAACTTCTATCATACAACAATCATTAATCTTTACTCACTTGAGTGTTCAATCATGAGGCAAAGAACAAAATTTAAAATATGTAAGAATGCTAAAGTAATATGATCAATATTGTTTGACTGATAGACAAAGGATAATTATGAATTTTATATATTTTTAGCTTTCTAGGACTGGAATGTCCTTTACAATATGTATGTCTATTTTCAACTTTTCACATTCAATCTCCTCATATCTATTTATGAACATATAATCATAGGATAATGCTTCTCAAACTTTAATATGCACACAAACCACCTGGGAATCTTATTAAATTGTAGATTCAAATTTAGTGGGTCTGGGATAGTGCATGGGATTCTGTATTTCTAACAATAGATGATGCTGGTCCATTAGCTGCAGCTTGAGTAGCAAGGTTACAGGAGACTCAAAAGTGCAAACATTGCAAAATTACTTAGTCCGTGATTCACCAAAATTACCAGTAGGAGGAAAAAACAGTGACTGATACTCCCCAATTCTACCAGTTGATTTTAAACCAAATTGTCTTCAACTTTGCTCATCTTCCAGTGGTTGGTCCCTTTTCATTCAGGTGTTGGTTCAAATGCCATCTCCTTGGAGATTTCTCTAACCACAATACTTATAATAGCCTACCCTTCAGCATCTACCTTACAATTTTGTCTGTGGCTAAGCCAAATTTTAGGATTGAAATATTATTGTTAATTACAAAGATTTAAGAATTATCTTTAATATTTTTATTTACTAAAAATATTGTAATAATTGGCACTTTTAAGCCAAGCTTACTTTTATGGGGGAAGAAATACAGAAATATATCTTAAAGTCATTGTATAGCTTAAAGAATTATTATAACCAAAATGTCTGATAAACCAGCACCCTGGTCAGGAAACAGGAGGTCGCCATCTCCCAAAAAATATCCTTGCATGCCTCTCTCCAGTCACAACCCCTTCCATGCCCCGATTTGTAACTGCCATCCTAACTTTTATTATAACAACTTCCTTGCTCATCTTTTAGTTTCACCACTTAAGTAGGTGTCCCTCATAATTAAGCATCGTTTTGCCTACTTTTGAATGTTTGGAATCAGATAGTATATATTCTTTCGTGTTTACTTCACTTGGTTCAATGTTGATTTTTTAAAGATGGATCCATGTTGCCCTATGAGGCTGTAATTCGCTCATTTAGTTTGCTATATAGTATTCCATTGTATAAATATACCACAATTTACTTGTCCATTTTATGCTGATAAATTCTTGGGTTGTTTCATTTGGGCTATTAAAAATAATGTCACAAACATGTTTGTACATGTAACTTCCTACACATATGTACACATTTTTGTTAGGCATGTACCTGGAAGTAGAATTGCTGGGTTCTAAGGTATAGAATCTTGAGTTTTTATGGATAATATCCAACTGTTTGTTCAAAATAGTTGGGTCAAAATATGTACTCCCACCAATGGTATATCAGCATTGGCATTGCTCCACTTCTTTGCCAACTCTTGCTATTATCCGTCTTTTAAAATATATATATATATATTTTTAAATTTTTATTTCTGTACTTCAGTGGATGCAAATATTCATCTTTTAAATTTTAATTGTTCTAGTGGGTGACTAGTGGTATCTTACTATAGTTTTATCTCTGCATTTCCCTTGATTACTAATAAAGTTGAGCACCTTTACATATGTTTTTTGGCTATTTGGATATTGTCACTTGTGAAACACTTGTTCAAAATTCTTGTGCCCATTTTTCTATTAGGTTGCTATTTCTTATTAATGTTCTAAATATTTGAACAATAGCAATTAAATGTGTTCAAATAACTTCTCCCATTCTGAGTTTTGTTTTTCTGTTATCTTTAATGATATCTTTTGATGAGCAGTTGTTCCTAGTTTTGATGTAGTACAATCTATCAGTCTTTTCTGTACGGATTATTGCTTTGTGTCCTGTTTAAGACTAGGATCCAAAAGTCAAGAAAATATTCTATATTCACACAGGACTGGAATCCATCTGAAATTAATCTAGAGTATATGAGATAGGAGTAAAATTTAGTTGTGCCAGGACCATGTGTTGAAAAGACCGTTCGTGCCGAGTGTGATTCCTATAACATCCCCATTTAACTCACCTTTTGGGCTTGTCCAGAATCAAGTTGGTCTTAGAGGGTAACTGCAGATTATCAAATTTAAATAGCTGGTGGCTCTAATTACAGCTGTTCTTCCAGATATAGTCTTATACTGAAGCAAATCAACATACCTCTGGGTACTTGATATCTAGCTCTTGATTTGGCAAATACTTTTTACTCTATATTAATTTGCAAAGGCCACAAGAAGTAACCACACCCACGAACTTCCACTTTAGGACTGTATCTTACTTTAGGACTCTCTCAACCTTTCTGTGTCGTAAACCAGTATTCAAGGACTTCATTCATTTTAACATCTCACCAAACTTGCTGATTGAACCTGGTGAAAAGAATGTAGCAAAAACCCTAAATGCCTTAGAAGACACTTATCAGAAGGAGGGAGATAAAACCCATGAAAATGTAGAAGCCAATTACCTTAGTGAAGTTTTTAAGGGTCTAGTATTTTAAGGTATATCCCAGAATATTCCAATGTGAAAGGGTACTTACTTTACCTTGTACTCCCTACAAATTAAAAGGTATGATCGAACACCACAAGAGTATCTTTGGATTTTGGTAGCAATATATCTCATATTTGAATATATACTCTGACCTATTTAGTGATTAATTCTCAAGGTTGCTGTTTTGAATTAGGGGTCAGAGCAAAACTGTAGGCTAGATCGAACTATATGCAGCTGCCCTGCTACTTGGGCTTTATGACCCTTAGATTGTCAGTTGCTCAATATAGTTTATGGCTGTAGCCGGTACTATATTAGAGAACTCTAAGCCAACAAGAACGCTGCGATTTTAATCAAAGCCATGCCCTCTTCTGCAATAATTATCCTTTTTTTTTTTTTTTTTTTTTTTTTTTTTGAGATGGAGTCTTACTCTGTTGCCCAGGCTGGAGTACAGTGGTGTGATCTCAGCTCACTGCAAGCTCCACCTCCCAGGTTCAGGCCATTCTCCTGCCTCAGTCTCCCAAGTAGCTGGGACTACAGGCATCCACCACCACACCCGGCTACTTTTTTGTATTCGTAGTAGAGACGGGGTTTCACCATGTCTACTAAAGCCAGGATGGTCTCAATCTCCTGACCTCGTGATCTACCCACCTCGGCCTCCCAAAGTGCTGGGATTACAGGCGTGAGCCACTGCGCCAGCCCCTTCTTTCAAAAAAGAGCTCCTAGCTTGGTACTGGGTCTTAGATAAAATTGAACAATTGACCATGAGACATCAGTTGAACATGGAGCTACATATCACGAACTGGGAATTACTTCATTCATGAAATTGTGAAGTTGGGCATGTGCAGATGGAGTAATATAAAAGATCAGGCACAAGTGGGTCCCAAAGGTACAAGTAAACTGCATGATCAAGTGGCTCAGTTATCTATAGTAGCTACTCTTCTGCACAGCTTCCTCTTTCTCAGTCCACACTGAGGATCTTATGGGGAGTTCCGATAACTTGATAACCAAGGAAGACAGATTTCAGGCCTGATTTATGGGTGGTTCTTCACAATATTCTTCACTTCAGCAATTTCGACTCCAATCTGGAGTGTCTCCGAAAGATAGAAGTCAAGAGAAATTTACTCAGTGGGTAGAACTTGGAGCAGTAATTCTGGTTGTGTACCTTCTCTAGGTAAAGAGATACCCCGAGGTATTTTTATAGTATTTCATGAGCAGCAGCTAACAGGTTGATCAGAAGGTCACAGACTTTGAAGAACAAAATAAAAGGACTAATGAAAAAGAGACATGGGGCAGAGGTATATGAATGAAGTTCTCAGGCTGAGCACAAAATGTGAGGATATTTGTGTCCCATGTGATGTTTATCAAAGGGAAACCACTGCAGAGAAGACCTCCATCCATCAAATAGATGAGTTGAATCCTCCTGTGCATGTTAGTCAGCCTCTTTCCCTAGCACCCCAGTGCTTGCTTAGTGGGCTCAGGTACAAATTAAATACGGCAGCAGGGAAGGAGGTTATTCATGGGTTCAACAACATGAAATTTCCCTCACCAAAGGTAATCTTGCTAACCTGCTGAGTACCTAACCTGCTAAAAACAAAGACCCATAGTGAGCCACCAAAAAGGCCTCCCCTCCTAAAAAACACCAGCTCCCTGGTGGCTGATTAATTACATGGGATCCCTTCCCTAATGGAAGGGCCAGCAAATTGTCCTTATTAAACTGATACTTCTGGATATGAATCTGAAGTCCCTTCCTCTAATACAACCAACTATGATCCTATAGACATGATATCCCTCACAATATAACTTCTGAATCAGAAACTCATTTCACAACAAAATAAATGTAGCAATGGATGAAATTCATAGGCCTTTCCATATACCTAATCACCCCGAAGTGGCTGGCTTGGTAGAATAACATAATGACCTGTTAAGACTCAGTTATGCTGGGTGTGGTGGCTCACGTCTATAATCCCAGCACTTTGGGAGGCTGAGGCAGGCAGATCACTTGAGGTCAGGAGTTCGAGACCCACCTGACCGACATGGTGAAACCTCGTCTCTACTAAAAATGCAAAAAAAAATAGCTGGGTGTGGTGGCAGGCACCTGTAATCCCAGCTACTCAGGAGGCTGAAGCATGAGAATCACTTGAACCCAGGAGGTAGATGTTGCAGTGAGCTGAGATCACACCACTGCACTCCAGCCTGGGTGGCAGAGCAAGACTGTCTAAAAAAAAAAAAAAAAAACAAAAAACACCAAACTCAGTTATTAGTCCTGGTGGGAGACAAGCCCCTGAGAGATTTCATTGCTATTATAGAAAATGTAGCATATAGTTTGAACCAGTGATCAGCATACAATTATATTTCTGCCATTGCCAGAATACATGGGTCCAGGAATCAAGGGATAAAAATAGGACTGATTCCTCTTAGTAGTATACTTAATAAACCTCTCACAGAATTTCTAATTCTCATCCCTGTAAACTTGGACTATGCTAGTTTACAGGTCTTAGTTCACAAGGGAAGAATGCTTCTACCAGGGCACATAAAATGGTTCAAATGAATTGAAAATTGAGACTGATGCCTAAATATATTAGGCTTCTTATGACACTAAACTAAAAAACAAAGAGATCCCTGTATTGGTGGGGTGACTGACCTAGAGTATTATTAGGGATATTGGTTTGCTGCTACACAATGAGGTCAAGGACCCCAGGGGAATCTCTGGATTGCCTCTTAACACCTATTTAATAGTGAAAATTAATAAGCACCTCAGCTACTAAGGACTCAGACCAATCCAGAATGAAGATTCAGCTTCCCTACTAGGTAAAGAACATTTGCCAGCTAGAGTGCTGGCCAGGAGCAATGAAAAATTAAGTAGAGGAAGAAGTTACAAATATCAACTACAGCTTCATGACCAGTTACAGAAACAAGTACCAAAGTAGTTGTGTAAATGTGCTTCATTGCTTGGTTTAAATATCTTTGTATATAATAACTATTTTTTTCCTTCCCCCTCTCAAGCCTTAGGAGTATAAGGAATGCCACTAATACTAGTGATAGTGATTTACAGTTTAATCTTCAAGCTATAGAATATCCAGGTGGGACTGTAACTAAACTAGAAGAATTAACACCAATGAGAACAATAGTAATTGGTGGGACCCTTTCTCCCCTTTCTGAGGCAATGATGAGTTTCATAAACAACAGAGAGTTAAATCTACATAGACAGAAGCATAAAACTGTTATTGCGGCACAGAAATTTAAATATGGGTAGAAAGATGTGTGTGGATGCTTAATATCTGAAAGTAAGGGTACTGGTTGGTTATTTTCTGTGGGCACTGAGCCCTCTCCCCATTTCACACACACATAGCCATCCTTCTATAGTCAGCTCTGTTCTCCTGAGGCTGAAATTCTGCGATCTACATTCCCCAGACTTCCTTGCCCGCTTGGTTCCTGTTAGGCTTGTCAATAGAAGGCACTTCTGGGAGATCAGAAGGTAGCACAGATAGCACTGTGATCCTTGTTGGCAGTCGGTATAGCGGTAACAGGGGTGGAGTGAGTCCAGATTCGAATGGACCAGAGACAGCACCTGTTAGCAATTTTAGCTCTGGTCTAGGAAGGATTTGAGGAGTCTCCAATAGTGCAATAGCAGATGTAGGCTCTTAGCAGTTTCTAAACTCTGAGTGTCTCACCCTTCTCCTTTTCTTTTCTTTTATCCAGCCCCACTCCCTCTCCTTTTAACTCTTACAGCCTTTTTAATTTGTAATCAATGTCTGTTTTAAATTTACTGTTTGAAATGCCTACACTAGTTTCTGATTTCCTAACTGGACCTTAACTGATTAACCATCCCTTGAGCTCCTGCATTTTTCAGTTCCAGAGTTTTTCTTTTTTTTGAGATAGAGTCTCAATCTGTCACCCAGGCTGGAGTGCAGTGGCACCATCTCAGCTCAGCTCACTCCCCAGCTCAAGCAATCCTCCCACCTCAGCCTCCTGAGTAGCTGGGACTACAGGTGCATGCCACCACGCCCAGCTAACAGTTTATATATTTTTTGCAGAGACATGTTTCACCACATTATCCAGGCTGGTTTTGAACTCCTGAGTTCAAGCAATCTACGCACCTCAGCCTTACAAGTTCCTGGGATTACAGATGCGAGCTACCACAACCATTTCTATTGCCTGTTTTTTCTGCTGTTTCTATCTTGTCTCTTCATGTATCCAGTTACCTCTGATCATTTGCTAGATACTAAATTTTGAAATAATTTATAGATATAATTTGAGGCCTTAGGAAGATGTTAGCTTCCTTCAAAGAAGATTTGGAGGACTTGAGAGTATTAGAATCACAGAGACCTTCATCCAAGTTGAAGATTTAAGATTTTCTGGACCCACCAGAATTCTCAAACCTTACCTATAGTCTAGGACAATTGGTTTATGTACAGTTCACCTTTATTAACACAGTGTAGTCCTTTAGGGGTCCTACCTCTTGGCCCCACCTGCTTTATCCTCCAGACCCCAAATTTACTCCCTAGATCTTCAAGCTGACAAAAATGAACTCAGCCCTTCAGCTGACTATTGCAGGGTGGCAAATGTACGCATAGGAAGAAATAGCCCTAAGTGCTAGGTTTACTTCTCTGAATTCCTCTCCCCTCCAGGATTTAGCCCAGCAATTTTCACTGTCTTACTGACTTTGATTCTTTTTAAGAGGATGTGTTTTATATTTTGTTTTTAGTTTTCTTCAGTGAAAAGCTGGTCCGCCATCACTGAGGCAGAAGTCTTAATTATCTTTTCATAAGTATCTCAAGCTGAAAAGAAAGCAGAGTTTGAGGCAAAAATATCAATGGAAATAATTAAGAGTCTCTTCCTCTAATACTCAAGAAATACCAAAGAGACTCATAGCTTTTTGGTATATAATTTAAAATTTTATTTTATCCAAAGGTCAAATTACATTTATATAAATCGCTAACTCTGTCAAGATTTAGTTTTCTATTCTGATGTGTATGTATCTGTGAAAGACTTACATGTAAACATCTAAGAAAGTAATAATAACCAATACTTTTAAAAAATAATTTTAGCAGATAGAAATATCATTAAGTTGGAGAAAGTCATTACAGCGAACATTCAAGTTGATCTGATTCAAGCTCTTCTGTAAAGAGTCAAATTTGAGGATGAAAGGCTAAAAGGGCAACAGAAAGCATAAGCAGGAAGATATTTTTGCAGAGAAGAGTCAAGGTAAAATATTATATCATGATCCCCTCAATCCATCTCAACCACATGGCCAATATTCTCCACTCTTTTCTTTTTCGTTATGTTAATTTTCACTGAAACTTCAGTAAATCAAATGAAGGGGTAATAATGAGCAACCCCAAATTTTCAAGCCTATTTTCTCAGTTCTGCGTACCAGAAGGGTAGCTTCTCCTTGTTCTACATGCTTTGGCCATAGAATAATCTAACTACATTTACCAGTTCTCCAAAACACACACACACACACACACACACACACACCACACACTAGAATAAGAGTAAATAAACTGAACATCTCCTCATTAAAGAAACCCATAAAATAATCAACAGATAGGTATAATTAAATTACAAAGGTACCTGAAAATAAGACAATCAGATTGAACTGACATCATCACAGAACACTACTGTCAGGAAACACCGCTCAGCATGCCACATTCTCCTCACTTCCCTCCCCCATCAGTTACAATTGTATAATGATATCACTATACTTCATAGGTGGCAGTGAAAGGGATTCACTTGGCCTTTCTTCCATGACTCAGCCCCTTATTTTAGCAGCCCAGGTGGCTTCATGTGTACAAATATCCTTTCTGAGATATAAATGTCTACTTATATTTTATTACAGATTTTAATGTAAGTTTTATGGCTTCTTCTCTCATTAGTTCATGATAAATATATTTTACCATGTTTTGACAGATTTCATAATAAAAATAGTATTTTTATAAAATTTCCTCCATCTAGCAAGGCAGGTTCATTCTGTATGAACATTTCTCTTCTTATAAAACAAGAAGTTCAATTTTTCAAATAAGAATTTTAATTGGAATCAAATCTCTAGTCCTAAGGCTAGCAAGTATCATGCTATTCTAAAACACCCTCAAAAAGCAACTGTAAATCTGGTCCTATAGAACTTTGTATTTAAACTAACAATTTATGTAATTCCATAAAAAAAATCGGTGTTATATTTTTCTTAACATTTATTAAAACATTAGACATAAGCTGAATGGGGGAAAATGGTGATCAAATGCTAAAAATATAAACATAGAAAAAGTAAACATGAAAACAAATCTCTTTTTTAAAAATCATTTAATTACAAGAAAATTAGCCAGAAAATTACATAGTTCCAAACAAATATTGTCTATAAAAACAAGTGTTCATTTACCGTGTTTTTGAATGTGTCTTTTAAATAATGTCTCATCTACTGAACCTAGTCTTTCCTGGCAAACATTAGAATATACAAGTTTTCTTCATGTTTAATATTTCATAAAACAGAACTGGCTTTTGTTCCTGAAGTTAGAATGATGCCTATCATTTTGCTTCAGAGAAACTAAAATTGCTCCCTGGTGACTATTTCAGTTAACCACTCCCAAAATCCAATGCAAAAACAACAAAAACACTGCTATTTTACTAAAAGATTCCTGTCTTCCATTTCATTTTACCAGCGCAAGTACAAATTCGGAGAAAAGCTTCTTAAGTCCTGCAGTTTCAAATTCCTTTTGTAATTCATCCAACGCTGAATACTCTTTGACTTCAAATGCCAGAAACCTGCATTATACAAGAGAAACTCATGAATATGCCTAGATTTGTCAGAGTATAATTATCGATTCAGTTGCTTTTCCATCTGCAATAGTACTAAATTATACCTTTTGTGTTCTGTCTGTACTTTTGTTTCAAACAGCACACTAATCATTTTCTCTTTGCATTTCTTTCCACTTGAGTCCACATCTACTTTGGAGGTTTTCTGAAGAATCAGGTACTCCTAAATAATAAATCAGTACATTAAATACGTGTCTTACTCTGAATCTTAAAGTCCTAATTGTAAAGGAGCCATAAACCTGTAGGCTTATTTTCATGCTTAAAGAATACCCCTTTTTTAAATCAAGCAGTAAGAATTTTTACATACTTGTTTTTACATACTTGGCAGAATAATGTAGTGGTGAATACAGGAGTAAAGAACAATATAATCCAACTCCCCAAGTTTAAATCTGGATTGAACTGCCTACTAGTTCTTACTCTTGGCTGGTTACTTAAATCCTCTGTGGCTCAGTTGCCTTCTCCATAAAATGGGATTAATAGCAGGATCTACCTCATGGGGAAGTTGTACTGATTAAATGAAATAATACATGCAAAGCACTAGAGGAGTACCTGGATATAGCACCATGGCACGCTTGAGAGCACAAGCCACTGTTCTTACTATTACAAATTCAGCAGCTAAATGACATTACCAGGCACACAGCACTTAGCATTCCAAATTGATAGCATCTATAAATACGTACCTATACATCCTCAATCCTAGTATACAATCTTATAAAAATATGAGAAATTTATATAAAATGACATTTTAGAGAGAGCTGAAAAAAGATCTCCTAAAAAAGTATTATTTCTCTACATTAGCAGGGTTCTAGTAAATATAAATAAATACTTGTTAATTAATTGATGTTTCAATCTGAGTAACAACATCTGCAAAATAGCTGTGTTTAGCCTAATATTCCTGAGCTGGCTTAAAGAGAAATCTGAGCCTTTTAGGTAAAGATGAGCAAGAAAATTAATTTGTATTTATTTTTTTGTCAGCTATTATTTTACCCAAAAGGATCAAACGTTATAGATATACTACAAATCACTTTAAAACAAGAGGTTCCTCAGTCAGCCCCAATCCAAGATATGTATTAAATCTGAATTACTGTTGTATCTATATACTTTAACCCAGCATGAGTCTGGTTAACCAAATGCCAAAGTAGTTTTGTGATAAGAGCCCATCATGAAAAAACTAGGTCATTATTCTACAAATCTTTAAGATTATAGGCTGTTCACACTAAATTTGTCTTAAATAAATTCAAATGTAATTATTCGTGACCTAACGTATCTGAAAGTATAAAACCTATTAAGTGATTTGTAGCTCTTCTAAGATTTAAAATATAAAAAAGTTTTCCTCATCTTGTCCCACCTAAAACAGGTCAGATGAGATTAGAATAAGAACTTGAAAAATCTGAAGAAGATGATGATTTTGAAAGCAACTGCTGAGACAAGTCAGGTGGAAAGCAAAAGTTAGGTAGGAGGTGACAAGTTGACAGTCCTAATGATTCTACTTCTACTAACATGAAATCTCAGTTATAACAGACAAGCTCCTGTTTCCAGGTATTATAGATACCAAATTAAAGTGTCAGAATGTATTTTTAACAGCCAGAAAGTTACAAATCTTGCAGACTATCCACAAATACACACCTTGTTGTGCCTAACTATGGGAAGAAGTATTAATATGCACAAACTTTTAGTGCACATTTATAAAGTTCAAGCTCATAGCTAATTACAGAAACAAACACTCATGTGCCACAGAGCTTTTAAAAAACCTGTCACTTTATTAAGTAACATGATTTTTAAAATGTAATCTTATTCTTCAAGCTTTGCAAGTTTGTACTTGTAATTAGCAGTCAGACATTCTTTAAAAAGAAAAGGAAGATCCATTAAGATGGTAACAATGAAAGCAGAAACATCTTAATAATTAATCTATCCCATTGTTACAAAACACACTTAAAGACACACCATTTTAAGCAGAAAATAGCCAGATTCATACTCAACATTTAACTTTTTGGCACCTTGAGGTTGTTTCTGTCTCCCTGTAGTAAAATCAGTATTATTTTACCCATGAACATCAGTCTTCCTGTCAGCCTTAAATCTGAAGCCCACTTCTCCACAGTTTTGACATATTTAGTCTTTGCTCTTATGTGATCTAAATGCAAAAGAGTTATCCACAATCCATCATCCATGGTCGTGCTTGTTGAAAAAGTACACTTTTCATTGCCACTGCCAGTTTCTGGTTGGTTGAGGATATGCCTAAGATTCTGCTGAATCCAGAGAACCAGCTCATGAACCATAGGCTCTGACATAAGGTTCTCTGCTTGCTCAAGTAATTTCTCTTTCACAGTCACACACTGGGCCCTGGTCAATCGTTCAGAGTTAACCGAGATACCAGGTAGACATGAAGGATAATTGACTGGCAAATGGAACACCAATTCCAGAGGTATATCCGCATCCATAAATCCTTCAGCTTTTGTGTGAATTCTGAACACGGTCCCATCTGTCTCTGAAAGGCATCCAAAAATAATCATTAGCTGTACATTATTTAATTTGAATGGAACACTAGGAAGTTCAAACTTTTGTCTCAAATGTCAATTTATTTTTCATGAGAAAACTTTGAGCTATTTTATGAAGGGACACGTAATACTAGGAAAGCTATGATTCACAAATTATTTCCTTCAACCATACACATGTATTCATGTATTCACACACACCAGCGCCCAGGACTTAACTGGCATTTACACTTGCTATCACTCCATTTTTATTAAGTTACCAGAAAGGTTTTTCATCAGATAATTTTTTTTCTAGCCAGACTTAGTTGATAATTCTGAAAATCCCTAATAAACTCATATGCGCTTTCAAAGATACAATACCATGTATATACAAAATCAGTAATTAATTTAAAAATTATACACTAAATCCAACGAAAGTCATTTTATGGGAAGTCCAAGTCAAAGCAAACAACGGAATCCCCTGTGGTTGTAGGGTTGCAGAGAAACTGATGACTGCATGTGACACAGTAACTGCCTGGAATGTTCTCTTCTTATTTCAAATATATTAGTATCAGTGTAACATGAAGGTGGCAAGATGAACTGAAATTGAGTGGACATCAATTCTGCTTCTTCCAGCTCCTAAGAAGGAAGGGGAAAGCATACATAGGATATCATATGAAATCCTCTGCTCTCTTTCAGATTTGCTTGGCTTCACCCTCTGATGTGTTCCACACCACTTCACGCAACTTTTCAAAAAGATGATAAAACGTCAGGCTGAGTAGAACAGAACTGGGTGCAAATAAATCTCTCTGAAGCTAACTTGCCTCTCTCCACCCCTACTTCCCTCTGCATGTGCCTTTGCTTTATTCCTCTGCATGAGAGAAGCAGTCAAATCTTTCCTATTTTCATACCTGGACTGCTGCTCAACAGCCTCAGCAACTGAAACCTGAATGTATCCCCATTTTAAAGAATAGAACATTAAAACTGCTTCCTAGCCTTCTGATTCCACATATATAAAAGCCATTGCTACAGACATTGATTCATACAGGACCAGATACATCTGTTATAGAGTTTTTCTTTCATATACTCTTCAGTACCAGCTGCAAGGAACGACTATTTTAGGACATCATCTGGAAACACAGACAGTTAACCGTTATAAATAGGTGTATTTCATAAGAAAAATTTTCCAAATGTAACTTTGTACATTCCTCCAAAACCCATTATGCTTCTCAAAATCCCTTCTTCTTCTATCTAGTTACTTATCCTTTTTTTTTTTTTTTTTTTTTTTTTTTGAGACAGAGTCTCTGTCGCCCAGACTGGAGTGCAGTGGCATAATCTCGGCTCACTGCAACCTCCGCCTCCCAGGTTCAGGAGATGATTCTCCTGCCTCAGCCTCCAGAGTAGCTGGGATTACAGGCATGTGCCACCATGCCCAACTAATTTTTTTATTTTTAGTAGAGACAGGGTTTTTCCATGTTAGCCAGGATGGTCTCAAACTCCTGACCTCAGGTGATCCGCCCGCCTTGGCCTCCCAAAGTGGTGGGATTATAGGCATGAGCCACCACACCCAGCCTAAGTACTTATCCTTTTTAAAAAAATATTTTATTGTTAAAGTAGGCTGCCTATGTTAAAAGAGTACATTTCAATATGTAAAACAGACATTACAAACATAACTGCAGACAACATATGACCATTTAGGCTGAATAAACTTTCTAGTAATCATCTAGAGAGTTGACATTCTCTTTTCAAGGAGGAGGAGAACTTTTAAAGATCTTCAATCATTCATCATTCAACATTCACTGAACACCTACTAAGCTCAAGGCACTGTACTAGTCTCTGAGGGAAAATGATAGGTAAGACACAGATCCCATCATATTGACTCAATCCAGTGTTTCAGAACACGAGAGCGGGGATATATTCCAAGTGATCTTCCTTGACTTCTCTTCTACACCTAAACATTTCTTTATTCATCTTTATTCATAAATATGCATACATATACATGTACATATAATTTATATAAACATAAATGTCTGTGTTGGTAGATAATTCTCCAGGGATCCGGAGTGGGCGTTCAGTCAGGGTGGTGGGAAAAATTGTAGAAGAAAAATTAAAAGATAGTTATAGGAAATAGTCACAAACCTTCTTGGAAGGCCGGGGGCATTGCATAGCTTCAGTAAAAGATTTGGCTGAAAGCAGCCTAATCCTCTTTACCTTGAGTTGATAGCAAAAGAGCAAATAACAAGGGAATGTGGGGGAGTTTACCTAAATAACTTGTTTACTCATGTGGTCCTAAGACCAACCTTTGATTTTCCATGGGTGCATGACTGCTCTCTACTGGGGGCGGGCGAGGGGATGGCAATGTTAATTACCCACTAGTGGTGTTTACTCGTCGCCTTTGTCAATCTGTACTAAATAAATGTGAACTTCGCCGGCTTATTGGGGCCCACAATGCAGATTCAGGAGCAGAACCCCCTTAGCCACACTGACAGGCAAAATATCTGTGTCAGTGTACATCTCTCATCCATCGCTAGGTCAGTGTGTGCAGGTCAGACGGCCACAATCTAGCATTTCTAAATGCCTTCTGAAAAAAGGGCATCAACAGCTTTGTTCAAGGACATGTGTATAACCAACAGCCTTAGAAGCTAGAGTTTCTCCCTCCAGGTCAGGGGGCAGATTTGTTTCCTAAGCAATATAAGGTAACATACTCCTTCAGGACAAAGATTGAGCAGGATCACTAGCAGCCCCCTCATAAGACCAGAGGGTTCCTAAGCTCACTGCCCCTCAGCTATAACAAAGACCCACTGAATGCATAGTATGCACCTCAGCCTACCTCCACATCACACCATTGAACTTGGGGGACAAGGAGAATCAATGTGAACACGAAGCTAATGCTGCCTGCTGTGCAGTAAGCAGTGACTGTCCAAATCCATCTGGGTTCACTGTCTCCTTACTGGCTGAATCCATGGAAGTGTGCTAGTGACCAAGGAACTGCAGTTGTCATTGCTACCTAAGAACTGCTGGGCCACTTGATTACACTTTTTTTATTTTTAATCATCTTGCTCTTTTTAACTGTTTTATCTGAGAAAGAAGTGTCTTCCTCCCTTCCACAGGAAACCCTATCACTGGTCTTGTGCTTGTTTTTTGTTTTTGTTTGCTTTTTGAGACTGGGTCTCACTCTGTCACCCAGGCTAGAGTGTAGTGGGATGATCATGGCTCACTGCAGTGTTGACCTCCTGGGCTCAAACAGTCCTCCCACCTCAGCCTCCTGAGTAGCTGAGATTACAGGCATGTACCATCATGCCTGGCTAATTTTTATTATTATTTTTTGTAGAGATGGGGGCCTTGCTATGTTGCCCAGGCTGGTATTGAACTTCTGGCCTCAAGCAATCCTCCCATATTGGCCTCCCAAAGTGCTAGGATTACAGGTGGTGTGCCACCACACCTGGGCAGTGCTTGTATTTTCTATCCCTCCCTCTAATTATTCCTCTCCTCTACTAAGAAAATATTTATCTTCTTGTATGAAAAAAAAAATTCAGTGCTACTAATTCCCTGAAGCTACTGACCTATCATTCTCTATCCTTTCATCTGCAGTCTTCTTAAAATATAATTCTCTCATCCATTTTGCCACAAGCCACTCTTTTCACAACTACTTGTACCATGGCTTCCGACATACCTTGTCTCTGAAGCTCCTTTCTCAAACGTTACCAATGACCTCCTAATTACCACTGTGCAAGAAAGAGAAAACTCAGCAGGAGTGGGGTGCTCAAATTATGCACATTCCCACGAACAGCCTGTCTTCAGGACTGGCTCCTAAGAGCTGAGCTAAGAGTCCTGGTAACATTCTACCTGTTAATAGTGTGGGTTTTATCAGGAGGTGAAGCTTGTAGTGAGCCGAGATCACGTCACTGCACTCCAGCCTGGGCAACAGAGTAAGACTCCATCTCAAAAAAAAAAAAGAGTATGGGTTTCATTTTTTATTTATTCTTTTTTTTTTTTTTTTGTATGCCTGAAGTGTTGGACCACACAGTCTGATTAAAGGATTTAGGCTAAAAATGTGATTTATGGTAAATCTTCTTGCTCTAGAGACTGGAGTCTGAGTAGCTGAAATGAATCACGTAAGTATTACATGCTGACAAGATTGACCCCAATTAAAATTCTGACAAGGAGGCTCAAATGAGCTGTCCTGGTTGGGAACACATGTCACATGTTGTCACACATGATTGCTAAGAAAATTAAGCATGTCTGTGTGACCCTACTAGAGGAGACACCTGGACACTTGCTCCCAGTTTCTCCTGGACTTCATTCCATGCAACTCTTTCTTTGTTCATTTTAGTCTGTATTCTTACACTGCAATAAACTCCAACCATGAATATAACAGTTTTTCTGGGTCCTATAAGTGCTTCTGACAAATCACTGAGTGTGAGGGTGCTTTGGGCACCCCTGACATAGCCACATTCTGTGGCCCTTATCCAGTCCTACCCTTCTATAGCTTCTGAACCTGCTGAACCAATCTCAAAATTCTCTTCCCTTACCGCCCAGGCACCACAGTGTCCTGGTTCTTTTTCTACATCCCTGCTCATCGCTGCACTGTTTTTCTACTTTTCCTAAACCCCTAAATGACAGGCATTCTCTAAAGCATAATTCCACAAACAACTTTCTTCCTCCAGTTATCTAGGCTTTTTTTTTTTTTTGAGATGGAGTCTCGCTCTGTTGCCCAGGCTGGAGTGCAGTGGTGTGATCTCGGCTCACTGCAACCTCCGCCTCCCAGGTCCAAGCAATTCGCCTGCCTCAGCCTCCCGAGTAGCCAGGATTACATGTGCCCGCCACCACACCTGGCTCATTTTTGTGTTTTTAGTAGAGATGGGGTTTCACCATGTTGGCTAGGCTGGTCTCAAACACCTGACTTCAGGTGATCCGCCCACCTCGGCCTCGGCCTCCCAAAGTGCTGGGATTACAGGTGTGACTCACAACACCTGGCCTAGGCATAAAATCTTAAAGCTGCCTTCCACTTTTTTTTTCCCTCCTTTCATACTTAGCATTCAACTGCCAAATCCCACAAGTCCTCCAGAATTTCTCTCCCTTCCACCCTCCTAATTCAGGCCTTTCTCTGGCTTCTGCAATAGTGGTCTCCTCGCCGCCTGCCTCTCCCCACACCAAATCATCCCAATACCACTCTCCCAAACTGAAATGAATTACAAATTCCTCCATGCAACGCCTAGGGCCAGCCTACCACTCTGACTTCCTCTCCCCTCACTCTTTGCTTCATTACCCATTTTATACCATGTCCTCAGTCTCAGGTGTTCCATCTCTGCCTCTTGCTCCTACTATCTCCAAGAAGGCCCTTAACTTTCTGTCTACTAAAATTTTGTCCAGTTCCACAGTTCCTCCTTAAGTTCCACCTAATGACTTCCATGGTATTTCAAACTTATTTCATGGTATTTTCATGCCCAGAATTATTGTGGTTAAACTAAATTAACATTTTTCCAGCACTGAAATATCTTGATTTTCTTTTTAAACAGCAACCAAAATGGGGGGATACAAAAAAACTTTTAAACTTTACAGTGATATAGCTTTTGGAATTGTGCTAGTAGCTTGTAATCATGGATCTCACAGGTACAGAAATCCCTGGTACCTGTGTTAAATAATGGGCCCAAAGATGTGTACATTCTGTTCCCCAGAAGCTGTGAATATGTTCTCTCACGTGGCAAGAGGGTCTCTGCAGACATGATTAAATTAAGGATTTTGATGGGGGGGATTAGCCTGGATTACCCAGGTGAGCCCTGAATGTAATCACAAGGGTCCTTATAAGGAGAAGACAGAGATTTTACTACAGAAGAAGGCAATGTATCCACACTGAAGCAAGATGCTATGCTGCAAACTTTGAAGAATTCCTTTCTGATCAAGACCCTGAGACTACCCATAATGTTCTCCAACCTGTGCCATATAAACACCCACTGAGTCCTCTCTAGTGCAGGAAACCACATGAAAGAAACATGTTGGTAGTCCAGGGGGAAAGTCTTGAAAAGCTATTGAACCAGCCATGTCAGTCCTTACTAATTTTCATTTTTCTCTGTGTTATTTTCTGGTCCTAGTCAGCAAACAGAATAGCAACGGGTGAAACTCCTGACTTTCACGTTAGAAAACTGTGACCCCCATACTAGTTATATGTTTGGAAGAAAACCGCCTTAGTTCTTTTAGGAACTGGAAAGGATTAGCATTCTTCCTAATTGGTCTTGGTAAATCCCCCTGCCCACCAGCTGCAAAATAAGATTATACAAAATGATACTGTCATCTCTACAAGAAACTGACAAGCCCAATAACATCCTCCATTCTTCTGGTATTTAATGTGGCAATAAAATTACATACTTTTAAAAACTCATTTTCTCCTGAAAACTCTAGAAGTATGTATTGTACTCTTCCATTTCTCATCTGCTTGACATTGTACAAGCAATTAAACTGGCTCCTTTTTGCCTCAGAATTTTTCATATAACACATGCACTGTAAGTCTGATTTTTTGTTTTCTTTTTTGCCATAATGAAAAAGAAAACAAAGTTCCCCTATCTGCTTTAAGGTTATTAACAGCTTAGAAACAGTGATTAGCAGAAAAATAATTATGCTCTAAATCTAACACTAATCTCTGCCCCTCCATAGCCCCCCAAAACTTTAGTTAATAAGCTTAATTCACAAACTGATCATTCTCCACAAACATCTATGCCCTAGAAAACTTAAGGCTTGCCCCCAGAAAACTAACATTTCCTAAGTCCAAGGCTAAAGACCCTACCAAAAGATATAGGTCTTGCCCTCTGGTTGAAGTTGATACAAATCGACTACTTGTTTCTAACCAAAATCATTCTGTCTTATAGTAAGTGTGTCATTTTCATACCTAAAACACAAACTGAAACAGGTTTCAAACCTTATACTTCCTTACAAACATCTGAAAGTATGCTCCTAACCACATTCCAAACAGAAATTCAAACTAGAGAAACTAAACTTTTAGAACTCCAAATTCACACAAATGCTATATTTAAGGTTTCATTATACTTCATAAAATACAACACACGACAGAAACTCTATAAATGCAAATAACAGAAGACACTTTTAAAAAAGGTAAAATTGAAGAGAATGGGTTCTTCAGGATTCACTAAGAGCCCATTAAGAAATCATTTACATACCATATACATCTGACTTTCCCTATATTTGTATTTTTTTCTTTGCAATTGTTATATATCCTCAACATACAACTTTGAAGAAAACCACTAAGAAACCTCCAGCACCCTCTCATACTTGATAAGACAAGACTGTCTCCTCTTGCTCCTGGGCAGCTCCCAGGCAAGCATACACCAGTGCTTGTTATATGCTTCAGTTGGATTTTTACATAAGTTTCAATATAGCTTCAGAAGAAAAAAAAAAAAAAAACCTAAAAATAAATGAAGCTAAAAGTAGCAATCTCATCGGTTTTACAGAAATGAGCTCAATACCGACAATCAGCAGAAAACCGAGCTGAGCAGGTTTAGAAGGGTCAATGTGTGACAGTCATGATTTATTTTATAAAAGCATCCAAACTAATCTGAACATTAGTGTTGATAAAATACAAAAATTCACTCTGCAGCTTCTGTGAAAACATATTACATGATATTGGATTCTCCCATCTTACAACTTTATCTGTGAGATTTCCAGAAGCACAACTGCCACATAAAATGAACATTGACTATGGCCACATAATCTGTGTCACTCAATTTCCCCATCAGGAAAATGGCGATACAACACCAATCTCACGCCTCTCATAGATCCACACATATATGCACAAACACTCCCCTTTGGGATTGCTCTGAACATAAGTTGGCTCACACTCATGTCTTTTCTCTGGGTGCTCATTATCTCTCTCTCTGGGCAAGTATTTCCTTGCTTTCCAAGAACTATTTTCCTGATGCAACAGCCCCATCTCTCTATTAAGGAGCATGATGCAGTGCAAAGGCCCATACACCTGGAGCCTGGTGGTTATTTAACCAGTTTAAGTATCAGTTATCTTCTCTGTGAAATAAGACCAATAGTAACTCTCATCAAGTAAGATGTATTTAAAGTATCACATACATGGCAGGTCACCCCATCAAATCTGGCACCTGGACTGACTACAATGCATAGAAAAAAACAGAATATCCCTAATGGGGTCTATCCATTGCCCTCCCTTGTAGATGAGAGTGTAGGGACTTACTTAATTTGCACCCCTAAGAGACGGTTATGCCTCTTACTATGAGCTTACTATAACCATTGTAAAGAGATCAAAAGGCAGATAAAATCCCCTGAAATTCTCAGCATAAAATTAGTCCAGCTAAATGGAATCCAATTATTCAGCTTCTTCAATCTTACGGCCTTAATAGTTGATCCTTGGGTTAGCAGTCTGAGTCTTGCTGGGTTATCATGTTACCAGGAATGCAATTCCTCTGCAACATTCTCCTGATTCCAGCAGCAAAAGGGAGAACCCTATTTGGGGGAGGCCAGAAAAGAACTGGTGTTTAGAGTGTTCTGGTATCGGGCGTGTATCCTCCAACCCAAACTGACAGTGATGGTGAGTGGTAGCCAGCAGTCTGCTGCATGTTTACTGTGGTCTGTTAAAGAAGTCCTTACTTTGTAAAAAGATGTTACGAAAACCATGGGGGGGGGGGGGGGGAAGGCCTTACCTTACCCTTAATTCCAAGTTGTGAACATCAAACATCCCCGTTTCAATCACTGAATTGTTCTACCTCTCAGCAACAAAATGTCCTAAGTTGTTACACTGAATTCTTTTATAATTCAATTACTTACTGATGCCAGAACACTGAATTAAATTAATTAGGAGGCATGGCTTGAAAGTCATGCTTAATTTAACAGCTGATAAAGGGTCCACAGTGTTCTCAAGATTAAGAAACTGTTTTCTTTCTATGCTTACATTTTTGGGTTTTCTCTGACCCTTCAGCAGTGTTTTATGCTCAGCTGTGTACTAATGACCCAGATCATTACCAGTTCTTTAAGGTGTGATGGGAAATTGCAGGTTCATTTTTCCAGGATAATCCCAACTGAGCCATAATAAAGGAATTTAGGAAAACTGATGATCTCTTCAAATAGCTGCCTCAGGCAGAAGTAATTATCACTAAAGAGAACAGTGGAGACAGAGAGGGAGATGGTGAAGAATTATCCAATCAGAAGAGGGATGACAAGAAAACACTAAAAGTGAGTAAATCCCTTCATATGGATTTTAAACAATTGTTTCAAAAGACACAAGTCAGGCCGGGAACTAAAAAGAAAGCAACTCCATTACACTAATAGGTGCATAGTGCCTGGAACATAACAGTGCCCCATGAGTGGATGTAAATGGATGAATGCAAGAAGGAATAAATGGAAGTCAACTCCCTGTCCTTCAGTGAATAACACATCCAATGGATACCATGAAGGATCTTAATCTTAGATGGTTTTCTCACAACATCCAGCCCAATTTTAGACTACTTTTTTTTTTTTTTTTTTTTTTTTTTTCCTGAGGCAGAGTTTCACTCTTGTTACCCAGGCTGCAGTGCAATGGTGAGATCTTGGCTCCCTGCAACCTCCGCCTCCCGGGTTCAATTGATTCTCCTGCCTCAGCCTCCTGAGTAGCGGAGATTACAGGTACATGCCACCACGACCAGCTAATTTTTGTACTTTTAGTAGAGACGGGGTTTTGCCATGTTGGACAGGCTAGTCTCGAACTCCTGACCTCAGGTGATCCGCCAGCCTCGGCCTCCCAGAGTGCTGGGATTGCAGGCATGAGTCACCGCGCCCGGCCTAGACTACCTTCTTAAAGGTAACCTTCTTAAAGGTTAACCAATTTATGGTCAGAAAGTCAATTTTAATAGTAGCTACAATATAACATTAGAACGATAACTCTCATGCCCCAAACATGTACATAATGTATCTGAAAGCTAAGTGAAAACTGAGTCACTGCACTTTCTCATAAATGGCTTTTTTTTTTTTTTTTTTTTACTCAATAGAAGCCACATACAGGGACAGTAAGTTTCACCTATCATCAAAAAATAGTGAAAAGAACCTCTCTACACTGTAAGCTCCTAGAGGCCATGGGTAGCGGTGTCTTTGAAACCCTGACAAAGTCTGCAGGCAGCAGGAATTCAATAAATGTGGGCTAACTGACTAATAAAGCTCTCAAGAGCTTGTTTAAAAAAAAAGTATAGGAAGACCAGGCGCGGGTGGCTCACGCCTGTAATCCCAGTACTCTGGGAGGCCGAGGCAGGTGGATCACGAGGTCAGGAGATCCAGACCATCCTGGTTAACACGGTGAAACCCCGTCTCTACTAAAAATAAAAAAAATTAGCCGGGCGTGGTGGTGGGCGCCTGTAGTCCCAGCTACTCTGTAGTCCCAGCTACTCCGGAGGCTGAGGCAGTGAGAATGGCGTGAACCCGGGAGGGGGAGCCCGCAGTGAGCCGAGATCGCGTCACTGCACTCCAGCCTGGGGGACAGAGCGAGACTCCACCTAAAAAAAAAGTATATATATATATATAAATTATTTTTAAAAGTATCTTATATATATAAATTAGCCAGGCATGGTGGCACACGCCTGTGATCCCAGCTACTCGGGAGGCGGAGGCTGTAGTGAGACGAGATGGATCCACTGCACTCTAGCCAGGGCAACAGAGCGAGACTCCACCTAAAAAAAAAAAAGTATCAGAAAAGCAAACAACTTGGAAATAGAATGCAGATAAAGTTGAGGTTGAGCACTGGATAAATTAAAAAGTTCAGTCAACAAACATTTACCAACTACCTACCATGTGCCTGGCCAGCACCATTCTAGGTGCCTGGAGTTATTACCAAACAGACCCTGCCCTCCTGCAACTTAAGACGTACAAATACCCGTGTAAAGTTAAAACCGAGGAGTGCTCTCGTGGGCCTAGGGCTTAGTGCTTAGGAATGACACAGAACAACGAGGGGGCCTCAGCACACTCTTCTTTACAGGGTGAGATCTGAATGGTGGGAGGCTGGGGAAGGGCCTGGGGACGCGGACCGCAGGGGCCCGCGGCTCCGGGAGCAGGACCGGCGGCAGAGGCCCCAGTGGGCCGCACCGCTCTCTTAGTGTCTCTGGGGTCGCCTCAAACTCCCGCCCGCTGCGACACCACTCTGGCCTCCAGGACGTGTCACTCCATCATTCAACTAACCCGGTCCCCATACGTGGGCCCAGGCGGGGTGCCCAGGCTCAGTGGTGGGGAGGAACCGCAGAGAGAACGCGGGTGGCCCCCGAGGGCGCCCTGTCCCTCCCGCGCGGGGGTAGTCACCTGAGCGGCTCAGCACCTCCCACTCGTGGGGCCCGCAGAAAATCGCGGCCAGGGCCGAGAGTTCCTCACGCACGAGCTCCGCCATAGCTATGGGCCTCGCCCCCTCAGCGCTTCCCCTTCCGCTGTAGCCACCGCCGCCGCCGCCTCCATTGGCCAGGAGCAGCACTGCCTGCGGCCACCTGGGGGCACCCCGCACCTCCGCAGCCGGGCAGCACGGGGGCGGAGCGAGATGGGGCGAGGGCGGAGTGAAACGAACGTGGGCGGGGCGAGACGGGGTGAGGGCCGGGGGAGACTGGGCGGGCTGGACCCTTAGAAGTTCCGCCCGGAAGCTCTTGCTCATTAACTACAAACGCGAAGCTCAGACCCTCGGTTTGGAGATTTTCTTGGAGGTCGAGGCCCGGCGCCTCTGTCTGCACCCGAGGCGACCGCCCAGCTTACCCCCGGCTCTTCTGAGCACAGGGAAGCCTCCCAGCAAAGCCTGAAACCCTCTAAGTTTAGCTGCAGGCTTCGAACCCCGACCGTCCCCGCCCAGCCTTGGGCTGCTAAGGTGAGGATGAACTGGGCGAAGGACACTTGGGAGTTAGGAAGAAACAAACAAGCAGGGAAGTGACCGAGAGACGAGGTGAGACCTTGCCCTGCTCAGGTTTGAACTGAGTGTTGGAGATAACCACAGTTAACAAAATAAAATTCTTCGCCCCCTTGGAGCTGTTAGCAACCCTGGTGTCTGGGAAGCCCGGAAGAGGCCCGGGTTAGTAACAACCTCCAGGATGCCCTCCGAACTGGTACTGGCGCCGGGACTCTAGACAAGGTCCGGATTCCCGAGCCCTTCCCCTTACGGGTGCAAAAAGGGAGGGTCAGGACCTGCCAGTCCTGGCTTCGGGATGTTGACTTGACGGACCAGGACTCATGGGAAGTGTGCGCCAAAGTCCTGGGAGCAAAGTGTCCTAAGGCTCCTCGTTTGTCTCCTGCCTTCACAGGGGACAGCCCTGCTGCAGGTGGCCAGTGGGAATCCTTGGCTGTTGGGGTATGACCCAAGGGTGTAAACACTAGCTTTGCAGTGTTTTCGATTTCGTGATATTCGATGCATACAATACAATGTGACTCTTGAAGCTTAATGAAATTATCATTCCTGAGTCCAGCACCTAAATTTTAAAATGTGAGCAATATCAATAGGGTAACAGAATAAGCAATCTATTCTGTTTTGATTATAGTGAACAAGATTACAATACTTATCTGCAGTAGGTCTGTCTCTCGGATGTTTGCCTGGTCTTTGCTTTTCTAGTAACAATTTAAAATTTGGCAGCCCCCAAAAGCAGCTGCTCTTGCTCATGGAGTTCTCACAACTTTTGTTTGTATGAGAAATCACATTTCATGAGATAAATATGGGAATTTAGGTCGTTATGCAGTGACTCCTGTCACTGACCTACAGAAGTCAGAACAAAGTTGGCTGATTTTAAGACCCTGCATCCATTCACCATTACCATTCCCGCTATTGGTAAAAAAGGAATCTGATAAAGGAAAAGATACTGGCTTCCCGGAACAGAAAGGAAACCGAACAAGATGGACTGCAGGGAAAATGCTTTTCAGAAGATGCCATGGGATTTCAGTGACCCCGAGTAATTAGGAGCACATAATTGGGAAGATGAAGGCTTATTTAAACTCAGTTATCTCTGATATGGCCAACTGGCGTAAAGAAAAAAAAAAAAAAACTCCTTTATTTCCAAAATAACAGATGTTCCAGCAGTTCAGTAGGTTCAAATTAACTGCTAAAGAGATTGAACAAAAGAATACATTTTTAATTTAAAATATCACTGTTATTTTAATTCAAAATCCAGTGTTACGACTAAAAGTCAAACAATTTGGTTTTTGACTTATTTATTGAAAATAATCTATAAAATAGGCCGGGTGCAGTGGCTCACGCCTGTAATACCAGCACTTTGGGAGGCCGAGGAGGGTGAATCACATGAGGTCAAGAGTTCGGGACCAGCCTGACCAACATGGTGAAATGCCGTCTCTCCTAAAAATACAAAACTTAGCTGGATGTGGTGGCAGGCCCCTATAATCCCAGCTACTCAGGAAACTGAGGCAGGAGAATCGTTTGAACCCGGGAGGCGGAGGTTGCAGTGAGCCGAGATCACACCTTTGCACCACTCCAGCCTAGGCGACCAAGTGAGACTCTGTCTCAAAAGCAAAAAACAAAACAAAACAAAACAAAAATCTGTAAAATATTCAAATAGTTTTTACTTATTTTTAATTTTCCAAATTTACTATATGTGAGATGAGTGAAATAACATGAAGAGCAAAATTACAGCTGTAGGAAGGATTAGGAAGCAATTGCTGAAGCCCGCTGTCAGCAAGAGGTCTGTGAAAATTGATTAAAGAGTACATCAATCTATTATTAAAATTTTCTTGTCAATAGGTTTCTTCTTTGCTCTTCCTTTCTCAGTTGATTTCTTAACCTGCTTTTCATACCTCATTTAGCGTGTTTAAATAAAAAAGAAGTCAATGTGAATGTCTTTTAAATTGACACTATCCTAAGGCACTGAAGTCCCATGAATTAGTTTCTGCACTCTGACATTTGGAAATAATCATCTCAGAGACTGCATAATGTCAGCTTGATATTTCTCGCACTGTGAAAATATCAGCTACATGTCAAATCTCTAAAGTCTACCTTAATGTAATAAGTTTCATCGTATTCACAGGCTACTGAAAATTCAAAATATTTAAATGTAGGATGAATGTCTACAGTTAGAGCATTGTCTATCTCCATCTCTATCTCTCCCTTCTCATCCTTGTACACACAAAGGTGTATGATTTGCTAGAACAATTATTTTTACAAGCAAATTTTCTAAATAGTTGGTTCCCTAAGACCATAAGGGGGAAAGGTTTAAAACCTTTTGCCTTCAGTTAAAACCAATAACCCAGAAGATAGTTCTTTTCATTTTGAGGGGAAACAGTTCTACTCACTTTCTCATGAGTAGTATGTAGACTTACTCAACTCTAAGTTTGAAATCTTAAGTCAAAACTCACATGAGCATAGAAATGAGAATGCACAATTTCAAGAATATTAGGAGACTTAAGTGTTATGTCAAAAAACGGTGAGGCTCCTAATACGGGAGTGGAGTGTGATAAGAAAAAATATCAAATCAAAACTCAGAAAGGTAAAAGTGCTTTCATGAACCACCAAAACAACCAAAAGAGGACTTAAATGCCAACTTCCTAAATAAATCTGAACTCCAAGAAACTGTGCTACTGGTTCTGTCTAAAGAGTTTCTGCAATCGCATACTCATTTCACAAAATGTTCTTAGATACTCACTGATTTTTGGCCGGGCTCTGCAGGCTGAGTGTGGAGAGGAGGAGAGTTAAGAGATGAAAACAAGTCCATGTTTCCAGTGACTACAGCCTTTGGTCTAGACAAGTAAACACAATATGCGACAATTACAAGTTCTTTCACCAAGCTGAGGGTACAAGAATTATCACATTTCCTTAGCAGTGTGAAGTTCAATATTATGGTATAGGTTAAAGTAACAGAGTAGGAGTAGCATATACCTCCCACAATTTCCCAGAGGACAAATAATTTGGAAATGCTCAGGAACACAGTAGCCCTCCAAAAGTACACAAAGTCTGGGATATTAACTGGTCATAATTGTTTTGTTTTGTTACAGTATACAGATAATAAATTTATTTTTCATCATGATAAAAGAAAAGCAAATAAAATATATGAGAATTTGCTACTGGTTCTGTGATCGTACCATTGTGTGGAAAGATCTGCCTCCATCATGTCCAAGTAATCTGTACTCCCTCCAAAATATTGGCTGCACTCTGCCATGCTTGATTTCTATGCGTGAATGATATCAAGACAGTTCCAGCTTGCTTTATGGGAACCCATCCATATGGCCCAAATTTACCAATATAAAAGCTCAATGCCTTCTCAATGTTATAAAAACAAGTCACTGGTATCATTAGGGTTTTTGAGTTTTTCTAGTTAAAATAGTATCCAATATTTAATTTTGGTGATACTATAAATGGATTCTTTTTATTCATTATATTTTCCCACTGTATTACTAGTGTAGCCAGTTTTTATTATCTAAAAGAGGGTTGAGGATTGTGTGACTTTTTAGATATCCTTTTCTCCAAACTCATAAAGGGACTATCCATGAGTAAACTCTGCCATTTTAGCAAAAGTGACTGCAAATGGAAAGATAGATGTATATCAAGGAACCACAGGTAAAACTCGGAAAATTAGAACTGGATTTCCCTTTTAAAAATTATAGTGGAAGGAGGGAAGAAGGTAGGAAGGGAAACAGAAAGAGAAAAAAAAGAGGTGGGAGGAACGGGAGGGGGGAAAAGGAGGAGAAATACAGAAAGAAAAGGATGATTTTTATGAGGCAAAAGAAGTCATGAGTTAGGAATTTGTCTTTATGTCAGGAAAAAGTAAAAAAGATTGACTTGCCTGCTTCTTAAATAAAGAAGTCTGAAACTTGATTCAATAACAATATGAGATCTGAAATTTGATTCAAAATAATACAGGAGGGGGGAAGAGGCTATAGTGTGAGTGGGGCAGAAGCTGATCATAGGTTAATGATTGGTGGGGTAGAGTGATGGGTACATGAAGATTCAGTATTTCATTCCCTCTACATTTGTGTATTTCATATTCTTTTTAATAAATGTTAATTTTTAAAATGTGTTCAGTAGATAATACATCAGGATATTTGAGTTTTGCATAATGCTTAACTAAGGGAAAAAGGACAAAAATAAATCAGGAAAATAGGAGGGAAGGAAAAGGAAAAACCAGAGCCAAATGGAGTGAATAGAGTTGGTGGATGATATTAAGAGACAGAAGATGACAGGTTCTAAAGTGATGTGTTTAACAGATGTATGATTTAGGATTAGTTCGGGTGTAAAAAGCACAGAGCCTAACAGTGCAGTGGCTTTAACAAGATACAATTGGTTTTCTCTTAAACGTTCAAGTCTGGAGGTAGGCAGAGCTTTGGTGCTCTCCAGTGTCAGGATACAAGTTCCATCTATTTTGTGGCTCTGCTCTGCACAGATTTGATTCCCATGGTCATGCTGTGGTCCACGGTGGCTTTTGGAGCTCCAGCCACCCGTCAGAAGAATGGGATTCAGTCCAATTTCATTGGCTAGAACTCAGTCCCCATGACTGCTGCCAGTTAAAAGGGAGCTTGAAAATGTTGGTTTTAATCTGAGAGGCCCTGTACTCATCAAGATGAGTTTGGGTCAGACGGATAGCTTGCAAATTTTTTTTTCCATTCTGTAGGTTGCCTCTTCACTCTGTTGATTGCTTCCTGTGCTGTGCAGAAGCTTTTAGTTTGATGTAATCTCATTTGTCTATTGTTTTTGTTGCCTCTGCTTTTGAGGTCTCACCCAAAAAATCTTTGCCTAGACCAATGTCCTGATGCATTTCCCCTATGTTTTCTTCTAGTAGTTTCATAGTTTCTAGTCTTAAATTTAAGTCTTTAATCTATTTTGAATTGATTTTTGTATATGGTGAAAGATAGGTACCTAGTTTGTCTCCACTAGAATTTAAACTTCCATTAAACTTCCAGGGGCCTTATCGTGCTTGTTCACCTCTGTATCTAGATTTTAGGAATCTAAAACAGTGCCTGGCAGATTAGGAATTCAATACATATTTATTGATACAAATAAACTCATCATAAAGTTCATAAATTCTTGATAAAATAACTTAGACTTATCAAGCATCTACCATATGCTAGTCATTTTATAAAATTTCAGGCATTTTTATGAGTGAATGAGACAGTCACTGCCCTCCAGACACTTGGAATCTAATCCCAGAGGAGCACCAGCATTTCCTGGGATGAAGTGATGAAGGTCCTGCCAAAGAAGTAAAAGACCATTGGAGAAGGCCTAGGATGCCTGGTTTGGCCATTGTGGTAGAGTTTCCCCATCATAGGATTAGGGGAGGAGGAAGAAAGCTTAAGGAAATGTGTCTGGAAAGATAGATCTCTGACTTTATTCTTCAACAAGCATTCATTGAGCACCTTACTATGTGCCAAGTATTGCACCAGGTCCCAGGGAAACTGGTTTGCAACAGGAATCTCTTAGAAGTTGTAGTGTAGTGGGAGGGACAGGTCTTAAAAGATCATACATGTGGTCATCTGCAGCCTGCAGAAATCATGGAAGTAGATGATTGCTGGTCTGAAACACAAGAATTTCACAGTGACGGTGATGTACTTCCTGGCAATGAAACAAAGAAGCACTCTTTTGCTGGTGTTTCTAACACAATCTGGATCAAAACAATAACCCCTTTGTGGGAGTGTTGCTGCATTTCCCTGTTGTTTTTCACTTTTTAATATTATTTCCTTCTGTTTTTAGCTGGGGAAAGAAGTCAAAATAGAGAAAATCTCCCTTGAAGCACAATTGCCACCTGCTAATACCACATTGGCTTTTGTTTCCATCTGTCTGTCTGCCTCTCTCTCTTTCTCTGTCTCTTTGCCTTAGTGATATAAAAGCTATCTAAGAATAAAAGGCTAGGCTATAATACTTTGTCATTTGTTGTTTTAGGTAAAATGTTTGTACATTTATGTGATTCTCATTGCCGTTCAAAACATTAATTAGCCAGAAATTTTTTCACCGATAGCTTCATTAGTTTCAAAATGAACATTATACATCCAGATGAAACACAGCCAGAGCTTCTACTATTGGGATCATATTACCACATACTTTGTCATTACCTCTTTCCCCTTTTTCCTAATTCCTTACTTCTCCCCTTGGTGAATTCTTATTCATTCTTGAGATCCGAATCCCACTCCTCCTATACTTCCCCATCACTTATCATATAGAACTGTATTTGCTTATATGTCTATAATCCCAGTAGATTATGACTTTCATGAGATGAGGGTGCATTTCTATGTCATCTTTGGTGGTATTGTGTCCCTAATTGGTGGGTTCTTGGTCTGGCTGACTTCAAAAATGAAGCCGGAGGCCCTCATGGTGAGTGTTACAGTTCTTAAAGATGGTGTTTCCGGAGTTTGTTCCTTCAGACATTCAGATGTGTCTGGAGCTTCTTCCTTCTGGTGGGTTCGTGGTCTCGCTCACAGGAGTGAAGCTGCAAACCTTTGCAGTGAGTGGTACAGCTCTTAAAAGGCAGCACAGCTGGAGTTGTTTGTTCTTCCCAGTGGGTTCGTGGTCTTAATGGCTTCAGGGGTGAAGCTGCACACTTTTGCGGTGAGTGTTACAGCTTTTAAAGGGAGCAAGATTTATGGCAAAGAGCTAAAGAACAAGGCTTCCACCATGCGGAAGGGACCCCCAGCGCGTTGCGGCTGGTTAGCGCAGGCAGCCTGCTTTTATTCCCTTATCTGAGCCCACCCACATCCTGCTGATTGGTCCATTTTACAGAGAGCTGATTGGTCTATTTTACAGAGAGCCAATTGGTCCGTTTTGACAGAGTGCTGACTGGTGCGTTTACAGTCCTTGAGCTAGACACAGAGTGCTAGAGGGAAAAGTTCTCCCAGTCCCCACTAGGTTAGCTAGACACAGAGTACCAAGTGGTGTATTTACAAACCCTGAGCTAGACACAGAGTGCTGATTGGTGTATTTACGATCCTCGGACTAGATATAAAAGTTCTCCAAATTCCCATCTGGCTCAGGAGCCCAGCTGGCTTCACCTAATGGATCCTGCACAGGGGCTGCAGGCAGAGCTGCCCACCAGTCCTGAGCCGCGCCTGCGCTCCTCAGCCCCTGGGCTGTCCATGGGACTGGGCGCCACGGAGCAGGAGGCTCAGGACCCCGGGAGCCCACTGCACGGGGGAGCTCAGATGTGGCTGGCTGCAGGTCCCAAGCCCTGCCCCCGCGGGGAGGCAGCTAAGGCCCAGCGAGAATTCGAGTGCAGCGCAGGCCGGCCAGCACTGCTGGGGGACCCGGCGCAACCTCCGCAGCTGCTGGCCCGGGTGCTAAGCCCCTCACTGCCCTGGGCCTGCGGCTCCGTGTACGGGGCCCGCGGAGCCTGCAATCACGCTTCCCGGACCTCGCGCTGGCCTGGACACACGCGACCCCGGTTCCTGCCCGCGCCTCTCCCTCCACACCTCCCCAGCAAGCAGAGGGAATCGGCTCCAGCCTCGGCCAGCCCAGAGAGCGGCTCTCACAGTGCAGTGGTGGGCTGAAGGTCTCCTCAAGCCCCGCCAGAGTGGATACTGAAGCCTAGGAGGCGCCTAGAGTGAGGGCTGCTAGCACCTTGTCACCTCTCAGTATCTCCAACTCTTAGCACAGGGCCTGGCATGTAAAAGACATTGAATATTTGTGGAATGAGTCAAGAATGAATGAATGCATGGTTATAGTGTGTAAGTAAATATGTTATGGTTCACTTTTCTTATTACCTCCACTCTGATGTCTACCAGATTTTGTTAGATCTTGAACATGTTGACACACATCAGTGTTAAGCAGGTAGATTAATACTGATGTCTTTACTTGATTCACATTGACAATAGTGAAGAAAATACAAATGGGCAAATGAAACAATGGATTAATCCTAACGAAACCCCACAGTTTCATACAGGAGCCGAAAAGAGGAGTGCATGCCACCTTTACAGTAACTTTTCACATTTGACTAATAGTTGCTCACAGTTACTACTTCACTTGATTATATTATGCGCAAATAAAAATGGCTTTCAAAGTAATTTAAAGCTACTATACAATATAAACTTTTGAAATTACTGGGTTGAGTCTGGAAGTCATGTGGTAGGTAAATCTATACAGTATTTATGTCCCAAACTGAAATGAGATACCCCATGGTACCTGATCCAGGCTAGCTAGAAATCTATCGTATTTCCACCTGAATAAGTGAGTAGGGTATAATGTTTTGTTACTATACAAGTTACTATTAATCACTTTTAAAATAACTAAGTCACTCATAGATAGGCAAGTGATGTGTAACAATATAACCATAGTAATTAAAATTAAGAAGAGGCATTTAGATATCTAACTCTATAGGTCATGATCTCTTAAGAAGCTTCTTTTTCTTTTGTATTTTTTTTTAAATTTTTCTGATGCTTCTCCTTTTATTTTTCTGATGCTTCAATATGTTGTTGACCATGGCTTAAATTAACAGATCAGATTATGTTGAAGGGGGTAGGGGATTCACTGGAGAGGGATCCAAGGGAAATTTTTATTGTTGATTAAAATGCTCTATTTCTTAATTGAGGTAGTAGTTACATGAGTTTAAGCCGTTTAACTGTACCTTTAAGAGCTGTGCATTTTATTTTATGTACATCTCGATTTTTTAAAGTATTGGGGGAAAATAGACAGGTAAGCAAGTTCATATTTTCACAAGATTCCCGTTTTTTTCTGAATTTGGGCTGAGTATGCTCTCAGCTTAAAAACTAAAGGGAATTTATTCTTTTAAAAAATATGTAAGCTTTGCTACTGCTTGATTTTTATGTTATAACAACAAATCTTGGCAAGAAAAAAATACAAGTTTCAAGTGTCTTCAATTGGCACCAAAGTGTCTCTGTGAATGAAATGATAGTAGAATTGAAGAAAACCAAATCTTCACTTAGGGAAAATTGTTTTTAGCCTAAAAGTTCAGCCTACCATTGTCTGTTAATATTAACCAAAAGAAAAAAAAATGATCGATTCAAGTACACCTTATTTTACACAGACTGTTATTCAAAAAAAAAATTTTTTTTTGAGACCAAGTCTCGCTGTCACCAAGTAGTACGATCTCAGCTCACTGCAATCTCCACCTCCTGGGTTCAAGCGATTCTCTTGCCTCAGCCTCCTGAGTAGCTGGGACTACAGGCATGAGCCACCACACCTGGCTAATTTTTTGTATTTTTAGTAGAGACAGGGTTTCACAAAGTTGGCCAGGTTGGTCTTGAACTCCTGACCTCAAATGATCTGCCCACATCAGTCTTCCAAAGTGCTGGGATTACAGACATGAGCCACTGCAGCCAGCCGTTATTCAAATAATTTTTAATGCATTAAATGAACTCACTATTTCAAATAATTTTATAATGATATTTATTTTTGGCTAAGTCAGGTACCTGTAGTGATATGGGCAGTCTAGTATTCTTTATATATCACTTTTTATTTTATTATTATTATTTGTAGAAACAGGGTCTTGCTATGTTGTCCAGGCTGGTCTAAAACTCCTGATCTCAAATGATCCTTCTGCCTCAGCATCCCAAACTGCTGGGATTACAGGTGTGAGCCACCATGCCCAGACTGTATATCACTTTTTAGATGCATTATATATATATATATAAAAACATCTCTGAAATCAAGAAGCTCCATACCATCAATGGCATCTTGCCTTGGCATTAGCCAGGCAGCAGACAAGATGGCTTGCACATGCATTATTTTGTCATATCCTTGATGACTTGATTTCTGAGATCATGAAATCTTACAGAATGACAAAATGACTATTAACATCTTGGAAAGAAGTCCTGGAGGTATTAGTGGAGTTTTGGGGGGAATTGTGGTGGCACCTTAGATTCTATGAAAACTGATCTTTATCAGTTGGCTTTGTGTCTGTTGGCTTTTCAGCCAGGGTTATGGTGGAAGAGTAGGGACGAACGACCTGGAATCAAATAATATCTTAAATGTATAACAATAACCGTACCATTTATTGAGTAGCTACTATAGGCCAACAGTTATGCTAAGTGCATTATGTACATTGTTGCATGTTATTCTTCCCCAAAACCCCAAAAGGCAGTTATTATTGAACTTTTATTCCTTCAGAGACATTAAATAATATGTCCAAGGTAAAATTGCAAAGCAGAATTTGAACCTAGTTTTGAGTAACCCCCCCTCAAAAAAAAGCTCTTACTTTCTGTTCAGCAACTTCCCTCACCCCACCCCCAACATCCCTAGGAGTTCAAAGTGAAAGCTTAAAGAAGGTTCTGAGAGCTAGAAAGAGATAGAGAGAATGAGAATCCCAGCAACATTCAGTCACTGTTCAGGTTGTTCTCAAAGCCAGCTTTACCTTTGATTTGGTGGTGCAGCTCTTTCTTCAATTATGTAAGATATCTTAGAATCCTAATATCAAAGCATCCTCTTTTTTTTTTTACCTTAGCTAGTTCTATTTGGGATTTTATTCCTTGTAACCAAAAGCATACCATTGTAATGTATACCATTTATACATTTTACTAGTAATAATAAAACATTACTTTTCACACACCTCTAACAGCCAGATTTGAGCCCTGCTGTCTCACTTCTTTAAAAGTGCGATGAATGAAGCTGACTGTTTCAGTTACAAGTCTGTGACTTTGGAAGCATCTGATTCTCTGTAGGATTAAACTATGCCCTAATCAGCACTGGGTAAGAAGCAGTAAAATAAGCACAAAGAACTTAGACCATGAGTCAGCTCAGTTTTCCTGAGCAGCTCTGTTTTAGTGTAAGTTGCTTAACTTCGATGAAGGTTTCCTCCACTGTAAAAAGATGCAAATTACATGATGATTTCTGAGAACCTTTCTGGTTTTTAAAATTCTTTCCTCTCACACAGATTAAAGTCATCCAGACATTGCATGGGTTACATGTGAGTATATCCAGTGGATTTCATGGCCCATTTCACTCCCAGTTTCTTTGATCATATGTATTGTCTTCTTAATAGAATTCAAATTCAGTATTGTCAAGTGATATGCTTAACAAAATTAAATGAAGACAATGCCACTGTGCTCAGTAGTGAGAATTTCTAAGAACTATGAAATACCTATGGATGAAATAAAAGAATAAACTGATGTTATAAACCTTATCTCCAACTACCTCATGATAGTTTTTATACTATAAGACTTGTGACTGGGGAAAGGAAAAATCACTAAGTTCTGAAATGGTGCAGAAAGTTTCCATTCTCCCTGCAGTTGAAGTCAGATCTTCAAAGCTAGATAATGAGAAGGAAATGGAAATGTTCTTGTTTTTCCTCATGGACTATTGATTTTATTTATTTTTTTCTTTTTTGAGACAGTCTTGTTCTGTTGCCCAGGCTGGAGTGCAGTGGCACAATCTAGGCATACTGCAACCTTCCACTTATGGGTTCAAGCAAGTCTCATCTCTCAGCCACCTGAGTAGCTGGGATTACAGGAGTACACCACCATGCCCAACTAATTTTTGTGTTTTTTGTAGCGACAACGTTTCGCCACGTTGGCCAGGCTGGTCTTGAATTCCTGGCCTCAAGTGATCCACCTGCCTTGACCTCCCAAAGTGCTGGGATTACAGGTGTGAGCCACAGCACCCAGCTTGATTTTAACTTTTATTACCAAAATTGAATGTGGGATTGCTTTTGTCACCAAAATCATGACCTTTTAAAAGCCCACCTTAATAAGTAACTTGCAATTATAAAAAAGTTTGTGTACTCAATCTTAGCCAATTGATACAGTTTTACAAATCAAAAACTAAACTCCTTAGCCAAAGTGTTGACTTGGAAAAACAAAGCATAGGATGCAATTTGGAAATTATTCTATTATCGTTTCTCTCAAAAGCACAAATCATTTTTTTTTCCAACAAAAGTAGAATTGATTCAATAAAGAGCGTTAAAGTTATAATGTATTTGAGGGGATGCGACTCAATATATTTTTATATTTAATGGTGTCATATGATTCACTGAAAGAACCATCTCCAAAGTCAGTAATATTTATGGCTTGGAATTTTTGATAGCTTTGTATTGATGCCTAACCTACTGATACTTAAGCAATTATTCAGGGGTATGATTTCCGTCATGTGTTCATTACTTTGGGTAACATTTTAAGAAAGGGAAAGCAAGGAAAGGAACAAAACTATATTTACTAAATACTAATTATGTCCACTGTTTTCATCCGCAGAATGAATACAGGAATGTCTGCCTGCCTGTCTGTGCATACTCTGTGAAGCAATACACCAGCATTACATGCTGACCCAAGGATAGCCAGTACGCCTTCTGCAAGAGGAAAGTTTGTGTTTCAAAATCCATCAAGGTAAATCTTTGGCTGCCCACACTCATATCCCCAGACATCAGAGAATCTTAGTCATCCACATGTAGTGAGGCCCAGCTACGGTGCTAGTTCCAACAGTACATAAATGGCTGTGACTGCCAGGAGGAAGCTGACTCAGTATGGCTCCCCAGTCGCTAGCAGTGGTGATATTCACAATATTTAACAGTGAATGCAGCTTGAGGCCTGGCCAATCTAACAAACACTAGGTATAAACATCTCTGCTGGCTGGTGCAGTGCACCCTGGCTGAGTGTCAGCCCCAGCAATTGAGTGTCAGCTTGAGCAACCAGTGCAACTTTAGAGTTTACAAATACACTTAAAAGTATATTATCTCATTTAGTCCCCCAAAATTATGTTATGTAGGTATTATTACTTTTCTCAATTTATGGGTGAGAAAATTGAGGCTTACAGAGGTCAAGTAATTTTCCCTAGGTCACACAACTAGTAAGTGGTAGAATTTAGATGAACTATGGCTGACCAGCACAACCAGTTTGCTTTCTTCTGCGGTTTCTCTTCTATTCCCAATGCTAATTATAGAGAGCAGAAACTCTCTAATTTTTTACACGATACTACCTATTCAGAAGTCAGAAAATGAAAAGTGACAATTAGGCCAGGTGCAGTGGCTCATGCCTATAATTCCAGCATTTTGGGAGGCTGATGCAGGAGGATCACTTGAGCCCAGGTGTTCAAGACCAGCCTGAGCAACATAGCAAGATCCTGTCTCTACAAAAAAAAAAATTAAAAATACACATACACCTGTGGTCCCAGCTATTCAAGAGGCTGAGGTGCAAGAATGACTTGAGCCCAGAAGGTCAAGATTACAGTGAACTGTAATCATACCACTGCACTCCAGCTTGGCTGACACAGCAAGACCCTGTTTCAAAAAATAAATATTAAAAAAAAGATCTTGATCCAGTACTTCAGCTTTGTGTTATTCAAATCACTCAGTTACAAGTCGTTTCCACTATATGACTTTTTACTTGGCCTGTGGAAATGTTAATGACTGTGCAAAGAAACATGTGAATAAGACACGTTCAATATTATTTTCGTGAGGCTCTTCTTCACTGCTCTCAACTTCTGCTACCATCAGCATGTTAATCTGTATTGAAAAAAATGAACCAAATAGCTAGCTTCCTGGATAAAATTTATCCTATGAGTTTAATCTTAGTAGGCAAGGCATGAAGTCATTCAGTGTTTTTTTTTTTTTTTTTTTGAGATGGAGTCTTGCTCTGTCACCCAGGCTGCAGTGCAGTGGTGTGATCTTGGCTCACTGCAACCTCCACCTCCTGGGCTCAAGCAATTCTCCTGCCTCAGCCTCCTGAGTAGCTGGGACTACAGGTGCATGCCACCATGCCCAGGTAACATTTTGTATTGTTAGTAGAGACGGAGTTTCACTGTGTTAGCCAGGATGGTCTCGATCTCCTGACCTCATGATCCACCCGCCTCAACCTCTCAAAGTTACAGGTGTGAGCCACCGCACCCGGCTGTCATTCAGTCTTTTTAAGGATTAAAAATCCATTTATCCTGGGGAGACGAGACAAAACTCTGATGCATAAAAATTCCAAATAATTTATGTAGAACCTCACCCTCAAGGAGGTAGAATACAATTGCCCACTCCTTGAGTACAGACTTCACATAGTGACTTCCATCCATAAGGACAGTACGAAAAGAGAATGGGGAAGGAAGAGTAACTTAACAGTGGAGAAACCTGACAAACACCATATTGGCCATGTGATCAAGGTCAACATCGACAGCGATAAGTAATGCTGGCAGTATGTACCCTTGATGTGAGGGGATTAAAGTGATACTTTACTTCTGTGGTCTTCCTCACCCAAACCCACAACCCCAGTTTAATAGTGAGAAAAGCGTCAGACAAATTCCAGTTGACGTACATTCTACAAAGTACCTGACCAGTACTCCTCCAAGCTATCAAGGTCATCAAAAACAAGAAAAATCAGAGAAACTGTCACAGTCAAGATGAGACCATGAAAAGATAAACTTTGGCACATGAAAATTTTAGAGTTAATTTGAGCAGTGAGCAATTCATGAATCAGGCAGCACCAAACCATATGTGGTTTGGGCTCCATAGAGGGGGTATGAGGAGAACGCTTTTATGAAGTGTTCATAGAAGCAATACAAAGAAAATGTTTGACTGGTTAAAGTAAGACAGTATCCTTCAAGTCTCTAGTTGGCAGTTTCTGATGAGTAAAGTTACTCTGAGATGGGTTTCAAGGTTTGCTTACACAGAAACCCAGAACACAGATCTCTCTCAGCCTCATGGCTTCCCAGAAACCTCTCAGCCTAATGGCTTCCCAGTTACTTTTGTTTTTTTTTAAACATAACTAAATGTTATGTATCCTGGATGGGATCCTGTAATAAGGAAAGGATATTAGGTAAAAACTAAGAAAACCTGAATACAGTATATATTTTAGTTAATAATAATGTATGAATATTGATTTATTAATTATAACAAATGTATCATATTGATGTTAAGATAATAGGAAGAGAAGTTGGGTGCAAGGTGTATTAGAATTGTCTGTACTGACTGCAACTTTTCTGTAAATCTAAAATTGTTTTGAGATATGACGTTTATTTTTAAAATAATTCACTTAGCATTTTGGCATTTCAATAGTTGATCGTGATATACCAGTCCCTTGGTTAACTCAAAATTCCTAAAGAGACAGATAATAAAAGTGAGGCTGGAAATCCTCAAAGCCACACTTTCTTCTGAGGAAGCCTACCTGCAACATTGTCACTCTCCACCCTCCCCCCTCCCCCAAGCCCCCAACCCCCCTACCCCAAACACACACAGCATCCCCTCACAGTATCCTTTCACAGCCAAGATTCCTGCAAGACAAGTACAGCTGTCCCTCCCTATTCCTGGATGACTGGTTCCAGGACATTCCTGTGATACCAAACTCCAAGGGTGCTCAAATTCCTGATATAAAATGGTATAGTATTTGCATACAACCCATGCACATCCTCCAATATACTTTAAATCTTCTCTACATTACTTATAATGCCTAATATAATGTAAATGCTCTGTAAATAGTTGTTATACTGCATTGATTAGGGTATAAAGAAAAAAAAAAGCTGTACATGTTCAATATAGGCACAATTTTTAAAATATTTTCCATCTGAGGTTGGTTGAATACATGGATGCATAGTACATGGATACTGAGGGCCAACTGCAGTCTCTACTTCACCTCTCACTCACTCTTCAAACCACTGCAGTCATGTGTCTACCCAACAATGACTCAAAGTCCAAATCCAGTGGATTCTCCTCAGTCTTCATCTTACTTAACCTGAGGAAGATTGAAAGTACTGATCACTCACTACTTTGAAACTTCCAGTTTCCTCACCACAGTCTCCTTGGTTCTCCTTTTATCACTCCTTCTCGTTTACCAATATAGCAAGATACTCACCTTTCGCCATTTTTTATTTTTGCCTTTTAAAAGGTGACAGAACTTTAGCTTCTTGTTCAGAAGAGTTATATGAATAAACTTCTAAGTTATGCAAATGTAGGGTGAGTGGCAGCTAGCATAAGAGGATGTTCCCCATGGAATGCCTTCTTCCTCACTGCCAGAGTAATAGATCCAACTTGTCAATAACAAGTATGTTCCTGGTGGTCTTTGGCTAGAGAGCATTGGCAATTTTTGTCCTATATATAAGTAAAATACTAAACACATTTATATTATTGCTTATGTGATTAAGTGACTTTAAGTAATGTAAAGAATGGGAGGAAGTCACACACACACCTGATAGTTGATCTGTACATTGGCACACAGCCAGTACTTACCAAGTAATTAAACATTGCTTTATGTTGTCTATTATCCTGTCTAATCATTTCAGCATGCTTTTTGATATTACTTACATTATTAGCTATTAAACAGTTACACTAAACAAGAGATTTCTCCAGACAGAAGGAAGATTTTGCCTTACTTGTTTTAAAAGAGAGTTCAAATAGGGGTCTGATTAGATGTAGCTCAGGTGCTGCTCTCTTGCACACATTTGGGAAGCCCGAGCTTATGGATGGCAATTATAGTGTGTATTGCAGGATGGATACAGCACTTCAGACAGTGAGAAGATCAAGATACTGAGCTACTCTGTGGAAGCAAGAGCCCACCATTCCTTTCAGAGGGGCTTGCTCTGGTTACATTAACTCTTCCTTTATCTTCTTCTACAACAGTCAGTCTACAAACAGATATAGACAGCTTCTCTGTGAAGGAAGTTTTCTGTCAAAATTAGAGAAGGACCAAGTTTTACCTCTGGGTTCTTTCAATAAACTGGGAAAGTCTGAATTTTTATAGGCTATCAAAACGGGGTTGTGTTTCTATCCAATTCTGTCTAGATCTTAAAAAAAGGGAGAAACTCCAGGTTGGCATCTGGGTTGTACATGTTATCAGAAAAATCAACAGAAACTTTTTGAATTCAAGTGGAGAGTGGAAGTGGCTGCAAGTAGACTATGAACTCTTTGAGGAGGAACTCTTCTGATATGGTTTGGCTCTGTGTCCCCACCCAAATCTCATGTGGAATTGTAATCCCTGTGTGTCAGGGGAGGCACCTGGTGGGAGGTAATTGGATTACGGGGGCAGACTTCCCCCATGGTGTTCTTATGACAGTGAGTTCTCACAAGATCTGATGGTTTAAAAGTGTGTGGCAGGAGGACTCTTCCAAGATGGCCAAATAGGAATAGCTCTGATCTGCAGCTCCCAGTGAGACTGACAGAGAAGATGGGTGATTTCTGCATTTCCAACTGAGGCACCTGGTTCATCTCATTGAGACTGGTTGGACAGTGGGTGTAGCCCACAGAGTGTGAGCCGAAGCAGGGCGGGGCATTGCCTCACCCAGGAAGCACAAGGGGTCAGGGGATTTCCCTTTCCTAGCCAAGGGAAGCCATGAGAGAGACTGTACCGGGAGGAACAGTACACTCCTGCCCAAATACAGCACTTTTCCCACAGTCTTCACAACCAGCAGACCAGGAGATTCCCTCTGGTGCCTGGCACAGCAGACCCCATGTCGACGGAACCCAGCAAGCTAAGATCCATTGACGTGAAATTCTCGCTGCTAGTGCAGCAGTCTGAGATCGACCTGGGATGCTGCAGTTTGGTGGAGGGAGGGGCATCTGCCATTGCTGAGGCATGAGTAGGCAGTTTTATGCTCACAGTGTAAACAAAACTGCCAGAAAGCTCGAACTGGGTGGAGCCCACCGCAGTTCAGCAAGGCTGACTGCCTCTCTAGGTTCCACCTCTGTAGGCAGGGCATATCTGAAAAAAAGGCAGCAGCCCCAGTCAGGGACTTAGAGATAAAACCCTCATCCCCCTAGGACAGAGCACCTGGGGGAAGGGGCAGTGGTGGGCACAGCTTCTCCAGACTTAAACATCCCTGACTGACCACTCTGAAGAGAGCAGTGGTTCTCCCAGCATGGCATTCAAGCTCTGATAACGGATAGACTGCCTCTTCAAGTGGGTACCTGACCCCTGTGTAGCCTTACTGGGAGATACCTCCCAGTAGGGGCCGATGGACACCTCATACAAGAGAGCTCTGACTGGCATCTGGCGGGTGCCCCCCTGGGACGAAGTTTCCAGAGGAAGTATCAGGCAGCAATATTTGCTGTTCTATAGCCTCTGCTGGTGATACCCAGGTAAAGAGCATTTGGAGTGGACCTCCAGCAAACTCCAACATACCTGCAGCTGAGGGGCCTGACTATTAGAAGGAAAACTAACAAAAAGAAGAAGCATCAACATCAACAAAAAGGACATCCACATGAAAACTCCATGCGTAGGTCACCAACATCAAAGACCAAAGGTAGATAAAACCACAAAGATGGGGAGAAACCAGAGCAGAAAGGCTGAAAATTCCAAAATCCAGAATGCCTCTTCTCCTCCAAAGGATCACAACTCCTCACAGCAAGGGAAAAAACTGGACAGAGAATGAGTTTGATGAGTTAACAGAAGTAGGCTTCAGAAGGTTGGTAATAAGAAACTTCTCCAAGCTAAAGGAGCATGTTCTAAGCCAACACAAGGAAGCTAAAAACCTTAAAAAAAGATTAGAGGAATGGCTAACTAGAATAACCAGTGTAGAGAAGAACATAAATGACCTGATGGAGCTGCAAAACACAGCACAAGAACTTCATGAAGCATACACAAGCTTCAATAGCCTATTCGATCAAGCAGAAGAAAGGATATCAATGATTGAAGTTCAAATTAATGAAATAAAGCAAGAAGACAAGATTAGAGAAAAAAGAGTGAAAAGAAACGAACAAAGTCTCCATGAAATATGGGACTATGTGAAAAGACCAAATCTACGTTTGACTGGTGTACCTGAAAGTGACGGGGAGAATGGAACCAAGCTGGAAAACACTCTTCGGGTTAATATCCAGGAGAACTTCCCCAACCTAGCAAGCCAGGCCAACATTCAAATTCAGGAAATACAGAGAACATCATAAAGATATTCCTTGAGAAGAGCAATCCCAAGACACATAATCATCAGATTCCCTGAGGTTGAAATGAAGGAAAAAATGTTAAGGGCAGCCAGAGAGAAACGTCGGGTTACCCACAAAGGGAAGCCCATCAGACTAACAGCAGATTTCTCAGCAGAAACCCAGAAGCCAGAAGACAGTGGGGGCCAATATTCAATTTAAAGAAAAGAATCTTCAACCCAGAATTTCATATCCGGCCAAACTAAGCTTCATAAGTGAAGGAGAAATAAATCCTTTACAGACAAGCAAATGCTGACAGATTTTGTCACCACCAGGCCTGCCTTACAAGAGCTCCTGAAGGAAGCACTAAACATGGAAAGGAACAACCAGTAACAGCCACTGCAAAAATGTACCAAATTGTAAAGACCATTGATGCTAGGAAGAAACTGCATCAATTAACAGGCAAAATAACCAGCTAGCATCATAATGACAGGATCAAATTCACACATAACAATATTAACCTTAAATGTAAATAGGCTAAATGCCCCAATTAAAAGACACAGACTAACAAGTTGGATAAAGGGTCAAGTTCCATCAGTGTGCTGTATTCAGGAGACCCATCTCACATGCAAAGACACACATACACTCAAAATAAAGGGATGGAGAAAAATCTACCAAGCAAATGGAAAGCAAAAAAAAGCAGAGGTTGCAATCCTAGTCTCTGACAAAACAGACTTTAAACCAACAAAGATCAAAAGAGACAAAGAAGGCCATTACATAATGGTAAAAGGATCAATTCAACAAGAAGAGCTAACTATTCTAAATATATATGCACCCAATACAGGAGCACCTAGATTCATAAAGCAAGTTCTTAGAAACCTACAAGGGACTTAGACTCCCACACAATAATAGGAGACTTTAAAACCCCACTGTCAAAGACAGATCAACAAGACAGAAAATTGACAAGGATATACAGGACTTGAACTCAGCTCTAGACCAAGCAGACCTAATAGACATCTACAGAACTCTCCAGCCCAAATGAAAAGAAAATACATTATTCTCAGCACCACATTGTACTTATTCTAAAATTGAGCACATAATTGGAAGTAAAACACTCCTCAGCAAATGTAAAAGAACAGAAATCATAACAAACTATCTCTCAGACAACAGTGCAATCAAATTAGAACTCAGGATTAAGAAACTCACTCAAAACCACTCAACTGTGTGGAAACTGAACAACCTGCTCCTGAATGACTACTGGGTACACAACAAAATGAGGGAAGAAATAAAGATGTTATTTAAAACCAATGAGAACTAAGACACAACATACTAGAATCTCTGGGACACATTTAAAGCAGTGTGTAAAGGGAAATTTATAGCACTTGATGCCCTCAAGAGAAAGCAGAAAAGATCTAAAATCAATACCCTAACATCACAATTAAAAGAACTAGAGAAGCAAGAATAAACACATTCAAAAGCTAGCAGAAGACAAGAAATAACTAAGATGAGAGCAGAACTGTAGGACCTAGAGACATAAAAAACCCTTTAAAAAATCAATGAATCAAGGAGATGGTTTTTTGAAAAGATCAACAAAATAGATAGACTGCTAGCAAGACTAATAAAGAAGAAAAGAGAGAAAAATCAAATAGGCACAATAAAAAATGATAAAGGGGGTATCACCACCAATCCCACAGAAATACAAACTACCATCAGAGAATACTATAAACACCTCTACGCACATAAATTAGAAAATCTAGAAGAAATGGATAAATTCCTGGACACATACACCCTCCCAAGACTAAACCAGGAAGAAGTCAAATCTCTGAATAGACCAATAACAGGTTCTGAAATTAAGGCAATAATTAATAGCCTACTAACCAAAAAAAGTCCAGGACCAGATGGATTCACGGCCGAATTCTACCTGAGGTACAAAGAGGAGTTTGTACCATTCCTTCTGAAGCTATTCCATTCAATAGAGAAAGAAGGAATCCTCTCTAACTCATTTTATGAGGCCAGCATTATCCTGATACCAAAGACTGGCAGAGACACAACAAAAAAAGAGAATTATAGGCCAATGTCCCCGATGAACATTGATGCGAAAATCCTCAATAAAATGCTGGCAAACCGAATCCAGCAGCACATCAAAAAGCTTATCCACCACAATTAAGTCGGCTTCATCCCTGGGATGCAATGCTGGTTCAACATATGCGAATCAATAAACGTAATCCATCACATTAACAGAACCAATGACAAAACCACATGATTATCTCAATAGATGTGGAAAACACCTTTGACAAAATTCAACAGTCCTTCATGCTAAAAGCTCTGAATAAACTAGGTATTGATGGACTGCATCTCAAAATAATAAGAACTATTTATGACAAACCCACAGCCAATGTCATACTGAATGGGCAAAAACTGGAAGCATTCCCTGTGAAAACTGGCACAAGACAAGGATGCCCTCTCTCACCACTACTATTCAACATAGCGTTGGAAGTTCTGGTCAGGGCAATCAGGCAAGAGAAAGAAATGAAGGGTATTCAAATAGAAAAAGAGGAAGTAAAACTGTCCCTGTTTGCAGATGACATGATTGTATATTTAGAAAACCCCATCGTCTCAGCCCCAAATCTCCTTAAACTGATAAGCAACTTTAGCAAAGTCTCAGGATACAAAATCAATGTGCAAAAATCACAAGCATTTCTACACACCAATAACAGACAGAGAGCCAAATCATGAGTGAACTCCCATTCATAATAGCTTCAAAGAGAATAAAATACCTAGGAATCCAACTTACAAGGGATGTGAAGGAACTCTTCAAGGAGAACGACAAACCACTGCTCAACGAAATAAAAGAGGACACAAACAAATGGAAGAATATTCTTTGCTCATAGATAGGAAGAATCAATATCATGAAAATGCTATACTACCCAAAGTAATTTATAGATTCAATGCCATCCCCATCAAGCTACCGATGACTTTCTTCACAGAATTGGAAAAAACTACTTTAAATTTCATATGGAACTAAAAAAAAAGCCCACATAGCCAAGACAATCCTAAGCCAAAAGAACAAAGCTGGAGGCATCAAGCTACCTGACTTCAAACTATACTACAAGGCTACAGTAACCAAAACAGCATGGTACTGGTTCCAAAACAGATATATAGACCAATGGAACAAAACAGAGGCCTGAGAAATAACACCACGCATCTACAACCATCTGATCTTTGACAAACCTGAGAAAAACAAGAAATGGGGAAAGGATTCCCTATTTAATAAATGGTGCTGGGAAAACTGGCTAGCCATATGTAGAAAGCTGAAACTAGATCCCTTCCTTACACCTTATACAAAAATTAACTCAAGATGGATTAAAGATTTAAATGTAAGACCTAAAATCATAAAAACCCTAGAAGAAAACCTAGGCAATACCATTCAGGACATAGGCATGGGCAAAGAGTTCATGACTAAAACACTAAAAGCAATGGCAACAAAAGCCAAAATAGACAAATGGAATCTAATTAAACTAAAGTTTGCACAGCAAAAGAAACTATCAGCAGAGTGAACAGGCAACCTACAGAATGGGAGAAAATTTTTGCAATCTGTCCATCTGACAAAGGGCTAATATCCAGAATCTACAGAGAATTTAATCAAATTTACAAGAATAAAACAACGCCATCAAAAAGTGGGCAAAGGACATGAACAGACACTTCTCAAAAGAAGACATTTATGCAGCCAACAGACTCATGAAAAAATGCTCATCATCACTTGTCATTAGCAAAATGCAAATCAAAACCACAATGAGATACCATCTCACGCCAGTTACAATGGTGATCATTAAAAAGTCAGGAAACAACAGGTGCTGGAGAGGATATGGAGAAATAGGAACACTTTTACACGTTGAGGGGAGTGTAAATTAGTTCACCATTGTGGAAGACACTGTGGTCATTCCTCAGGGATCTAGAACTAGAAATGCCATTTGACCCAGCAATCCCATTACCAGGTATATACCCAAAGGATTATAAATCATGCTGCTATAAAGACACATGCACACGTATGTTTATTGCAGCACTATTCACAATAGCAAAGACTTGGAACCAACCCAAATGTCCATCAGTAATAGACTGGATAAAGAAAATGTGGCACATATACACCATGGAATACTATGCAGCCAAAAAAAAAGGATGAGTTCATGTCCTTTGCAGGGACATGAAGCTGGAAACCATCATTCTCAGCAAATTATCAGAGGACAGAAAACCAAACACTACATGTTTTCACTCATAAGAGGGAGCTGAACAATGAGAACACATGGACACAGGGAGGGGAACATCGCACACTGCAGACTGTCAGGGATGGTGGGCTGGGGAAGGGATAGCATTAGGAGAACTATCTAATATAAACGATGAGTTGATGGGTGCAGCAAACCAACGTGGCACATGTATACCTATGTAACAAACCTGTACATTGTGCACATGTACCCCAGAACTTAAAGTATAATTTTTAAAAAGTACGTGGCAGTTCCCCCCTCACTCTCGCTCTCTCCCGCTCCTCCATGGTATGACATGCCAGCTTCCCCTTCACCTTCTGCCATGATTGTAAGTCACCTGAGGCCTCCTAGCCATGCTTCCTGTACAGCCTGTGGAACTGTGAGTCAGTCAAACCTCTTTTCTTCATAAATTACTCGGTCTCAGGTCATTCTTTATAGCAGTTTGAGAATGGACGAATACATGTTCTTTCCAATCCTTGCTATTCAAATTCTAGTCCAAGGTCCAACAGCATCGGCATCCCCTGGCAGTGTATTACACACACAGATTTCCAGGATCAACCACAGACCTACTGAATGAGAACCTACATTGAATAAACTCCTCAATGCACATTGAGAAGCACTGCAAGTCTGTCACTGCACCTTACTCACTGATGGAGAGAAAGGACAGAAGTAAGGAGAGAGGAAAGGAGGCAATCTTATTTTAAAAACTCTTACATTATAGTTGTAAATAAGTATTATAAGTGTTATTATTTTAGTAAATAAGTACTGATTTTAACAAGTAGTCTGAGACTTCATAAACCAGAAAATATTTTAAAATAAAATTTTAAAAATTTTATGTAGTACATGATATGTTCCTTTTCTATTCATTTGTTCTTCAATATATCATTGTCCCAAAATTTCTCCCAACCAATTTTGTAACCTAAGTACTAGTATGGATAAAGTAGCATATAAAATTATTCTTCTTACTTAAGTTGACATAAAAATCCTGTCAGCTTTGACCTAAAGATAAGAGCATTCATATTTTCTCTTGACTAGCTACTCAGCACTGCAGTGTTTACATACTATTTGCCTTTTATTTATGTTTTCAGGGTGTTTCTGTTATCATTGTTGTTGTTTTTAATATTCTCTACCAGAGCTGAGTGCTAACTTTAATTCATTTTATTTGGTAGGAAATAAGTTGTCAAAAATCAAACTGTGTTAAGTCAATATCCAACTTTATAATTTGAGCTCCCTCAAAGTTGTAAAAAAAAAATTTAAGAATCCTCCAAAACTTTTTCAACCTTAGGTAAGCTTAAAGAAAAACTAGAGGTCAGAATTATATGTGATAATGAACCTTGTGAAGAAATAATCTGGTTGATGTAACTACTTTGGGAATTCTAAGTACTGGGTTGGCCCTTATCCTTATTAGCAAATATAAGTGAATGTTTGTAGTGCTCACACACTTGTGGCCTCAAAAACACAATAAACAAAGAGCACAAACCTGGAAGGGTAGAGAACTTCCTTAAATTTAATTGAAGTTCTCCTTAATGTTTGCTGAAGAGCAAGAATTTCTCCAAGTTATTCAACTATTATCTACTCATTTTTACTTGCAAGAAATCAAAAATTATGTGAGGACTGAACAGCTTATAGAACATATTTGTCATAGAAAATTCTATTTTTCATTGAAACTGTTGAATATTTTTATTTAAATACATATTATGTATTTAATCTTAATCTAGACACTTTTTAATATATAAATTGTTCAGCATTCCAAAAATGAATTCATCGGCTTTGTACAAATTACCCTGCCACAATATTTGGTGTGAAGGGTCTCATTAGTTAGGCTTTGGGCTTAGCTTTCCACTTGCATCCTGCTTAAAATAAAGAGTCCCCTTAGTAGAGACCATTCCAAACACACCAGAAAGCCTTGTTCTTCCACAGGATCATCACTAGGCAACTGTTATTTATCCTTAACTTATAAAGACTTCCTTTCCAACCTAGATTACTTACCCACAATTAAATATTTTTAAACACCAGCTTGAAAAATAATGTGTCCTGGAGGCAGAGAGGTTAATAAGTCGACACATAAAGCAAGTGTTTCAAATGTATTTTAGGACAAAATTTTATAGTCAATATTCTAAAGTCACGGAGGATTGTTGGCTCTCCTTTTGGGCAGCGGATCCAGGAAGGACCCAGCAGGGGATTTTGCTCATTGCTTTCCTACTAAAAGTTCATATTCTTTAGGTCAAGCTATTGTTAGAACCACCATTCAGATCATACACATTCATATAGTTTTATTTTAAGTCACCTTTTTATTATTATATAACATGCAGAAGTTTGTACAATTAATATGAATTTTCACAAAGTGAACCCACCCATATATCCAGCACAGATCAAGAAACACAACATTGCCAGTGTCCCAAAGGTCTCCGTTCTGCCCTCTCCCAGTCCTTACTTAGCCTCCACCCCTATCCAAGGTAACTTTTAATATCATAGATTAGTTTTACCTATTTTTGAACTTTATGTAAATGGAATCATATGGTATTAACTCTTTTGTATCCAGCTTCTTTCCAGCAACAATGACATGAGTTCAAGCAGTTCATCAACATTACTGCATGTAACTGTAGTTCATACATTCTCGTTGCTATGTAATATTGAAGAAATATATAACAATTTCTTTTTCTACTCTATTATTGATGATATTTGGGCTGTTTCCAGTTTGGGGCTATCATGAATCATGCTGCTACATATATAGTTTCAAAACAAGAGTAACATAATCAGTTTAAATAAGAAAAAGTTTGGCAGATACTTTTTTCATCATTAATTTCAACTAAAAAAATGAAGCTATTGGATTAGATAGAGCAGAGATGAACCTTTAAATCTAACATTCTATACTCCTACAATATCTAAATACCATGTCTTTCTTTTCATAAAAAGTAGTCTCTACAGAGACAGCTCACTAGTTTCCTATTTCTGCTGTAACAAATTACCACAAATTTAGTGGCTTCAAACAACACAAATTGGTTCTCTCATCGTTCTGGAGGTCTGAGGTCCAGAATGGGTCTTATGGAACAAAATCAAAGCGCTGGCAGGGCTGCGTTCCTTCTGGAAGCTCTCGCAGAGAATCTGTGTCTTGCCTTTCCCGGCCTGTAGAGGCTGCCCACGTTTCTTGTTCCCTGGCCTGGCCTCCAGCCAACAATCCCATCAAACTGACAGCTGCATCTCCAGCCACATCTCCTCTGACTCTCCTGCCTCCCTCCTTCCCTTATAAGGACTCTTGTGATTACACTGGGTCATCCTGGATAGTCCAAGATCATGAAGATCCTTAATCACATCTTCAGGGTCCTTTTTGCCATGTAAAGTAACATATTCACAGATTCCAGGGATTAGGACATGGACATGTTTGGGGGCCATTATTCAGCCCACCACTCCAACCCTCTGAAATTATTCCATTCCCATTCCCCAGTACACTCTGCCCTTGACACCTCACCACAGTAAAACGGTAACTCAATGTCCTTTTGTTTTGTGATCTCACCTCCCAGACATTTACAATGAAGCTCCTTGAGGAGGGGGACTGGCCAGCTCCATGCTGTTTCCCTACCACCAGCACAATCGCTGATCCTCAGTGTGTACCCAGTAAATGTTGGTTGGTTGAGTGGAGAAGTAGCAGTCCCTACATCCTCATATCTTCTCCCTGGTAGATGAGAAGCAGCAACATGTGACATTCAGAGACCTGAGACAGCTGCCTGCAAGTACGGTTTTATTCCATATTCTGGTTTTAACCAAAACACTTAAGACCTCTCTGTGCCTCAGTTTCCTCATCTGAAAAATGAGGTGGCTGGCAAAGGTAATATCTAGAGTATCTGGCTAGCATTAATATTCATTTTAAATGGAAACAATGCTTATGATACATTGTAAAGTGAAAAGGTCAGAATTCAAAATTCTGTAGGTTGTATGATTTAAACTGACTATAAAGTTATACACCAAACAAACCTAAGACGTTAACCAAAGGAGAAACTGAGGGTATATGGGGTATACTGGCACTCTGCACTAGCTTCACAATTTTTCTGTAACTTTAAAATTGCTCTAAAATAAAAAGGTTATCTTTTTAAAGTTGCTTGGCAACAAGCCTAGATTATAAACTCCTTGAGGGCAGGCCTCATGTTCTCTCTCATATTTGTTTATATAAAACCTACAACAATACTTCATACAAAGTGCCCAATAAGCATTGAAATATAAAAAGAAACTGGTTGTGTGGATTTCAGATTAGTACACACACAGTCTCTAACACTCTTCTCAGAACTGTGAAATAAGCTTCGCTATATGTAAAAGTAAAGGCCAGCCGGGCTTGATGAAATCACTGGTCATCAAGGAATGAGATAATGGAGTAGGCTGTAAAAAGATGCATCAGAAGAAGCGTGAAAGGGACCAGAAAGGGGGCATGTAGTTTGTACAGGCATATTTCATCATTTTTTATATATTTGAAAAATGAAAAAAAAATGTATTCATGATTCTCAGTGGGGATAAGGATGGATGTTGAAGGACTGTATATGGTGTTCATATGTACAAGTATGGGCACATATCCAAAACTGGTTGGAAATGTTGATGTTATTTGCATGGATTTTTAAAGTTTGAAAAACATTTGATTAAATTATTCAGTTCTCCATTAAAATCACTTTATTATTTAAAAAATTAAGTTACCTATTAAGCATCAATGATTATTAACTTCACTATCTCCAGATCCGATCATCTCTAAACTGCTTGCTACGGTCTGAATGTCAGTGTCCCCCCCAAAAATTCATATGTTGAAATTCTACCCTACGAGGTTGGTAGGATGGGATTAAGAAATAGGGCCTTTGGGAAGTGATGAGGGAGAAGACCTCATGAATAAGATTACTGCTCTTATCAAATAGGCCCAAGGAGGTTCATCCACCCCTTCTGCCATATGAGGATGCAATAAGAAGATATCTTTAATAAACCAGGATATGAAACCTGGAAGCAGGTCTTCACCAGACAGTGAATCTGCCAGTCCGTAATCTTGGACTTCCCAACCTCCAGAACTGTGAGAAGTAAATTTCTGTGGTTTATAAACTACTCAGTAGAAAGTTATTTTGTTATAGAAGTCTAAACAAACAGACTAGGACAGTGTTTATATGATCCCAGTCCTAATGAGTTAGTTTTATAAATGCTTAGATAATGATTAAAGAATTATGCATAGAAAAAGTTACATTAAGAAGACATCAAACAACTAAGCATTGTCATATTTGTGTGGCAAGACCATGGATCACATTTCTTTCTCTTTTATTCCAGGAGGCAATTTGTATCTCTATGATGAAAATAAAAATAACATTTAAGATGTATTTAAGAGTCTATATAAAAAGGTTTTTTATAGTTGGCTTGTAATTTGAGCAATTAATATTACAAATCTGTATGCATAATAACATATAATCAGATTTTTAAAAAGTGTTTAGAAAAGATTTCTTGATTTCTCCTCCATCTCTTCCTTCAAACCTGCTTCTTCCTTAGTTTTCCCTATCTTAGGATCACCATTCTCCCATCTATTCAAGCCAAAATCATAAAAAAGTCATCATTTATCAAGCCTTTTCCCTCACTTTCCTGTAAGCAGTTCATCAATAACTACTGTCAACTCTACCTGTAAAATATATCCTGAATCCACCTATTTCTCTTCATCTCTACTGTCACCACTTCAGTGTGAACCAATGTTTTACAAACTGTAAATTGCCACTCATTGCTGAGTTATCAAATCAGTTTTGTGGGTGACAACCAGCATTTCTTTCTTTTACAGTGAAAGAGAACAGAAAAATTCAGAGGGCGTCATTCACGGTAAGGGTATTGTCTCATTAAATTTTTGCTTATGTATATATGTTTATGGGTGGAGTCACCACACAAAATATGTTTCCTCCTTTGGATTATGGAACAAAATGTTTGAAACCCTAGATTTAGGCCCACATCATTTCTCACTTGGACTGCTTAAAACCTGGAATGTTTATTCTTGGCACAATAAGAAGCCAAATACTTTACAATGGCCTAACGACCCAGCATAGTCTTATGCCTCCTTCCTCTCCGACCACATCTTCATCTCTCATCCTCCTCACTCATGCTCCAGTCACACTACCTGCTTTTCACTGAACACACCAGTCTCCCCACCTCCAGGACACTGTACTTGCTATTTCCTCTGCATAGATTGTTCTTCACAATACTTGCAGATGCCTCCTGCCTGGTCTTAGCAAGAGTGACATCTCCACAAAGTAACCTGTTGAAAATGTCCCCAATTTCCATTTTCTTCTATTTATTTCATGTTACTTATTATTATATGGAATTATGTTTCTTTCTTTTTTCAGACGTCTTTACTCCCCATCTCTCTTTGCTACAGTATTTAAGTTCTAAGAGAGCAAAGTCTTCTTGTCTGCCTCCTTCACTGATAAATATTCAGGGCCTAAAATAAAGCCTGGTAAATAGTGCATACTGAATAAATATTTACTTTTTATTTTTTATTATTGAATCAATATTTTTTTGATTGACTTCCTGTCTGGTGACCTACTAAATGTGAAACACTATGCCAGACCTACGGGTTGAAGATGAAAGACACACGCTACACAGAATCACCTGATTTGCTTTCCCTTGTTCCTTATCTCTGTCTTAATCCGTTTGGGCTGCTATCATAAACTATCATCAAGTGGGTGCTCATAAATAATAGAAATAAGTAACAGAAATTTTTTGCAGTTCTGGAGGTTGACAAGTCCAACATCAAACCTCCGGCCAATCTGTTGTCTGAGGACTCACTTCCTGGTTCACAGACAGCTGTCTTCTCACTGTAACCCCACAGCGCTGAAGAGTGAGGGATCTCTCTGATACAAACATTCAGTTAATTGCAACCTCTGTTCCCTTCCAGAATCTAAGCTCCCTGTGGGCAAAGACCCTGACAGTTTTGTTCACCGTTTATACCCTTTCCCTTACATGGTGCCTGGTACCTAGAGTGTTAATTTTTTTTTTTTTTTTAATTAAGTGAACGAGATCTTGAATTTGTGGTGGCCCCAATACACAGAGTTGAATAATGTTCCAGCAAGTCTCTGTTACCTGGGTTAAGCGTAGAAAATGTAAACATTTGGTTTGATCTAGGGTAAGGATATTTAGGAGTTGAAGCTAATGGCTAGAAAGTCATGAAAGGGGTAGACAATGGAATGTAGACTTCTGGCTTCACTTCTTAAATAAACAGCTTAGATTCCTTTTTTAAAAAAATGGTTCGGGCCAGGTGTGGTTGCTCACACCTGTAATCCCAGCATTTTGGGAGGCCATCGCGGGTGAATCACCTGAGGTCAGGAGTTCAACACCAGCCTGGCCAACACGGTGAAACCCCGTCTCTACTAAAAATACAAAAATTAGTCGGGCGTGGTGGTGGATGCCTGTAATCCCAGCTACTCGGGAGGCTGAGGCACAAGAATCACTTGAACCTGGGAGGTGGAGGTTGCAGTGAGCCAAGATCATGCCACTGCACTCCAGCCTGGGTGAGGGAGTAAGACTCCATTTAAAAAAAAGAAGAAAAAGAATGGTTCAAAGTCATATGTTTTCATTTAGAGTAGTAATTTTTAAAGAAAAAAATTACAATACTATTACATCTATTTTCTCCATTCTTTAGAATATAACTCCTAATTAGTATTTAGTTTTGCTTACTACAGAGCTTAGGAATCATCTACATTTTTCCCTAGAGCATGCAGATGTCTTACTTTCCTTCATGATATGGTGCCTTAGAACAGGGGTCCCCAAACACCAGGCCAGTTTGTGGCCTGTTGGGAACTGGACCACACAGCAAGAGATGAGCGGTGGGCCAATGAGCATTATCACTTGAGCTCTGTCTCCTGTCAGATCAGCAGGGCATTAGATTCTAATGTGAGCACCAACCCTACTGTGAACTGCGCACGCGAGGGATTTAGGCTGCATGCTCCTTATGAGAATCTAATGCCTGATGATCTCAGGTGGAACAGTTTCATCCTGAAACCATCCTCCCTACCCTGTCCCATGGAAAAATTGTCTTCCACGAAATTGGTCCCTGGTGCCAAAAAGGTTGCGCACTGCCACCTCAGAGAGTCAGTTGTAAAAATCAGGAATGGATCTACTACAGATAATTATCACCAATCAGCTAGAGACCAATAATGTTGCAGGAAACAAGTATACCAGCAAAGTCACAGACAATAAACATTGTCATAATAATGTCCCCATCTGATTTCATCCTGGCCTTGACTCTCCACAAAGCCCACCAAATAATCCCAGCAGCGTACACCTAGAGTCACAAAGAACACAGAAGTGTTATAGAAAGTCCTGAACTCATGGCAAGTCCTAACACTGAGTCAATCAAGGTAATTGACCCATTAGTGATGGACTGGCTTCTCACAATAGAGGATTCAGACTGGTCTTGGTGAGAGGGTACTAAATAACTTACCATTTACATTTCTGTTAATCATCTATTTTCCTTTCTGATTATTATATTTAATTGTGGGAAACAAAGAAACTGAGTTCTATATTTGGATACCATGATGAAAATGTTTACATCTTTTAAAGATTAAATCCAGGAAGAATATTACAAAATTCAACTTGGCTGCAAGTACAGTGGGAAAGTACATCATTAAAACTTTATCTCTTTCCCCTAAGAATGTTGAAGCACTCAGCAGATATTTATACTTAGCCTTTTTGGCTAGGTTCATTGATTGCAACTGATACTGTCTCCTCTTGCAAGTGAGGCAGATGGAGTCATAAACAAGTGGCCTCATTCAAGGGCATACAGTCACAATCAAAATTGGAATTTAGACCACCTCCAAAAACTTACACACTTGAAACTAGTATTCTGGAATTACTGTCTGATAGGAATTTGCTCATACCCTACCATACCCTGGGCTACATGCCCTAACCTTGATTCTAATTACCATTTTTGTTTTTTTTGTTGTTGTTGTTTTGAGATGGAGTCTCACTCTGTTGCCCAGGCTGGAATGCAGTGGTGTGATCTCAGCTCACTGCAACCTCTGCCTCCTGGGTTCAAGCAATTCTCCTGCCTCAGCCTCCCGAATAGCTGGGATTACAGGTGCATGATGCCATACCCGGCTAATTTCTTGTGTTTTACTAGAGACAGGGTTACACCGTGTTGCCCAGGCTGGTCGCGAACTCCTGAGCTCAGGCAATTCGCCCGCCTCAGCCTCCCAAAGTGCTGGTATTACAGACATGAGCCACCATGCCCAGCCCATAATTACTGAATGATGGAATCTGAAAGAAAAGTGGCCTTCAATTCAACCAGTTCAACTTCTCACTTTCCAGATCAAAAAACAAAAGCCAGTAAGGTGACAGCACTTGCCTAAAACGCTTACTAGGAGGTAATAGGGCCAGAACTGGAATCCAAGTTTCTAGAGTCCCAGATGAAAAGATTTTCTATGTGTTATCCAAAACATCAAAGTCTGTTCTAAAGCCTGTAGTGGGCTCTGCACCGACTAGTTGCCCCATTCAATGGGGGTGGGAGGAACTAATTTCTTTGACCTCTCAGCTGAGAGAAAACACAGCAGCTTGGCCGTGGCCCCACTTATACAGGACAGGAAGTTCTGAGATCCAGGTTGCCAATCAAGAATGAGTTTGTTTATCCTGGTTGTTCCAGGAATTCATGTGATAATTTAACAAGTACTCAGTAAATGTTAACATAATTTAATGAGGGCTTTTTTCTCTCAACTCTATCTGAACATTTTTGTTACATTTTTAGTGGAAAAAAATAAGAATAAATTCCCTTACTATATGGTCTTGAGGATGAATAGAACGCAGATCAGAAAGAAAGGGCCTCTAGGCCAAATCACAGCAAATGCAAGTGCCTGGAGCTGGATGAGCATGGGGGCGACAGTGGCACTCTTCTGGGAGAACTTTCAGGGGTACCGTGAGGTTGAATAGCTAGGGTAGGGCCATAGATATCATCAAGAACCTTAGATCTGGCTTAAGGAATTTAGACTTGGGAGTGGAGTACTGGAAGTTTTGAGCAGGACTGTGACAAAAATTTCAGATGGATTCTAAAGTGATGACTCCAAAGGTAGCATGTACGATGGAAGGGAGAGTGTGGATTTGAAGGCCAATTAAAAGACTGCATGGGGCCAGGCACAGTGGCTCACACCTGTAATCCCAGCATTTTGGGAGGCCGAGGCCAGCAGATCACTTGAGGGCAGGAGTTTGAGACCAGACTGGCCAATGACAAAGCCCCATCTCTACTAAAAATAACAAAAATTAGCTGGGTGTGGTGGCGCGCGCCTGTAGTTCCAGCTACTTGTTGGTTGAGGCAGGAGAATTGCATGAACCCAGGAAGCGGAGATTGCAGTGAGCCGAGACTGCGCCAGTCAACTCCAGCCTGGGAGACAGAGTGAGACCCTCACTCAACAAAAACAAACAAACAAAAAAATAGCATGGTTGTCCAAGAGAGAATGTTTCAAAGTGCCTCTCCATTTCCCCTCTGAATTCATAAACTGAAACTGGGAGCCTAACACAGTCCCTGCAGCCTCCATCCCTGCTCCAGGATCCACAGCTGCTTCTGATCCACCCTTTGAGCTTCTGCCCTTTCTTGCACCATCCGAAGACCACCTCATGCAGGGAGCCAATCCCACTGCAAGGCTGGGGTCTCCCCATTCCACAGTAACCTCTAGCTAGAGGACTTCAGAGAAGGGCCTTATTCTTTAGGCCTCTTACTATCATCTCTGGACCTTTCTCAAGCTCCTTGACTTGACAGGGCTGAGCTGACCCCATGGGGAACAATGAATCATGGGGTCAGCTCATTGGAACCTGAAAGGGTGGTGAGGAAACCTGGGTCAGTGACCACTCAGGAACCTGAAATATCCACATGCAAGGGATCAAGGCAAGACATTGCATCAGAAATCTGAAAAGTCATGAAAACCACACTGTGTGGTACTTGGAGAGAGCTTTCTTTTTCTTCCAGATGCTCTCTGAGAGAAACTCTGCACAACACTGGCATTATGTTAAAAGTCTGTCACAGGCTCTACCACTCTTCCAATTACTATGCCTTCTCTTTTATCATTCATGGCAAATGACTGCAGCTCCCCACATTCTGACATCACAACCCAGTGGCATCTGTCCCCTCTCCATTCCACAGCCTTATTCCTGAGTTAGGTTGTTTTTCTAAATCCCTTCACCTCTCTGTCTGATATTTATCAGGTCAGCGTCTTTATTTATCTTCCTTGTCCCAGGCCAGCCATCAGGATTAACTACATTGCAGGTCCTTGGCCAGTTTCTCCATCGCTTAACCTCTTCTGTACTCTCATTCATCTAATTTGACACTGAGAATCTTCCTTGAATGTCATTTAAATCATATTACTAAGCCTTCAAAGCTACACCTGTTCCTTCCTAATTGCCTCGTTTCAAACTAAAGCTCTTGCTAATAGGATGGGAGAGTTGGAAGGAACGTCAGAGATTATTTTACAGATAACAAAACTAAGACTCAGATTAAGATGCTTCTTCATGGTTGCTGTAGGCTTTTAGGCACCTCACTCTTTCCAAATTGCTCTTTTCTAATTGACAATTCAAACAAAATTCTACCCTCTTTTACCTCATCCATTCATACATCCTTTCTGTCCACAACAGTGTACTTTATATATGTATTTACATATGTGTATATATGTACTTTATGTATGTATCCACCTACATACATCTAGAGAAGCATATATAATGAATATGTATGTATTCCATTTTAACACAGAAAAGTCATAAAACTTTTCTTTTTCCTTAGAGACAGGGTCTTGCTATGTAGCTCAGGCTGAACTGAAACTCCTGGGCTCAAGTGATGCTCCCACCTCAGCCTCCCCAAGTAACAGGGACTACAGGCACGTGCTACCATGCCTGTCTCTGAGAAAAGTTGTAACTTCTTATACTCTTGATACCATGTATAGGAATTTTACTATATTCATTTTTTTCCCTGATAAGTTCCTGTCACCCAAAATGCAATGTATATAAACATAACATTTTCTTATTTTTTTCTGTTCTCTGAAGTCCCTTCCTCTTTCCTTGGTGTCATTCTTTCCAAATTTCCATCTTTCCATCTTTTATCCTCAACAGAAATACAGCCCATCATCCAGCCTATCATCCCTATTGCCTTTCCTTTTCTGTACAAGTCCCTTTCGGAAGTTCTCCACAGGTAATTTCTGCTGAAATAATCCATGATCTGGTAAGATGACAAGACTAGATATGGTGATTGAATTTAGTTGGAGGTAGGTGAAAAGAGAAAGGGACTACGTAGCAATGGCAGGGCGGATCTAGGAGCACTGTGCCAAAAATGACAATGGGCACAGCTACTCAAGCAGAGGGTGGTGTGTACCACCCTTAGAGGAAGAGTCCAATTTGGGGGAAGCATCTAGGAACATGTCAGAAGACCAGTTACTAGCATAGGGAACAGTTACAAATTTGTCAAATCACTTGTTTTGTGCAGGCTGAAGGACCATCAAAAAGGAGGGAAAGCAGTAAGTAGACTTTTAGAAAAAGACCAGAGGATAGAAGAACAAAACATGGATCATGTTTGAAACGGCCTGAGGTGTGACAGAGACCCCATTTACACTTGCTTCTAGTAGCTCTGAATACTTGTAATATCACCTGTGGCCTATCTCCACTGACAGCTGTGACTGCTATTTTCATTCTGAAATTCAGCTGTTCCTTTGCCAGTCTGGACACAACATTTTAGGCATGTTCTGAAGCATGATTCATGGTACTCTCCATAGGCCAAACCTCTTCAGTATTCTATTTAATTAGTGCTCTGCTTCCTGACCTGCTGGATATTCTCAAACCAAGATGCAGGATTAAGACCACAGGCAATTTGAGAAGGTAGGAATTCCAGCCAAGACATTTGGCAAAAAGCACTAGAGACCACATGAGAGGCCCTAGGGACAAAGGTAAGGAGATTAAAAACACAACTGCCAAAGTTTTACTTAATCTAAAAGAACGTATCGATTAGACAGCACCATTCCTTTCATTAACAAGCGTGACTAAAATGTTTGCAACTCCTGCTGGTCTGCTACCAAGCTGGGACCTCAGTGGGGAGAAAGGGAGGGAAGGAAATAAGCAAGCTCCACCAGGATCCTGAGGAATAAAAATTTACCTTTAGGATTAAGGTGCTAGAAGAGATTATTTGATTTGCAGAATATAATTTTATCATTAATCTATTCATTAATTACTATTAAAGTATACACCTTGCAGACAAACTTTTGCACTAAATAATTGTGATTTTATTTTATTTTTTTCCACAAAATACAAAGCTTTGCACCACATTGTGGTAGTGTTCTAGCACAAGAAAATCCCAAGGTTTTCATGGAGGGGAAGGGGAGAGGGGGGTGATTTACAGGGTGTTCATTTTATCATTCTTAAAATGTTAACTAAAAATTTCATGACAAAGTATGTCAACCTTGTATAACATGCAGATTATTGCTTAGAACTTGCATATACTTTAAAATGGCACACATAAAGTACACAAACATTTCAAAATTTTAATGGAAATAATAACTTAGACATTTATTATCCCTCCAAATAAAACAACCAGGAAACAAAATAAAGAATGCTAAGTTGCTATTTTAAGTACTGATAAGTCCTAGTAACACTGATTCATAAATTATCTAGTCTTACATTTTGTAAATAAAAGTTCTTCAGCCTTATGGAAATAAATTAGAAGGTATGTTCTCAAAATAATATTAAGTATATTTTGACAGACTTCTAAAAATCTTTGACAATTATATATTATATATTCTCAGAAAAAAAGTATATATCTATGTATCTATATATATCACTATAGCTCTATTTACTGCTTTCCAAGTAGCTTTTTCAAATAAAATCTAAAAGTCATTATTATTACAAATTCTAATACCAAAAAATCTCATAACTTATCCTATTTACAAGTTAGTGAGAGTATTATCTACACAAAGTTCATTAAGTAAAAAGTAGACACAGTCATACCAGAAACAAACCAAACAGGAAACAGAAAAACATAGAGCACATTCTATATACAGCTATACCTTTAGGCTTGTAAAGTAGCAAATAACCCTAATGTACACTTAATTACAGAAAGAATTACATAAAGATATAAAGAAAAAATATACAGAGGATGTTTAACGAGTTTTCAGCCAGAGGTACTGTACTTATAAATCTTTGAGATTTAGAAATATTTCTGGTTTTGGTCTTATGTATAGGGCCTGATGTGTCCACTGCTTAGAGTGAATAAGTGTAAACATTTTCAATGCAAACAAACCAATCTTTAGGAGCTGCTTTCAATTCTTCACTGCTATCCAAAATATATTCCAATAAAGGTATGAATTATTATCAAAACTAGAAGCTGGCCTAGTGTGGCCTAGAAAGGGGTAGGGTTCAAGTCCTTGGATGTTGTACTTTGGAAAACACCAAGTAATGCAGTTGCTGGTAAATTTCAAAGAAACTTTACCCTAATAGCAAAGTTTTCCCTAACGAGCAGGACTCTAAAATAATTTTGCCACAAGCCAGCACCTACCCTCTCATAACAATTCCTCTGTGCTCCTGTCATGGGGTCTAAAAAGAACATTTAGATAATTTACAAGCCTATAATAAATCTTCAGCTGAAACACATTACAAAGCTCTGATTGTTAAACCAGTTTAAGAAAGAGAGAGATGACAGATGTCTCTTAATAAAACCATAACATTATTAGCTTTGCCTCATGTTTTAAACAGGTATTAAATGCTGAATGGCTTCCTATAGTCTCTTAGTAAGTCATGATTTGTCTGAGCTCCACTTTAAACTTGACTACGATGCTTTTTTTCAATGAGAGAACCTATTTGTAAACTTTTAAATTTGCCATAAGAGACTGGGAAGCTTACAGATACCTGAGGAGGTCTCAAAAGTTGACAGTGAAAGGTGTTAGCATAAAAGAGGGAGATGCTGATGAAGTCATCTGGGGTATCAGGAGAAAGAGATGGAAGGATTCAAAGAGAAAACTTCTAGATCGAGGGAGGACTATCACGGCATTTAAGGGAAAAGCATTCTCAATGCCTCCTCTAACTCCAGATCCTCTAGCTTTTCATTTTCCTATACACCTCACATGTGTTTTGCATCAGAGTTCACTTTCAGTAGCTTTAATGTATTTCAAGGAGCTATGTTTAAGGTTGGGAAGGTCTATGTGCATCCAGAGACACAAGAAGGGTCTCACTGTATGCCGGCTTGCACCTGAGAAACACTGTGCTACTCTTGATAAAATTATCTAAGTTCAACTTCTTATGGAATCCAAACACATAAAAATACACAAACTTTTATGAAGTATTATTGATGATGTCAATACATGAACTATTCCATTTCAGCTAATAGACTAAACCACTTAAAGCCATTCAAATGCACATTTATTTAAATGTTTGGAATTAAGAGCAGCCTAGAAACAGAAAACGTGTTCGAATATTTATTTTAACAGCATCTTTTGGAACATGTTTATTTCCCTTAAAAAATGACACAGACAAAACATGTACACTGTAACAACACTTTCCCCTCTGTTTCTCCAGAAGAAAAATGTTTCTGCATGCCTGATAACAGATGGTGCAACCAATAGTAAACCTGGCTCTCAACACCAGTGAAGAACCATTCTCCAAATGCCCAGTGTGCCTCAGAGGAAGTATACAATTTAAAAGTTGACCCTGTAGCAAAAATTTTGAGTCAAATTATTAAAATTTAGAAAAGAAACTGGATTCAAATACTTACAAACTAGGCAGTTTTTAAAACTAGACCTTTAAGACAGTCCTGGGTCATCCATAATATATGAGAGTCACTCTTAGGGGTGGTAACAACATAACTATTATTTCACTTAACATAAGGCTAATCCATGAAATAACAAAATCAAACAGTTGGGATAAAAATTTAATTCAACTTACTGTAGGGTATCAACACATATTTGAGCAGAAGTTAATTTCTTTGCACTCATATATAACTTCATTTTGAGTTTTACATAAATGCAAATAATCCTTTAAAAGACTTTAGACCTAAGAAGGCAAACTTTGTAAGTTAAAGCTCATAATTTTCAAATTTTCACAAATAAAAATTTAATGCAGGATCTATGATCTTGCATGCTAGTAGTTGGTTTTCATTCATTGTTAAGTTTCACAAGAACTTTTATTGTCTAGGATACTACACATTCAAAAAACATCTTTATAATTACAGGTTGTCATTTGTTTCTACAAAAATAGAATTGCTCAAAAATTTTTATCAATTTGCTTTTATTTTTCTATAAATATTTTAATAGAGTTGTTAAATATCAGAATGCCTGATAGAATCATTTAATCTGTGTAGTCAAAATACTGAATATTTAAAATGTCTAGCAAACGTTTTTCATTTAATAAATGAAAAATTCATCGTGTAGTAAATGATATGTTCCATCTTCATTTGTATTTTAGGTAGGTGAATACAATCATAGAACAGCAAAGTGTACCTCCTGCAAAGGTCAGACTTAAAGTAGCAGGGCAGTTTCTAGTGGCACTTCCATTCCATGTCTGTTGTATGAGGAAATATGTAGAAGCTACTTTAGGGTATTTAATCTGGATGTTGAATTAACTGTCATGCAGCCAGCATAAGATAAGGATTGCTGAATAAGGGAATCACAAACTTTAGTTCAAAATTTTGATATTTTAAATATACTTATTTAGTGAGTGGCTATACCAGTGAAGGGTAACATTAATGAAAGTAAGAATGAAGTTTTAAGCATGGAATAGTAACTATAAAAACAAACTGCTACACAGAGACTCACTAATATTATAGCTTTATACTGTCTTCATTTTGATAGTGGGTTTAAAATCTGCGTTCAGAACTAGAGAAATATCCAGAGTCAAAAAATATTTATCTCAAGGTATCTTTCTAAAAGAAATAATTTCCAAAATATTTTTATTATGTAAATTTTTTAAAGCCACTTTTCCTGCAAAAAGGTAAGAACAAGATAAAATCACTTGCTTTCCTACCCGCCCCTAGTTAACCAGTACATATTTAAGCACCTATGGTGTTGACAGCATTAAATTTAGCAACAAATTATCAGTGTAATATTAGCTGCTTTAAAAATAACTTTTTACATTAATTCTTTCAAAAATAAATGTACCTAGTATAAGTCAATCAATTTCATTTTATCACTTAGTTATTGACTGAGATTTCAATCTTCTTTAAATGTTCTAAAACTTATCAGGCTCTATCTGCATTGAATAATCAAATCAAATCAAAAGTCTTGATTATATTCAGCTAGCATGAACAATGAAAGTGAGTCAAACATTCTCCTTCAAACCACGAAACTGAATGGATTACATCTTTTGGCATGAGTTCAATTAATTTCAAGTATTCATCACTGGTAGAATTAAATTTCTTCCTTTCTCAGGTAAGAATAATCATTAAGCTCAAGTGCTTAAAAAATAAATAAAGGCAATAATAGATAAATATATAATTATATATTTGGATTGCAAGAATCAAAGTAAAAGCAAAACACATACACACACAACCAGAGTCACCAGTCATCTATCTTCATATAATCAGACAATAATTTTGATGATAGAATACTTGGATTAAATTACCTTCTTTTTTTTCTGTGCTTTAAGATAGAAATTCAAAGCATTAAAATGCTGACTAAGTAAGCACGGGTATGAATTGTGAGTAAAATATGAACACTGATTTTTTGTAATAGTTTGGGTCTCATCAAGAAGAGGCCTATTTCAGGAGCATAATAAATACATATTGCATAAGACTTTGGTACTGATGGTGCTGGGTTCAGAACTCAGGGAAGATTTTGCAAACAGAAAATATTTTTCACAGAAAAAATGCAAGGAAAGCAGATAGGGATAATAAAGCTTTTTTTCTTAATGATTCCTCCTATTAGTCTAAATAGTCCTCTATCGACATGTATTTTTAGAAGAAGAAATTCATCTCTTAAGGAGGTCTATAATCTGTCTTAAGCCTTACTATAAAATAAAAAAGCAATAATTTGATAAATGCTAAAATAGAAATAAGACAGTGATATTTGAGAAATCTTAAAATGTGGGGCATATTCTCCATGACTAAACTAATTAAATATTCCCAAAGTGGTAAAATATTTCATCATTAATAGGTGATTGCATGTCTGAAATTAAAAATGTTACTTCTGAATAGCCTGAGAAAGAGAACATGCCAACAATTTAGAAATTAAACCCTACACAAGTGTTGACAGCCATAGTAAGAAAAGAGTGCATACAACAAATGTTAAGAGCTATTTACAGATTTAAAAGCAGTTCCCATTCTTTCAGCAAAATTGGTGACATAAAACCATTTGTACCAGATTATCATAGTCATCTTTCACAGAGAAAAATACTAATGCAGTTAAGAGATTTCTCAAAAGATTCACCATTATATTGATCATTTTTATTTAAACCTTTAAGATTTTTATCCATGCTTATAAATAAGGCAAAAGAAAGGCAGAAAAGACATCTTGGGATGAAAACTTAATTTTAATTTTACTTTCTTTTTTTTTTTTTTTTTTTTTGAGACGGAGTCTTGCTGTGTCACTCAGGCTGGAGTGCAGTGGCACAATCTCGGCTCACTGCAACCTCCATCTCCCAGGTTCAAGCGATTCTCCTGCCTCAGCCTCCCAAGTAGCTAGGATTACAGGCGCCAACCACCACGCCCAGCTAATTTTTTTGTGTTTTTAGTAAAGATGGGGTTTCACCATGTTGGCCAAGCTAGTCTCGAACTCCTGACCTCAGTGATCCACCCACCTTGGCCTCCCAAAGTGCTGGGATTACAGGCATGAGCCACCATGCCCGGCCTTCTCTTTTCTAAAGGTTAAAAAAAAATGACACTGAAATCCTGAATAACAATTATAATTAATAAAGATACACAAGAACATGCCAAGAATTCACCCTATCAGCAGATATAATACTGGGTAGTAATGAAGTTTGCTTATTGGTAGCACTCCTTTAATCAAGTTTTCCATTCTGAAGACTATTTTTGGCTTTCTCTTGTTTGATGTGAGAGATGACTTTGATGCAACCTTTTGAAATTTTGATCATCCACATGACATTCATCACATCCAAAACAACACAACTAATGACCCAGGATAACTGGATTAAAACTCCAAGCCTTTTGTAGGGTTCTGTTCCATACACGGAATACATGAAGCCATAATGAGGAAGCATTGAGGCAATTCGCACGATGAAGAATACTACTGTCATGAGTATTCCATTGATAACGATAGCTTTAGAAAACTTGGGATACTTCAGAGCTTCAAAGAACCACCTGAAAAATGAATTAAAGAAACATCACATTTACACTGCCTCTCTGAGGATTTAACCATTTTTATTTTAGTTTTTAAATTTTAAAATTCAGTGAAGGAGGAGCAAAGGGCCTAGAATAGCATACACAATGCTGAAAAAGAAAAAAGTTGGAGGACTCACACTACCCATTTCCAAGACTTACTATAAAGCGACAGTAATCAAGTCAGCATGGTGTTGGTGAAAGAATCAATAAACCAATGGAAGAGAAAAGAGAGCTCAGAAATAGACCCACACAAATATACTCAACTGATTTTTGACAAAAGCATAAAGGTAATTCAGGGAGGAAGAAAGTCTTTTCAACAAGCTGTGCAAAATTGTATATCCACATGGAGAAAATGAAGTTAAACAGAGATCTCACACCTTACACAAAAATTAACTCAAAATGGATCAAAGACCTAAATGTAAAATGCAAAACTGTAAAACTTCCGTAAGAAAACGGGAAAAACCTGCATGATCTTGCATTTGGTGGTGATATTTTAGATACAACACCAAAAGCATCATCCATGGAAGAAAAAGTTGGTAAGTTGGACTTCATTAAAATTAAAACTTGCTCTGTGAAAGACACTGTTAAAGAAAAGACAACCACACACTAGGAAAACATATTTAAAATATACATGTATGATAAAGTACATGTATACAAAGTACACAAAGAATTCTTAAAAGTCAACGATAAGAAACAACCCAATTAAAACACTGGTAAAAGAGCATAACAAACATCTCATCAGAAAATATATACAGATGAAAAATAAGCGTATAAAAAGATGTTCACTATTGTCATTAGAAAGTGCAAATTTCAGTGGCTCACACCTGTAATCCCAGCACTTTGGGAGGCCGAGGCGGGTGGATCACCTGAGGTCAGGGGTTTGAAACCATCATGGTCAGTTGGGTGCAGTGGCTCATGCCTGTAATCCCAGCACTTTGGGAGGCTGAAGCAGGTGGATCATCAGGTCAGGAGTTCAAGACCAGCCTGGCCAAGATGGTGAAACCCCATCTCTACTAAAAATACAAAAATTAGCCAGGCGTGGTGGCAGGCACCTGTAATCCCAGCTACTCAGAGGCTGAGGCAGAGAACTGCTTGAACCCAGGAGGCAGAGGTTGCAATGAGCCAAGATCACACCACTGCACTCCAGCCTGGGCGACAGAGCGAGACTCCATCTCAAAAAAAAAAAAAAAAGAAAAGAAAGAAAAGAAAAGAAAAGAAACCAGTGTGGCCAAAATGGCGAAACCCCATCTCTACTAAAAATACAAAATTAGCTGGGTGTGGTGGCGCATGTCTGTAATTCCAGATACTTGAGAGGCTGAGGCAGGAGAATCTCTTGAACCTGGGAGGCAGAGGTTGCAGTGAGCTGAAATCGTGCCATTGCACTCCAGCCTGGGCAACAAGAGTGAGACTCCATCTCAAGATGAGAAGGAGAAAGAAAGAAAGGAAAGAAAGGAAAGAAAGAAAGGAGTGGAGTGGAGGGGAGTGGAGGGGAGGGGAGGGAAGGGAAGGGAAGGAAGAAAGGAAAGAAAGAAAGAAAGAGAGAGAGCAAATTTTAGCAACAAGATACTATACTCTACACCTATTAAAATAGCTAAAATCCCAAAAAATGGACAATAACAATTGCTGGCAAGGGTGTGGAACAAGAACACTACTCACTCATTGCTGCTAGGAATGCAAAATGGTACAACCACTTTAGAAGACAGTTTAGCAGGCATAAAACTAAACATATTCATAGTACACAAACCAGCAATCACATTCCTAGGTATTTTTCCACTGATTAAAAGATGTATGTCCACACAAAAGCTGCATACATGTTTACACCAGCTTTATTCATAACTGCCAACAACTACAAGCCATCAAGATGGACAAACATTGTAGTATATCCATACAGTGGAATACTACTTAGCAATACAAATAAACTATCAATTCATATAACAGCAAGAATGAATCTAAAGTGCTAAGTAAATGAAACCATTCTGAAAATCCTGTATACTGTATAATTCCATTTGTAGACATTCTAGAAAAAGCAAAAGTATCAAGACAGAAAACAGAGCAGTGGTTTCCAGTGTTTCGGAAAGAGTAGAAGGGGATTGAGTAGGTAAAATAAGGGATATTTTAGGGTGGTGAAACTGTTATGCATAACACTATAGTGTTGGATACATGACATTATGCACTTACCAAAACCCACAGAAGTGCACTAAAAGTGAACTTGATGTATGCAAAATTTTAAACAATCAGGAGGTTGGGGGATGCCAGGATGCAATGCAAACAGTGACAAATGAATCTTAACTGTTACAAATGTATGATATAACATCCCTGAAAGGACTAAGGTAGAAAGAAGTGCTGACCTAAGTGACTTCAAAGATGAATGGAGACAATAAGACAAAGGCAAAAGAAACTGTGTACAGGCAATGTACTCTAGCTCATGGCAAAAATGGCTGACAATTCTGAAACCATTATACATGTATATCAGGACTGAACAAATAAATAGATTTGTTTGATGAAAAATAGTGGGAACCAGGTTTCTCATTGTTGGAGTGAAAAGTTTCAGACGAGCAAGAAGAGGCTAGATTTTTGGCATGAGATACTGGATTAGATTTGGAAACAGTGAGCTATTTTAGCGTGATATAGCTATAAATGCATACATACAGAAATAATTATAGATACACGTATACACACAGGTCAGCATATTTCCAGGTTCTGTCAGCTAGGAGCCCATAGAAACCATGATGCCTCAGTAACAGTAAGCACACATGGCATCCACATGTTGGCTTCTAATACCACTCTCCATGAGAGAAACTAGGGCTCCTTGAGAAATACCTGATTTGAGGGCTGGGAACACAGAATACACAATATACAATATGAACCTGTTAGAGTATCATTTAGGGCCAGAGAGCAAGAAAGTGCTCAAAAAACAAAATGATGTATCTTTATGTCAAAGGAACACAGAAACCAACCAAATGAGCTCTCCAAGTCCAAAACTCACAATATGAGCAACAAAATAAATAATGTTGTACTGGATTATAACCTAAAGTATAAATATCCAGAAATCAATATTGATATAAATGAATAGGGGAGAAGAAACAAATCTGTTCTGAATAACTGCAAATAATTTATGTAGAAAACACACCTTCAATGAGGTAAAGCATAAACCCCTACTCTTCAAGTGTGGGCTGTGTATAGTGTAATGTATTGAACTGTTTCCCACTAAATTCTTATGTTGAAGCCCTAAAGCCCCAAAGTGACTGTATTTTGAGATAGGTCCTTTAAGAAGGCAATTAAGGTTAAATAAAGTCACAAGGGTCAAGCCCCAATCCAATAGGACCAGTGCCCTTAAAAGAAGAGAGAGACCAAAGTTCTCCCTCTCTCCCTCCATGCACACACAGTGAAGAGGCCATGTGAGGACACAGAGAGAAGTTGCCTTCTGCAAGAAAAGGAGAGGCGCCTCACCAGGAACCAACCCTGCAGGCACCTTGATCCTGGACTTCCAGCTTCCAACACTGTGCAAAAACACATTTCTGTTAAGTCACCCAGACTGTGGCATTTTTTATGGCAGCCCCAGCAAAGTAATACACAGAGTGACTTCCTTCCAAAGTGTACAGTATAGAAGGGGTAGGGGAAGGGCAGGTGTAAGGAATAACTTTAAAATGGAGAAACCGGACAAACACTACCTCAGGTGAACAAGCTTGACATCAACAATGATTAAATCATGTTCACAGCATGCAGTCCTAATATATGTGATGAGAATGGCACTGTCCCTCGGTGGTCTTCCTCCCCAAACCCCACAGCCCCAGTGTAATCACGAGAAAAACATCAGACAAACCCAAATTGAGGGACAGTCTCCATGCTTTCACTTCCTTTCCTACCTAATCCAAACTCCAAGTTAACTTCAGAACACACATCAGCACACCTGATCAGTACTCCTCAAAACCATCAAGGTCACCAAAGACAGGGGACATCTGAGAAATGATCACAGTCAACAGTAGCCTAAGCAGACATGAAACTAAATGTAGTGTGGCATTCTGGAAGGGATCCTGGGACAAAAAGGGGCACTGGGCAAAAACGAAAGAAATCCACACAAAGTATGGACTTCAGTTAACAATAAGATATTCACGTTGGTTCGCTAACTGTAACAACTGCACCCTACTGATCTATGATGCTAACAATAGGGAAAGTGGGGTGTGGGGTACATGGGGACCCTCTGTATCAGCCTTCTGATTTTTCTGTAAATATAAAACTATTCTAAAGATAAAAAGTTTTTTAAAAAGTTCAGCAAACGTTCGCTCTATTCCACTTTTGCTTTCTTAAAAAAACTGCCTTGCCTAATTTTACATCATTTTAGAAATCAAATTGCAAAAGCAGTAAAACATCCATGTATCTTAATATTCAATTTAACTGAATTAGTCATGATTAAGCTAAAATTGTTCAACATAAGAAACTAAAAATTGATAGTTAAAAAGCCTGAAAATATTTTGAGTGATTAAAATATCAAATAATTTATATAGGATAAGAGATGTATTATGTTTTATAAGTTTATGTAGGATAAAAGAGCTAAATTATCCAAGACAATTAAGAGGGACTATTTAGATAGCAATGGCTAAATTAATGAAATAATATTGCAAACAGGAAAACCACCACTAAAGCAATGACATCCACATTATAATCCAGGTCTCTGATCCTCCAGCCTTCTCTTCTCTAAAGACCTCCCTTCTCCTTCAGCCATTCATTTCTTTGACTACATGGCAGCCTTGGAATTACTCAAGAAATATTATACCTCAACGAACCCATTCCTCTCTAATCATAAGCCTTCCATATGTCTCTTTACCCAATCTCACCTAAACTACTTCTTTGACCTTCAAATCCTCAAATCCCTCTCTATCAGCCTCCATACTTTCACTTCCTTTCCTACCTAATCCAAACTCCAAGTTAACTTCAGAACACACATCAGCACCCTCCGTTCTCTTGCCACTTAATCTATCTCACCCACTCTGCTGATCTCCAGTGTTTCATCAAGCCAGCTTTCCTTAGGCAATACAGAATGATGTGAAGAGTACGTAGGGTGCTCTGCAGTCAGGCTGCCTGGGTTGAAAGCCTGGTTCTGCCATGGAGTAACTGTGTGGTCTTAGCTCTCTCTGCTATTGACCTCTATGTTTGTTTTCTCTCTATAAATGAAGATAAATGATAGTACCTCCTTTGTACTATGAAGCTGCCATGACACAGAGTAAGAACTCCTCCATACTGTAAATTCAATAAATATAATTACCCACCAATCTTGACATATTAAGATAAATGGCACAAATATAATTTTAAAAGATTTGAACTTCAGCAGAATTCTCAAATTGGCTTGACAATCCTTTCATTTAACTCCATAGTTCCCATAGAGTTGCTTCCAAACATGTCCTGCCATTCAAGTCAATTCCCTTCCTCATTCACTTTTGTCTCTCAATCCCATCAGAGTATCTGGTTCCTTCTATTACTGAGATATAGTTAATTATTGAGCAATGCCAGGGTTAGGGGTGCTGACTTCCCACGCAGTTGAAAATTCCTTGACTTTTGACTTGCTCACATTTATCTACTAGTAGCTGATTGTTGACCAGAAGCCTTACCAATAACATAAAAGTCAATTAACATTATTTTATGTTATTTGCATCATATACTATATTCTTACAATACAGTAAGCTAGAGAAAAACATTATTTTCTATAGAAAAGAAAATCATAAAGAAAAGAAAATATATGTACTATTAAGTGAAAGTGGATCTTTGTAAAGGTCTTCACTCTTGTCTTCACGTTAACTAGCCTTGAGTAAGAGGAGGAGTTGGTCCTGCTGTCACAGGGGTGGCAGGGTGGAAGAGGTGAAGAAGTTGGAGGAAAGGCAGGCACACTTAGTGCAAATTTTATTGAAAAAACTCCATGTGTCAGTGGACTCATACAGTTCAAACCCATGTTGTTCGGGAGTCAACTGCATTAGAGTCCATCAACCATGAATTCCTTCCACTCTGACCCCAAGATCTCAAAAATTCTTCTCAGGCCCCTTTACCTTTCAACTCACAGAAGAGTCCTCACCTTCTAGGATTTACTCAATGAACTACCCTGCTTTCCCTTGCTCTATCAAGTTCCCCTTCTATAAATTGATACTTTCTTCTTTTACCAACATGCTCAATTCCTCCTAATCCAAAAACCTCCCCTCCACCGCTTCTCTTCTCTGCCAATTTTTTGAAAGGGAAGTCAGACATATTCACAGGCATTCTTACTCCACTCCCAAACCCAATATGATATGACTGCAACTCTACAAAAGAAAGTGGTCACCCATAGCTTCCCCATAACCATAGTGTTAGCTTCTGCCAGTTTTTCCATCTAACCAGTGCCTGGTCTTTAAACCAGTTTCTTTCAAAGGAAAGACCCTAAATATCAATTCAAGGTGAAATAATATTTACATAACTGTCCTCCTTACCTTCCTCTTCCATGGCAGAAAGATCACTTATTTTGTTGGAATCCACCTCTTCTTACCTAATTAGAACATTCTTTCATTCTAGCAAATAAAGACTAACAGTTTGTGAAAGTCAGTACTGAATCTGAGAAGAAAAAGGGGAAGGGAGGAAAACACGCATGTGGGAAGGAAGGAAAGAAGGAGAACAACACTTTCTTTTACCCACCATTTACTGTTATTACTAAAACAGGCATAAAAGACAGCAAAATGTATGTATTTATTAATACAATCCTCCCTTGACTCCAGAGAGGAAATCCTAACTTTGGTCATTTAGCAATTATTCCTCCTCCTACCCTTCTAAAGGAACTTGAACCTTCCCATTAAGTTTACTGGAAGTTAACTGTGTGGAGGTATTGCACTCCCTAAAAATTGTGTAAAAACTAGAAAAAGTGTAAAAACTAGGAATTATTTGCTCTAATTCACATTTGGAAAGAGGATGGAGGGCTATCTGCAGGTACAGAAAAAAAAGTGAGGAAAGAGGACAGGGACAAATAATTGATCCTTGATGGCACTGGTTTGTTGAGTTTTAAAGGACTTGAGAGTCAGAAGTTTGAGAGAGCCTTGGGAAAGCTGTGGGGTCGAGATATTGTGAGTCCAAGAGGAATGAAGAGAATTTTAAGAAGTGCTGTTGTGAGTAACAAACTGGATCTTTGTTGACATCCTTGGAAAAACTCCAATAAGGATTTGGATGCTGTACTGTTTCCGGAACTCTGCGAAGGGACTGGGCTGTGAGCTGACTCTACTTACATCTTAGTTGCAAATGTAATTTCTTCAGGCATGTAAACATTTGTATTTAATATTTAATAAATATTAACCCTGGAAGGTTAGGAATTTAAGAACTGAATTTTAGACAAGTTTCCCTCCAGCTCCATATTATGTTGGTTCCCCTACTACTCCTAAATTATTCCTTCATTATGTCTACTCTTCTTTCTCTGATTTTCCAATCTTGTTTTTTTGTTTTGTTTTTGTTTTCTGTTATTGTTTTTTGGTCGATTTTTGAAACGGAGTCTCGCTCTGTCACCAGCTGGAGTGCAGTGGTGCGATCTTGGCTCACTGCAACCTCCGCCTCCCAGGTTCAAGCAATTCTCCTGTCTCAGTCTCCTGAGTAGCTGGGACTACAGGTGCCCGCCACCACACCCAGCTAATTTTTTTTTTTTTTTTTTTGTACTTTTAGTAGAGACGGGGTTTCACCATGTTGGCCAGGATGGTCTCGATCTCCTCATCTCATGATCCACTTGCCTCGGCCTCCCAAAGTGCTGGGATTACAGGCGTGAGCCACCATGCCTGGCAATCTTAAACATTTAACGCTAATCTTCTAAATACCATCTTTTCTCACAGGTTAAAATATCACCTTATTCTGATCATCCCAACGTTCCTCTCTCGAGCTCTCACTAAATTTCCACTCAGAGACTGTGTTTGTCCTCTTATCCAATATCTTCGAACTAAATTCGTCACCTTCCCTCCAAGTCTTCCTAATTCTCTATCACTTTTGATGGGCACATTTCTCTGCGTCCAATATAGGATTTGTCTTAAGCTTGTCTGTATTCTCTAATTTATCCATTCATTGCCAATTTCATTTTATTTCTTCAAAATCTCTATTTTGTCATCTCTCTAGTCCCACAGCTTAATATGGACTCTTATTTACTTTCTGAACTAATGAAATTATACTGTTCATTCACACAACTAAGAACTGGATAACCTAACCCAAACTTTTGTCTCCAGTGTTACAATCTATCCTACAAATATCAAAAGTTATAACCACTCAGTGCTCTTTCCAGAATGTCTTTCTCCACTATGATCTCACTGTCCACTGGGTCAAGTTCAATCAGCTCTCCCAGATACTCAATATCCTCTACGTCTATCCACCCTCCTCCTAACACATACTCTTTGATCCTACCACTTTCTCTTTCCCATAGCATGTTTATTTCACTTTTCAAAATCCTATGTTCATTCTTTCCTTCTTGAATGAAGGCCCTTCCCTCTCTATCCACTTCTTTTTAAAAAAAAGTCCTAAAACATTTAAGCGTGTATGCCACGTTCTCTGTGAAGCCTTACATGACAAATATCAATCAATGATAGGTCCTCTAATGTGGTTTATGTACCCCTGAGTCCTTTTTGGGAGGTCTTCTGGATAAAATTATTTTAATAATAGTATTAAAACATTATTTGCCTTTTTCATTGTGTTGACTTCTATACTGATAGTACAAAGTGCTAGTAAATAAAATTGCTGGCATCTTAGCACAAATAAAGAAACGGTATTAATGGCCACTGTATCCTTTCCCACCACACGCTTGCTTGCAGTTAAAAACAAAACCAGAGGCCAGGCGCGGTGGTTCAAGCCTGTAATTCTAGCACTTTGGGAGGCCAAGACGGGCAGATCATGAGGTCAGGAGATCGAGACCATCCTGGCTAACCCGGTGAAACCCCATCTCTACTAAAAAATACAAAAAACTAGCCGGGCGAGGTGGCAGGCATCTGTAGTCCCAGCTACTCGGGAGGCTGAGGCAGGAGAATGGCGTGAACCTGGGAGGCGGAGCTTGCAGTGAGCTGAGACCCGGCCACTGCACTCCAGCCTGGGCAACAGAGCGAGACTCCATCTCAAAAAAAAACAACAACAACAACAAAAAAAAACACCAGAAAAAAGAAAAGTTTCAGTTAGAAATGCCCTTAATGAAGCAGTAAGAATTATTTATTATTTTTATTAAATGACCTCTGAGTATGTGTCTTTTTAATATTCCATATAATAAAATGGGAAGTACACATAAGGCATTTCCGCTGCAAAGTAAAATGGTTGTCTTGAGGAAAAACCCTCGAGGGCGGAGCAAGATGGCCGAATAGGAACAGCTCCAGTCTCCAACTCCCAGCGCCAGCGACACAGAAGACCGGTGATTTCTGCATTTTCAACTGAGGTACTGGGTTCATCTCACTGGGGAGTGCCGGACGATCAGTGCTGGTCAGCTGCTGCAGCCCCACCAGCGAGAGCTGAAGCAGGGCGAGGCATTGCCTCACCTGGGAAGCGCAAGGGGGAAGGGAATCCCTTTTCCTAGCCAGGGGAACTGAGACACACAACACCTGGAAAATCGGGTAACTCCCACCCCAATATTGCGCTTTAAGCAAACAGGCACACCAGGAGATCATATCCCACACCTGGCCGGGAGGGTCCCACGCCCACGGAGCCTCCCTCATTGCTAGCACAGCAGTCTGTGATCTACCGGCAAGGCAGCAGCGAGGCTGGGGGAGGGGCGCCCGCCATTGCTGAGGCTTAAGTAGGTAAACAAAGCTGCTGGGAAGCTCCAACTGGGTGGAGCTCACAGCAGCTCAAGGAAACCTGCCTGTCTCTGTAGACTCCACCTCTGGGGACAGGGCACAGCTACACAACAACAACAACAACAACAACAAAGCAGCAGAAAACTCTGCAGACGCAAACGACTCTGTCTGACAGCTTTGAAGAGAGCAGTGGATCTCCCAACACGGAGGCTGAGATCTGAGAACGGACAGACTGCCTGCTCAAGTGGGTCCCTGACCCCTGAGTAGCCTAACTGGGAGACATCCCCCACTAGGGGCAGTCTGACACCCCACACCTCACAGGGTGGAGTATACCCCTGAGAGGAAGCTTCCAAGGCAAGAATCAGACAGGTACACTCGCTGTTCAGAAATATTCTATCTTCTGCAGCCTCTGCTGCTGATACCCAGGCAAACAGGGTCTGGAGTGGACCTCAAGCAATCTCCAACAGACCTACAGCTGAGGGTCCTGACTGTTAGAAGGAAAACTATCAAACAGGAAGGACGCCTACACCAAAACCCCATCAGTACATCACCATCATCAAAGACCAGAGGCAGATAAAACCACAAAGATGGGGAAAAAGCAGGGCAGAAAAGCTGGAAATTCAAAAAATAAGAGCACATCTCCCCCGGCAAAGGAGCGCAGCTCATCGCCAGCAACGGATCAAAGCTGGACGGAGAATGACTTTGACGAGATGAGAGAAGAAGGCTTCAGTCCATCAAATTTCTCAGAGCTAAAGGAGGAATTACGTACCCAGCGCAAAGAAACTAAAAATCTTGAAAAAAAAGTGGAAGAATTGACAGCTAGACTAATTAATGCAGAGAAGGTCATAAACGAAATGAAAGAGATGAAAACCATGACACGAGAAATACGTGACAAATGCACAAGCTTCAGTAACCGACTCGATCAACTGGAAGAAAGAGTATCAGCGATTGAGGATCAAATGAATGAAATGAAGCGAGAAGAGAAACCAAAAGAAAAAAGAAGAAAAAGAAATGAACAAAGCCTGCAAGAAGTATGGGATTATGTAAAAAGACCAAATCTACGTCTGATTGGGGTGCCTGAAAGTGAGGGGGAAAATGGAACCAAGTTGGAAAACACTCTTCAGGATATCATCCAGGAGAACTTCCCCAACCTAGTAGGGCAGGCCAACATTCAAATCCAGGAAATACAGAGAACGCCACAAAGATACTCCTCGAGAAGAGCAACTCCAAGACACATAATTGCCAGATTCACCAAAGTTGAAATGAAGGAAAAAATCTTAAGGGCAGCCAGAGAGAAAGGTCGGGTTACCCACAAAGGGAAGCCCATCAGACTCACAGCAGATCTCTCAGCAGAAACTCTCCAAGCCAGAAGAGAGTGGGGGCCAATATTCAACATTCTTAAAGAAAAGAATTTTAAACCCAGAATTTCATATCCAGCCAAACTAAGTTTCATAAGTGAAGGAGAAATAAAATCCTTTACAGATAAGCAAATGCTTAGAGATTTTGTCACCACTAGGCCTGCCTTACAAGAGACCCTGAAGGAAGCACTCAACATGGAAAGGAACAACCGGTACCAGCCATTGCAAAAACATGCCAAAATGTAAAGACCATCGAGGCTAGGAAGAAACTGCATCAACTAACGAGCAAAATAACCAGTTAATATCATAATGGCAGGATCAAGTTCACACATAACAATCTTAACCTTAAATGTAAATGGACTAAATGCTCCAATTAAAAGACACAGACTGGCAAACTGGATAAAGAGTCAAGACCCATCAGTCTGCTGTATTCAGGAGACCCATCTCACACGCAGAGACATACGTAGGCTCAAAATAAAGGGATGGAGGAAGATTTACCAAGCAAATGGAGAACAAAAAAAAGCAGGGGTTGCAATCCTAGTCTCTGATAAAACAGACTTTAAACCATCAAAGATCAAAAGAGACAAAGAAGGCCATTACATAATGGTCAAGGGATCAATTCAACAGGAAGAGCTAATTATCCTAAATATATATGCACCCAATACAGGAGCACCCAGATTCATAAAGCAAGTCCTTAGAGACTTACAAAGAGACTTAGACTCCCATACAATAATAATGGGAGACTTCAACACTCCACTGTCAACATTAGACAGATCAACGAGACAGAAAGTTAACAAGGATGTCCAGGAATTGAACTCATCTCTGCAGCAAGCAGACCTAATAGACATCTATAGAACTCTCCACCCCAAATCAACAGAATATACATTCTTCTCAGCACCACATCGTACTTACTCCAAAATTGACCATATAATTGGAAGTAAAGCACTCCTCAGCAAATGTACAAGAACAGAAATTATAACAAACTGTCTCTCAGACCACAGTGCAATCAAACTAGAACTCAGGACTAAGAAACTCAATCAAAACCGCTCAACTACATGGAAACTGAACAACCTGCTCCTGAATGACTACTGGGTACATCACGAAATGAAGGCAGAAATAAAGATGTTCTTTGAAACCAATGAGAACAAAGATACAACATACCAGAATCTCTGGGACACATTTAAAGCAGTGTGCAGAGGGAAATTTATAGCACTAAATGCCCACAAGAGAAAGCAGGAAAGATCAAAAATTGACACTCTAACATCGCAATTAAAAGAACTAGAGAAGCAAGAGCAAACACATTCCAAAGCTAGCAGAAGGCAAGAAATAACTAAGATCAGAGCAGAACTGAAGGAGATAGAGACACAAAAAACCCTCCAAAAAATCAATGAATCCAGGAGTTGGTTTTTTGAAAAGATCAACAAAATTGACAGACCACTAGCAAGACTAATAAAGAAGAAAAGAGAGAAGAATCAAATCGACGCAATTAAAAATGATAAAGGGGATATCACCACCGACCCCACAGAAATACAAACTACCATCAGAGAATACTATAAACACCTCTACGCAAATAAACTGGAAAATCTAGAAGAAATGGATAATTTCCTGGACACTTACACTCTTCCAAGACTAAACCAGGAAGAAGTTGAATCCCTGAATAGACCAATAGTAGGCTCTGAAATTGAGGCAATAATTAATAGCCTACCAACCAAAAAAAGTCCAGGACCAGATGGATTCACAGCTGAATTCTACCAGAGGTATAAGGAGGAGTTGGTACCATTCCTTCTGAAACTATTCCAATCAATAGAAAAAGAGGGAATCCTCCCTAACTCATTTTATGAGGCCAACATCATCCTGATACCAAAGCCTGGCAGAGATACAACAAAAAAAGAGAATTTTAGACCAATATCCCTGATGAACATCGATGCAAAAATCCTCAATAAAATACTGGCAAACCGGATTCAGCAACACATCAAAAAGCTTATCCACCATGATCAAGTGGGCTTCATCCCTGGGATGCAAGGCTGGTTCAACATTCGCAAATCAATAAACATAATCCAGCACATAAACAGAACCAAAGACAAGAACCACATGATTATCTCAATAGATGCAGAAAAGGCTTTTGACAAAATTCAACAGCCCTTCATGCTAAAAACGCTCAATAAATTCGGTATTGATGGAACGTACCTCAAAATCATAAGAGCTATTTATGACAAACCCACAGCCAATATCATACTGAATGGGCAAAAACTGGAAAAATTCCCTTTGAAAACTGGCACAAGACAGGGATGCCCTCTCTCACCACTCCTATTCAACATAGTGTTGGAAGTTCTGGCTAGGGCAATTAGGCAAGAGAAAGAAATCAGGGGTATTCAGTTAGGAAAAGAAGAAGTCAAATTGTCCCTGTTTGCAGATGACATGATTGTATATTTAGAAAACCCCATTGTCTCGGCCCAAAATCTCCTTAAGCTGATAAGCAACTTCAGCAAAGTCTCAGGATACAAAATTAATGTGCAAAAATCACAAGCATTCTTATACACCAATAACAGACAAACACAGAGCCAAATCATGAATGAACTTCCATTCACAATTGCTTCAAAGAGAATCAAATACCTAGGAATCCAACTTACAAGGGATGTAAAGGACCTCTTCAAGGAGAACTACAAACCACTGCTCAGTGAAATAAAAGAGGACACAAACAAATGGAAGAACATTCCATGCTCATGGATAGGAAGAATCAATATCGTGAAAATGGCCATACTGCCCAAGGTAATTTATAGATTCAATGCCATCCCCATCAAGCTACCAATGAGTTTCTTCACAGAATTAGAAAAAAATGCTTTAAAGTTCATATGGAACCAAAAAAGAGCCCGCATCTCCAAGACAATCCTAAGTCAAAAGAACAAAGCTGGAGGCATCACGCTACCTGACTTCAAACTATACTACAAGGCTACAGTAACCAAAACAGCATGGTACTGGTACCAAAACAGAGATATAGACCAATGGAACAGAACAGAGTCCTCAGAAATAATACCACACATCTACAGCCATCTGATCTTTGACAAACCTGAGAAAAACAAGAAATGGGGAAAGGATTCCCTATTTAATAAATGGTGCTGGGAAAATTGGCTAGCCATAAGTAGAAAGCTGAAGCTGGATCCTTTCCTTACTCCTTATACGAAAATTAATTCAAGATGGATTAGAGACTTAAATGTTAGACCTAATACCATAAAAATCCTAGAGGAAAACCTAGGTAGTACCATTCAGGACATAGGCATGGGCAAAGACTTCATGTCTAAAACACCAAAAGCAACGGCAGCAAAAGCTAAAATTGACAAATGGGATCTAATTAAACTAAAGAGCTTCTGCACAGCAAAAGAAACTACCATCAGAGTGAACAGGCAACCTACAGAATGGGAGAAAATTTTTGCAATCTACTCATCTGACAAAGGGCTAATATCCAGAACCTACAAAGAACTCCAACAAATTTACAAGAAAAAAACAAACAACCCCATCAAAAAGTGGGCAAAGGATATGAACAGACATTTCTCAAAAGAGGACATTCATACAGCCAACAGACATATGAAAAAATGCTCATCATCACTGGCCATCAGAGAAATGCAAATCAAAACCACAATGAGATACCATCTCACACCAGTTAGAATGGCGATCATTAAAAAGTCAGGAAACAACAGGTGCTGGAGAGGATGTGGAGAAATAGGAACACTTTTACACTGTTGGTGGGATTGTAAACTAGTTCAACCATTATGGAAAACAGTATGGCGATTCCTCAAGGATCTAGAACTAGATGTACCATATGACCCAGCCATCCCATTACTGGGGATATACCCAAAGGATTATAAATTATGCTGCTATAAAGACACATGCACACGTATGTTTATTGCAGCACTATTCACAATAGCAAAGACTTGGAATCAACCCAAATGTCCATCAGTGACAGATTGGATTAAGAAAATGTGGCACATATACACCATGGAATACTATGCAGCCATAAAAAAGGATGAGTTTGCGTCCTTTGTAGGGACATGGATGCAGCTGGAAACCATCATTCTTAGCAAACTATCACAAGAACAGAAAACCAAACACCGCATGTTCTCACTCATAGGTGGGAACTGAACAACGAGATCACTTGGACTCAGGAAGGGGAACATCACACACCGGGGCCTATCATGGGGAGGGGGGAGGGGGGAGGGATTGCATTGGGAGTTATACCTGATGTAAATGACGAGTTGATGGGTGCAGCAGACTAACATGGCACAAGTATACATATGTAACAAACCTGCATGTTATGCACATGTACCCTACAACTTAAAGTATAATAATAATAAATAAATTAAAAAATTAAAAAAAAAAAGAAAAACCCTCAAGTGATGGTTTGAAATGTAAATTAAACTACCAGGTTCTTCCACAGAATGCCATTTTTACTTGGAAAAAAAAATAAAAAATAAAAAATAAACTATGATTGCTTGAGCCATCTGGCAGGCACTCTCTCAAAAATAAAAAAATAATGGGCTTGTCACATAAAGAAAAGCAACTGACAGTTTTGATGCCAACAACAAAATTTGAACTTTCAAAGGAAAATCAGAATATTAGAAAATTTGTATCTGCAGCTGTGAGCTTGACAGCCTCTCAATACTTAAAGACTTTTCTAATGAGATCTGTGGTGATATTTTAAATGTCATCTAATAAATGTTCAACACTTAGAAGACCTACATAACTCAATGAGCCAATATTTTCCCAATGACCAAGACATGATGAATCAAAATTATGCATATGTAAAAGATTGAAGACCTGCCAGGTGCGGTGGCTCACACCTGTAATCCCAGCACTTTGGGAGGCTGAGGCGGGTGGATCATGAAGTCAGGAGTTGAAGACCAGCCTGGCCAACACATTGAAACCCCGTCACTACTAAAAATACAAAAAATTAGCCAGGCATGGTGGCGGGTGCCTGTAATCCCAGATACTCAGGAGGCTGAGGCAGGAGAATTGCTTGAACCTGGGAGGCAGAGGTTGCAGTGAGCCGAGATTGCGCCATTGCACTCCAGCCTAGGCGACAATGTGAGACTCCATCTCAAAAAAAAAAAGAAAGAAAGGGAAAAAAAAGGTTAAAGCTGAAGAAAGCCCAATGAATTTGATTATAGCAGAGTATGAAAAGTTCATTGATATGGTTTCAGATTTCACATTTACTTACCCTTTAAGAAACTACCTCTTGGTATATTTTGATGACATATTAAGGAATATCCACAATTATTAGTATTTGAAAAGACCACTAAAATACTTTTTTTCTATTGCATAATTAACTCTGAGAGTCCAGATATTTTTCATATGCTTTAAACACTACATATCACAACAGACTGAAAACAGAAGCCAATCTGAGAATCCAGCTGAATTCTATCATTCCAGATAGGAAGAGATTTGCAAAAATGTAAAACAATGACACTGTTCCTACTAAAATGGTTTTTTGTTTTTGTTGTTTTGGCAATGCAGTTATTTTTCACACACACACACAAATATTGTGTTAACATGGAATATGATTGTTAATATTCAACGAGTTAATAATTTTGGGGTTTTTTTTTTTTTTTGAGGCGGGTCACCGTAGCTGTGTCACCCAGGCTGGAGTGCAGTGTAGTGCGATCTCGGCTCCTGCAGCTCCATGCTCCCAGGTTCACGTAATTCTCCTGCCTCAGCCTCGGTAGCTGGGACTGCAGAAAAGCCCGCCACCGCATGCGGCTAGTTTTTGTATTTTGAGGCGGGGTTTCACCATGTTAGCCAGGATGGTCGATCTCCTGACCTGCGTGATCCCGCTCGGCCTCCCAAAAGTGCTGGGATTACAGGCTTGAGCCACAGCGCCCGGCCTTTTGAGACAGAGTCTCACTCTATCACCCAGGCTGGAGTGCAGGAGCATGACCTCGGTTCACTGCAACCTCTACCTTCTGGGTTCAAGTGATTCTCCTGCCTCAGCGTCCCGAGTAGTTGGGACTACAGGCATGCATCACCACACCCAGCTAATTTTTGTGTTTTTAGTAGAAAAAAGAAAAAATTATATTTTATATTTTTAGGTATTATTTTCTCAAACACAGACATGAAGCTAGACGCTGTATGTGAAGCTCCTTGAAGTCACAGAATGGGACATTTAGGTACTGAAGAGGTATTTAATAAATATTGAATGAACATATTAAGAAGCATAGGTGCAAAGCTTTTACAAGGTATTCAGTTTCAATACCAATTCATGAAATATGTCCTCAAAAACAGTTAAGAGCATTTAGGCAAGAAAGAAGTTAGCACCATTAAATTACTTTATACAAAAGAAACCTGCGTGTGGGCGTAACTCAGCAGCAGAAATTTCACTGAAGCCCAGGTGTCTAAACTACTTCAGTACTTTTCCACTGTATACCCCAGCACATGCATGCCATGTGCCTTCTTATATACAAAGCTCTAAAATGGAGAGAAAATAAAAATACCACAAACTAAAAAAGAAAGCAACTAAACTATGGAAACTCTCACAGTGATTAAGAAGCTGTGCTCAATATTGTTATAATCTCCTTACTGCCCAATGATACCATTTCTTATTCATATTCTAACCCCAGTTCTCCTTTTCTTAACTTAGGAAGGATTCAAAGCTTTTAGAAAAAGGTACGGTATAACTTTTTACTATAAAATTATAAAATTAAACTATCTCTAATTTTATAATTTCTCTAAAAGAGTTTTAAACAAAAACAAATGGAGGTGCCTATTAGCGTCAAAGGTAGCTTTATCTTGCTTCAAAATCTCATAATCAGAATCATATTCAAGAGACAGAATTAGCTAAAGCTTAACTCATCACCTCTTGGGAGTCATTCATTCAAAAAGCAATCAAATGGCTACTACATGCCAGATAATGTGTGGACACTGGACCATGCAAAGTTTAACAAAATTTGGCCTTTGATCTAATGAAACGTAAAGATAAATAGGAAACATAAAAAAGAGAGAACTTTGTAATAAAATACATTCAGTATAGTAATATAAACATATGTTGCTATTATGAAAGGATATGTAAGAGGCACCCAACTCAGCCTGGAAAGAGATGGGGTTTAGTGATGGAAATGATCCCTGGGTTGAGTCCTAAATAACAAGTAAGAAGACAGGAGGCATTGCCAGCAGATGCACAAGTTGGTGTGAGACAAGAGTCTGATGGGCCATGTGGCAGAAGGAGATAAGACAGCTCTTCTTGCAGAGCTTTCTGTGTCACACTGAAGAGCTCATATTTTATCCTGTAAGCAGAGCCACTGAGAGGTTTTAACCAAGGAAGCTGCATATTTTTTTCTTCTTAAGCTATGTTGTAGGCTCCTACAAAGTCATATATTATCTTTACTGTGGAAGATAATAATATAGAGGAGAGATGAAAGGGGAACAGGATGGGAGACAGGAGATGGTCTATGACAAGGGCTGGAAAATTATTTCCATAAAGAGCCAGATAGTGAACATTAAAGCAGTAGCTGCTGGAGGCCATCTGTTCTCTGTCAGAACTACGCAATTCTGCCATGGTAGAGTTAAAGCAATCATGGCAGAAAAGTGAACATGGCTGTGCTCCAGTATAACTTTGTTTACAAAAACAGGCAGAGGGTCTGGCCCATAAGCCGTGCATGGTTTGCCAACCTGGCCTAGAGCTCCACTGCCCAAAGGAACTTTCCACAATAATTAAAATGTTCTACTAAAGGTATGTTGCTCACACATACCTATAGATTCCGTGTATGGCCACATGGAGCCATAAAGCACTAGAAATGCCAAAAGTTAGACTAAGGAATTGAATTTTTATTTCCTTTAAATGATTTAAATGTAAATATTCATATGTGGCTTGTGGTTACTCTACCAAACAGTACGGAGTTAGAAGCTGGTAAGGTAGGCAGCAAGAGATGGTGAACTCACTGAAGGTAGAGACAGAAAAGAGGTGGTAAAGGTGAGAAATATTTAGGAGATGATACGGCAGGACCTAATGCTGGACCAAATACAGTGAGGGAGAAGCAGTTAAAAACACTTCACCCATGCTGAGCAGCAGTAACCAAGTGGACAGCTGGGCCATGCACTGAATATAGAGGGAAATATGTTGTGCTACTTTAGACATGTTGATTCAATGTGCCACCTAAGAAAACACTTGACTATAATACAGAGAAGTCGGTAATATTAAATATGTTCTTTTCATAGATAAAATGACTGTAATACAGGGATATTAAGTAATTTGTCCAAAGTCATTGCAACTTGAATTTATCTGATTCCAAAACTAAAGCATAGCCCCTTATACCAAGATGAGTAAACAGTTAAGAGCTGACACCTTGGGAGGGAAGAACTCACCCGGAGATAAGCAGGAGGAATATCAGTGAGACTCTGTCTCAAAAAAAAAAGAAAGAAAAGGGCTGGGCACGGTGGCTCATGCCTATAATCCCAGCACTTTGGGAGGCTGAGGTGGGTGGATCACCTGAGGTCAGGAGTTCGAGACCAGGCTGGCCAACATGGTGAAACCCCGTCTCTACTAAAAATACAAAAATTAGCCGGGTGTGGTGGCAGTGGATGCCTGTAATCCCAGCTACTCAGGAGGCTGAGGCCGGAGAACCATTTGAACCTGGGAGGTTGGGGTTGCAGTGAGCCGAGATCGTGCCACTGTACTCCGGCCGGAGTGACAAAGTGAAACTCCATCTCAAAACTAAATAAATAATAAAATAAAAATTAAACAGAGGCCGGGCACAGTGGCTCACGCCTGTAATCCTAGCACTTTGGGAGGCCGAGGTGGGCAGATTGCCTGAGCTCAGGAGTTCGAGACCAGCCTGGGCAACACCATGAAACTCCATCTCCATTAAAATACAAAAAGTTAGACAGGTGTGGTGGCATGAGCCTGAAGTCCCAGCTACTCGGAAGGCTGAGGCAGGAGAATTGCTTGAATCCGGGAGGTGTAGGTTACAGTGAGCCAAGATCACACCACTGCACTCCCGCCTGGATGACAGAGCAAGACTCTATCTCCAAAAAACAACCAAAAAAAAAAAAAAGAAGAAGAAGAAAAGAAAAAAGACAGCTGATCCAGGCTAATCAACTGGTAAACACTAATGCCAGACCTCTTGATAAAGAGACTAATAAAATTTGTAGCAAGAGAGGCTTCATCTATGGGATGCTTTTAGCAGAACATACTTAGTCTAGGATTGCTTATGGTAAGTGACCCAGGAATTAATGGATTTATGACATCTGACCCCCTTGAGAATGTCACATAAGCTATGTAACTTAAGATAGGTGTTTTATCACCAAGAGAGCTCCTTCTATGTAAATGATATGAACTGCACACATCACTTAGAGACCTCACAGGTTCCCACGTGGTCTGGTGGTTAAACAAAAATCTTACTAAAAAATAAAATTATTTTTTAAAAGAGACCTCACAGGTAATCTTGTTCCAGAGTATACCCTATGCACACAGACCTAGGGAGCCCGGTCAATCATCCTGAACATCTTCCTGCTTTGCTTGTGCCTCCGATGGCCAGTATCTTCAAAATTATTCATAAGGCTTCATTCAGAGTAAGTGCTCTAACTGATGTGTCTCTGATGTGGAATACTCCCAACTTGCTGTGTTATCCCTGTACTAAATAACAAAAGACAACATATAATCATAGAAGCCTTTCCTGGGTTTTAGATTTTGACTGAGTCTTGAAGGATAAATTTCTCAAAGATGGGGAGAAAATGGAGGATATGAATAAAGGAAAAAATATGAGAAAAACTCAAAGGAACATAAGACAGTAAGGATACAAAACTGATTCTAATAAATAATTTTAAAAAAGAGGCTGAAGACATATGGAGCACATCACAGAGAACTTCAGAAGTCAGAGAGAGATGTATAAACAGGATGCAGCTTTCAGTGAAAAAATAAGGTAGTGAAAGTGGAATGTAAGAAAGATGATTCTGGTAATACTGTGAGGAAAGGACTGAGAGAGGTTGTATCTGGAATTAGGGAAGTCAATTAGAAGCTACTGTAGAAATTAAACCCTTGCATGTATGGCCAAATGACTTGACAAGGGTACCAAGACTACACAATGGGAAAAGACAGTCTCTTCAACAAATGTGCTGAAAAAACTACATATCCACATTCTAAGAATGAAGTTGAACCCCTATACCATATACAAAAATTAATTCAAAATGAATTAAAGACCTACACATAAGACCAAACTATGAAACTCCTAGAAGGAAATATAGGGGAAGGCCTCAGGATATTAGACTTGGCAATGATTTTTTGGATATGATACAAAAAGCACAGGCAACGAAAACAAGAACAGACAAATGGGACTTCATCAACTTTAAAATCTTCTGCACATCAAAGGAAACAATCAGCAGAGTGAAAAAGCAACCTATGGAATAGATGAAAATATTTCCAAATCATATATTTGATAAAGTATTAATATTCAGAATATAGAAGGAACTACTACAACAAAATAAATAACCCAATTTAAAAATGGGCAAAGGGCTGGGCTCAGTGGCTCATGCCTGTAATCCCAGTACTTTGGGAGGCTGAGGTGGGAGGACTACTTGAGGTCAAGAGTTCGAGACCAGCCTGGCCAACATGGCAAAACCCCATCTCCACTAAAAATACAAAATTAGCTGGGCATGGTGTTGTATGCCTGTAATTCTAGCTACTCAGGAGACTGAGGCACACGAATCACTGGAACCCAGGAGGTGGAGGTTGCAGTGAGCCAAGATCACACCACTGCACTCCAGACTGGGTGACGGAGCAAAACTGCATCAAAAAAAGAAAAAAAAAAAGGAAAAATGGGCAATTAACTTCAACAGGCAATTCTTTAAATATATACAAATGGCCAACAAACGCATGAATCAAAGTAAAATGTGAATCAAAACCACACGACCAGCCAGGCACGGTGGCTCACACCTGTAATCCAAAATTTTGGGAGGCCAAAGTGGGAGGATCGCGTGAGCCCAGGAGTTGGAGACCAGCCTGGGCAACATGGTGAAACTCCATCTCTACAACAAATACAAAAATTAGCCAGGTGTGGTGGCACATGCCTAAAGCCCCAGCTACTTAGAAAACTGAGGTGGGAGGATCCTTTGAGCCTGAGAGGTCAAGGCTGCAGTGAGCCAAGATCATGCCACTGCACTCCAGCCTGGGAACCAGAGTGAGACTCTGTATCAAAAAAAAAAAAAAAAAAAAAAAGAAAAGAAAAAGAAAAACACATGAGATATCACCTCCACCCATTAGAATGGCTACTATCAGAAGAACAGAAAACAGCAAGTGTTGATGAAGACGTGAAGAAATCAGAACCCTTGTGCACTGTAAGTGGGAATGTAAAAAGATGTATGCATTATGGAAAACTGTATGAAGATTCATCAGAAAATTAAAAGGACCATGATATGATCCAGCAATCCCACTTCTAGAAATATATCCAAAAGAATTTGAAACAGGGTCTCAAAAATATATTTGTATGCCCATGCCCATTCCAGCATTATTCACAATAGCCAAGGGGTGCGAGTAATCTCAATGTCCATGGACGGATGAATGCATAAGGAAAATGTGTTACCCATACAACAGGAATATTATGCAGCCTTTAAGAAGAAGAAAATCCTGTTACATGCTACAACATGATGCACTTTAAGGACATTATAGTAAGCAAAATAAGCCAGGCACAAAAGGATAAACACTGTATGATTCCATTCATATGAAATATGTAGTCAAAATCATAGAAACAGAAAGTAGAAAGGTGGTTGTCTAGTGCCTGCAGGAGAGGGAATTAGTGTTTAATGGGCATAGTTTCAATTTTGCAAAATGAAAAAGTTCTAAAGGTCTGTTGCACAATAATGTGAATATACTTAACACAACTGAACTGTATTCTTAAAAATGGTTGAGATGGGCCGGGCGCAGTGGCTCATACCTGTAATCCCAGCACTTCAGGAGGCTGAAGTGGGTGGATCACTTGAGGTCAGGAGTTTGAGACCAGCCTGGCCAACATGGCGAAATCTCGTTTCTACTAAAAATACAAAAATTAGCCGGGCATGGTGGTGGGCACCTGTAATCTCAGCTACTTGGGAGGCTGAGGCAGGAGAATCACCTGAACCTAGGAGGTGGAGGTTGCAGTGAGCTGAGATGGCGCCACTGCACTCCTGGCAACAAAGTGAGACTCCATCTCAAAAATAATAATTCACTAGTGATGATTATCAATATCACGAATTGTTAGTTTAGTTATTTACATTGTATGTATTTAAAATAAAAATAGTCTTTTAAAAAAAATTTTTTTACAGACAGGGTGGATCTCAGCTCACTGGACTCACTGTGTAAACTCTTGGACTCATGCAATCCTTCCACCTTAGCCTATCAAACAGCTAGAACTACAGGCAAGCACCATCACGTCCAGCTAATTTTTTCTTTTTTTTTTCTTTTTGTAGGGATGGAATCTCACAATGTCACCCAGGCTGGTCTCAAACTCCCGGCCTCAAGCAATCCTCCTCTGCCTCAACCTCCCAAAGTGCTGGGATTTATAGACGTGAGTCCCTGAGCCCAGGCAAAAGTAGCCTTTTAAATTTAAAAAAATAAAAAAGATTATGTATTTCAATGAGTCACTAGGATAATGTCAATATAAGAATTTGGGGACAGGCAGAAGTTAGTGTCAGGAATATGAGCTAAACCCAAAATGAGTCAGAGTGATATTTGTCGTTTTCCATAAACAGCCCCACTGAATTCTAAGATTCAGTGAATATCATTCAGCTGGCAGTGTACAACATGGAGGGTGAAAGAATGAGCTGTCCTTGAAGTGCATCATGTTGTAGCATATGACAGGATTTTCTTCTTTTTAAAGGCTGCATAATATTCCTGTTGTATGGGTAACACATTTTCCTTATGCATTCATCCGTCCATGGACATTGAGATTACTCGCACCCCTTGGCTATTGTGAATAAGGCTGGAATGGACATGGGCATACAAATATATTTTTGAGACCCTGTTTCATCATAAAGCACCATCGTACTGCAAAGAGCAGGGTTTAAAAGCTAGCACCACCCCTTGCTAGCTAGGGAAGCTTGGGTAAGTTACTCTAACCTTTCCACGGCTCAGTTTCCTCATTTGTATGATGGTGATAACAATTCATATCACAGATCCATATCTTTTATATAGTAACTTTAGGATCACAGGAAAAGGTTTTCCCCAAACTAAAAATAAACAGCATGACTTTAAAATAATAAATGATATCAGTAACATACCGCTGATTCACAAAAGGGCTGGAAAGCTCTGCAAGCAGGCGATAATTCCCAATGTATACCAGCACTCCATTTTTCTGAATGATAAACATAAAACACAACGTCAAGGATAAATTCTTAACAAAATTCTCAAATACTGTAGAAATATCCAAATAGCTTCTCAGCATAATGTAACAATCAATACCAAAACAGATCAAGAAGTTTTCTACCTTTTACTGTTAAACTGATTTTCTTGGTGAGAATATAGAAAGATCCTTGGAATTCTACAGTATTTTTAAAAAACAGTAAATTATACACTTATGGTCACTTATGTATATAGTGTCCCCTTAATGAAAATAGGCTTCAAGCAGTTGTCTCACGTTAAACAAGTGAACTCTGTAAATAACCATTAGTAATGGCATTTTCAAATTATTGTAGGAAAGAATGATCACAAAGTACTGTGAATTTCAGAAGGTGAGGAGTTTTATAATGATTTAACACCCGATAGGAACTCACTTTATATCCACTACTAAGTGGAAGCACCTTAAAAATCTCAAAAAAGCACTTATCCTAAATAACAATACATAAGCCTGTCAGTAGAGGTATATTTGCACAGTATGACAACATATGCCACCATGTTTGTTCTGAAAAAAATATTTGTGAATCAGAAGATCCTAGAGCTAAATTTAGGATCTTTGAGACCTTTTTAAATTTAAACATAATACATTCCACCAATTAAATAATATGAAAAGTTTAGCAGAGTTAGTAAACATTGGAAAGAGAACCAAAAGTATACATTCTAAAAACTTTTAGAATATACTTTAAAAATTGCTACTAAGTAAATGGAGTCACTCCAGCACTTCCAATTCAATAAGAATTATGATTACATGCCAAAGAAAATAGTCCTCCCCACCCCAATACATTAGATATACACAAAAGTTTGGAAACTATTTTTCTACTGGCTACACCATGCTGCCTTCCAAATGAGAACAATATGAAGCATTAAAAAAAATAGGTGGACTTTTTATTTGATAATTTTTAGTATTTATTCATGAAAATTATTTTAGGGATTCAAAATTCTAAGCTAGATTATAAGAACTATCTTTAACAAGGTTAATCTAAAACTTTTTATAATCACAAATTCATTATCCTTAGCAATACTGGAATGTGTGATGAGGCAGAAGGAAGGAGGGATGGCCAAACACACAGACACAGCAGGCAAGAGGAGCACTGAATACATAGGGGGTGACCAACTTTTCAGAGAGTCAACCAGGGCACAGCCATACCAGTCCAGAGGCATAACAACATATGAGAAAGAATTATGCAGAGGTTTTATTACTTTAACACACAAATATGAAGAATAGGTATTTATTTGAAATTATTATTCTATACTAGTTTTCTGTTATAATAAATGCTTTTATTTAAACAAGATGGAAGAAGTGCAGATTAATTTACATGTGCTTGCCTGTCTTATCCCAGACTTGAGAGACACGGTCTCCTTAGGTGCTTGCACATCTCCTCCATCAAGCCTGTATTAGTTTGCTAGTGCTGTCATAACAAAGTACCAAAAACTGGGTGGCTTAAGCAACAGAAATGTATTGTCTCACAGTTACGGAGGCTAGAAGTCCAAGATCAAGGGGTTAACAGGATCATGTGCTCTCTGCAGGCACTAGGGAAGAATCTGTTCTAGGACTCTCTGCCAGCTTCCTGCAGTTCCTTGGCTTGTGGCAGCCTAACTCCAGTCTCCACGTGGCATTATCCCTGTGTGCATGTCTGTGCCCAAATTTCCCCTTTTCATAAGGATACCAGTTATAGCAGATTAGGGGCCCACCATATTTTAATACAAACTCAACTAACTACATCTACGATGACCCTGTTTCCAACTGAGGTTACATTCTAAGGTATTGGGAGTTAGGACTTCAACCTATGAATTTTGGAGGGGACACAATTCAACCCATAACAATGCCCGATCCCAAATTCTTTCCTGCCTATTGTGCAATATGTTCTGTATTATCTCCCTAATTAAATTTTATGTGTCTTTCCCTCTGTCTATAACGTATCATTATATACTAATATATATAAAATACCACAGATTTCCATATACAATAATAACTTTCCTTCTCAGTGACATCTGGGACAGTCTGGTGTTGATATCATAACTGTTCTCATTTTCATTATCTGAACTCTCAGAAAATAGTCACAGTATTCACAGTGTGGTAGGCTAAACTAACACTATGTTAATACAAATCACAACAGTTACTCCAATGGGCAAAGTCAATGATAGACTGTTACTGCTAACAATTACAACACACTTAAGTTGCATCAGCGGATGATCCATTACTGTGAACTGCAAATCATAGTTGCCATGATTTTGTTGTATCACAGGAAGGGGTTTCCCAGGCTGCAGGATTTTCAGTAGTAAAATGGTAGGACTAGGACAGCTCTGAATAGGCCACTCTTATCTTTGTTTTATTATAAATGCATTTAGGCTGGGCATGGTGGCTCACACAGGTAATCCCAGCACATTGGGAGGCCGAGGCAAGAAGATCACTTGAGCCTAGAGGTTCGAGACCAGCCTGGGCAAACACAGCAAAACCCCATCTCTATACAAAAACTAAAAATAACAAATAATTCATTTTAATGTATATTCAAAATCACATTTGCAGCTTAAAAAAAAAAAAAAGCAAAGGGATGAGAAAAGCACAAATGTCTGAGCCCTCTAATTTATTCAGCATAAAGAAGCACTTTAAAGATAATAAGGAACAAATTGCCATTTGCATTTCAAACTCCTTAGGTATTTTGTGTGCTTTTTTAATGAAAAAATTTGGTGCCTTTTCAAAGTTTAGGTGAGTTTTCTCAAAAGAATTGCTTGGAATATTTAAGAAGAAGTTAAAATAACAAGTAAAGTAAAACAAGACAAATTAAATGTTCTGGTTTTTTTGCTACCTCTGTAGTTAAATTCCATAGTGAATTAGGGCAAGGAGAACTTTGAAAATAGTACACAACTAAAATATCACTCAAGGGGACAAAAAAATGAAAGGAAAAAGTTATTTTAATGAGATTCTTACTTCAGCCAGACACAAACATCTTAGAAAGATTTGTATTATGGCTGGGTGTGGTGGCTCACGCCTGTAATCCCAGGAGGAGGACGAAGCAGGCGGATTACGAGGTCAGGAGATCAAGACCATCCTGGCTAACACGGTGAAACCCCATCTCTACTAAAAATACAAAAAATTAGCTGGGCGTGGTGGCGGGCGCCTGTAGTCCCAGCTACTCAGGAGGCTGAGGCAGGAGATGGGGTGAACCCGGGAGGCAGAGCTTGCAGTGAGCCGAGATCGTGCCACTGCACTCCAGTCTGGGTGACAGAGTGAGACTCTGTCTCAAAAAAAAAAAAAAAAAAAGAAAGAAAGATTTGTATTATTATAATCCCTCACTAAGATAAATTCATGTATATAATAAACATGAAGCATTAAAAAAATTATAGGTGAACTTTTTACTCCTTAAGGATAATTTCTCTCATTCATAACACTGACTCTGACTTTCTCCCCTCAAAGGTGATTTTTCTTCTGATCTATTTTTCCTAACAATTCTCTTTAGTTGTTCTAAGTCTATGGCATTCTACATAACTACATTCAATATTTAGAGAACATGACAGACCAGACTGCTGCAAAACGTTATTAGTTAATGTGTTCCTAAGGTCAGCCAAAATTCTTGCTAAATTTCTTACTATATCCTTCAAATAAATAGTTTTTCCAAAGATGAGATCAAATATCAAAATTTATTTTTATACAACTTATAAAGTATTTTAAAGCAGACTCCCCAAAGTCATGTAAAATATCAAAATACAACAGCCTGAGCCTTAATTCAACTTTAAAAACCATTTTAGACTGGGCGCAATGGTGCACACCTGTAGTCTGACTCAGCTACTTAGCTAAGGCAGGAAGATCACCTGAATCCAGAAGTTTGAGGTTGTGGCTGTAAACTGTGATCACACTACTGCACACCAGCCTGGGTGACACGGCGAGACAGTTTCTTAAAACAAAATTTTAAAAGATTCTAAAAATTTCTCTCTAGTTAATATTAACTTTAAAAATTAAAAAAAAAATCACGAAATATACTATAAGACCTTTTTTGAGAGTTTAAAATATTACTTTTTCCAACTCCTTTCATATTGGTAAAGAGTTAAAAGTATTAACCAAAGTACCAAATAAATATCAGATAAAACTTGACTTCATGATTTTCATTAAGTACTAAAAGAGTCATTGTAAAAACCAAAGTACCAAATAAATATCAGATAAAACTTGACTTCATGATTTTCATTAAGTACTAAAAGAGTCATTGTAAAAATGGTAAATCTGATGTTATGTTCATCTAAACAACTTTGGCCAAAGTGCAAAGTTTCCACACTTTGAGGAAACTGTCTCTTGAATTTGAAAAAAATTGGGCATAACATCTTGGCCCTTCTCATTCCTCTCTCCTCTTCCCAAAGAGAATGGTTAGTTCTAGTATTTTTAGCCCAATGGTTCTCGTGTAGTTCCCAGATAAGAGCATCAGCATGACCTGGGAACTTGCTAGATATGCATATTCCTGGGCCCCATCCAAGACATACTGAATGGGAAACCATGAGGGGTGGGACCAGCAGCTGTGTTTTGCAGGCCCTCCAGGTGATTCCAAGGTATACTAAAGTGAGAGAAGTGCTTTCCTAGTCTAGAAATTGCCAGGCATCTATAAGCCCCAAGGACCTAGCTCCCTACTTCTCAGAAACCGTGCTGAGCAAAGGTTTATAAACACCTACCCCAGACTGCACAGCTCTTAAGGTGGACCTGCTACATTCCTCTAGAACAGTTTTTCCTGACCCCTTAACTCTTAGCTGGGAGAACCCCCAGTCAACTGTCTCCACAGATGCCTCTGTTTATCTATTAAAGTACTTAGCTCCTTGCAAATATGTACATTTCCTGTTCCTTATTCACTACTATATCCATAGAGCCTCACACAGTGCCTGGTCCATGTTTCCTGAGTTAAACCTTGCCTTCTCACTGCTGTTAAACAAGCACATCACCTCTAAAGTCAAAATCCAAAGAGTCCTTCAGGCCTATTTCTGAGTGGGAGGGAGGATTATCAGAATATTAGCCTTTGGCTGGACGTGGTGGCTCATGCCTATAATCCCAGCCTTCAGGAGGCTGAGGCAGGAGGATCATTTGAGCCCAGTCAGGGCAACATTAGTGAGACCCTGCCTCTTAAAAAAAGAAAGAAAAAAAAAGAACACTCACATTTCATTCCAAAAGAAAAGAGAAAATCATCCAGATTTTAATCTCATAAAGATACCAGTGGAACAGAATTAGAAGTTACCAAACTTGTTATGAGAAAATAAAAATGTCTGAATCTCCAAACATTGATACATTTAGATTTAGTGAAGCAAGGCTGGTAAAAGTGGGTAAGCACGCAGAAGAGGTAGGGGAATGTAGGGCCCACGTAACAGAAGTAAAACATCTAGAAGCAGACAGTTAGTAAGCACACTAGCAAACTAAGGAGCAATAGGATGTAGTCTAAAAGAAAGACAAACCAGGGTTATAGCTCTGCCCTTACAAGCTGTGTGACCTTGTGCCTATTACTGAACTCCTCTGATCCTATTCCAAGAAATCTATAACAAAGGGTTAATGCTTTTAAACTGGGTGGAGCCCACCACAGCTCAAGGAGGCCTGCCTGTCTCTGTAGACTCTACCTCTGGGGGCAGGGCATAGCTGAAGAAAAGGCAGCAGAAACTTCTGCAGACTTAAACATCCCTGTCTGACAGCTTTGAAGAGAGTAGTGGTTCTCCCAGCACAGAGTTTGAGATCTGAGAACGAACAGACTGCCTCAAGTGGGTCCCTGACCCCCGAGTAGCCTAACTGGGAGGCACCTCCCAGTAGGGGCCGACTGACACCTCATACGGCCAGGTGCCCCTCTGAGATGAAGCTTCCAGAGGAAGGATCAGGCAGCAACATCTGTCATTCTGCAATATTTGCTGTTCTAGGGCCTCTGATGGTGATACCGAGGCAAACAGGTCTGGAGTGGACCACCAGCAAACTCCAACAGACCCGCAGCTCAGGGTCCTGACTGTTAGAAGGAAAACTAACAGAAAGGACATCCACACCAAAGCCCCATCTGTACATCACCATCATCAAAGACCAAAGGTAGATAAAACCACAACGATGAGAAGAAACCAGAGCAGAAAAGCTGAAAATTCTAAAAATCAGAGCAGCTCTTCTCCTCCAAAGGAACGCAACTCCTCGCCAGCAACAGAACAAAGCTGGATGGAGAATGACTTTGACGAGTTGAGAGTAGAAGGCTTCAGACTATCAGTAACAACAAACTTCTCCGAGCTAAAGAAGGATGTTCGAACCCATCGCAAAGAAGCTAAAAACCTTGAAAAAAGATTAGACGAATGGCTAACTAGAATAAACAGCGGAGAGAAGACCTTAAACGACTTGATGGAGCTGAAAACCATGGCACAAGAACTACCTGACGCATGCACAAGCTTCAGTAGCCACTTCGATCAAGTGGAAGAAATGGTGTCAGTGATTAAAGATCAAATGAATGAAATGAAGTGAGAAGAGAACTTTAGAGAAAAAAGAGTAAAAAGAAATGAACAAAGCCTCCAAGAAATATGGGACTATGTGAAAAGACCAAATCTATGTCTGATTGGTATACCTGAAAGTGACGGGGAGAATGGAACCAAGTTGGAAAACACTCTTCAGGATATTATCCAGGAGAACTTCCCCAACCTAGCAAGGCAGCCAACATTCAAATTCAGGAAATACAGAGAATGTCACAAAGATATTTCCTCGAGAAGAGCCAACTCCAAGACACATAATTGTCAGATTCACCAAAGTTGAAATGAAGGAAAAAATCTTAAGGGCAGCCAGAGAGAAAAGTCGGGTTACCCACAAAGGGAAGCCCATCAGACTAACAGCAGATATCTCGGCAAAAACTCTACAAGCCAGAAGAGAGTGGGCCACCAATATTCAACATTCTTAAAGAAAGGAATCTTCAACCCAGAATTTCATATCCAGCCAAACTAAGCTTCATAAGTGAAGGAGAAATAAAATCCTTTACAGACAAGCAAATGCTGACAGATTTTGTCACCACCAGGCCTGCCTTACAAGAGCTCCTGAAGGAAGCACTAAACATGGACAGGAACAACCAGTAACAACCACTGCAAATGCATGCCAAATTGTAAAGACCATCGATGCTAGGAAGAAACTGCATCAACTAATGGGCAAAATAACCAGCTAACATCATAATGACAGGATCAAATTCACATATAACAATATTAACCTTAAATGTAAATGGGCTAAATGCTCCAATTAAAAGATACAGACTGACAAATTGGATAAAGAGTCAAGACCCATCAGTGTGCTGTATTCAGGAGACCCATCTCACATGCAAAGACACACATAGGCTCAAAATAAAGGGATGAAGATCTACCAAGCAAATGGAAAACAAAAAAAGGCAGGGGTTGCAATCCTAGTCTCTGATAAAACAGACTTTAAACCAACAAAGATCAAAAGAGACAAAGAAAGCTATTACATAATGGTAAAGGGATCAATTCAACAAGAAGAGCTAACTATCCTAAATATACCTGCACCCAACACAGGAGCACCCAGATTCATAAAGCAAGTCCTTAGAGACCCACAAAGAGACTTAGACTCTTACACCATAATAATGGGAGACTTTAACACCCCACTGTCAACACTAGACAGATCAATGAGACAGAAGGTTAGCAAGGATATCCAGGACTTGAACTCAGCTCTGCACCAAGAGGACCTAATAGACATCTACAGAACTCTCCACACCAAATCAACAGAATATACATTCTTCTCAGCACCACATTGCACTTATTCCAAAATTGACCACATAGTTGGAAGTAAAGCACTCCTCAGCAAATGTAAAAGAACAGAAATTATAACAAACTGTCTTTCAGACCACAGTGCAATCAAACTAGAACTCAGGATTAAGAAACTCACTCAAAACTGCTCAACTACATGGAAACTGAACAACGCGCTCCTGAATGACTACTGGGTATGTAATGAAATGAAGGCAGAAATAAAGATGTTCTTTGAAACCAATGAGAACAAAGACACAACAGCAGAATATCTGGGACACATTTAAAGCAGTGTGTAGAGGGAAATTTATAGCACTAAATGCCCACAAGAGAAAGCAGGAAAGATCTAAAATTGACACCCTAACATCACAATTAAAAGAACTAGAGAAGCAGCCGGGCGCGGTGGCTCAAGCCTGTAATCCCAGCACTTTGGGAGGCCGAGACGGGTGGATCACGAGGTCAGGAGAGTGAGACCATCCTGGCTAACATGGTGAAACCCCGTCTCTACTAAAAATACAAAAAACTAGCTGGGCGAGGTGGTGGGCGCCTGTAGTCCCAGCTACTCGGGAGGCTGAGGCAGGAGAATGGCGAGAACCCGGGAGGCGGAGCTTGCAGTGAGCCGAGATCCGGCCACTGCACTCCAGCCTGGGCGACAGAGCAAAACTCCATCTCAAAAGCTAGCAGAAGGCAAGAAACTAAGATCAGAGCAGAACTGAAGGAGATAGAGACACAAAAAAGCCTTCAAAAAATCAATGAATCCAGTAGCTGGTTTTTAAAAAGATCAACAGAATTGATAGGCCACTAGCAAGACTAATGAAGAAGAAAAGAGAGAAGAATCAAATCAACACAATAAAAAATGATAAAGGGGATATCACCACCAATCCCACAGAAATACAAACTACCATCAGAGAATACTATAAACACCTCTATGCAAATAAACTAGAAAATCTAGAAGAAATGGATAAATTCCTGGACACATACACCCTCCCAAGACTAAACCAGGAAGAAGTCAAATCCCTGAATAGACCAGTAACAGGCTCTGAAATTGAGGCAATAATTAATAGCCTACAAACAAAAAAAAGTCCAGGACCAGACAGATTCCCAGCCGAATTCTACCAGAGGTACAAAGAGGAGCTGGTACCATTCCTTCTGAAACTATTCCAATCAACAGAAAAAGAGGGAATCCTCCCTAACTCATTTTACGAGGCCAGCATCATCCTGATACAAAAGCCTGGCAGAGACACAACAAAAAAAGAGAATTTTAGACCAATATCCCTGATGAACATCAATGAAAAACTCCTCAATAAAATACTGGCAAACCGAATCCAGCAGCACATCAAAAAGCTTATCCACCATGATCAAGTTGGCTTCATCCCTTGGATGCAAGGCTGGTTCAACATATGCAAATCAATAAACATAATCTATCATATAAACAGAACCAAAGACAAAAATCACATGATTATCTCAATAGATGCAGAAAAGGCCTTTGACAAAATTCAACAGCCCTTCATGCTAAAAACTCTCAATAAACTAGGTATTGATGGAATGTATCTCAAAATAATAAGAGCTATTTATGACAAACTCACAGCCAATGTCATACTGAATGGGCAAAAACTGGAAGCATTCCTTTTGAAAACTAGCACAAGACAGTGATGCCCTCTCTCACCACTCCTATTCAACACAGTGTTGGAAGTTCTGGCCAGGGCAATCAGGCAGGAGAAAGAAATAAAGGGTATTCAGTTAGGAAAAGAGGAAGTTAAATTGTCTCTATTTGCAGATGACATGATTGTATATCTAGAAAACCCCATCGTCTCAGCCCAAAATCTCCTTAAGCTGATAAGCAACTTTAGCAAAGTCTCAGGATACAACATCAATGTGCAAAAATCAGAAGCCTTCTTATACACCAATAACAGACAAACAGACAGCCAAATCATGAGTGAACTCCCATTCACAATTCCTTCAAAGAGAATAAAATACCTAGAAATCCAACTTACAAGGGACGTGAAGGACCTCTTCAAGGAGAACTACAAACCACTGCTCAACGAAATAAAAGAGGACACAAACAAATGGAAGAACATTCCATGCTCATGGATAGGAAGTATCAACATCGTGAAAATGGCCATACTGCCCAAGGTAATTTATAGATTCAATGCCATCCCCATCAAGCTATCAATGACTTTCTTCACAGAATTGGAAAAAACTAAAGTTCATATGGAACCAAAAAAGAGCCCACATTGCCAAGACAACCCTAAGTCAAAAGAACAAAGCTGGAGGCATCACGCTACCTGACTTCAAACTATACTACAAGGCTACAGTAACCAAAACAGCATGGTACTGGTACCAAAACAGAGATATAGACCGAAGGAACAGAAAAGAGCCCTCAGAAATAATACCATACATCTACAACCATCTGATTTTTGACAAATCTGACAAAAACAAGCAATGGGGAAAGGATTCCCTTTTTAATAAATAGTGCTGGGAAAACTGGCTAGTCACATGTAGAAAGCTGAAACTGGATCCCTTCCTTACACCTTATACAAAAATTAATTCAAGATGGATTAAAGACTTAAATGTTAGACCTAAAACAATAAGAAACCCTAGAAGAAAACCTAGGCAATACCATTCAGGACACAGGCATGGGCAAGGACTTCATGACTAAAACACCCAATTAAACTAAAGAGCTTCTGCACAGCAAAAGAAACTACCATCGGAGTGAACAGGCAACCTACACAATGGGAGAAAATTTTTACAATATACCCATCTGACAAAGGGCTAATATCCAAAATCTACAAAAGAACTCAAATAAACTTACAAGAAAAAATCAAACTGCCCCATCAAAAAGTGGGCAAAGGATATGAACAGACACTTCTCAAAAGAAAACATTGATCAGCCAACAGACACATGAAAAAATGCTCATCATCACTGACCATCAGAGAAATGCACATCAAAACCACAATAAGATACCATCTCACACCAGTTACAATGGTGATTATAAAAAAGTCAGGAAACAACAGATGCTGGAGAGCATGTGGAGAAATAGGAACACTTTTACACTGTTGGCAGGACTGTAAACTAGTTCAACCATTGTGGAAGATAGTGTGGCGATTTCTCAAGGATGTAGAACTAGAAATACCATCTGACCCAGCAATCCATTACCGGGTATATACCCAAAGGATTATAAATCATACTGCTATAAAGACACATGCACACATATGTTTATTGTGGCACTATTCACAATAGCAAAGACTTGGAACCAACCCAAATGTTCATCAATGACAGACTGGATTAAGAAAATGTGGCACATATACACCATGGAATACTATGCAGCCACAAAAAAGGATGAGCTAATGTCCTTTGTAGGGACATGGATGAAGCTGGAAACCATCATTCTCAGCAAACTATCGCAAGGACAGAAAACCAAACACCGCATGTTCTCACTCATAGGTGGGAACTAAACAGTGAGAAAACTTGGACACAGGAAGGGGAACATCACACACCGGGGCCTGTTGTGGGGTGGGGGAACGGGGGAGGGATAGCATTAGGAGATATACCTAATGTAAATGACGAGTTAATGGGTGCAGCTCACCAACATGGAACATGTACACATATGTAACAAATCTGCACATTATGCACATATACCCTAGAACTTAAAGTATAATTTAAAATATTAATTAATTTTTTTAAAAAAGTATCAAGAGGCCAGGGTGGTGATTCATGCCTGTAATCCTAGCACTTTGGGAAGCAGGAGGATCACCCAGTGGTTTGAGACCAGCCTGGGCAACATAGGCTGACCCCATCTCTACAGAAAATTTTTAAAAATTAGCCAGGTATAGTGGTGAATGTCTATGGTCCCAGCTACTCAGGAGGCTGAGGCAGGAAGATCACTTGGCCCTGGGAGGTCAAGGCTGCAGTGAGCCCTGACAGTGCCACTGCACTCCAGCCTGGGCAACAGAATGAGACTCTGTCTCAAAAAAATAAATTAAATAAATAAATAAATAAATAAGTATCAAGGGATGCTGTAGGACCAGAAATAAGAATACTTAAAGTTTTAAAAGGAACTGAGAGACAACTAGCATTCCCTAACTACATTGGGAGGAAGAAGGGAAGACCAATAGAGGTATGAACATTAAATTCTTGTCCACCATAGCAAGAAAATACTATCTAACATTATTACCCAACATTGACAAATCAAGATGTGGACAGTCTCTGAACATGGCCACATAAATTCCTTCCCTCCCTGTATGTGCAACATGTTCCTCATATCAAGAGATGATCTTATTTCCCACCCCTTAAATCTGAACTGCCGTTAGCAACTCACTTGATAAATAGAATATACTGGAATTACCTATGTAGTGAGTCTTCTGAAGCCACATCCTAAGAAGCTTTGCAGCTTCCTCCTGGGTCTCTTGGAACAATCACTCTTGAAATGTTCTTCAGAACACAATTACGAGGCTGTGAGAAGCCCAAGCTACATGAAAGGACCACATATAGATACTTTCCCACTGAACTCCTACCAATGAGCCTTTAGATAATTCCAGCCTCAGCTGCCATTTAACAGCACCCACATGAGACATCAAGCAAGACTGCCCAACTGGCTTGCTTTCTCCTTTCATTTTTTAAAAATATAATTAAGAACTCATGAATCAATGGATTTCAATCAACCACAGTCATTATTCTAATTGATGATCAAAATGTCACATTTTAAGCCAAGAGAAGAGCCTTCATATTGGATCTTGTGTCCTTTTGACACAGTCCCATTAGTCTTTGATAGGTTCCTTGCTTTCTGACCCAAGATTGCCACTTCAATGTGTAAAATGAAAATTTAAATTTTCATTTTGATAACATTTTTATAATATACATGTTATATATTTATATGAGAAATGCTGTTTTTGATATACACATATACACGTATGCATATAGGAAAAAAGTACATTCCTCAATGTAACTGATAAGTAAGTAAATAATATAATAGTTATATAGGTTGTGAGACTGGGGCATCATTTTTTCTTTTTGCTTGTCAATGTTTCCTAATCCTCAAATAAAAATGAATTACCTAAAATAACTTTTTTTAATGGACTCTGCTAAAACATTATTTATCTCAGCTTTTTATTTACAATATTGCTTTTAGGGAATATTGCCTCCAATATTGCTTTTGGAAACCACTGATTTCCAAATGCATTCTTTTATGGTTCTCCTTCTACCTTCTGAGTTCTCCTTTGCCTGATCATCCTTCTTCTGGTCCCTGACCCTGACTGCACTGTCCTTTACACAAACCTTCATTTCTAATGGCATATGGGCCACTTTCTCCTGGGATAGCCATGCATCTCCAAAAACCTCTTAACATCTCAAAGTATCTCTCCAAACTGCTTCTCCCATTTCCTTCCATGGTGTCATCTTCCTCTAGTGCTCCGGATCATTTTGGTCTCTTCTTTCCCTTCCTTCCCTGAAATCCAAATTAGATACTGTGCTCTACTCACTGCAAAGTGACTCAGATTTGTTTCCTCCTCATTAATACAATCACCGCTATAACCATCAAAATTAGCTTCTTTGTAATCTGTCACCTATATTACTTCAATCACCTCTCCCCCAATCAGATTTTTTCTGCATATCACCATCAGCTTTATCTTTCTAACATGCCAATTGTATCAGGTTATTTTCTGGCTAAAGATCCTACAACTATTCCATGAAAAGCAAAAATGCAAGGCTGGTGAGTTAGAATTTTCACTCCACCTATCGGCTGGCCCTGTCTTACTCATCCAAATGTAGAACCATCACTCATGTCTATGCATATCCCATACCCTGACAGCCTAAGTCCTCAAGATCACCCATAAAGATCTGACATCTCAGTGACTTTCCTCAAAATGTCTTCTGTCCTAGGAAGCCTTCCCTACTTTTTTTCCAACCTAAATATGCATATTTTTGAAGGCTGAGTTTAAATCCCATCTATCTCAAAAGCTCTCTTAGAAAATTCAAAAAGGCATAAATATATATATGAACATTTATGCAAAACTTATATAAACTGCAAGAATATACATCAAGTACTACCAGTAGTTATCTCTGGAGAATCAGACCTAGAAAACATTCTACTTACTAAACCCTATATTTCTATAAACTCAATTTTTTTAAATAAACATCTATATTCAGAAAAAAAATTAATAGAAATTAACACAATGATCTTTCCATTCCTTAAATTACTACAGTATTACTGATTGATCCCTAGCTGACATTTTAATTTTTAAATAGTATCTTATATTTAAATCTTACATCCCTAATTGAAACCACTGGTTCTATCCTATCGTTATCCCCTATGTCCCACCCTCCTTAGCTGAAAACCTCTGTAATACCTGGTTGATCCTGCCAGTAGGAAAAAAAGAAAAATAAAAAAATCCTAAAAAAAAAAAAACCTCTGTGAGTCACACTGAGGTGTAGAACTATGCTTCAGTAATCTTGCATCTATATTTTCTGGTCCTGTACACCATCAATATATCAGTGACTCTGGGCCCATTTAATCCAATACACCCATGACAGATAGCATCATAGGTGACACATAAGTCCATCAGCATAGGTGGCCATTAGATAAGATTCAGGTTATGCGTAATTCTTCATTACTTTATCCTTTTCTCTCCTAGTCAAGAAAACCTACTAAAATACAAATGAGATAGATGCTATTAAAGGGATAGGATTAAGTCTTTCTATAATATTTTTAAATAATTACAAATTCTGATACTTTATTGTTGGTAAATTAGGGCAAAACTCACAACTGATTTATGGTTAGTGTGGTGTCTCCACTCTGTCATCTACCTTTAAGGAGATTTGCATAGAGTAAAACCCACATTTGCCATGTCCTCTGCATGACTGTGAGGGGAAACAAAACAGGATTTGTCTGATCCCTTCCGCAGCTTAAAAGAAAATTCTCCTTTTAGCAAGTGATTATGGAAGTCCGGATTTTCTTACTATGGGAAATTTTTCTACCAGCTAAGAGTGGCTAAGACCAGAGGTTTAAAAGGTAGGAGGGAAAGAGAACTAAGTTATGCACCTACTACTGCTAATATGGCACTAAATACTGACTGTTCTACCACCAAAGGCCTGGACAGAAATGGGCACCCTTTCCCTACTATACTACACTACACTGCACTGTACTACACTACAACTGTATGTTGGTAGGAAATAAGTTCTGGGCACCCCAAGTTGGAATCCTGTGTAAAAATGTGACTGTGTTCTATAGTGGCAATGATGGGGCATTTTTTAACAGGTAATAGACTGACCCAGAGTCTCAAGCACAATTGAAATGGGCTTGAGACTCTGGGTCAGTCTATTACCTATTAATGGAAACCGTTTCAGGGTACAATCAACCTAGAATTGAGGTTTGGAAACAAAATCTATTACTATGTTTAATAACTATTTGCTTAATTGTAATCATTCAAGGTTTTTGATGATTTGCTTATAAGACAGAGATGAAGGTTTGAGATAACACACAGGATTGGACTGCCAAATCAGACTCATGTGAAACAGTGTTCCTACCTAGCATTAAGCTCTACTAAATGTTACAAAGATAGAGAGCATCAAACAATTCAAATGAAGCAGAGAGAGGTCTGGGACATCAAGGGCCACTGGAAACCCAGGTCTTTCTTTCCTTGCTGTGTGCCTACATGACCTTCTCCAAGGAGCTGTGCCTTATAGATCCTGGGTTCTTTACTATAGGTAATCCTTACCCAGGGACACCCTGCTAAGGGCATTTCAGAGTTAATGTTTCTTCTTCCTAACAAACATCAGTACTCTATTTATCCTAAGTCCTGTTGACAAGGAGATTAGACTGGGCCACATGCCTTCTTTTTCTCCCCTCCTGTCCCCTAAGGAAGTGAATGGACTGGCAGGCCAGCTGCGTTCACCCCTTCCTCTTAGGGTTACTTAAGAACTTGGTGACATAACTTAGCTTATTGCTCATTCCCCCATTGTCTAGTTCTCTTGCATTAGAACTAAATCAAATCATTTCAACAAAACAGTTGCATCACAAAATCTCAGAATTAGAATAAAACCTTAAAGATTATTTAGTGCAAGCTCCTACCTAAAGCTTCTGCTGATTGTACCTACTTTTGTATCTATCTGATTAAAGCTATCTTACAGTAGAATAGCCACTTTAAAAGGCCTTTCCATTGTGATAATCTTCCAATCACTGAGGATGTCTTTCTTCCATAAAAGAGAAGTCTCCCCTACCTCTCTTTACCACCCCATTGGTCCTAGTCTCAACATCAGAATCAATCCACAGTAAGTCTACTCCCCTTTCCACTGAGTAGTCCTTTCACATTTCCAGGGACATTTCAAGGCCATCATGTCCTTCTAGTTCTGAGTTTTTCTAGGCTGACATCTCTAGGTCCTTCAATTGTTTGTTATAATACAATAGCTACCTAATCTAGTATCTCCTCTCTACAGTTAACTAGCAGCTTTGTTCCAGATAAATGCAAGTTTAGGGACTTCAGATGATGACGGTCTTGGATATGGTCTGACCGGGCAAACTATGTGTGAATTGGATACCATGCCTCCCCTAATAGAATCTAAATTTGAAAAAGCTTTCTGTTTTAGCAGATGTGACATACTATTGGCATAACTGAGATACAGTCATCTACCACCTCCAGGTCATTCTGTATCCTTATGCATTGTTGAACCCAAATGCAAAACTTAACATTTATCACTATTAAGTTCCACCCATTTGTTTCAGTTTATAGTTCCAGGATGAAGCCTTTCTAAAAATGTAATACATTGGCCAATACGTTATCAGTTCTCCTTCCTAACTGTGTTTCAGTTATCTGATAAGCTTGCTTTAACTTTTTTATTATGGTAAAATATATATGACATAAAATTTACCCTTTTGACAATTTTTAAGTGTACAATTCAGTGGCATTAAGTACATTCATTTTGTTATAGAACCATCACCACCATCCATCTCCAGAACTTCCCATATTCCCAGATGGAAACTCTGTACCATTAAACAATAATTCCCCATTATCCCTTCTGCCCAGCCAGGATCACGGCCACTGCACTCCAGCCTGGTGACAGAGCGAGACTCCATCTCAAAAAAAAGAAAATTAATAATAATAATACAATGGGCTTGGAAATGGATGCATATTGAATGATTTTCACGTTTAAATGTTTTCCAAATATATTCTAATTCATTATCTAAAGGCATGGTTTAATTGGAGATAGAAGGTGATTCACAAGGAACACACAAAAAAACGAAGGCTATCAAAGTAATCAGAAAGGGTGTACAAAGGATGGCAGTTTGTCCTTAAAAATTGGGGATTAAAGCCTAAATGTGTTCATTTCTCTTAGAATAAGAGATCAGCTTGTCATTTTTCTTTGATAATTAGTATCCTGCTCCGGGGTGAAAGATGAGTATCAGGAAAAAATGCTGTAGGATTTGTACGTCTCTATATAGACAGAAGAGGATTCATTAAGTTCTAAATTACTCTGCCAGAGAATTTTAAAACTTCAGTAAATATAGCAGGAAGATACAAAAATAGCAATCAAGACATTACATAACCTATAATACCTTAAATTCCAAAGAATCTTACTTTTCAACTATTTCTTCAGTAGGGATACATTTTAAACCTACAGGGAACTTGCTTCTATTTGTCACTTTAAGTTTTACTTTGTTCTAGTAACAAAATCATTTAAGAAAAAAAGCTTACTGCAAATAGTTTAAATGGTTACATAAGTATTAAGTCAAAGTGCTTTCCAAATACAAGCTCTCATTATTACATAAGTGATAAGAATTTCATGACCATTTACCCCCCCAAAATTATAATTATTATTTTTGTTAGCTTTACTTAGAATAACAAAATGCACAAAATGACCTGGGAATTCACTGCATAGAGAAAAACCTTCTTACAGTCAGTGAGTAACTACTGTAAGATTGGTAATAACATAGATCCATAGCATCTGTTAAGATTCATCATTTCATCTAACTTTTCCTATTTTGTTTCCCTATGAATAGATTCACTTTAAAAGATAAATTTTATACTATAACAATAGAAGACAGACATATAAAAAAGCAACCATCTTTAGGGAAAAAAAATTGCAGTTGCAATATATACCTTGAGTTCGTTGGTATATTTATGTTGAAAACCAAATGATTCTAGAGAAACCTAACAAATATACAAGGAATATAAAGTTGCTAGTTTACAAATGTATACATAGAAATTTTAGATACATAATTTAATATGCTTTACTGCCTGAGATCTTTTGGAAGAATCCTCTATTAACCTTGGTCTTTGAATTCTGATAAAGTCTGAGCAAGATTTCTCCACTGCTCCAAACTACTTAAATGTAATTATGGATGTATATGTAATTGCACATGGAGTTAAACAGAAAAGAAATATTTTCACTGGTTCATACCCTTTGCTGTTAAATCATAAATGCATCTAGAAATACAGACAAATATCTATAGCTACACAGTCCTGAAGGTTTTAAATGGAAATTCAAAGAATTAGGGTCATCTGCCTGTCTCAAAATCTATGAATACAAACAGACACACCAACACAGACACACAAAGTTATTATTTTAGTTAATACATAAGATAGCATATCACAAAAGCAATCCCTGAATGCATCTGGAGATGGTCTTTAAAAACTAAGAATTGTATGTTTAATTTATGTTCACCCTTACATCACTATTCCCAATCTTGTCTACTAGTTAGGCTACAGAAAATCCTGGAACTCACCAGTACAAGGTAGTATGCATACAGGGACGCACAATGATGTATTATAAAAAATTTGTCACCAATCACTTTCCAATACAAAATCATAATGGACAAATCTGTAAGAAAGACAAGTGAGTAAGGTATGACATAAGAAGAAAGTTGCACTGTTTATCCAAGTGTATTGAACTCTTTCTCCTGCCAACTCATCACTGTCCACTCTGAGCCCACAGCACTTTGTTCATCCCTCAGTTAGTCTGATTATGTACTTTACCATAAAATCTCTGCTCCTATATGCCTGTCTCACCCACTCTCCCGTGGCTCCTCTAAGATAAGGGCCAGGTTATGAGCATCTTTAGACCCTCAGAATCTAGCACAAGGCCTGGCATATAGGTTGGTGCAGAAGTAACTGTAATTTTTGCCGTTATTTTTAACCACAAAACTGCAATTACTTTTGTACCAACCTAATCATATGTAATATAATACTTGTTGAAAGCATAAATGAATAACTTGTTTCCAGAGTTAAAATAAACAAAAAATATTATTGAATAGAAATAATTTTAAATAAGCTTAAGTGACTGATTCTTGTCACTACAATAATTCGAACAGAGATAAGATGGTCATAGGGAAGGTACAAAATGACCAACTCATTTATAAAACAAATTGTACAAAAAATATTTTAAAAATAAAAAAGAGGCCGGGCGCGGTGGCTCACGCCTGTAATCCCAGCACGTTGGGAGGCCGAGGCAGGCGGATCACAAGGTCAGGAGATCAAGACCATCCTAGCTGACATAGTGAAACCCCATCTCTACCAAAAATACAAAAAATTAGCCGGGTGTGGTGGTGGGTGCCTGTATTCCCAGCGAATCGGGAGGCTGAGGCGGGAGAATAGCGTGAACCCGGGAGGCGGAGCTTGCAGTGAGCTGAGATTGCGCCCTGCACTCCAGCCTGGGCGACAGAGCGAGACTCTGTCTCAAAAAATAAATAAATAAAATAAAATAAAATAAAATAAAATAATGCAATTAAATACTAATTCAAAATAGTGACACCACCAAAAAAAAAAAAACCTATTAAAAAGAAAAACAAAGAAAAAAGCCTACTTCTGCAAATTTTACAAAAACAACACAAAACCATGACTACTGGAACACATTTCAAGAACTCCTGCAAGTGAGGGACCCTAAAAGTTAAACTTCATTAGTTTCACAGTCATTACACTTAAGAGCCTCATTAGGACAAAGAGGCACCATATCCTTGCTGATAAAAAATGTCTAGGTCTCAGTTGTTTGAGGCATCACTCTGTAACTCTGATCTTAAGTGAGAACCAGAAAGCCATTTCATGAAAAGACATTTCATGTTCTACCATCATGACAGGTACATTTTTCCTCTGTATGCGTCCTAAAGGCTGTCTCAAATAAACCAAAAGCATAGACTGTGTATTCTTTGCATAATTCCATGAGTATTTTACAAACAATTAGACAATAACATCTCACATACCAGAAATGAGGTAGCCTGAGGCAATAGCAATATTCACGTTTGCAAGTGATGGACCACCCCTGAGAAAAAAAAGGTTCCTTTTTAAAGTATATAGGTTATAGGTAACTGCTACTTCTTTTCTCTATAGAGACTGAAACATAATGAAATTGCTTTCTATAGATTCTCCAATGGTAAGCTGTCATCTTCGAATAAAATTGCAAAACACACAATGACAGTTTAGCCGAACTGTGACGCATCATGTGGTACTGGTGTTAGCAGAAAGATGCTATTCCCAGGATAATCTGAACCCACAGGGAATTTAGTAGCCTTCCTGTTCAAGATTAATTGTTTTCATCAAGAGATTTTCTAGAGCCCATGCCTTCCATGAATTTTACTCTACCTTCCCTGAAGTATACAAAATTTCCTTGAGGGTAAATCAACTCTTAGAATTCAAACTAGTCTGAAATCTTCTAAAGCACCTAAAGCCAATCTATATTTAGAATTCAAACTAGTCTGAAATCTTCTAAAGCACCTAAAGCCAATCTATATTGAGGTCCCCAGTGTTAGGAACAGACCTCCTGGGGATGACTGAGTACCCAGTGCATTTTCCAAACTTAAGTTTTTAGAACTACTCCCAGAATCCCACAATCCAGGGGCACAGCATTGCATCTGTTTTGTTTTAAATTGGAGAGTCATCCTTCATACTACCAGTGGCATTTATAATGGATTTAGAGTATACCTAAGGGCCAACTACAAGACACTCCAATGTATTAAGTTACCTACATGAATACCATAATTTCTTACATACATTAGCTAAAAGTTTTACTAAAATAATTTTACCAAAACATAATGAAATTTATAAATGTGTTTTCATGATTTGTTTGCAAAAAGCCTTAAGTGGAATCCCAGATGCTAATTTTTTTAAATTCCTTATTCTGAATCAGAGACTCAGTATCAAAAAATCATCTAGTCAGGAGGCTGGATATGGTGGCTCATGTCTGTAATTTTAGCACTTTGGGAGGCCAAGGTAGGCAGATCACTTGAGGCCAAGAGTTTGAGAACCATCTGGCATAACATGGTGAAACCCCATTTCTACTAATAGAAAAATTAGCCGGGCATGGTAGCACATACCTGTAGTCCCAGCTACTCAAGAGGCTGAGGCAGGAGAATCACCTGTACCTGAGAGGCAGAGGTTGCAGTGAGCTGAGATTGTGCCACTGCACCTCAGCCTGGGTAACAGGGTGAAACTCTATCTCAACAACAACAATCATCTAGTCCACTTCTGATTTTGAGGCAACATAGTATCACCATCATTCTACTGATGACTGGAAGGATTTGCCTCTCATTCCATGATAAGGAAATAATCATAACAGGACAGTTTAATTCTACTGTTTCAACCCCTATACATACCAAGGTCCTACAATTTATACTTTTGCTTCAAGAAACAAGTACAAATTATCAGTCCTTTATCTGGTTTATAATGTGAACTACTAGTGAAATTAAAACAAACTAAAATAGCTGAACTACAAATATTTAACAGAAAGATTTAGCATAAGTTTTGCCTTCTTTACAAATTTTGATCTATAAATACAACCAGGAAAATTAGACCTGGAATAAATCATGACATAAAATACAAAAATATGAAAAATTATGTTAAAGTTTGATAAGGCAAAATTTGAACAATGAATCAAATCTTTGTTATGAAATTTACTTCCCAAAAGAATTGGTTTTATTTTGCTGATGGTCATGTTAGTAAAATTAAAATTAAAATTTTTAAAAAGCTAGAAATTTTGTAGGTAGACTATATAAAAACCTAGTCATGGAATTAAATTCACTAAATTAATTCTCTTTGAAAAACAGCATCCCCATGAAAATATATCAATACTGATATTATTCTTATGGGAATAATTTTGTATTTATGAATAGAAAAACCTCCTTGCAGTCAAATGGTGGCGGTCAAAAGACCAGGCTAATCGCCCTACCTCCCCTGGAGCCCACAACCACCACATGTCAATGCATCACTTCTTTAAACATGCCTGCTCTCTCAAACTGAGCTGAACTAAGCCTTCTCATATAACACCAGGAAACAGTTTGCAAAATTTCTGCCATTGGAATCACATTTAAATTTTTCTAAAAGAACCATCTTACATGTTATCCTATTACTGCTGAACATAATTATTACTAGTACATTAGCGTTTCAAATCCTGTGATACTAAATTCCTATCACATGGCCATCTGTAACTTTCATTTCATCTCTTTGATATTAAACAATGAATCAAACATAAATTGGAGATAAAAAAGTCTTAAGTAGATATTATCCAAGTTGACCACTCTATCTCAATAACGATTTTTTTTTCTTCAGAATCGTGACTACAATAACTTGGCTTTACTCATTAACAGAGTAAAAATGTTTAAATTATCATCATATTCTCCTTGTTTGGGATAACAATTGCTACACTAAGGCAAAATAGCCTCCATTTGTATTCAAATCTAAAATAAATCATTTAAATGCACTTTGCTGAAATGTCTGAGCACAAGCATTTTAACAAAGCATACACCATCAATGTTTTCTGTTTTAAAGTAAGTGATGTTCTTATAAATAATTGATATCCAAACATAAATGAAATTGGCAATCTTAGAAAAAGAAACAGCTTACCAAAGTGGATCAGTTTTAGTAGGCTCATCGAATAAGAAAATGTACAGGCCAAAAATACCAACCACCAAAGAATGGCATGTGGATACTACCCTGAAATTAAACAAAATACACACAAAGTTTAGATTCTTTGCAATAAAATTTAATTCTGACAAGACACGGAACATTCCTTTTTTTTTTTTTTTTTTGAGACGGAGTCTCGCTTTGTTGCCCAGGCTGGAGTGCAGTGGCGCGATCTTGGCTCACTGCAAGCTCCGCCTCCCGGGTTCATGCCATTTTCCTGCCTCAGCCTCCCGATTCGCTGGGACTACAGGCGCCCGCCACCACACCCGGCTAATTTTTTGTATTTTCAGTAGAGACGGGGTTTCACTGTGTTAGCCAGGATGGTCTGGATCCCCTGACCTCGTGATCCGCCCACCTCGGCCTCCCAAAGTGCTGGGATTACAGGTGTGAGCCACGCGCCCGGCCTACACAGAGCATTCTTAACAAGTTGTACCTGGAAGCATTTATATATAGGGGTGGAGTATAACGGAGAGTATAATGCAAAATTGCCCATTTAGAAATCCAAAGGCCACAGCTTTAATTTGGAATAAAGAAGGAGGAAGATACCAAGGCCTGCAATTTCCTGCTAGAGAACTGGTAAATCACTTCTTGGTTAAAAGTTCTAAGACAGATAGATTCACACATGACAATGACTGACAGACTTTTGTGCAGACAGATGGCAACCGGCAAGGCCACTACCCTGTACTCTGGCTTGTTGCAACCTCCAGCCCCAACAGCATCAATACGAGATAAGTTTTCCTGCTCCAATCAGCTGGGAATGACTTCCAGATCTACTGGCTTTAACAAACTCCATATCCTTAAAACAATTCCAATGGATCATGATATGAAGATGTATTATCTTGAGAGACTTCAGTTTTTAAAGTACATTGATATGCACTATTGCACTTGGTTCTTGTAACAAATTTGTAAGAAAGCAAGGGTAGCTATTATTAGTCCCTCATTATCATTATTATGAAAGCACTTCTAAATAGACAAATTGAGGACCATGAATTTATACAGAAAATTTGTTTTTAAAAGAAACACCCAAGTGAAAGCACAATGTTCTCAAGATCCAGGTCAAGTTTTCTTTTATAGAAGGAATAAGTTTAACATAAAAATCATAGTTTCTATGAATATATCTTGTTAATAAATTTAATGATTTGACTAATTCCCAAGCTCTATGTTAAAGAACTCTATTTAGGATACTTTGTATTTATCCATACAATAAATTTTTTTTACCCAACAATTTCAGATTTCTCACATCTTTATCGAGAAGTTCACAAGTAATGAAGCTTCTTTTCATTAGGATAAAAAATGAGAGGTACAGCAAAGTTTTCTCTCTAAAAATTACTGGTGTGTAATAAAGTTTTCTCTACAATATGATCCCAAATCTTTAAAAGTAAGTAAAACATATCAACTAACGTTAGGTTTGGTATCAGAAAATTTCATTGTAACTTGAGAAACCAATATACTTGACCTAATAGTGTGTTACAAAATAGATATATCATGCTAAATCAAGCCATATTTTAAATGAGCAAAGATTCTCACTAATTTAAAGGCATTGACCAAGTATCATTTATAATATCTAAGAATCATTTTGAAATGTGAATAATTAATCAGATTTATCTGGTTTACAAGTCTAATTTAATTTTCATGCCAAGCACACCTGCATTCCATTTGAGCACAGGATAAAAACATAAATTCCTTGGCTGGACATGGTGGCTCACGCATGTAATCCCAGCACTTTGGGAGGCCAAGGTGGGCAGGTCACCTGAGGTCAGGAGTTTGAGACCAGCCTGGTCAACATGGTGAAATTCTGTCTCTACCAAAAATACAAAAATTAGCTTGGTATGGTGGTACATGCCTGTAATCCCAGCTACTCGGGAGGCTGAGGCACAAGAATCGCTTGAACCTGGGAGGCAAAGGTTTCAGTGAGTGGAGATCACACCAGTGTACTCCAGCCTGGGTGACAGAGCAAGACTCTGTCTCAAAAAAAAAAAAAAAAAAAATTAAATTCCTTGGTATCAAATAAAATACTCCTATTCAAAAATAGGAGCTCTCTATTGCTATTCAAAAATTCTATAAAATAAAAAATATATATAATCTCTCTCACTAACTTGTTTTACTGTTTGGTAACCATAGTCAGAAAGCTCCCTTTTGAAAAAACCTAACTTTGTATTTCCGACTCTCAGGCCTCAGATTCACTTCTCTTTTGAGATGTTATGTGGAAAATTCTAAGCCCTCAGCTGACGGAAATAGTGTATGATTCAGTATAGAAATGTTAAATGTTACTTGATCCGGTCAAATATCTCCCTCTGTAATGAAGAGGAAAAACAAATACCCTGCCCTAACTCATACACTATTCTGTATTAAAAGTCTATACTATTGTTTCAGAAACTTCTGTTAATAAAAGTTTTGTATTTTATTATTTAAAATTAGATTCCTAGCAAAGGAAAATTTAGATTCCTTAGTATCTAAAAAAAAACTCCAAGATGATACCCAAGATAAAATATTTCAATTTATTTTCAAAGAGGGTGGAAAAGAAATGTTTGTGCATGTAGAGAAATAGCACTCTAAGGAAATGATTAATGGCCATTTTAGAATAGCAATTTTAATTTAATCACAAGTAGTGCAAATATTGCCAACAGAAATTATATAGCTCAGTCAAAAAGAGCTAAATTTTAGAGAAACATTTAAAAATTAGTAGTATTTTAACACAATAAGACTTTCGATGTGATAGGCAAGAAACTGAATATAATTAAGAAAATTTTTTACAAGATATAACACCTGTAAGTATATACATTTTCAGAAAAAGTAACAATTGAGTACAACAATTTCTCACTTTTAATTAAACTGCTGTCTCTCAAGTGGGCATTTCCAGTAATTTTTTTTCCTCCATTTCTTTTTATACTAGATGGCTCAGACCATTCATTGTTTAGAGACTCTTTCCTGATTACTAGAAAGAATTATGTGTGTTTATCTGTATGTTTCAAACTGGAGGCTGAATTTTAAGACATTTATACATACTTTACTCAAAATACAGCCTCCTTTTCCTACTTTGCACTTCTCCACCACACAGCTTAAGTCCTATGTAAACAATGCTGGAGTGACAAGCAGGAGCAAACTTGAAAGAAAAGCACCATTGAATACCTAAATGAATTTTATATAATCCCAGACTCCTTTTCAAATAGAAACTCAGTCTCCCAAATGGTATTTCCTGTGTCATAGAATGGCAGTGATAAGACTAGATAATGCAAAATATTTTTCAATTTCATTTCATTTTCACCTTGGCTTCTATCTCTCTGTAGCCTTCCCTATTTCTTTGACTTGCAGCTACCCAACATTCAAATGCCTTTACCTATCCTAACCAGAGTAAAGAGGAAATGAAAATAGTTCAAAATTTAATCAGAGAATATATGTACCCCCTTCTCTTTCCTACCATTCCATCTATCTTCATATGTTAGAAAAGATTTTTTAAAGTAATGATATCTCTAGTATAACATATTTGAACAATATTTTTGTGCTAGTCTTAAGACAAAATAATCATACTGCTTATTTTTTGAAAATATGTGGAGAAATAAATCTTGCTTTTTGAGTGAACTTTGGCATGTATGAACCTGATACATCATTGTAAAGTGCAAAAGAAAACAACTAGAGTCTTATTAAATTCACAGTCTGAATCATAAAAGTAGATGCCTGCAAAACAATTTGGTTCAAAGAAAGACAGGGAATTTCAAATCAGATATGACCATTCTCAAACACTCAATCCTGACAGAATTTCTTGACTTTTAAAAGAAAATTTCAATGAAAGATAATTATAGCAAACTTTAGAGACTTGCTGAATCCATTTTATGGTAAGTGTATTAACTTCAACTAAATAGCAACAACAAAAAATATGGCCATGGCTGCTCTTACTCACTGAGGTTTACAAATGCACAGTGATGTTTGGGGACATAAAATGCTCTAAAGCAAGTGAAGCAGTCATCAGAGCCATTTTGTATTTGAAATCTTGTGAGATTAATACGTTGTACACACACACAAAAAAAACTGCAACCAACTTTTTAAAACTCTAGCAGGGTACAGTGGCTCCCAGCACTTTGGGAGGGCAAGGTGGGTGGATCACCTGAGATCAGGAGTTCAAGACCAGCCTGGCCAATATAGTGAAACCCTGTCTCTACTAAAAACACAAAAATTAGCTTGGCGTGGTGGGGCATGCCTGTAATCCCAGCTACTCGGGAGGCTGAGGCAAGAGAATCGCTTGAACCCAGGAGGCGGAGGTTGCAGCGAGCCAAGATTGCGCCACTGCACTCCAGCCTGGGCAACAGAATGAGACTCTGTCTCAAAAAAATAAACAAATAAAAATAAAAATAAAAAATAAAACTTCAGATTGCTATATCAACAGATGTCTAATTCTTTCTCTATTTACTTTTTTGTTTAAAAAAAAAACTAAAAAGAAATTTTTACTTTAAAATTATGTAACAAAATAATAAATGCTGGAGGGTTCTAAATTATAATGCAAAGTTCATTAAAAGGTTCATATGCACTGACTGTACACTGTATTCCCTGGTGTATAGCGTTTAACTGCCCCAGGTCTGACTAAGTTGGCCAATGCTGTATGGTATAAGCTACTCAAAAGTACGACTAATTTTTTCTTCCATCTTCATTTCCAAAGAATATTTTTGTTATAAATATTTCAAAGAACATGAAAGTACTAGTACTCATCCACAGTCAGCTGGAGTCTACTTCATCTTCACTGGAGTCTACTTCATCTTCACACACTTCCTCAGAAACTTAAATAAATTTATCCTAATATCTTTCAATATATCAATTCTTAAAAAAAATTTTTTTGCGTGAGATCATCTACTTGTTTCTCCTTTTATTCCTAAGATCAAATAAAAATGTGGCCTTACATTAGACCCTAAATGAAATACTTTTTTGAAATATTTTAAATAATTTTATCTCATAAACTAGTTTCTTTTCATCAATTACATTTTCATATGCTTTACCTTGAGTTCCATTCAATCTTCTTTTCGAAGCTGAGACTATTGAAACCTGGAGAAACTTTTGCTGAAAACCAGTAACTTACAAAGTAGAAAAGAAGCTGAAAGGTGAAAAAGCTGGTACAAATAACACTGATGAACAGTTTTGTGTTGATCTCCATATTTCTTCAACCTGTTAAGATAAATGACAGCTATAAATTGTTATCTCATAATAAACCTAGAGTAAATTTTTTTATTTTAAGAAATATGTCTTGTAATTTTAGAAATTTTTAAAATTTAGAACAAATGTAAGAATATAAAGAAACTAAGAATTTTTGGCCTTTTGTATATTTCTTCACCTTTACCATCTATTTGTCATGTATCTTATGTTTGTATTCAGAATAAAAGAAAGAATCTATTATCTTAAAGATCTCAATATTATAGGTGTCATTTATAATTTTAACATCATGATATTCAAAATTATCTAAGACTTAACATTAACAGGGAATTTCAGGTACTATCAGTAAAAAGTATTCTTTTAATAATATTTCAATTAAGTGTAGGACAAATCACCTGATTTCTTTATTCCTCAATTTCTCATCTATGATATGAAACAGTTGGTTACATAATTTCTAAGAAACAATCAAGTCAAATATCATAGAATTAACACTGCCTGCAATAACAAAACAAAAAATAATTCCATAATAAAAAAACTCATGTTGCAGCAGGACAAACAACATTTAAAACAAAATTAAAATCTTAAGATCACAGTCTTAGAAAAGAGCCATAGCACTGCTGAGGCAAGACAATATGGTCTCGAGGCGGGGAACCTAAGGTTGATTCATACTGACTTCCTAAAACTAAATCAAACAGAAAGGCCCAACTTTACACACCTAAGTAACAATATAACTGGAGGTTACCTCCTTTGCAAGCCCCTCCCCCACTTTTCTGAGTGGCAAATGGAAAACTGAAAGTACCTCCGATTGATTTCCAGAACCAATCAGATGTTTACATAAGTGTGCAACTTTATAACTTGGTTTCAGCCTCTGATTGATTGCTTTCCCCAACCAATCTGACTAACTGCCAGCCAAGTCTTCCTTTGCACAGAAGTGTAACTTCCCCTCCCCCCCACCCCCCATTCCCTTCCCCAGATGGGGTCTTGCTTTGCCCCCAGGGTAGAGTGCAGTGGTGCTATTGATCTCAGCTCACTGCAACCTCCGCCTCCCAGGTTCAAGCAATTCTCCTGCCTCAGCCTCCCCAGTAGCTGGGATTACAGGTACACACCACCACACTTGGCTAATTTTTGTATTTTTAGTAGAGACGGGGTTTCACCATGTTGGCCAGACTGGTCTTGAACTCCTGACCTCGTGATCCGCCCACCTCAGCGCCCTAAAGTGCTGGGATTACAGGCCTGAATCACCACACCCGGCCTAGAAGTGTAACTTTGTAATTTCACTTCAGCCTCTGATTGGTTGTTTTCCTCAACCAATCAGTCTGGTTGTGGGCCACTACTTCATTTGCATGCGGTGTACAAGAAGTGGCCAATGGGAAACCTGTAGTGGGTATTTAAACCCTAGAAAATTCTGTAACTGGGCTCTTGAGCCTCTATGGAAGAACCCACTCCCACCCTGTGGAGTGTACTTCCATTTTTAATAAATGTCTACTTTTGTTGCTTCATTCCTTCCTTGCTTTGTTTGTGCATTTTGTCCAATACTTTGTTCAAAATGCCAAGAACCTGAACACCCTCCACCGCTAACACTGTCACTGCACAAATGAGAATTTAACTTTAAAAACATGCTCTTCAATCACACACGTTCTTGGAGCAAAAGGCCTGCAGGGCTTTTTATCCCTTTAAAAAAAAAAAAAAGATTTTTATAAAAGAGCTTCAGGTCTTAACAATCAAGTTAGCAGAAAGAACAGTATTATGCATATATGCACACTCAAAGTGTGTTTTCTATCTCATTGAGCTGAACTTTATTTGGCTCCTAAAAATCTTAGGAATATTCAGACTCAAAAAAAAGGCACTAAAGCATTTGCTCATATCCAGCAAATATAGCATTTCTATGGCTCCATCTTTGATAGAGCTGATCCTCAAATGAAAAGGAAATAAATCAATACACATTTCCAGCTGCCTAATGCAAAGAAATAAGTCACCTACTGAAGTCAATTCACCAGAGAAAAGTCAAGTCATTGACTGCACTAGCAATAACCCCACTTCATAATCCCTCCCGACCAGGATATCGTAATAAGAATCAGTCTCCCACAGGGCCCCTTCCGACAGAATTCATATGCCTATAATGAATTCTTTCCTCATTGTTTGTGTGTGTATGTGTGTGCGCGCGCGTGCACGTGCTTGGTAAAAATATTGATATTACAATTCTTTTCTATGAGACTCCATTAACTTTACTGCTCTTTTACTTCTTTTTAATTCAACATATGTTTATTGGGTATTAAATTTTTACTTTGTGGCCTTTTAGCCTAGGTTTAATATTAACCAAACAATACATAAAAGTTTTGTACATAAATTAAGCAGCACCATAATTTGCTAAGTGGGATGTAAGGAGAATAATGCTTTTGTAAGATTAAAGCAAATAGGTATCTGGAGGCCAGATGGACACAAAATTGGGAAAAAAAGACAATCAGTAATCAGAAGAGAATGGAGAATCTAATCTTAAATGTGAGGAGGTTTGCCCTGAAGACTTTTGTATGCTCTCTGCTGATCCTACAGCAGCAGGTGGGCATGGGCTGCTCGTTTAGTTTGTTAAAATTCAATGTATACAAAGCATTTATTTCATGAATGTTAAAAGGTGTCATAAAACATATCGTACCTTATCCATTTTATGAATTGTTCATTTAACTAATGTATTTAAAAGCACTCAAATAATTCACCATTAAAAAATGTATCATCCCCTCTCCCCCACAAAATCGAGTTTACTGGATGAATATTATATTTTGAACATAATTATTTTCAGGTAAGACTTTGGATATATGTTGAGAGTCTCCCTTTGAAAAAATGTTTCATTTAAAAACAAAGAGCTCCATATATTCAAGCTGTGACTTCCATTAAAAGCTCAACAGATAGAAGCCAATTAAATTGTTCTACTCTCAGCTTTGCCTCTTAGTAAACAGCTGCTTGCTTAATCAGTCATGCCAAATCAAGAACTAATCTAGAGATCTTTACAAATTTCCCCAGAAAACCAAGGCTTCTGTTAAGAAGCAGCTACCCCTGTTCATTCACTTTAATGCATGAATCAGGCAAGAAAAATGGTAAAAAGTGATAAAACCAAAGGATGCTCATTACTAACATATATTAAGGGCCTTTAAGAGTTTGGTGATTATTAAGTACAGGAATATACAGTAATACTGGAAAAGCAGACCTACTTCATATACCTCTACAGGTAGCTAGAAGCTGGCAGAAGGATACTATTTGGCCTAGAGAAGAGCAGTTCAAACAGATAAGGGAAATACATGTGTAGCAATTTACAAGAATGTCTAGACATGAACTCTACAATATAATTAGTCCATCTTGATTCACAGGAATTACGGACATCAAAGAAACTTTTCCAGAGACCTGTTGAATGAAATAATGTTTATACTTTTCATTCAAGATGGTTTACACAAACTTTAATTGACACTGGTTTCTTAGTAGGGAAAAACATGAAAAGGTCTGAAGTTTAGTCATGCACTGCATAACAATGTTTCAGTCAATGACAGACCACATATACAATGGTTGTCTCATAAGATTACGATGGAGCCTGGCGCGGTGGCTCACGCCTGTAATCCCAGCACTTTGGGAGGACGAGGCGGGCGGATCACAAGGTCAGGAAATCAAGACCACAGTGAAACCCCGTCTCTACTAAAAATACAAAAAATTAGCCGGGCGTGGTGGCGGGCGCCTATAGTCCCAGTTACTCGGGAGGCTGAGACAGGAGAATGGCTCGAACCCGGGAGGCGGAGCTTGCAGTAAGCCGAGATCGCGCCACTGCACTCCAGCCTGGGCGACAGAGCGACACTCCGTCTCAAAAAAAAAAAAGATTACAATGGAGCTGAAAATTCCTATCACCTAGAGACGCTATAGCCATCATAACACCGTAGTGCGACACATTACTCACGTGTTTGGGGTGATGCTGGTGTAAATAAACCTACTGCACTGACGGTCATATAAAAGTCTAGCACATACAATTATGTGCAGTACATAATAGTTGATAATGATAATAAATGACTATGTTACTGGCTTATGCATTTACTACACTATACTTATCATGATTTTACAGTGTATTCCTTCTATTTATTAAAACACACACACACACCATTAACTGTAAAACAGCCTCAGGAAAGTCCTTCGGGAAGTAGTTCAGAAGGAGGCATGTTCTCTTAGGAGATGACAGCTCCATGTGTGTTACTGCCCCTGAAGACCTTCCAGTGGGACAAGATGTGGAGGTGGACGACAGTGATATTGATCATTCTGACCCTATGCAGACCTAGGCTAATGTGTGTGTCTGAGTCTTAGATTTTTAACAAAAAAGTAATAAAATAATAATTTAATTTTAAAAATAGAAGGAAGCTTATAAAATAAGGATATAAAGAAAATCTTTTTCTACAGCTGCACAATGGGTTTTTTTTCCGATAAGTGTTATTAAAAAGAATCAAAGGCTGGGCGCAGTGGCTCATGCCTGTAATCACAACACTTTGAGAGGCCGAGGCTGGTGGATCACCTGAGCTCAGGGGTTCGAGACCAGCCTGGACAACATGGTGAAATCCCGTCTCTACAAAATATACAAAAAATTAGCTGGGCGTGGTGGCACGCGCCTGTTGTCTCAACAACTCGGAAGCTGAGGCAGGAGAACCGCTTGAACCTAGGAAGCGGAGATTGGAGTGAGCCAAGATCACGCCACTGCACTCCAGCCTAGGTGACAAAAGCGAAAACTTTGTCTCAAAAAAACAAAAAAAATCAAAAGTTTAAATTAAAAAGTTTATAAAATAAAAAAGAAACTAAGCTAGGGTTAATTTATTGAAGAAATAAATTTTTAAAATCAATTTAATGTAGCCTAAATGTACAGTGCTTATAAAGCCTACAGTAGTGTTCAGTAATGTCCTAGCCCTCCACATTCACTCACCACTCACTGATTCACCTAAAGCAGCTTCTAGTCCTGCAAGCTCCATTCACAGTAATTGCTCCACAGAGGTGGTGTACCATTTTTTATCTTTTTTTTTTTTTTTTTTTTTTTTTTGGACACAGGTTCTCACTCTGTCATCCAGGCTAGAGTGCAGTGGTACAATCATAGCTCATTGTAACCTCAAACTTCTAGGCTCAAGTGATCCTCCCACCTCAGCCTCCCACGTAGCCACCACACCCAGCTCACTTTTTTTTTTTTTTTTTTTTTTTGGTAGAGACTGGGTCTCACTATGTTGCCCAGGATGGTCTCTAAGTCCTGGCCTCAAGTGATCCTCCCACCTCAGCCTCCCAAACCACTGGGATTACAGGTATGAGCCACTGTGCCTGGTCCAATTTTTAATCTTTTATACTACATTTTCAACTGTACCTTTTCTATGTTTAGATACACAATACTTGCCATTGTGTAGCAACTGTCTATAGTATTCAGTACAGTAAATGCTGTACAGGCTTGCAGCCTAGGAGCAACAGGTTATGTCATATAGCCATGGGTGTGGTAGGCTGTTCTGTATAGGTTTGTGTTAAGTGCACTCTATGATGTTCACACAATGATATAATTGTGTTAAGGACACATTTCTTAGAATGTATCCCCATTGTTAAGCAATGCGTGACTGTACATTTCTTAACTATCAGCTATGACAGCCCTTCCCTTCCAGCAGGAGGACTCCCAGAGACAGGGCCCTGGGAAACAGCACTGCCAGGGCTGATTCAGTCTTCACATCAAAAAACAGTCCATCCATCTGTCTCTGGTCCACCATGAGTCAGGCACTGTGCTGGAATACAATATAGGGAGACATGCTTACAGTCAGTAGGGATACAAAGAAATTGATCCTCACCACATGAAGTGGTAAGTGCAGGGTGCTAAGGGAACGCTCCCTGCTTTCCAAGGAATAAATGCCCAGGAGAGGTGACACATAACACTGAGAAGGTATCCAAAAGTATTCGAGGTAAACCAAGAGAACATCTTCTCTTCTATGAAAATCCCAATAAGATGCTTTGAGGCTGGAGCCCAAGAGAGTCAGCTCTCAGCCAGGCTCATGCCTGTAATTCCAGCAGTTTGGGAGGCCCAGGTAGAAGGACTGCTTCAAGCCAGGAGTTTAAGACCAGCCTGAACAACATTAATGAGACCCCGTCTCTACAAAAAATAGAAAAATTAGCTGGTTGTGGTAGCACATTCCTGTAGTTCCAGCTACTCAGGCGGCAGAGATGGGAGGATCACTTGAGCCCAGGAGATCGAGGTTACAGTGAGCTATAATTGTGTACCATGGCACTCCGGCCTGGGTGTCCGCGCAAGACCCTGTTTCAAAAAGAAAGAGAAGGAACAAAGGGAGGGAGAGAGGGAAAGAGAAAAGGAGAGGAGGACGGAAAGCAGGAAGGAGAGGAGGAGGGAAGAGGGGATGAGGGGAGGAAGGGAGAAAGGGGCAATTTTAAAGGAAATTGACTTTAAAAAAAAAAGACTGAGTTCTACTAAGTGAGGTTAGGATTACCAGCCCCTCCCCACCAAAACACAATCACTCACTCATTTCCCCCATTTGTGATTCCTTTGTAAATTCCTTAGAGAATATGTCAAAATACCAGTGCCACTTCCATGCACATACATAACCCCACTCCTTCATTTTCTAATAGAATCCCCCAGTGAGAACCACTGCTGGAGTGTTTTGCAGTAAAACTCCCCAAAAAGAAGGGTGAAGGGTCTGTGTGTTTGTCTTTAAGAGCAGCAAAGAAGGGGGAAGGTGGGAAGAATGCTCCACTAATGCTTAGCATTCCTTTTCCCATCCCTGGTAAGCTCCCTCTCCTATTTCCCACATTGATTCCAAATATTCACTGCTCTCAAATCTCTAGTTCTCCCTCTTAAAATAGATGAGGTTTCTTCCCATTTGACCAAGAAAATGAAGGCGATCAGGCATAAACACCTTTAACTTGGCAATGTTTACTACCTCCCCGCAACTCCCACTACCTGAACCTCTTCTCTGCATACTATAGGTTCTGCCTGGCTATGTGCCCTGCACCTTCAACACTGCTTATACTGTGTGCAACTAGATTTCACCACCCCCCATGCACCAGCCCTGAATGGTCAGCCACCCTCTGGATGGGCTCCATTTGGGCATCCGGAGGTGCCACAGGTTCTACTTGGCCCAAGCTGAACTTAACCCCAAGCAGCCCTTCTCCGTGGTGCCATACCTCAATGAATGACACGGCCACCCACAACATTGCCCCATCTTCCAACCTGGAACAGCTCAGTCATCCTTGATTCCTTCCTATACCTTACCTCTACAAATAACTGATCAAGAAATCCTAGTAGATTGGAGAATACCAAGTGAAGGATACCTTGATTCCAGCAAAGTTCTGAAAGTTTCTCATGATAGCCTTATGAATAATACCAAAAAAAAATAAGAAGTGGCTAGATTAACAAAGTTAGTGAGCCCAAGAGCTAGCCAAAAACTAGAAGCAGCATGTAAATTAATGATCCAAAGTAGAATTGAGAAATATCTCCTGATATTTTATATGATTTTCTCTATTTTGGTCCTGTTTTAGTAAATATTTTTTGTAAATATTTGTATGTTTACTTAAGCTGCATATAACAGAGGTGGGAAAGACAGCAAATACATTAAGTTAACAGAATCAGGTTTGAAATTATCTTTATTAGCTAAAATAATGAATCCCAATCATAAAGGCAAAATATAATAAAACTTTTAAAGGCAATACCAAAGTATAGGACTTGGCATAATAGCCATATACACAAGACCTTAGCATTGTAAATGACACAAATCAATGAAAGACAACAGTAAAATGAAGATACTAAACACACACAAAAAAAAACAAATTTCAGGCTCATTTATACTCAGAAAGAATAGATGTGCATCTTTTGATCAAGTATCAGTCCCATATACTCCCAATTAATTACATACCAAAGTACCTTTAGAGTGGTGTAAAGATGGTAATCTTTAGAAATAGTATCATATCGTAAAGAGCTAAGAGGCTGAATAATGTTATCTTGGGAATAAGATTTCTTAAAAAAAAAAAAAAAAAACTTGAAAACCTGAGAGCAGGCTGGGCTCAGTGGGTCATGCCTATAATCCCAGCACTTTGGGAGGTCAAGGCCAGTGGATCACCTGACCCCAAGAGTTCAAGATCAGTCTTCTGCAACATGGTGAAACCCCATCTCTACAAAAAAATGCAAAAATTAGCTAGATGTGGTGGTGCACGCCTGTAATCCCAGCTACCCAGAGGCTGAGGTAGGAGAATCACTTGAGCCCAGGAGGTGGAGATCACATTACTGCATTCCAGCCTGGGTGACAGAGTGAGACCCTGTCTCAAAAACAAAACAAAACAAACTTGAGAGCATTCCTTGAACATTTAAAGAAGTGTTGTGGCTGGGCATGGTAGCTCACACCTGTAATCCCAGCACTTTGGGAGGCCAAGGCGGGCGGATCACTTGAGGTCAGGAGTTCAAGACTAGTCTTGTCAACATGGTGAAATCCCATCTCTACTAAAAATACAAAAATTAGCCGGGCGTGGTGGTGGTATGCGGCTGTTGTCCCAGCTACTCGGGAGGCTAAGGCAAAAGAATCACCTGAACCTGAAAGACGGAGGTTGCAATGAGCCAAGATCAGGCCACTGCACTCTAGCCTGGGCAACAGAGGTAGACTCTAAGTCAAAAAAAAAAAGTGTACAAAAAAATAAGAGCGGGAACTTACTCTGCATTACTCAAAATTGCACAAGTGGGCAGTTTAACTTAACCACCCTCTAACCCTTTAGAAGTGTCCAAGTGTCTATCACGGAAGTGGTAAAAGAACAGCTGGGAGAGATGTCTGCAGAAGGCAGGGGCCCTAGCCTAACCTTTAGAGGACTCTGGAAACAAGATTTGGGGTCTAGAATTGAACTTAATTTTGGTAATCAGAAAGACAATTCCTATTCCATTAACTTCCCAACATTCTCTCAGTTATGTTAAAAACCATAATTTCACAGAGAAGGAAATGTTAAGTATATATACCATGATGGGAAGTACATAGGCCCAAAGTCTTGATTTTGAGTCTCAGTTCTACCACTTGCTAGCTGCGTAGCCTTAGAAAAATTACTAAACTTGCCTTAACAGAACCTCAGTTTCCTCATCTGTAAGACAGAGATATCAACAGTACTAGCCTGACATGGTTGTAGTAAGAAATAAATGATATAATGTTTCTTGGGCACTTAGAACAGTACTCAGCATATGGTGTGCACCCAGTCTCTGCTTCTACCGTCATCCAACTCCAGCAGCACACAGGACATACAACCTCTGGGCCTGTTGTCACTCTAGTCAAGGAAAACAAAACCATCCTACAGCCACCAGGTCCTAGACCCCTAACTCATGCCTTTTTTCATCAGTCAACACTTAAAATGTAGGCAGTGCCCACTGCAGAGATCTATCCTCTACCACTTGAGTACCTCTGTTTTGCTTCAAAGTTCCTTCCCAGTCCATCACCCTCTCCACCTCCCACAACCTTCCACTGGGTCCCTTGGAACTGCTGCTCTACACCCAGAAAGTAGTGTCATATCCTCGGCCTCTCCTCTGAGCATGCTGAAGACACCCTCTTCTCCTGCAACCCTCTCAAGCAGCAGTCTCTCACACTGGAGTCAGGAGATGGCCTTGGTACCTGTCCCACTTCAGGCCTTATTCCTCCAGTCCCCTGTCCACTGCAAACACTCATATCCTTTTTAGGGTCCTGCCATTCAGTTACACCACCTCTTCCTTTCCTCACTGTTATATTCTAATCTCCCAATCACTTCTGCTTACTCAAAGACATTAGCCCTGGCTCACTGATGTCGTCAAGCCCTGCCATCTTCCTGCTCATTTGATGGCTCCACATCTCCTAGACAACCCAGTCCATTATCTTCACCTGGAATGGCAGGTCTTCCATGCCACCTTACCCACCCATGAACCTTTATTGTCCCCTACGCATCATTTTCTGCCTCCAAAATAACACTTCAAGTATTCCCTTTGTTGACCAGGGCCTTCTTTCCTTTAAGCTTCTGCAGTATTACAACATTATCAGTCCACTGACCTCTCAACTTTTGCCCAACCCATTAGCCCTATCCTGCTTGTACATCCCTCTTTAATCAGCTTACATTCCAAAGTCCATCATTTCCACAGCACTCTAATACCCAAATTCCCTTTCCATTGCCAACAGTTGACAAAATCCTAATCCTGGATATGCCCAACTATTTACTCAGCAATCAGTACAGAACAATCAGAGCTCTGTTGCAGAAAGTCACACACCAGAAGAGATTGAAGCCAGTGTGTGAGAATTACAGAGGGATCAGACAGCCCTCAACACTACCCTGCACTCCAACCATTTGCCACTCCAACCAACCCTCTCAGAGTCCACAATAAAATTCCCAAATTGTCCCTATTCTTTTCAAAACACCATCCATCTACCCCATTCTCAGCAGATGACCCCCATCCTACTTCACAAAACAGTAGAAGCCAACGTATGAAAACATTCACTATCCCACACGACCAACTATACAATCTACCTCCATCTCTAACTATCTGTCTTCCCACCTAAGGTCAGCCTCTCTAACTTGCACACTTTAGATCCATCCTTTCTGGCCTTCTTGGGAATCTTTTGCTCCACGTTATCCTTTACTCTCTCCCTCTCAAATGGCCTTTCTATTGGCTCCTAAACAGGCTCAAGTTCTCAGCAAAAACAAAAATCAACAGATTTACAACCTCTTCTTCAATCCTCTTTTTACATAAAGTTTCTCTCTCTTGCTTGAACTTTTACATTTGTGTTCTCTCTCTCTCCACTCCTTTACAGACAAAGTTCTAGAAATATTCGCCTGTATTTCGTCCTCATTTCTCATCTGACATTTCACCACACTCCACTTCTGTCCCCATCCACATCACTCTCCTGGAATAGCTGTTGCTAAGGTTAACAATGACTTCTATGTGCAGCTTTCATGTTACCTGACCTCTCCGCAACATCAGATGCTGACCATTTTCTCCTTGAAATGCTTTCTTCCTGTACTTCCATAACATCACACTTCCTCTACCCGGCCACTAAATAATAACAGAGTTAAGACTCCAGACCATCTTCTATCTATTTGTTTCCTATGTGATATCACCTATAACTGCGGCTTCAGTTACCACTTAGATGTAGAAAAATCTAAAGTTTAAATATTCATCCTAGATCTCTCCTCTGAGCTAATGTATATAGCCTACTGCTACTTGATATTACTACACAGTGTCTCAAAGGCATCTCAAACCAAGCTCATAACCTGACCCCTAAATTTGGTCCTCAGCTAGGTTCTTCATCTCAGTGAATGGTTCTCACCAAATGTCTTAGTCGGTTTTGTGTTGCTATAACAGAACATCTGAGACTGCATAATTTATTTTTTCTTTTTTTTCTTTTTTGAGACGGAGTCTCACTCTGTCACCCAGGCTGGAGTGCAATGCTGCAATCTCGGCTCACTGCAACCTCCGCCACCTGGGTTCAAGCGATTCTTGTTGCTCAACCTCCAGCAGAGCTGGGATTACAGATGTGTGTCACCACGTCCAGCTAATTTTTTGGATTTTTGGTAGAGACAGGGTTTCACTATGTTGGCCAGGCTGGTCTCCAACTCCTGGCTTCTAGTGATCCAACCACCTTGGCTTCCCAAAGTGCTGGGATTACAGGTGTGAGTCACCACACCCATCCAGGACTGCATAATTTATACAGAAAATAGGTTTATTTAGCTCACGATTCTGCAAGTTGAGAAGTTCAAGGGGCACGGCTTCTGGCAAAAACTTTTGTGCTACGTCATAATATAGTGGAGAAGGTCAAAGAGGGAAGCAGGTATGTGTGAAGAGACAAGACCTGGGTGGCATCCTGGCTTTATAATAACTCACTCTCAAAGGAACTAATCCACTCTTGCCAGAACGAGAACTCACTACTATAAGAGTGGCACCAAGCCACTCATGACGGATCTGCCCCCAGGATTCTAACACCTCTCACTAGGCCCCACCTCCCAACATCAATACATTGCAGATCAAATTTCAACATGAATTTTGATGGGGACAAACCATAGCCAACCCATTGTACCATACATTCAGATCTGACAGCCAGAAACCCAGAAGTCACCCTTGATAACTTGCTTTCTGCACCTTCCAACTCTGCTACCATATCCAATCTATCACTAAGTCCAATGGATTATACTTCTTAAATAACTATCAAAAAGGCATTTTCTTCTCAAGCTACTACCATCACATTTCTGGACTGTCTCTAAACTGGTCTCCTTAGAGTGAAGAACAGACTGGAGGGTTGCAGGGGATTCTTTTCTAAAAGCCATCTCTGATCATGTCACTTCCTTACCTACCCTCAACTTAAAACCTTCATTTGTTTCTCAATGCTCTTATGAGAAGGACTCCACCTTCTCCAGTCTCAGTTGGCACCTACCCTCACTTACTGCATTCCAGCTAACATGGCCTTCTTTCTCTTCCTTTAAGATGCCATGTTCCCTTCTTCCACAAGGCCTGTGCACATCCTATTCCCTAACTCCCATCCATACCCCTCCACTCCCAAGTTCACACCCATGCTTCTTCAGCTCTCTTCTCTGAGCTCTGTCAACAGGTTAATTCCCCCATTATCTGCCCTCACGCTGCATGTCCCTCTCCTTTACAGCTGAGACTTAAACAGATGTTTCCTTCTCACAGTGGAATGTATGCCCCATAAGGGTGGGAAATATGGCCATTTTTCCCCTCACCATTAAATCTCCATGCTCAACACAATGTCTTCCACGTAATTTACGCTCAATTAATATGTTAAATAACACAGTTATAATAGCAGACATACTCTTACATGTGTTTTCCATTCTGCTAGTGTTATAGATTCCTTGTTTTACCAGGGTAATCACAATACTAGAAAAAGAATTTTCTGAACTGACAACCATAGTACTACAGCATGAAAGTATATTGACTTCGGCCGGGCGCGGTGGCTCAAGCCTGTAATCCCAGCACTTTGGGAGGCCGAGACGGGCGGATCACAAGGTCAGGAGATCGAGACCATCCTGGCTAACACGGTGAAACCCCGTCTCTACTAAAAAATACAAAAAACTAGCCGGGCGCAGTGGCGGGCGCCTGTAGTCCCAGCTACTCGGGAGGCTGAGGCAGGAGAATGGCGTGAACCCGGGAGGCGGAGCTTGCAGTGAGCTGAGATCCGGCCACTGCACTCCAGCCTGGGCGGCAGAGCGAGACTCCGTCTCAAAAAAAAAAAAAAAAAAAAAAAAAAAAAAAAAAAAAAAGAAAGTATATTGACTTCAAAAGTATCTTACTTCCAAATATGTCCAAAAGCAAAAAGTACCATCATAAATGGAGTATATTTATCTACTGTAAACTCCTTGTAACATGATATACATTCAAAAGTTCCATGTATAACCTGTAATTATACTTTAATATTCTTGTCAACTGCAGAAGTACCGATTGATTATTTACCACAATCAGTACCCCTAACACTCTAGCATGTAAAACGCTCTATCTGCAAACTCTAAGTCATTTGTAAATAAGCATGTCACTGTAGAAGATGTGCTATTTACCAAGCCAAAGAAACAAATAAAAAGAACTAGAGACACAAGAGCAAACACATTCAAAAGCTAGCAGAAGGCAAGAAATAACTAAGATCAGAGCAGAACAGAAGAGATAGAGACACAAAAAAGCCTTCAAAAAATCAATGAATCCAGTAGTTGGTTTTTTGAAAAGATCAAAACATTGATAGACTGCGAGCAAGAATAATAAAGAAGAAAAGAGAGAGGAATCGAATTGACACAATAAAAAATGATAAAGGGGATATCACCACCGATCCCACAGAAATACAAACTACCATCAGAGAATACTATAAACACCTCTATGCAAATAAACTAGAAAATCTAGAAGAAATGGATAAAATCTTGGACACATACACCCTCCCAAGACTAAATCAGGAAGAAGTTGAATCTCTGAATAGACCAATAACAGGCTCTGAAATTGAGGCAATAATTAATAGCTTACCAACCAAAACAAGTCCAGGACCAGACGGACTCACAGCCGAATTCTACCAGAGGTACAAAGAGGAGCTGGTACCATTCCTTCTGAAACTATTCCAATCAATAGAAAAAGAGGGATTCCTCCCTACCTCATTTTATGAGGCCAGCATCATCCTGATACCAAAGCCTGGCAGACACACAACAAAAAAAGAGAATTTTAGACCAATATCCCTGATGAACATTGATGCAAAAATCCTCAATAAAATAATGGCAAACCGAATCCAGCAGCACATCAAAAAGCTTATCCACCATGATCGAGTTGGCTTCATCCCTGAGATGCAGAGCTGGTTCAACATATGCAAATCAATAAACGTAATCCAGCATACAAACAGAACCAAAGACAAAAACCACATGATTTTCTTAATAGATGCAGAAAAGGCCTTTGACAAAATTCAACAGCCCTTCATGCTAAAAACTCTCAATAAATTAGGTATTGATGGGACGTATCTCAAAATAATAAGAGCTACTTATGTCAGACCCACAGCCAATATCATACTGAATGGGCAAAAACTGGAAGCATTCCCTTTGAAAACCAGCACAAGACAGGGATGCCCTCTCTCACCACTCCTATTCAACATTGTGTTGGAAGTTCTGGCCAGGGCAATCAGGCAGGAGAAAGAAATAAAGGGTATTCAGTTAGGAAAAGAGGAAGTTAAATTGTCTCAGTTTGCAGATGACATGATTGTATATCCAGAAACCCCATCATCTCAACCCAATATCTCCTTAAGCTGATAAGCAACTTCAGCAAAGTCTCAGAATACAAAATCAATGTGCAAAACTTACAAGCATTCTTATACACCAATAACAGACAAACAGACAGCCAAATCATGAGTGAACTCCCATTCACAATTGCTTCAAAGAGAATAAAATACCTAGGAATCCAACTTACAAGGGATGTGAAGGACCTCTTCAAGGAGAATTACAAACCACTGCTCAACGAAATAAACGAGGACACAAACAAATGGAAGAACATTCCATGCTCATGGATAGGAAGAATCAATATCGTGAAAATGGCCATACTGCCCAAGGTAATTTATAGATTCAATGCCATCCCCATCAAGCTACCAATGACTTTCTTCACAGAATTGGAAAAAACTACTTTAAAGTTCATATGGAACCAAAAAAGAGCCCGCATTGCCAAGTCAATGCTAAGCCAAAAGAACAAAGCTGGAGGCATCACGCTACCTGACTTCAAACTATACTACAAGGCTACAGTAACCAAAACAGCATGGTACTGGTACCAAAACAGAGATATAGACCAACGGAACAAAACAGAGCCCTCAGAAATAATACCACACATCTACAACCATCTGATCTTTGACAAAACTGACAAATCAAGAAATGGGGAAAGGATTCCCTATTTAATAAATGGTACTGGGAAAAGTGGCTAGCTATATGTAGAAAGCTGAAACTGGATCCCTTCCTTACACCTTACACAAAAATTAATTCAAGATGGATTAGAGACTTAAATGTTAGACCTAAAACCATAAAAACCCTAGAAGAAAACCTAGGCAATACCATTCAGGACACAAGCATGGGCAAGGACTTCATGACTAAAACACCAAAAGCAAAGGCAACAAAAGCCAAAATAGACAAATGGGATCTAATCAAACCAAAGAGCTTCTTCACAGCAAAAGAAACTACCATCAGAGTGAACAGGCAACCTACAGAATGGGAAAAAATTTTTACAATGCACCCATCTGACAAAGGGCTAATATCCAGAATCTACAAAGAACTCAAATAAATTTACAAGAAAAAATGAAACAACTCCATCAAAAAGTGGGCAAAGGATATGAACAGGCACTTCTCAAAAGAAGACATTTATGCAGCCAACAGACACATGAAAAAATGCTCATCATCACTGACCATCAGAGAAATGCACATCAAAACCACAATAAGATACCATCTCATACCAGTTAGAATGGCAATCATTAAAAAATCAGGAAACAACAGGTGCTGGAGAGGATGTGGAGAAATAGGAACACTTTTACACTGTTGGCAGGACTGTAAACCAGTTCCACCATTGTGGAAGACAGTGTGGCAATTCCTCAAGGATCTAGAACTAGAAATACCATTTGACCCAGCCATCCCATTACCGGGTATATACCCAAAAGATTATAAATCATGCTACTCTAAAGACACATGCACACGTATGTTTATTGCGGCACTATTCACAATAACAAAGACTTGGAACCAACCCAAATGTCCATCAATGATAGACTGGATTAAGAAAATGTGGCATATATACACCATGGAATACTATGCAGCCATAAAAAAAGATTAGTTCATGTCCTTTGTAGGGACATGGATGAAGCTGGAAACCATCATTCTCAGCAAACTATCGCAAGGATAAAAAACCAAATACCGCATGTTCTCACTCATAGGTGGGAATTGAACAACGAGAACACTTGGACACAGGAAGGGGAACATCACACACCAGGGCCTGTTGTGGGGTGGAGGGAAGGGAAAGGGACAGCATTAGGAGAGATACCTAATGTAACTGACGAGTTAATGGATGCAGCACACCAACATGGCACACCTATACATATGTAACAAACCTGCACCTTGTGCACATGTACCCTAGAACTAATAAAAACGAAAGAAAAAAACGCAACATTGTAGAAATAAACACAGTGAATACCAAAAAAAAAAGAAAAGAAACAAATAAAAACCCCTAGCCAAAAAAGGCATACCATCCTGCACCCATTCTGAGTTTTGTTTGCATTTTCATATAGGTGGTACACTGTAATTATCTATCTCAAAGTTGATAAAACGTCAAAAAATGACCAAAGACATTGAAATCTTAGTAAAGAATAATTGTCAGGCCAGGCACGGTGGCTCATGCCTGTAATCTTAGCACTTTGGGAGGCCAAGGCTGGTGGATCACAACGTCAGGAGTTCGAGACCAGCCTGGCCAATATGGTAAAACCCCGTTTCTACTAAAAGTACAAAAAATTAGCTGCGTGTGGTGGCACGTGACTATAGTCCCAGCTGCTCGGGAGGCTGAGGCAGGAGAATCGCTTGAACCCGGGAGGCGGAGGTTGCTGTGAGCCAAGATCGCACCACTGCACTCCAGCCTGGCAACAGAGTGAGATTCCATCTCAAAAAAAAATAAATGAAATTAAAGAAAGAAAAAGAATGTCACACCACTCACTTTCAACTTTCAATCATGCAAAAATTGTTAAGCATCTAAAACAATGTATATAAAGCTCTCAGCTAACTGCAGTTATAGTTTTTGCTTTTGGTTGTTTTAATTGTATGTGAAGAGACATATAGGGAAAAAGACTTAAGAGGATAATATGAAGAAAACATTCCACCTCTTTTTCTTTTCTGAGCATCAAGTTGAAGAACCATTACCATGAGTGTAAAAGTCTACAGGAAGCCAGCTGCATAAAAGTCAACCCAACTTCTATAAATCCTCTAATATTCATGGTACTGCTTTTTAAACTGAACTAAATGGGAGGAAAAGAAGACCAAGCTAGGAAAGGTGAAGAAGCCCTATGTTCATATAATTAAGTTACACTCCCTTTCTTGAGACAGAATCTCACTCTGTCGTCCAGGCCGGAGTGCAATGGCGCGATCTCAGGTCACGGCAACCTCCGCCTCCGGGGTTCAAGCTATTCTCATGTCTCAGCGTCCCAAGTAGCTGGGATTACAGGTGCCGACCACCACACCCGGCTAACTTGTATTTTTAGTAGAGGCAGGGTTTTACCATGTTGGTCTCGAACTCCTGACCTCAGGTGATCCACCGGCCTTGGCCTCCCAAAGTGCTGGGATTACACGCGTGAGCCACCGCGCCTGGCCTGGTACACTCCCTTTCTAAGATAAATGATGTTACTTAAGGTTTAACAAGGAATTGTTCATGGCTATAAAAAAGATTTCTCTATGGTTCCTCCCTGTCGACTAAAATACTGAACTTTGAAAAAGGGTAACCTTTATATTTTTATTCTCTATTTCCTATTTCTTCAGCCCCTACTCCTCCAAGAGTATATAACAGAGTTCAAGTTAAAGAGAAACTGATCAATTCTGCCTGCTAGAGACCCTGGCAATTGACATCTCCTTGAAACAATCTTTTTGGATTACAGATTGTTTTGATTATAACAAAGAACAAAATATTTAAGCTTAACTTTTCACACATTTCTAATAGGCCTTTATTTTTCTCATAATTGTATATAATAATTACAACCACAGTACATCAGATTAGGAAGGAGGCTAAACCCTGTTCTCTAAACTAAGCTCTGTAAGTGTCATCCACTCTCAGCAAAAAAGTATCCATACTCAAAGGCTGGGGGTTGGCCCCCACCTTGCTACCAAAGCTCAGAAAACTGCTCTGACAGTTGAGTCACAACTCTGCTACACATTTCTTTAATCTAAGACTTTTCTGTGCCTGTCATAATCCTGTCTTCCCTTGTACATTGTATACTAAATGCCTTCGAGGAATCTCTCTCTGATCCAATACAGTGCCTTTCAAATTTTCATATCCCAGGCTCCCCTGCCACCCCCACCACACACACATACACATACAATTCTGCTTATTCCTACAAGAAGAGAAGACTTTGTAGTCTTTCTATAGTTTGTTTTGTGGGGGCAAAAGAGTTCCGTTGATACAGATTTTTCAAACAACCCAGAGTCCCCACGCCAAGATATTCTGACACAGCAAGTAGGAGGCTATCCCACCTCCTTAACCCCTCCCTGAAAGTCCCTGCTCTCCTAAGAAATCACTTCTCCCACTGGTGTCCACAACTCCTAACTAGTTCTCCCTTCCATTATAGGTACAGTAATTTTAACTGGATTTTAACAAAACTTTTATTCCTATTTTCCTAGCTTACATTTACATGTTCTAGCTTTTAACTTAAAAATAAATGAAATCTGATATAATTCGTCTATTTTACATCAACTTTGTATCTTTTGTCTTATTTTAAATTTTTTTATTTCATTTACGTTTATTCCTTTACTTGGGGTTTGTTTTTATAACGCTTAACAAGCAGAGTGAAGCCAAAAGGAAAAAGGCCTTCTCCATCTCTTCCTTCAGCTCCTCTGCTTCTCAACCCCCAACTTATTGAAGAATTCTACCCTTAGGAAATTCAGGTCATTTTCTAGGCCTAATGCCTCAGAGTACACATGTGATTTACGTGACAAATGTTGCTTCCTAGCATCTCACTCCACTTAATTTTTTTTTTTTTTTTTTTTTTTTTTGAGACAGAGTATTGCTCAGGCTAGGGGAGAGTGGCACCATCTCGGCTCACTACAACCTCCATTTCCCAGGTTCAAGCAATTCTCTTGCCTCAGCCTCCCTAGTAGTTGGGATTATAGGCTCACTTGAAACTTTTATAAAGAAGTCTTTGTTTTTAAACCTATGAGTTACAGTTACAGCCATTGGATTTTGGATTGATCAGAATGCCTTCAGCCAGAAGACAATAGTAATTGGGAGGTCACATTAATATAGTAGCTGGCACAAATAAAAAGTAAAGGTTTTGAAGTTTATACAACTTGAGAGCCCACCTTCAAGGAAATCAACATTTCAAACAAGACTCCAGCCTTGGAAGAAGTCTGTGCTAGGAAGAGTCCCTGAAGCTGAAGCAGAGGCCAGGTGGCTCTCTACTGTCTGGGGAGTCTCTTGGGAAAAAAGAGAGAGGTTCTGCGGACTGCCTTTTCCACCTGGCATCTAATGTACTTATTTCCATATCACTGCTCTTCCCTTCCTGGAGGGATCACAAAAGGAGCTCTTGGCTTGGAACATCTCTTGGTTTTTTTACCAACTCTGTGAAATCAAGGAGAAACTGGACAAAGTATGATTTTCCCCAAATTAATTTTGTTCTTTTTTTAAAGGGATCACTCAGTCACCCACCAAGCTACCTAGGAAGTCAGAACCTATGGAGTCAGGGAAGTTCTTCTCACCTCCAAATCATGGATCTCATTACCTCTGGAAAGTCCTTAGGTTAAGGGAAATGGCTAAGGTATGGCTTTGCCTGCTGCCTTCTTTTTTTCTTCTTGTGCCTGTTCCCCATAGGAAAGGAAGTGGTATTAACTGAGTTAGAGGGGCTGAAGAACAAGTAGCATATTTCTCCCACTTGTTGGGTTCTTAAGATGAATTCTGCTCAGCTAAAGAGATACCTAGAATCAAAGCCTAGTTCCAATACTTATCAAGTAGCCTTAGGCAAGAACAACACAATCTCTGTGACCTGCAGGTTCTTTAAAATGGGGATGAGAATGCCTAATGGCAAGATAGTTATGTGGCTTAAGTGAGATAATCTGTTAAATGCACCTAGCACAGTTCCTGGTACATGCAGTCACTCGTGGTAAACCATTTAGTGGCCATAAATTCCTTTGCAACAATGACACTGCCACTCCAGTCCCCCAATCTAGAGTTGGAGTCTATGTCTCTGTCCTGTGAATCTGGGCTGGCCTTGCCAACTGCTGACAAAGAGAATACAACAGAAGAGAGGCTCTGAGGGTTCTAGAGCCTAGGTAGGACTTTAAAAACACTCTCTTGGAAAATTGCCCTGAGACCATCATGTCAAGAGCCTGTCTAGTCTACCAGAGGATGAAGGCCACAGTGAGAAAACTGAGGTTGCCCAGCTGACAGCCAACACTCAATATCAACTACCAGCCATACTGGCAAGCCAACTTGGATCCTTCAGCCCAGCTAACCCTCTAGCTGAAGGCACCCACTTGAGTGAACCTGTAACCAACACAGTAACTACCCAGCCAACCCACAGAATCACAGGAAATAATAAATCACTGTTTCAAGCTACTAGGGTCTAGGAATGGTTTATTTGGCAACAGATTAAAAGACCACTCAATAAAGAATAGTTCTTGGTATTACCAGCCTTTACCAGCCTTTTTTTTTTTTTTTTTTTTTTTTTGAGACAGTGTCTCGTTCTGTCACCTAGGCTGGAGTGCAGTGGAGCAATCTTGGCTCACTGCAACTCAACTGCTGCCTCCTGAGTTCAAGCAATTCTCCTGCCTGTGCCTCCCAAGTAGCTGGAACCACAGGCCTCCACCTCCCAAGTAGCTGCAACTACAGGCATGCACCACCATGCCCGGCTAATTTTTGTATTTTTTGGTGGAGATGGTGTTTTGCCATGTTGGCCACACTGGTCTTGAACTCCTGACCTCAAATGCTCCACCCACCTTGGCCTCCCAAAGTGCTGGAATTAGAGGCTTGGCCTCTTTTTTTTTTTTTTTTTTTTTTAATAGCGATGGGATCTCGCTATGTTGTCCAGGCTGGTCTCAAACTACTGAACTCAAGTGATCCTCCTGCCTCAGACTCTCAAAGTGCTAGGATTAGAGGTGTGAGTCATTGCATCTGGCCTCTTTTTCTTTTCTTTTTTTTTTTTAATAGAGAGGGGGTCTCACTATGTTGTCCAGGCTGGTCTCAAACTACTGAACTCAAGTGATCCTCCTGCCTCAGCCTCCCAAAGTGCTGGGATTGCAGGTCTGAGCCACCATGGCCGGCCTACCAGGCCTTTCTTAACCAAGAAATGTTACATCTATTTAATATTTCTCCAACGATGCCAAGTCATACAGAAATATTATATTTTGTATTTGAAGGAATATGATCATTTCCTTCTTGATTTAACCCTTGGCCTAAGGGCCCTGCAGCTTGTTTATACCTATGATCTGACTGGATAATCTGGTGGCCGAAATGAGAAGACAACCAAGGAGTTTCTAAATTCTCTAGGTGGCTTTTTATATTATTACCTAAGGTCCACTCTACCCGAGGGCTAGTCTGAAGGTAGTGAGTTGTCTCCATCGATTGTTCACAGTTACAAATGGAACTCCTTGATCTACTCTACTCCTTGATGTGCCTTCATCACACCACACACTTCAGGTAGCCTCAACCTCATGTTTAAATTCAGGTGTAGTAAGTCACATAAAAAAACCTAAGCTTGGCCCACAGACTTGATAATGAAGAACTGTTTTAGGGCAACGTTCCCAAGGCAAGAATTTGGTGAATGTGGTCATTGAAGTTCAGATCCAGACAACTCATGGGAAGTGAACTCTTCCTGGCTTTATGAAACAGGGTCAAGCTGACCCCACTGGTAGACCTCCAAGCCCTGGTGCCATTCTCACACTGTATAACCTATTAACAAGTTTAATCTTGAAGATGCTATCAAGACTTCTTAGCATGGTGGCTTTGATCCTTTCTAACTTATGGGATTGATCGATGTGAACAAGTACCATCCTTGTTGTGTGGACCAAGTATAGGGTGGTGTTTTTTGGGTGTTTTTTTTGTTTGTTTTTTTTTGGGGGGGGGAAATATTTTGCCCAGCCATTGTTATAATTCCATTAAGTTAATGCCATCTAAAACATCCTCATTTCTGATTTCAAAAGTTACAGACCTAGTATTCTATAGGTTTTACTCATAGCAATTCCGCTAAAATTATATATGCTATACTACTTTGTGGAAAAATTATCCAGAAACAAGATCACATAGATGCTTTTCTTTGCCCATGTGTCCCTTTAGGTCTTCTTAAAGCTATTTCTGGATTAAACCCATGAGCCTACACCTCACCCTATTGACCTTTCACTGAACAGTGCCATGGCATGATACCCCTGGCTAGCACTGGGCAACATGATATGAGGTGGCATCGTAAGGCAAAGTCACTAGGTTCTACTGTAAGATACTGGGAAGGTTGTTCAGGATGCTGGCCATTGCAAATGTAGTGTTTTCTTAGTGAAAACCCAAAGTAGAAATTTTTTCTCACCTCCTGGAATCAGGAATAGGTGGGCTTCTCTGATTTGGTTTCTCTTCTGGACACCCTGAAGCTTGTTATAGATCATTTGCCTCTTCTCTTTGCTGCTGGAAAGCTTATAGCCAGAACTTTTAGTAAGGAAAGAATAGGACTTCGAAATACACTAACCAGCCTCACTTACACTTCCATCTTCTTTTCCTTCTTTATACTAAATATACTTTATCTTGTCATATCATATGCATCTTTGTAAAAAATTCCAAATCCTGTTTGAAACAAAGGGGAATATAAATAAAACTAAAGATACTATAGTCAATGTGCAAGCCTAATCCCCCTATCAGACAGTGACCTCTTGTAGGTAAGGAGGATGCATTGCCCCACCTTGAAATCCCCAAAACATCCACCGCTGTGCTTTCACTGCTGAGTGAATATCTGAGGAATTAAAGAGCAGACTATGTAAATGTCGATAACACTATGTTATCTGAATTATAAAATAAGCAGTATACTAATGAATTGGTCTTTTACCCTCAAAAATTCACACAGGTTTGAAAACATGTACAGTATTTACAAGAGTGTTTATCAAAACATTATTAGAAGTAACTTCAAGGTCCACCAACAGAACTATGGTTATATGTATACTATCACGTTATTAACATTTAAATGAAAAAGGTGATAAAAGAAGCAAGCTGCAAAATAATAAATTTTTGGCCGGGCGCGGTGGCTCAAGCCTGTAATCCCAGCACTTTGGGAGGCCGAGACGGGCGGATCACGAGGTCAGGAGATCGAGACCATCCTGGCTAACACGGTGAAACCCCGTCTCTACTAAAAAATACAAAAAACTAGCCGGGCGAGGTGGCAGGCGCCTGTAGTCCCAGCTACTCGGGAGGCTGAGGCAGGAGAATGGCGTGAACCCAGGAGGCGGAGCTTGCAGTGAGCTGAGATCTGGCCACTGCACTCCAGCCTGGGCTACAGAGCAAGACTCCGTCTCAAAAAATAATAATAATAATAATAATAAATTTTTCATAACTAAATAACTCTGGGCACATTTTGCCATTTGTAGAGAAAACATCTGGAGGGCCTCACCCCCAAAACTGATAACTAGGTGTGTTTAGGAGTGAAACTAGCCAGGGTGGGAGCTGGAGGAGGAAGCAGAGGTGAATTTGCATTCTCTTAAATACTGTTTATAATTTTTTTGTAATAAGCTAGTTTTACTTTTGCAATTAAAAAAAACACTAAACATTTAGAGGCTTGTGGCTATAAAGTGTTCTCAAATCTTCAAAATGCTAAATGTCTTAAGGGTTTGGTTCTTTCTTCTGGCTCCAGGTGATCAAGCCTTCCTCTTGGCCTCACCCTTTCAGCCTTATGTTGCCCTGGATTCCTCCACTTTTCCATAGGGCATGTAAGAAACTGATCTGTTTGGGAGCACTCACACAGGTTTAAAAAACATGAAAAGGGAAGGAAACCTCATTCTAAACACAGCCGTAGTCTTTATAAGTCCTTACACGTAACAAATTATAAAGCATTTAATTAAATTCCTAACTGTCTCAGTATTTTCACATGTAATGGAGCAAAACATGTTAACTGAGCAAGACTAGTTTTAAGACTCATGTCCCAGGTTAGGCGCAGTGGCTCAGGCCTGTAATCCCAGCACTTTGGGATGCCAAGGCAGGAGAATCACTTAAGCCCAGGAGTTCAAGACCAGCCTGGGGCAACATAAGACCCTATCTCTCTTTTTTACTTAAAAAAAAAAAAAAAAAGAAGAAGAAGAATCATCTTGTCCCTAAAGTAACACTTTATAAAGAGAACTTTTAAACTTTTCAAATTTTTCACCAAATGAAAATTCCTTCTTCCTCCCATTCCACTAAATACAGATATACCAAATAGAGAGAAGTTTAATTTTCAAAGATTTTTAAGCCTATTTGGAGAATATTAATTTAAATTAATTTGACCTAGAAAGTTTCTTCAGGTCCCAAAATCTTAAAATTAAATTAATAAATGCATAAACTCATCAATGTGCAGTTTTTTCTACGGTTTGCCATGGCAGAATTCAATGAATAGTAACACAACACAAGCCAGGACCCAGAACTGAGCTCCATGGAGTCAGGTGGACACCACAAGGCAACTGGTGGGGGACTGGGGGAGAGTTATCAGAGATAACAGAGAAACCAGAGTTGAAAGCATTAGATAAATACCAGACAGCTAAGGAAGGGTGAAGTCAAACACTGAAAACATCAACTAAGGTAAGAAAATCTGATAAGGCAGGGTCAGGTCAAGGGGAGGCTCCAACTAGGTTAGAATATCAATGATAAGAGCAAGCAGTCACTAAGCAACGTGCTGGGGTGAACTCTGATACCTGTGTACTTTTGTTTTGTTTTGTTTGTTTTGTTTTAGACAGAGTCCCACTCTATTGCCCAGGCTGGAGTGCAGTGGGACAACCTCGGCTCACTACAACCTCTGCCCCCGGGTTCAAGCAATTCTCTGGCCTCAGCCTCCCGAATAGCTGGGACTACAGGCGCATGCCACCATGTCTGGCTAATTTTTGTATTTTGTTTCAGTAGAGATGGGGTTCCACCATGTGGGGTGGGCCAGGCTGGTCTCAAACTCTTCACCTCAGGTGATCTGCCCACCTCCATGCTGGGATTATAGGCATGAGCCACCGCACCAGCCACCTGTGTACTTTTCCTCCAGGCTTTTACTTGCAGCTAGGAGTGTTCGGTGTTGTAGCCAGATGTTGACAGCCATGAAAAGGAAATCAAAAGCCTACAGATAGACTCTGCCCTTGATTAACTCCAGGGCAAATACTGGAATTAACTCGTAATTGCTGGTTGCCTCATCAATTTCTCCAAGAAACTGTTTAGGTGACCCCCAAAGGCTATGAACAATGATTGGAATTTGATCACAGATCTATACTTCTAAGGAAGTCCTAACAGTCTAGCCCTTTTGTAAAATTTAATAAGAATACTTTTCAGGCTGAGCACGGTGGCTCACGCCTATAATCCCAACACTTTGGGAGACTGAGTTGGGCAGATCACTTGAGGCCAGGAGTTGAGACCAGCCTGGCCAGCATGGTGAAACCCCATCTCTACCAAAAATACAAAAATTAGCCGGGGGTGGTGGCGGGTAATCCCAGCTACTTGGGGGGCTGAGGCAGGAAAATCACTTGAAGCCAGGAAGTGGAAGTTGCAGTGAGCCAAGACCACACCACTGCACTCCATCCTGGGCGACAAAGCAAGACCCTGTCTCAAAAAGAAAAAAAGAATACTTTTCAAATTCTCTGTGAGGCAAGCAGCCAACTTCCTAACAAGTTTGATCAGCAAATGGTGTTTCAAAACACATTCCAGCTGCTGCTTCTGCTCAAACTTCTCAAAGCTGTAAGGGGAGGTGTGAGCCTCCTACTCACCCTCCCTGCACTATGAGCCCCTCCGCTCCCTATCTGGCCATGAAAGTGGACATGACCTAAATTCATCAGCCAATTTGTTCTGGGTCCATTTGTCTCCTCATTAAGCCTACAGAGGAAAATCTTACTGCTCTAAAGAAATCTGCTTACAAATCCAAGTTCACTCCTTGCACATTTCCTCTTCCTTAAAGCCAATCATTTTGCTTTGAAGTGAGTAGAACTGGTGGAAAGTCCCTCTTCTGCATCTGTTCCATCATTTCATCTATGTGAGTTCTGCACCTGTCAGACACAAGATGAGTCTCCACACTCCTTTCTGTCCCACCAACAGGGGTCCAGGTAGTGCTCAATCAATTCTGTATTCCCCACACCTCCCCCAGTATCTCCAATCCCCCCACCCAGCCTGCTCCACTGCAACCTGTTTTTCTATCCATTGGATAAGTGGTTTCCAAATAGTGGACTGTGATCCACTAATACGTTATGAGTTTTTAAGAACACAGACTAGAAACAGAAATAGAATAAAAATACAAACTAGTTTCACATACACATATACTTGCTATGTCCTGGGTCTCAGTGTAAAAATGCATTTTGAACTGTTGTAGTCTGAAAATGTTTGAAACACTGCTTTAGACAAGCCTTTATCCACCTAGTCAAACTCCACCCATGATATTGGTCCCACTGTCTGGGACTCCCTTCCTCCAGTGCTGGCTCAAGCTCTGAACAGCTTTCCAGGTGTCTTCTTCATTGGCTGTTTTCAAAAGCTTTGGCCTTTTACACTGGTTCAGAAGCTCCTTCTTATATATCTACAGGATTCCCTTCTCCTTGAACAGACCAATGTTCTGAACAAAGAAACACCTTTCGCTATTCCTGCCTTATCCTGCCTGATCAGGTTTGGGATCTGCTTGCAGCACGTCCAACTGTCTCACCAGGAATAACAAGCCTCAGAGCAGTAGGCCTCCACTTCTGTGTGTGCAACCTTTCATCCTCAACAAGAAAAAGACCACCAAAGTCACTCTGGAAATACCTAGACTCTCTTACAAAATTAGCCTTACTTTCCTGATGTAATGTATTCTCTGGTGTAATCCATCCAGCGCCTGATACCAATGCCAGGTGAATACAGCTCATTCCTAATGTTCAGTTAAAGTCTGTTTCCTATCCTTGAGAACAGATGGTGACTCCACCTCCATACTGCTATCTTCTCCTCACAAGGCAAATGGAAGAAGAAAAAGCACAACAAGGTGACTACACTAGTTTGGTGGTATCCTTTCCTCTCTCAAGGACGAGGGCACAAGCTGTCCAGCACAACTCCACCCCCAGTCTGGCCCTCCCTTGTCCAAATGCCCACAATTCTCACCCAGACAATTAATTCATTATCTTCCTCAACAGAAAAGCTGGCTTTTCATATCTTAGTGTAGACTGTTCAGTTCACTCTTCCTAGCCAAACTGAGTATCCCAGTTTGAAATATTGAAGCCTAAATGAATCCTTAATCTGTAGGATGTGGGACTAATTTGGAAAGAAGGATGAGGAGAGACACTGAGGTCTAAAGAGTTTCTTACAAACTAAACTGCCCGTTTTCCTCTAATATATGTAAGGCCAGCTTTGAGAGAGGAACATGAACGCTGGGCCTCCTTTAGAGCACCAAGGAGGGGAGTGAACAGGTCTGAAAACTGTTAAGACAGATGTGCTTGACTCTGAGGCGTCAGAAACCTCTCAAAGAGAAAGAGGGAAAAGGGCCTATCAAACCTCAGGTACATTCCCAAACCTGGCTAGAAGCTGCACCACTTCCCTTTTGAAACCCAGTTCCCTTCCCATTTCTCAATTGGGAATCTAGGGATCCTTTACTTCCTACTAGTTACCTGGTTACAGGGAGGACTCTCCAACACCTACAAAGCCACTACTTCTTTCTCCCCACTCTTTTGCAGGGAACGCTCTTAATCAGTCTAACATTCAGATTTCTGATAGCTCCCTGCTCCCAAGACTTCTCTTGGCAATCAAATGAATTTACCCAGTGGAGATTTCAGAAAATCAAGGAAAAGACAGGCCAACTCTTGCATCTGTATTCCAGGACCTATTCAGAAGACTCCAGTGAAGACCTAGCTTCCCTGGGGTTTGCATTAGTCTCAGCACCTTGAGCATGCCATTCCTAGTCACCTCCAAGTATATAGCATTAGTAGCAAAGGCCCATTATTCTTTCCACCAGGGTAAAGGCGGCTTAGAGTGGAATGAATAGAAATGGAAATCTAATACTGTAAATAAATAATGACCGACTGGGCAGCTGGGTCAGAGGCAACCAGCCTAAACAGATAAAACTCGTCTCAAGGATGAGGACAGTAAAGATTCAAACTCCAGAGGGAGGCAATGGGACAAAAGGAGTTGCAGGTGTAGGAAAAAAACAGAAGCACCCTCAAAATATTCTCTGGGTCATCGTATGGCACAGGAGGGGCGTGGCAAATAAACTGAAATCCATAGTTCTTCACCCATTCTTTCATATTTTCTAACACGGCGGGAATACACTTTCCTATTTCGTTTCACCCATACAATTTAAGGAAAAGATAAGCAAGGACAAAAATTCCTTATATATAACACACTTAAAAGGGAGCTGGGATTCTCTAAATTACCTTAATCTGCTACACAAAGCTGAAGCTACATTGCAATCCACACCATGTGCTGGCACAGGAGTAACTCACTGAAAACACCACAATGCAAGGTCCATTTTTCTCAACTCTATTTATGACTGCGTAAACATTTTATTAAAATGATAGCTTTTTTCCTATTTCACACCTCAATTCCTAACGTCCACACAAACTCTTTCATCTTCTCCAAACTGGTATTTGGATTAAACGTTATCCAAGATCAGTCTTTAAAGTAAATTTCATCATTTCATATAAAAGTGTGCACCACATTAACACTCAAATGTGTGTACAATTAAAAATATACAGACCAGCAACAGTGCCTCTTAAATGAACTTAAACCCAAAGTGTTTTCACAGATGTTTTCCTGCCGTCTTGGAGGAGCAGGAAATTGCTGGCATTACGAATCCCATTTCATGGCTGGGTAAACCGAGGCACTTAGTTTAATAAACTTACCAGGGGTTACAGTGGTAGAGATGGAAATAGAAACGAATTTCTCCCTCTGACTCTCCGCCTGGTCCCTTCCCACTAGACTTTTCAGCACTCGGTGGCTAAAAATGGACCCACTTGAGAACTGCAAGGGTAAATAAGAGCTACTTGTTTCAGAGGGTGGCGGCGGGGGAGGGGACTTACCCACTTGATGCGCCTGATTGTGTGTGGGCTCTAACAAGAGAGCTCTCCCTGGATGCCCAAAGGTCTGCACCCACCCGCTTTAAGCTCAGACCCGAGAGGCACCGCCAGGCAGGCAGGGCAGCCAGAATCGTGCAGCCCGAGAAACGCGAGAGGAACGCGGGGCGCCCGGGCGGCGCGGGGGCCGCGGGCCCCGGGACACCATCTGCTCCCGGAGCGACGCCGTGGCCCGCCGAGCGGGGACGATGCTGCGTCTGCCGCACACACCTGCCGGAGCCCGCCCGGGAGCCCCGGGCCGCCTCCCGCGCGCCGGACGCCCACCCAGCCTCCAGGCGCAGGAGCCCTCGGCCGCGCTAGGCCAGGGGCGGGAAGCCGCGGCGCCCCTCTCCGCGGGCTGCGCTCGGCGGCCGCCGCGGGGGAGCCGCGGGGCGAGGCAAGCCCGCCTTCCTCCCCAACCCCCCTCCAAACGGCGTCACCTGTGCCGTGTCCCGGGGCGAGTCGCGCGCGGGCGGCGGCTGCGCCGAGCCGGGAGAGGGCGGCGGGTATCTACAGGCTTCTGGTCATCCGGGCCGGCCCGAGGGCTGGCGCTGGCCAGTGCCGCCCCGTGAGATGCTCGCGGGAGCCAGGGAAGCCGCGGGTTCCGGGCCGTTTGGAGGTGCAGTCGCGGAGGCTCCAGCTACCGCCGCGGCCGTCGCGCCCGCCCGGACTGCGGGCTCGGGTTACCGCAGAGCGGCTCCTTAAAGGGGCCGCGGCCGCTCGGGCTCCGGCTCCGGCTCCGGCTCCGGGTGGCTCCAACCCTGGCCAAAGTGGGCGGGGCTCCGAGGCCGGCCGCGGGGCAGACCTTCTTGTGCTGGAACTTGGGTCTGGGAAAGAGCCCAAAAACCCTAACACCCGAAGTCGCAGCGTAGAGATCCTGGAAGCTCACACCTTGCCAAGGGCAGAGGGTGCAGTTCCCGGGTTTTCCAAAGCAAGTCATAAAACTTGCCAGTGGGGGAACTGTGAGAGCCCGCCCCCTCAGCGGTCAGTACCTGGGCTAGCCACGTAACAAAAAATCTTCTTAGATTATGAATTTACATTCTGCCTTAAATGCTGGAATACTGGGGATTTCATGGTAAGATCATCAGAAAAGAGATGAAAAGGCAACTGCTGGTTTTTCTTGCCGCGTCTGACACGGCCACACACGAGTCCCGCCAGTTCTTCCTTGGGGCTGCAGGTGCATACCAAACTGGGTAGGGGGCGTGTGTAGAAGAAGTGTGTTCTCTCGAGCACCACCTCCGGAATTCCTGAAAAACACCCTCATGGGTGCACCAGCACTCCACCTACACCCGGAACCCCTCCGCTGTCGGGGTGTGGAAGTTGGATTTGAATATTTGGTGCTGGCTGAGAATTCCAAGTTGTCTAGTAAAGTTTGACATTAAATAGATCTTCTGACCTGTTATATACAGCCTCAAAAGCTTCCAAGTGATCTGCATCAACCAGAGATAATTGTCTGAAACAAAACAAAATAATGAAGAGGTATATTCAGGCTATTATAATTTGCAGAGAGCAATCACAAGGCCTTTTCTTGAAAAGAGGTAAGTTCTAAATAATTTGTAAACACTATCATTGATAACAGGATATCTATTTGTAAGAAATGTCAATAGAGGTAACATATTTGATCTACTATATACATGCACAGAAAGACACGCATATCTGCCACAGCTTTAGACCAGAAAATACACACACAAAAGCTCATATAAGCTGTCCATGTTTATTTTCAAGAGAGAGCAATAGAATTTAAATCAGAACCTGGAATTCTGTCAGTTTATTAGAGTTGTGTGCCTTTAGCTAACTGAACCTCACTGAGGCTCACTTTCTTCATCTATAAAATGGGAATAATAATTCGTAGTGACTCTTGAAGACCTGGACTGATGTGGAAAAGACAAAATCTATACCACGAAACAGGGAGGGACAGAAACCTGCCCTGCAGTCAAGCAGAGAGAAAGATTCTGCAGGCCCCCAAATGCATGTTCCCCTTTTTCTCCCTAAGACTCTCAGGACGTACCAAGGCACCAGTGCTCTTTGACCACACCGTGTCCCATCATGGTTCCTTCACAATATGTGTAGTACCTGACAACTTTGGTTTGCGCGATAGCTACCTCGTGCACTCACACAGCTATTCCATAACTCTCTGTGGGACGGATGGTTATATGTGAACATCTATGGAGTCAGCCCAGAAAATACTGATTTCACAGTGTCATCTCAAGACTCTGAATCAAACTGCCTCCTGCAGAAACTCTCCCATGCTTGTCTCTGGTGGCCGATAGTAGTTCTGTTCTTTCCTGATAAATGCACCATCATTATCTTTGATATGCATAATTCTCTAACACCAACAGCAGTAACCAAGGCCAGGTAAACCCACAGAAATCCATAGTACTATACTCTATGTCCCACCATATTCCTTCATGTTAGGTCTCTACAAATGCATCATGAAATCTGCAAGATTGTTTTTGAGATTATACAGAACATGTAAGTGAATACTTCAAGGACAAAGCCTGAGCTATGAGAGGAATTCAGTAAATAGTAGTTGAATGTTGCAAGTTGTAAGCTAATTAAAACTCAGTGACCTTAGGAGGTAGAATAATACATCAACTGTATTTTTTCCTGAAAAATTCAGGGTAGCTTAATCTCTTTAAAAATATCCAGTTATTTTTTAAGTGGCTCACGCCTGTAATCCCAGCACTTTGGGAGGCTGAGGCCAGCAGATCACCTGAGGTTGGGAGTTAGAGACCAGCCTGACCAACGGGGAGAAACCCTGTCTCTACTAAAAATACAAAAACTTAGCCAGGCTAATTTTTTACAGGCATGGTGGCGCATGCCTATAATCTCAGCTACTCAAGAGGCTGAGGTAAGAAAATCGCTTGAACCCGGGAGGCAGAGATTGTGGTGAGACGAGATCGCACCATTGCACTCCAGGATGGGCAACAAGAGCAAAACTCTGTCTCAAAAACGAGCAAATATATATATATATATATATACACACACACACACACACATCCAGTTCATTAAATCTTTATTATTAATTGTTTCACCAATATTCCCTTTCCAAGGATACTTTCTCAGAATTCTGTATTTACCATATGAAGTTTTTCTGCCTTTTAAATGGGATGTATAAAGACTGAATTGCACTTTTTATATTTTTATTCACTGAAACAGTTCAAGCAAACAGATCAGATGAATGAAAGTATTTATCCACACTTGAAATGGGAAACAAATACAAAAACTCTTTTTTTTTTTCTTTTTTCTTTTTTTTTTTTTTTTGAGGCAGAGTCTTGCTCTGTTGCCCAGGCTGGAGTGCAGTGGTGCCATCTCAGCTCACTGCAACCTCTGACTTCTAGATTCAGATCTCGTGCTTCAGCCTCCCGAGTAGCTGGGATTACAGGCAGGTACCACTGTGCACAGCTAATTTTTGCATTTCTAGTAGAGACAGGGTTTCACCATGTTGGCTAGGCTGGTCTCAAACTGCTGACCTCTAGTGATCCGACCACCTCGGGCTCCCAAAGTGCCGGGATTACAGGCCACCACGCCCAGCCAAAAACTCTTTTAAATGAAGTAAGTTTTCCTGATGAATTTATTTTCCGAAATTCTTAGTCTTCTGAATAGAACCAATTGTTTGAAAAACTAAGACCAAAAGCTGTTTTTTTTCTGAAATAATATAATTAAAGCAAAACTATTGTGAAAAATTGCCTTAATTCTCCACTCTACTCTGTTAGTGAAGATATAAACTAAATGACACCAAACATTTTGATCAGAAAGGTTAAGTTACTAAAAAATGAATAACCCCAAGCACTACTTTTTCCTGTGTTGGTAGTTTTAGTGTATTAAGAGTGTTTGTAAGATTTTATAAGTGTTTAAAAATACTTTCACCAGGCACACTGGCTTATGTCTGTAATCCCAAGTGCTTTGGGAGGCCGAGGCAGGAGGATTGCTTGAGGCCAGGAGTTGGAGGCTGCAGTGAGCTGATATTGCACCACTGCACTCCAGCCTGGGTAACAGAGTGAGACCCTGTCTCTAAACAAACAAACAAACAAACAAAAACCAAAAGGTTTTTTTAGAAAGTACTTTCATTTTTCAGATGAAACTATTTCAAGATATTAACAGTGGCTATCTCTGGGTGGGTGAGATTCTTTTTTTTTAAGAGATAGGATCTGCTATGCTGCCCGTGCTGGAGTGCAGGAGTACAGTGGCCAGTCACAGATACCATATCACCTGACAGCCTGTAACTCCCCGACATCTATGGACACAGCCTGTAAAATACAAAAACAATCCTCCCCATTTAGCCTCTTGAATAGCTGAGACTACAGGCACACTCAGTTTTCTGGATGTTTGAGATTCTGGACATCTATGTTCTTTTTGTGCATTTTATTATATGTGATATCTTTTCTACAATGTATGTGTATTGTTTTGTTTGCATTTTTATTTTTAGTGAAAGTAACACACATAAGTGAAAAATCAAATGATTCTTAAAGGCTTATAACAAAAAACATCAATGAGTGCCATCAGCCCCCTATCCTGCTTCTCTCCACCTGTCTTCACCCTACATTCCACACAACCCTACCATGTTCTTCATCTCCTAAATGATAACCTTATAACAGCATTTCTTGATTTTCAGTTTTACACGTTCTTTATTGACATCTTATGATATCTGAGGATTTCGCTCTTTTCCCACCACCATTACAACTTTGCCCTCATGCTTCTTTCCAACATAACCATATTACAATGTTCACTTAAATCAACAATTAGGGGCCAGGCACGGTGGCTCACGCCTGTAATCCCAGCACTTTGGGAGGCCTAGGCGGGCAGATCACCTGAGGTCAGGAGTTTGAGACCAGCCTGGCCAACATGGCGAAACCCCATATCTACTAAAAATACAAAAATTAGCCAGGCGTAGTGGTGCACACCTGTAATCCCAGCTACTCAGGAGGCTGAGATAGGAGAATCGCTTGAACCCAGGAGGCAGAGGTTGCAGTGAGCCGAGATGGTGCCACTGCACTCCAGCCTGGGCAACAGAGCAAGATTCCGTCTCAAAAAAAAAAAAAAAAAAAAAGGTAGGTAAGGTTGGATGCAGTGGCTCACAGCTGTAATTCCAACACTTTGGGAGGCCAAGGCAGGAGGATTGCTTGAAGTCAGGAGTTTAAGACCAGCCTGGGCAACCTGGTAAGACTACGTTGCTACAAGAATGAATAAATAAAATTAAAATGTATCTAACACAAATTTTAGATACAAATGCTTCAGCATATCTATCAAATGCCCAGCAATAATATCTTCCAGTGCTCAAACACACAACTTTCAGTTTACTCTTTTATTTTGCTGGATCACAGACTCCAGTAGCTTACTCAGAAGAGGTACATAGAGAGAGTAAATTTTTAGAGTAATTACATGTCTGAAAATGTCTTCATTATATTCTTATTCCTGACTGATAATTTAGATGGATTGAAAATCATTTTCCCTCAGCATTTTGAAAGCATTTTTCCAGTGTTGCCATTGAGATGTCTAATGCCTTTCTAGTTCCCACTCCTCTGTATCTGACCTATTTTTCTTTCTAGAATCTTCCATTTTCCCTAGTAGTCTGAAATGTCATATTGATGCACCTTACAATAGGTATTTTTCAGTGGTTGTGCTAGATACCAAGCGATCTTTTTGATCTTATTTGCAAATTTTTTCTTTTATTTATTTGCTATTTTCTTCCCTTCCATTTTCTCTATTCTTTTTGTGAATTCTTATTAGTACATTATTGGAACATCTATATTATTCTCTAAATTTAGTGTCCTTTTATCCTATTGATCATCCCCATATCTTTCTTGTCTATTGTCTGAGATAGAGATTCTCAAACAGGGCAGAAGGGGGAAAAGGTTGATTCCCCTGCCCCAGAAGACACGTGGCAATGTCTGGAGATATTCTTGGTTGTCGCCACAGCAAAGAGGGGGAAGTTCTGGCATCTAGTGAGTAGCCACGGATGCTGCTAACCATCACACAATACACAGAGCAAACTTCCACACAAAGAATTTCCAGCACCAGATGGCAATTGTGCCAAGATTGAGACATCCTTGATCAAAATAATTCCTTAACCTTATCTTCCACTAAAATTTCTATTTCAAACACATTTGTCATTTCCAAGGGCTCTTTCCCATTCTCTAGTTAGACTTTTTGTTTATGGGAACTCTTTGCCAAAGGATAAAATCCTTTCTCCAGAGAAGAAACTTCTAACCTCATAGAGGGATTGCATTGATGGTGGTGGTTGTAGGGTGGAGGGCATGAGTGCAGGCTGCCTGAATGAGGTAGAGAAGGGACCCAGGGGTCCAAGAGCCTAGTAAACCATTATAGGACTATCTTCCTTTTTCAGCCTGTGCCCTGCCCTGCCTTCCACTGTACACTGCACCACCAAGTACTAAGTTTCCTCCAAGCACTGAAGTTAGCCTCTCTTCCATTTTGCCAAGCCAGTTATCACTACTCTATCCAATTTCTGGCTTTTACAATTTATTGAAATCTCTTATCTGTTGTAGACTTTTCTCCTATTCCCTCTTTCCTTGTGGCTTATATCTTGTAAACATCTTTCTACACTATCATTTTCATGTCATTTTGCAAAGAATATATGATAAACACCTCTGGTCATTCCATAATTAAACAGGAGAGGCTTATTTTTTCATTATGAAAAAAATTAATAACAGGGATCCAGAACAGAGAACACAGTTCTTATTTTGTAAATTTCTTTCTTTTCTTTTCTTCTTTTTTGTTTTTGTTTTGCTTTGTTTCGTTTTAAGAGACACAATCTGTCTATCTCCCAGGCTGGAGCGCAGTGGTGTGAGCATAGCTCACTGTAATCTTGAGCTCCAGGGCTCAAGCAATCCTCCCACTTCAGCCTCCTGAGTAGCTGCGTAGGTGCACACTACCACACCCAGATAATTTTTTTGTATTTTTTGTGGAGATAGAGTCTTGCTCTGTTGCCTAGGCTGGTCTCAAACACCTTGCCTCAAGCAATCCTCCTGCTTTGGCCTCCCAAAGCACTGGGATTATAGGAATGAGCCACCACACCTGGCCAGTTTTTCATAAATTTCTAACATTTTTAAATTATGCTAAAATGTTATGGATATTTTTAGATTTTATAAATTAGTTGAAATTTATATTAGCAATCACCAGTTTATATGCTTATAACTTTTAGATCCTTTTTTTTTTTTACTTTTCTTTTGAGACAGAGTCTTGCTCTGTTGCCCAGGCTAGAGTGCATAGGGCAATCTCAGCTCACTGCAACCTCCACCCATAGGAGGCATGCACCACAGGCATGCACCACCATGCCTGGCTACTTTTTTAAATTTTTTGTAGAGACAGAGTATTGCCATGTTGTGCAGGTTGATCTTGAACTCCTGGACTCAAGTAATCTGCCCATCTTGGCCTCCCAAAGTGCTGAGATTACAGGCGTGAGCCACCGCACCTGGCCTAGATCCTTTTATTGAATATCCTCCTAGACATTTTTCCATGCATACTTGCATATACTTTGGGTTTTATTTCAATGACAAAAAGATTAAAACTACATATTTTGTAAGTGCTCTGTTATATTCAATGAATTTAACATAATGTATTTAACCAATCCCTTATTGTTGGACATTTAGGGATCTTATTGTTGGACCAAATTTTCCATTTCTCACATGAAGCAAAGTAGTAATGTCTGACTAGAAATTAATTTTAAAATTCAAACACAGCTTCAAATTTAATAGGGAAATTTGGAGGATTCCTGCTCAGGTCAACAGGACAAAAGGGTTGCTTGTTCTGCCCCTACTAATTAATGTGGTGCTGAAAGTATCCGTCAAAGGAACTAGAGGAAAGACAGAAAATAAAGATATAACAATTGAAAAAAAAGTGTAAAATTGTCATCTATATTATATGATTATATACCTATAAATCAAGTGAAATATATATATATTTTTAAATATACATTTTTTCAGTTGATTTTTTGGTATACATATATACATGTATATCCTCACATGTACATGTATATGTATACCCAAAATATCAACAAAAAAATAAACAATAAAAAATTTAAGTGTAGGAGCAGAAAAAAATTAATTTACCAAAATTGTGTTTGTGTATATATATATTTATATATATATATACACACACATTATGTGTATGTAGTACAAGCACACACAGATAAACAATACTCTTACAAAATAAAAGAAGAAAAAGACCCCCATAATCGAAACAAAAAGTGTGTAAGGGTAATTAAATAAAAATATGCAAAACTGGTGGCTCATGCCTGTAATACCAACACTTTGGGAGGCCAAGGCAGGTGAATCACTTGAGGTCAGGAGTTCAAGACCAGCCTGGCCAACATGGTGAAACCCCGTCTCTACTGAAAATATAAAAAATTAGCCGGGTATGGTGGCACACACCTGTAGTCCCAGCTGCTTGGGAGGCTGAAGTGGGAGAATCCCTTGAACCCAGGAGGCGGAAGTTGCAGTGAGCTGAGATCACACCACTGAACTCCAGCCTGGGTGACAGAATGAGATTCCATCTCAAAAAAAAAAAAAAAAAAGCAAAACTTACATGAGAAAAACATTAAAACACTCCTGCAGGACACAAGAGTAGACTTGAACCAATGAAAATCAGACCAGATTTTTGGATGGAAAAAGTCAATGTATGTAAATGCTCCCTAAGTTTTAAATTTATTTATTTATTATTTATTTAAAGGCAGGGTCTCAGGCTGTCGCCCAGGCTGGAGGGCAGTGGCACAATTTTGGCTCAAATGAGATCTCCTTCCCTGTAGCATCAACCTCCTGGGCCCAAACAGTCTTCCCACCTTAGCCTCCTGGATAGCTGGGAGTATAGACACACCCACCAGGCCTAATTTTTGCTTTTTTTTTTTTTGCAGAGATGGAGTTTTGCCTTGTTGCCCAGGCTGGTCTCAAACTCCTAAGCTCAAGCTATCTGCCCACCTCAGCCTCTCAAAGTCCTGGGGATTACAAGTGTGAGCCACTGCACGTGCCCCTAATTTTTAAATGTATTACAATATCAATGAAAACACTAATTGGCAATTTTCTGGAATAGGACAAAATGATTCCAAAGTCCACATGGGAAAATAAACAAACAAGAATTACCAGAAGAACTATTTTTAAAAGATCAGTGAGTAAGGAATGACCTTCTATATATTAAAAAATACTACAAAATCTCAATAATTAATACTTTGGGATTTCCATAGGAATAGATAGGCTAATGGAATTAAATAGAAAGCCCAGAAATAGACCCAAATAAGCAGCATCTCAAGTCAGTGGGGTAAGATGGACCCTGCAATAAATGAATAGCATCTGGAAAAAATAAAGTTAAATCTACGTCTCATTCTGTATACTAGTAAATATTCCAAATGGGCCAAAGACTTAAACGTAAAATACGAATATACAAATGTATTACAAAGGCCAGGGACAGCAGCTCACACCTATAATGCCAGCATTTTGGGAGGCCAAGACAGGAGAATTGCTTAAGCCCAGGAGTTTGAGACCAGCCTGTAAACATAGTGAGACCTCCTCTCTACAAAAAATCAGAATCTGAGGCGGGAGGATGGCTGAGCCCAGAGTGAGCCATGATTGCACCACTGCACTCCCACCTGGATGACAGCAAAACAGAAACAAAAACAAAAAAATGCATTCCAAGAAAATATGGACGAATTCTCTCTTTACCCTGGAATTCGTAAAAAGGAATGGGAAGGCCTGTGACTCAAAATCTAAAAGCCATAAAAGATTAATAAATCTAACTAATTCAAAAATCAGAAACTACTACCTGGCAAAAATAACAATAACAGCATGAGCAAGGATGAGACACAAAGTACAAACTGGAAAAAAAATCTGATATTCAAATCACAGATAAAGGGCTAACCTTTTTAATATATAAGAAGCTTATATATCAAAGAAGAAAAAGACCAGACACTTAAGAGAAAATTAGAAAACATGAACAGATATCACAGAAAAAGAAATATAAAGGACCTTTACACATTATAAATGGCCTTCATTTGTAAAACTATATGCAAATTAAAACCAACCAACCTCATCCCATAAACATATTGTTATTCTACTTCCTCACTACTCTCTGACTTTGGAGCATTCATCTCTCACTACAGCCTCTTCAGATTGGGTCTCCCCACCATCATTTTTGAAAAAGAGGGAAATTTACAAAGCTATATCTTTTTTTTGTTTAATTCTAGATCTAAAATGCCTTGTTAACAGATGTTGCTTGGATAACACTAGAGTATCACTGTTTATCAGCATACAAAATTCCTGCTTACTGTTTTGAAACATGAAGAGCCCAGGCATCAATATGATTAAAATCAGAACTAACATGGTCCCTATCCTGTTCCTACGAACAATTTTTTTAAATAAAGTTGATAAACTATTCATAAGTAGTTTTCATAGACCTTATAGCTAAATACAACTTTAGAATTTAGAAATATTCCTTAGTATAAAGAGCCCCTGCTCTATTGCCATCCCCTGCTAAAATATTCAATTCCAAAAGAATCGTATTTCTGTAGTGATATAAACCAACCACATCATAGAAACAAAAACTACCCTAAAAATAATTAAAAATTAAAAGAGCAATTTTTGTTGTTGTTGTTGTTGTTGTTGTTGTTGTTGTTGTTTGAGACAGCGTCTCCCTCTGTCGCCCAGGCTGGAGTGCAGTGGCGCGATCTCGGCTCACTGCAAGCTCCGCCTCCCGGGTTCACGCCATTCTCCTGCCTCCGCCTCCCGAGTAGCTGGGACTACAGGCGCCCGCCACCATGCCTGGCTAATTTTTTGTATATTTAGTAGAGACGGGGTTTCACCGTGTTAGCCAGGATGGTCTCGATCTCCTAGCCAGGATGGTCTCGATCTTCTGACCCCGTGATCTGCCCGCCTTGGCCTCCCAAAGTGCTGGGATTACAGACGTGAGCCACCGCACCCAGCCTAAAAGAGCAATTTTTTTGACTATTGTTAAATATGCAAACATATTATCTCCCTTACAAATTTATTATCTCCCAATAAAATTTACCTAATGTTATTACAACTATGATTCCTGCAATGGTGTTACTATAAGCAGCTCAACCCATACATATGAATCATGTGTATCACTAACTGAAGTCCCTGTTTTAGACATTCCATATGAGAAGTCAGAAGCATCAAAAATGAGTTATTATTTAAAATGCATATGCTGCATTCAGATCTCCCACTTAATCTTGACCTGCATGCTGTGCATTTTAATTGAAAATCATTTTTTGTCCTCCAGCAAGTAACGGTTTTGAAAATTTACCCATTGCCATCCCTTTTCAAAATATTTTTGTTATACTTTGCAATAGATTAAGAATTTTTTATTTGGTTTTGTTGTTGTTGTTTTGTTTGTTTGTTTTGAGATGGCTCTCACTCTGTCACCCACACTGGAGTGTAGTGGTGCCATCTCGGCTCCCTGAAACTTCCACATCCCAGGTTCAAGCAGTCCTCCCACCTCAGCCTCCCAAGTAGCTTGGACCACAGGCGTGCACTACTACGCCCAGCTAATTTTTGGTAGAGACAGGATTTCACCATGTTGCCCAGGCTGGTCTCGTACTCCTGAGCTCAAGCAATCCACCCGCCTCGGCCTCCCAAAGTCCTAGGATTACAAGCACGAGCCACCACACCTGGCCCTTTTTTGATTTTAAAAAAGGAAACAATCTAGTTTTAGGGGAAAGGACATTTTATGGGGATTTATTTTCAATAAGGAAAATTATGTTTAAAGTCTCAGATTTTAAAATTCTCTGTGGTAAGTAGAAAATACCAGATAACTTCACAAACATATCAAATTCAAATGAAGTTGAAGTAAATGTCAGGATTTTTTAGCATTGAAATTGTTTCTTTTGTTACAGGTAAGAAACTCACTTTACCTCTTAACATTTATAGATAGAAATTGAGGTTTTCAGAATTTGAGCCTTTCTCAATAACAAGTTCTCAAATGGAATATTACCTACAGTGATTCTCTCTCTCTCCACATGGCTACAAGATCCACCAAGCCATCAGGAAGACCTGGGAGTCATCACTGACTTCTTCCTGGTCCCACAGAAGCATTCAGTGTCTGCATTAGAACAACTGCCTCCAAACTAGTTCTCTTTGTAGTAGTCTTCTTTCTGCACTTGTTCTTTCTAATTAGTCTCTATTGCTGCCACCAATAAAAAATAATATTTTCTGAATTTAGAAACAAATGAAGTAATATATTCATCCAAAATCCAACTTCTCTGGACAAGTGCCTAATTATCAAAACCCACCACTCACGGAGGAGGCAACATTATGGTACATTAAAGTCCAAAGTATAATTCTAAGTCTTGCAAATGTTCTGAGAGTGAAATCACTGAATACACCTGGATTATCAGTTACCTGAAGACAATCTAGTTTTAGGGAAAAGGATATTTTAGGGGATTTATTTTCAATAAATCTGTCTTATGCAGATAGTCCCTGACTTACAATAGTCCAGCTTAACAATTTTTCGACTTTATAATGCAGTGAAATGCATTCCTTCAGGGTTCTTCTACCGAATGCGTTTCACTGCATTGTAAAGTCGATCTTTTCCCAGGCTCGTGATATGTGGTACAATTATACCCTCTCCCGATGCTGGGTGAAATCATCTAACACAAAGCCTATTTTATAATAAAGTACTGAATATCTTGTATAATGTATTGAATACCGTACTGAAAGTATTATTGTTATTATTATTATTATTGTTATTGAGTCAGAGTCTCACTCTGCCACCTAAGCTGGAGTGCAGTGGCATGATCAGGGCTCACGGCAGTCTTGACCGTCTGGGATCAATCAATCCACGCCTGCCTCAGCCTCCCAAGTAGCTGGGACTACAGGTGCACCCCACCATGCCCAGCTAATTTTTTGTATTTTTTGTAGAGATGGAGTTTTGCCATGTTGGCCAGGCTAGTCTGGAACTCCTGGGCTCAGGCAATTCACTCACCTCCGCTTCCCAAAGTGCTGGGATTTCTGGTGTGAGCCATGCTAAAAATGTTCTGAGCATGTTTAAAGTAGGCTGGGCTAAGCTATGATGTTCAGTAGATTAGGTATGTTAAACCCATTTTTGACTTAAGTGTATTTTCCATTTATGATGGGTTTAACATACGTAATCACAACACCATCCTAAGTAAAGGAGCATCTGTACACCTTTGCAACTTACATTGCACCCTGCAAGGTGGGTGCTATCTATATGTTCCCACTGTTCTCAGCTTGTCAAGGAACTCGCTTAGTAAGCTCAAAGTTCTGTGGCTGAGGGAGAGTCTTACCTGATAATCTACATTCTAGAGAGAATGATGTGTTTCTCCTCCTTCTTCTTTATCCTGAGCAATTACCTAAAGTTAATAAAATACAGCCAAGTGATGTAAAGGGCTGCTTTGCCTCCCCTTTTATGGCTCCTACAAAGCCCTCTGGTTTGTTGATAAAATCCTTTACCAGATATTTAAAAATCTATCAGCATTTGGCTTTTTAACACTGTTTTAGGCACACAGTGTTCTATTAATACGAAAAGAGAAAGTCGTCCTCTTAATGCGTCAACATAGAGGTGAAATGAACTTGATTTCAGTTCACTTTGTCTTAATCCAAATTATTAATTCGCTTAACAAATAATGCACATTGTAAGAGTATCATGGGAAACTTTGGAAACAATTGTGTAAATCATGACTGCTAGTCGTACAAGACATTCTTGGGAAATAAAAAACCATAACCAATAGCTAAATACACCACTGTCAAATTTCAACACTTGTCATATTGATTTGTAGGGGATGGGATGAACAAACAGAGCTGAAGTTCAAAATCATGTCTCCTAAATAATTTAGATGCGATTTTAATCTTTTTGGTCTTATTTGGCTTGTACCATTACAACAGTAAAGCCCAATCATTCTATAAGAAAGTCAGTTTAAAAATAACTCACTGAGATCCTTCTTATTCCTTCATCTCTCTGAACCAGAATTCAGCCCTTCCTCTAGTTTCTATAGGAAATTATCTCTAAACATTTCATGATTCTCCTCAACTTTACGTAAGAGTAGGGGGTTCCTGAGAAGTTGAGTAGAACTTCTACCAGCTCTATCTTCCAATCTCTCTTCTTTCCTACATAGGAGTTGAAGAAACATCTTCTGTTAATTAAATCCAGTGGAGTTTCACTACCTACCTAAAGGAGTTCTTCTGGCCAGGTGCAGTGGCTCACGTCTGTAATCCCAGCACTTTGGGTGGCTGAGGCAGGTGTGTCACCTGAGGTCAGCGGTTGAAGACCAGCCCGGCCAACATGGTGAAACCCTGTCTCTACTAAAAATACAAAAATTAGACGGGCATGGTGGTGCATGCCTGTAATCTCAGCTACTCGGGAGGCTGAGGCAGGAGAATCACTTGAACCTGGGAGGCAAAGGTTGCAGTGAGCCAAGATCGTGCCACTGCACTCCAGCCTGGGCAACAAAGTAAGACTCAATCTCAAAAAGAAAAAAAAAGAAAAAAAAAAAGTTAAGAAAAGTAGTTCTTCCAAACAAATACTCTTGCTAAAAGAAGTTCTGCAAATATGTATACGTATACTACTTTATTCGCTGTTTTTGCTCTCATTTCTCAATTAGCTCTTGCTGCATTCCCCTAGCCCTTGAGCTTTTTATCTCAAAGTTTTGATAATTCCTTGAACCTGAGAACATAACGGGCTTTTCTGCTTTGATTCTTAGCTCTAAATTTTGCAATTAACGTTTTGCTTAATTCACTTCTGCCTACTCCAGGTTCTTACCTACCTTGAAGTCCATCTTAGCTTTGGCTTAACCCTGTCCTCCCCGTTCTCCCCAATCCATTAAGGTGTATCTGGTATCAATTCCACATATGCCGTCTAAAATTCTCACTCTTGAGCTTCCGACCTATATTCCCAAGATTCTACTATGTTTTCCCAGGTTCTTCAAATGCAATAAAATATATAACTCATGATCCCTCCTCTTTTCCATACTCTTCTTTCTCTCTCTGAGTTCACAAAGTCATCATGCCTCTAATCACCCAACCTAGAGACTTCAATTTTCCAAATTCCTCCCTCTTGCTCAGCTCTCTATATCCAAGTACACAGCAAATTCTGTTAGTTGGACTCCCTATGTATTTTTCATTTACTTCCTCTACCCTTACTCTCACTCACCAAATTTAGACCTGTATACCATCCTTTTCCTCTTATGTCTCCCTGGCATCATACCAAGTTAATAATTACCTTTCCATTTTCTCCCATTACTCAGTACCACGTTTTCACACAAAATAGACCCTCAATAAATATTCATTGGTTTTAGAAGAGTCCTCAAATCCTTGTGATCTCATAACTTTTCTTTTCTTGTCATCCATAAGTTGCCTCTGTCTGCAACTTCTTGCCTCTTCAGAATTCTTCTGACCTACTGTTGGTTATCTTCTTTTCAACTCAAATCAAAATTGTTCTATTACCTTTATTGCCTATTAACTAAATGTGTTAATGTCCACCATTCTAGCTCAAACCTACATTTCCATTTTTACTGATCATACTCTTCACTCAGTCTTGCCAAATCCAACTACTAGTCATTCTCCATTTTCCTGCCTCTCTACCTTTGCTCATGTTGCCCCCAACACACACATGGTCTTTTCCTCACATCTTTTCTTGTCAAAACTTTCCTAGTTAAGGCTGAGAATTCCTCTCTCCCTCTTTTCTATTTGAGAGTTTGAGAAAATGTATAGCTTTCTTTGTACAGGTACTTTATTTCTCCTACCAGGAAAGCAGTATCATAGAGTTGTTCAAAGCAGTGTTTTTCAGACCACCTGCAACAGAATAACTGGAGTCATGTTAAAAATACAAAAACAAAACCAAAAACCTTCTAAATCAGAGTCTCTTGAAGTAGAACACAGTAAAAAGAAGCTCCTGGCTGGGCACAGTGGCTCCCAACACCTAGGGAGGCTGAGGAAGGAGGATCTCTTAATGTCAGCAGTTTGAGACCAGCCTGAGCAACATAGCAAGACTCCATCTGTACAAAATATATACACACACACACACACACACACACATTTTAATTAGGCACAATGGCATGTACCTGTAGTCCCAGCTACTTGGGAGGCTGAGACTGCAGTGAGTTTGAGACTGCTGTAGGCTATGATCACACCACTGTACTCTACCTTGGATGACAGAGCAAGACCCTTTCTCTAAATAAATAAAATAAAAATAAAAATAAGCTCCCCAGTAAAGCGCACATAAAGTTGGAGACCTAGGCCAGGCGCGGTGGCACACGCCTATAATCCCAGCACTTTGGGAGGCTGAGGCGGGTGGATCACGAGGTCAGGAGTTCAAGACCAGCCTGGCCAAGATGGTGAAACCCTTGTCTCTACTAAAAATACAAAAATTAGCCGGGCATGGTGGTGGGCGCCTGTAATCCCAGCTACTTGGGAGGCTGAGGCAGGAGAATCACTTGAGCCTGGGAGGCGGAGGTTGCAGTGAGCCAAGATTGCACCACTGCACTCTAACCTGGGCAACAGACCAAGACTCTATCTCAAAAAAAAAAAAGTTGAAGACCTTTGAGTTGCATAAATGGGCCTTGAAGTCAGAATTGTGGTTGCATTCCAGTTATATCTTTCTTAAAAGATAATTTTCAGAAAAAGCTAAAATCATGACTGATACAGATAGAAAAGGAAATAATGTCAAAGATTTTATTTAACTAATTCAGTGAGGGAATCAGGCAGATGTTACAACCTGTTTTTAAGCAAATCTGAAAAAGACATACTGAGTTGTAAAATGGCTCAAAGACAATTAAAGTCAGGAATCAGATGATCTGGAAGGTGCTGTCTAAGCAATGTGGAATTTTCTTTTTCTTTTTTTTATTGTTATTATTTTTCGAGGCAGAGTCTCACTCTGTTGCCCAGGCTGGAGTGGTGGCACGATCTCGGCTCACTGCAACCTCTGCCTCCTGGGTTCAAGTGATTCTCATGCCTTAGCCTCCAGGGTAGCTGGGATTACAGGTATGCACCACCATGTCCAGCTAATTTTTTTATTTTTAGTAGAGATGGGGTTTTACCATGTTGGCCAGGCTAGTCTCGAACTCCTGACCTCAGGTGATCTGCCCGCCTCAGCCTCCCAAAGTGTGCAGCCAGTAATGCAGGATTTTCTATTGAAGCATAAATTTGTTGTACACCTTTTCCTAGCTATATGACTTCGAGTGTGTTACTTATCTTCTCTGAGCCTGTTACTTTATCTGTAAAATAGCAATAAGATTTTTTTATGTTTGTGAATTTCTTTATTCTATATGTGTATATATATATGCATATGCATATTTTTTTGAGATGGGGTCTCACTCTGTTGTCCAGGCTCAAGCAATCCTCCCACCTCAGCCTCCCAAGTAGCAGGGACCACGGCCTGTGCCACCATGCCCAGCTAATTTTTATATTTTTTGTATTTTTAGTAGAGAGGGGGTTTCACCATGTCACCCAGGCTGGTCTCAATCTCCTGGACTCAAGTGATTTGCCTGCCTCAGCCTCCCAAAGTGCTGGGATTGTAGGTGTGAGCCACCATGCCTGACCAAATAGTGATAATAATAGTTTATAATTAAAAAAAAAAAAACTTTCATGGGGATAATACCTAATAGAGTTGGTAAGAATTGAATGAGTTAATGAGTGCCAAGAGTTTAGGACAGTGTAGAGCAAATTATGCTCAATAAACATTACATCATCATTGTCATCATCGTCATTGTTGTAATAACTATAAGTTCCTTGAGGCTCATTCTTGTTTATTAATGAATATATATGTGCAATCAATCTACTGAAGTGTATTAAATACCTGTTTATGCTAACTTTGGATGAATAATAAAATAATTCCTGTCTTCAAGGAGTCCAGACTAGAAGAGAAAATGAGGACTTAAACAAATAACTACACATGATATAATACATAAAAAATAGAGTTTTTTTAGCACAATTGACAAAATGACTATGTGTAGAGTGTACAGAATGCATACAGAAAGGCATTATAAATGTGAATTTGAGCTGAATCTTAAAAGGTGAGCAGGTAATCCCTAAGGAAGCACAATGTGGTAATAACTATTATCCCAGATCATGTTTTTCTTATTTAGTTTGTGCAAGATCCATATAATAATGAATCATTTCTAACTCAGTAGAGAGAGGGTTTCACCATGTCGCCCAGGCTGGTCTCGAACTCCTGGACTCAAGTGATTTGCCCCCCCTCAGCCTCCCAAAGTGCTAGGATTATAGGCGTGAGCCACTGCACCTGACCAGATAGTGATAATAAGATAATACTTACTATGTGTCAGGCACTATTCTAAAGAAACATCATTACCCTGTTCTTTTTTTTTTTTTTTTTTTTTTTGAGACAGAGTTTCATTCTTGTTGCCCAGGCTGGAGTGCAATGGCGCGATCTTGGCTCACCACAACCTCCACTCCAAGTGATTCTCCTGCCTCAGCCTCCCGAGTAGCTGGGATTACAGGCATGCACTACCACACCCGGCTAATTTTGTATTTAGAGAGATGGGGTTTCCCCATTTTGGTCAGGCTGATCTTGAACTCCTGACCTCAGGTGATCCGCCCGCCTAGGACTCCCAAAGTGCTGGGATTACAGGTGTGAGCCACCGCACCCGGCCTATCCTGTTCTAGAAAAAAACCTGAGGCTTAGAGAAGCCTAGCAACTTTCCCAAAATGATACAGCCACTGAGACGCAAGACCACAATTCATTACAGGTAACCTGTTTCCAAACCGAGGAAGGATCATCTCAATTTTTCTAACAGGAGAATCAAAATCCAGAGAGACTAACAGATCTCAAAAAAGAGATTTATTAGAACTTGGGTTTCTGGTGTTGAAGCCCAGGCAGATGGGGAGGAAGAATACCACAGAATGAGTGAGAACATGCGAAACCACGGAAGCATGGAGGAGCTGGGCCTGTCCCCCAGGAACCACAAATGTTTGGAACTCAGTATGCATTTATGGAAACAGCAGGAGAAGCTAGGCCACTAAAGTGGTTAAGGATTATGAAAAATAAACTATGCTACACCGAATTACGTAGACTCTGCCCTGGAGGAGATGAGGAAACAATGAAGGATTTTAAGCAACAGAATAAGGAGAACAAAGGTTTAGAAATGGGGCAGGGCAACCAGTTATGAGGCAGCCAGGACTAGTGTTATTGAGATCAAGAGTATTGAAGTCAGACAAACCACCAGTTATTATGACCTTAGGAAAAAGAACCTCTTTGAGCCAGAATCTTCTCATCTGTAAAATTAATATAATAATAGGGCTATTATGAGGCCTAAATGAGAGTACACAGACCATTGTGCTATCTAGATCTGATCCTGTATATCAGATCTAGTCAGCATTCAATAAATGATGGTGGTAACATTGTTTATTGTTATTGATGTTGTTATGATACAAATCTATTGAGAGCTAGTTTCCATCTATTTGAAGGAAGAACATATTAGATACACTTACTGATACTCTTTTGCTTGGGTAGTTTAGAAATAAAACTAATGCTGCTTGATTTTTTCAGGTGCAGTAAATTGATCTATATCAAAACAGCAAAGCCCCAGGAGCACAAAGAGAACTAGATTTCAGGAATGGCATGAAGAGTTCTGTTTATCAAACATTTCTTGTGTCCCTACAGTGTGTCTAATACTCTATGAAGTGGAATATATATAAAAGTTACCACACCATCTCCTTTCAAAAGGGGGCAAGAGTCTACAATAAAATTCCTTTGTTTGATTTCCTCTGTTCCTGATTCCTGGCCTCCTCTCTCATTTACAACCTCACACACACCTCTTAGGTATTTACACTACTCCTGTGGAAGTGATCTGGGTTTCCCTACTTCATTACTCCCATCTTGGACTACCTCCTTTCCTGGCTCCTCCAGCTGGATGAGTTGGATTACACATTTTTTGATCCAAACCAATGTCTCATTGTGGTCCAAGAAACCTTGCTACTAGAGTGAAATTAAACCATTTCTCTCATGGCTGGCAGTAGAATTCTTCTCAGAGGAAAACATCTTGTGTCATTATATATATATGGTGTGCCTTGAAAACTTGGGTTAGTAAGAGATACGATAAGAAGAGGGACTGTTCTATATCAGAAATTAATTTGGAATCAGTAGTGTGGCTACAGTTTACAATAATCTATTGTATATTCTAAAATAGCTATAAGAGAATAATTTGAATTTTTAGCATAAAGGCAAATATTTAAGGTGATGGACATCCTAATTACACTGACTTGATCTTTACAAAGTGTATAAAGGTATCAAATTATCACATGTACCCTGAAAATATGTATATCTATTATGTATCAAGAAAAAAAAAAACATTTTTAAGGAGAAGAAAAAGAAATTAACTTGGGGATGTAGAAGGAGTTGGGGACAAGACAGAAGAGATGAGAAAGAGTGAAAAGAAAGGGATGGCAGAGTATCTTCATGGTATGCCTAAAATGCTTTTTTGAAATGTGTACTATTCTAAGTTACTTGTATTTCTTTAACTCCCCTTATTTCTTCTAAATTTCCAGTAGGCTTTCCACTACCCTTAAATTCCCATACCTCTGCAAGACACACACATGGCGTGAGGGGAGGTGGTGGTGAGGTAAATGAAGAAATCACAGGATGGGGCCGAGTTGCAATGCTAGATCAAAAAGGAGCAGAAAGGAGATAGCACACCTAGAGTCCAGCAAAATAGTCCATAAACTGAACCCATTAGCGGGGGCCAGAGGTAGTACTGATATCAAATGTCTGGAAAATTGGCAGGATACTTCATGAAATACTGTATAATATAACAGTTATGTAATAGGGGCTTGAGTCAATGTTATCTAGTTTAAAAACAAAACAGATGATCCCACTGACATGTGGGTCATGTTTTCCTCAGAGACATTGACTATTTGGCACAATCTATAGGTTTGCCTTTCCAAAATTCTTACTGTCCCTTCCCCAAAGCTATCCACCCTTGTCTTACCCCAGGTTACTGCAACAGTCACCTTGGGATCAGCAAATAACTTCTTAAAGAATAGGTCAGGCTTTGTGGGCCAGATGGTCACAGTTACTCAACTCTACACTTAAAGCCGGGAAACAGCAATAGCCAATACATGAATGATTCAATACAAGGGTTATGTTCCAAACCTTTATTTACAAAAACAGGCAGTGGACCTTCTGTCCTGCTCTTTCTGTTCTCCAGTTGTTGTCAAGGTACTCTTTCTAAATGTCACTCCTCTACTGAAAACTTGACTGGCTAATTGGTAGGGAAGAACCTCGGATTGCTTTAACTGTTATCTACAATCCAAAGCCTGCTGCTAGTGTACCTTCTGCTTTGCTGCTGTAGCTTGCAGAGAGATTGAGGAAACACAACTCCAATACTTTCTGATGCAATGACTAAAGTTTTGAATGGTTTCACGTCTGCTTTCTTCTCTAAACTTAAGTTGTTTATCTTCCCTTTGGCTCCTGATTGCTTACGTCAAATCTTGTTTGCAGTCTTGTATACAGTGTACTTTATGTTTGGTAATTTTTCTCTTAAAGCAATTTTGGTTTGCCTTTTTGACCAATACTCACTTTTCAAATATCATGTAGTGCGAATATTCCATGTGGCAAGCCTACATGACTTAATAATTTAGTCCTCACTTAATCATCACAATAATACTATGAGGGATTTCCTTTTATTATTCCCATTTTACAGTATACATAATTAAGACCTAAAGAGGTGCTGCCCGCAGTGACTCACACCTGTAATCCCAGCACTTTGGGAGGCCGAGGCAGTCAGATCACGAGGTCAGGAGATTGAGACCATCCTGGTAACATGGTAAAAACCCCGTCTCCACTAAAAATACAAAAAATTAGCTGGGCATGGTGGCGGGCACCTGTAATCCCAGCTACTTGGGAGGCTGAGGCAGGAGAATTGCTTGAACTCGGGAGGTATAAGTTGCCGTGAGCCAAGATCACGCAACTGCACTGATGGACAATGGAGCAACACTCTGTCTCAAAAAAAAAAAGAAAGAAAAAAAAGAAAGAGGTTAAGTAATGTGCCAAGAAACAGAACAAGTGGCAGAGCTGATATATGAAGGTAGAAAGTCTGACTCCAGAGCACAAGTTTGTCATTTACACTAATTTGTAGTTTCTGTAGGACCATGTCTGTTTTTGACCTCCTTGAAAACTTCCTGTGTGATCCCAGCAGTCTTCTGTAGTACTCCTGCAAGTTTCATTCTGAATCTTATGTACAGCATGATTGGATCCAAGGCAATCATGACATTTATTAAGCATAGTCACCGTGCTAAGTGCTGTTCATTTGTTACGTGATTTAACCTTCATAGACCCTAATAAGAAAGATAAGGTTATCTTCATTTTACAGATGAAGAAATACAGGCACAAATAATGCATTCAAGGTCACATTAGAAGGGGAGCTAGAATTTAAACTCGTGTAGTCTGACTCCACAACTCATACTCATGGATGCACAAGTAAGTAGAAAGCCTGAAGAATTCCTCAGGCCTCATAGGATGGGTGAAGTTAAATGATTCAGGCTTTAATTATCCAGGATAGAAGATAAGGGACTAAGTAAGTTTTAGTTATTTATTGCTGCCTAACAAATGATCACAAAACTTAGTGGTTTAAAACAACAATCATTTATCAGTTAACAATTCTGTGGGTCAGTATTTGGGCTGGATTTAGCTGGGAGGTTCTTCTGCTGGTTTCACCTGAGCTCACTCATGTAGTCACAGTCACCTGGAAGGTTGGTGGGGTCTTGATGGTCCAAATAACCTCTCTGGTGATCAAGACCAGTTCACAGATGTCTAACCTGTGCAGTGGCATAGAGCACTCACTTGGCAGGGTTTATTATTCTGTTGTTGCCATTTAAAAATTATTAATAATTATGGTACAAGAGATCTCACTGAGCCTCGCAAGTTGGTGCTGGAAGTCAGTTGGGCATCCTTCTCCATGTAGACTTTTATCCTCAAAGAAGCTAGCCAGCCAGGTATGGTGTAATCCCAACACCTTGGGAGACCAAGGTAGGAGGATCACTTGAGCCTAGAAGTTAGTCACCAGCCTGGGAAACAGTGAGATTCCATCTCTACCAAAAAAAAAAAAAAATGTAATTAGCCAGGTGTGATGGCATGCACTCGTAGTCCCAACTACTTGGGAAGCTGAGGTGGGAGGATTGCTTGAGCCACAGAGGTTGAGGCTGCAGTGAGCCATGATGGCACCAATGCACTCCAACCTGGGTGACAGAGCGAGACCTTGTATCAGAAAAAAGGGGTGTGCTTAGCCCAAGTTTCTTCACATGATGACAGGAACTTTCCAAGAGACTGAGAGCAAGGCTTCTTAAGGTCCAGGCTCAAAATTCCCATATCATTATTTTTGTGCATTTTTTGGTCATAACAAGTCATAGGCCAACATGGACACAATGAAGTAGAGATCTGGAATCCATCTCTTAATGAGAAAAACAGAAAAGTCACATTGCACAGGGGCATATATAAAGAGATGGGACAAGATTATGACTATTTATTGCAATCTACCACAGAAGACATATGTGGTTAAGGTAAAAGGAAATAATTTCAGTTTGGGATGTGTTGTAGTTGAGGTCTCTCCTGTGGTAAATTCATGCAAAGGTATCCAGTATTTGGATAACATATATGTGTTTAGAACACAGAAGAGAATCCTGGTTGGACATACGAATTTCAGAATTGTCAATATGCAGGTAACAGGTTTCTGAATAAACAGATCGGTACTCCCAATAACACTGCATTACATTAAGGTGAAGGCTAACAAAGAGATAGAGTCAATCCCTTGGGACACCCAAATATCTGAGTGGACTCTTATTTACATACAGCTCAATCTCCCTCTCTGCCTGTGGTCCTATCCACTTTCTGCAGCCAGCTCAAGGTCAGTACTTCTGGGGGAAGTACGGCCTGCTCTGATACATCCAGATATGGCTACTTACAGTCTGATGACCTATAACATAAAAGAAAGATACTCAATCCCCACTTTCAACCCAATATGCAAGGTTAGAACAGAAACAGAATTAACCACAATAAAAACTTCCATTTGAAAAATAAAAGAATGGCAACCTGAAACAATCAGTAGTCCTTAATTGCCTGTTGGTTTGTTTGTTTGTTTGTTTTCTTTCCAAGGAGAAATCTCTCCACCGGCCATGACATAAATTCTTTGATTAACCTCATCTGGGCCCCTGGGTTTACCCCTCTGGGAGGTTCTTCCTTGTGCGTTATTCTTCAGGTTAAAAATTGAAGTGGATGTTGGAGAATATGTTTTCCTAGAGACTGCCTTAGGATATGAACAATGACTGGCATTTCCAAGTCAGATTTGTGGTTTCTTTAGCAATAGAATTTCTTCAAAAACTTAGTACAAGGCTGGGTGTGGTGACTCACGCCTATAATCCCAGCACTTTGGGAGGCCCAGGTGGGCAGATCACCTGAGGTCAGGAGTTCAAGATCAGCCTGTCCAACATGGGGAAACCCCGTCTCTACTAAAAATACAAAAAGTAGCTGGGCATGGTGGCACTCACCTGGAATCCCAGCTACTTGGGAGTCTGAGGCACAAGACTCGCTTGAACCCAGGAGATAGAAATTGCAGTGAGCCAAGGTAGCGCCACTGCACTCTAACCTGGGCGACAGAGCAAGACGCCATCTCAAAAACAAACAAACAAAAATGCAGTACAGTAGTCCCCACTTATTGGCCTAGGATATGTCTGTCCCAAGACACTCAGTGGATGCCTGAAACCACAATGGTACTGAACCCCATTGCCATCAATCAGAACATGTTTAGATGTTCATGTCTGTTACCCACAAATTTAATGCCTTTTTCATTATAACAAGACACTAATCACACACTGTGGCTGTAACTTTTGCAAGTTGAGATGCCACAACAAAACTAACATGAATTTTTTTCCTTCTTCACAATTTTATGGACAGAAGATGCATTCTTACTGTAGATCTTTCTTAATAGTCTCAGCATACAATTTTTTTCTTTCTTTATTAAATTGAGAACTTTTGCCTTTTTATTAAAAGGAAGCACTTTATGGCTTCTCTGTGATATCTGAATAGCCAGCATCACTAATCTTGTGCTTTGGGGCTATTATTAAGTAAAATAATGAACACAAGCACTGCCATACCAAAACAGTGGATCATAACTGGGAGAGCTACTAAATGACAAATAGGTGGGTAGCATATACAGCATGGACATGCTGTACGAAGGCAGGATTCACCTTCCAGGAGGGATGGCTGTGATAGCATAATATTTCATCATGCTACTTACAAGGGTGTACAATTAAAAACTTATGAATTGTCTATTTCTGTAACTTTTCATTTAATATTTTTGGAAATCATGAAAAATGAAACCATGGGGGGACTTGTAGGCTTCTCTGCCATTTGTCACCCATCCATTACATGTGCCAGTGATAGGGACAGGAGGCAGGGAAATTCTGGGCAGAAGAGGGCAGGTCCCTGGTGAGGTTCCTACCCCCAAGCCTGGAACCATGGCCCAAAGAGGGAATGTGCACTCCTGTTTTCCAACTCAAATGCTGCCTTTTCAAAAACTACCCATGGCCTGCCCCACCCCCATCCCATACCCATAAAAACCCCAGGCTCCACCAGCAGAGAGAAGAGAAAAGAAGAAGCAGCTGGACATCAGAGAGAAGCAGCTTGACTTCAAAGGGACAGCTTGATGGTGTGGCTTTGGAGAGGAGTCTGACAGGGAATGGCTGGACTCCAGGGGAAGATCACCTTTCCATTCCATCCCTTTTCCAGCTCCCCTTCCCTCTGAGAGCCACTTTCATTGGCAATAAAATTCTCCGCATTCACCACCCTTCAATTCGTTCATGCAACCTGATTTTTCCTGGATGTGAAACAAGAGCTTGGGTGCCAAAGGTGCGGACCCTAAAGGCTGTCACATTGACCCTCTGCCCTTGCTGGTGGAGAGCAACCACCTCATGAAAAAAGGCAGAGGGCCCACTAAGCTGTTTAACACTTAAGCCGTCCTCAGACAGCACAGCTAAAAGAGCACTGTAACACACACCCTCTGGGGTTTCAGATACTCCCCACTAGACACTGCCACGGGGCCTGCACAGAGTTTTGCTCCTGCCAGCACCCAAAAGCACTCACCCCAGCTCCTACACCTGCTCACCTGCATGCTCCCTCTCATGAGGGGCTGAGCATAATGGGTTCAAGTGAGTGGAGTTTACCCCAGCTAGTGGAGAAGTGGCTGGCTAGCCCCAGTGCCCACACTCCAGGTCCTACCCACGAAGCAGTCAGGGAAAATTTCCTGCTTCACCAGGAACTACAATCCAAGTTATTTTTCAATCTACCTCTTAAATTTGCTCATTCTCTAGTTCCTATCATCTACTCATTCATCTTTTCATTGTTTTAATGGTGGCTATTTTAAAACAATCTTAAAAATAAGTGAGGGCAACTCCCTTAATTTGATCTTTCCTGCAAGGCTAGATCTTTGGCTGAAGAATCTTAATGAGAGAAATTGAAGAAAGTCTCTGAACAACATTCCAATATCCTGTTTGGACTATAGAAATAATTGAACTTTCTAATACTGTGAGACCCCAATATTCTATAAATTCTTCCAAAACCAGACAAGATCGGGCACATTCTGGGTGATGTGGCCATAGGGTGTACATTCTTTACTTTCTTCCATCCTGCTTTCAAACCCATTATTTCTTATGTGAGCTCATTACTTTCTTGAAAAACCTTGCTAAATGCAGCAAAGAGAAACCATTATACATCTATATTCCAGTCCTTTCCAAATGCCTCCCCTAGAATTCCACTACAGAAGAACATGATCAGCCTTCCAAGTTAAATAGGTAAAATTTTTACCAAATGCTTTATCACAGCATAACAAGGATCAACAGTTTCCCAGCCTGAGAGGTCTGTTTCCTCACTGCCAATTTTCTGACTGTTTAGGCATTACTGTTTTTGGATTTTAGAACTTTTCCATTTCCAAGTATCAATTTCTGTATTAGTTAGAGTAAAGGCTAAGAGATCCCAGAATCCAGTGACATAAAAAAATAGATGTTTCTCTTCCTCTCACCTAACAGCCTGGCCTAGACTAGAAGAGCAGTTCTGTTCTAGGTTTGCCTTTCCAAAATTCAGGTCATAGAGGATCCAGGTTCCTTCCATCTTGTTGTTCCACCCTCTTCGAGGATGTCTTCCTCATCTTCATCATCATAGCTGGTCACAGACATGTCCATGAAGGAGAAAGAAAGCAGTCCAAGGCAAGCCATCTTCCTTTAACAAAGTAAGGCAAAAGTTGTATTCATTGCTCCTAGTTATATTTCATTGGCAAGCACTTACTCACAAAACCACTCCTCACTGCAGAGAAGGATAAGAAATGTAGTTGCCAGCTTAGTGAACACATGACCAGCAAGAAGGGGAGAACAGTTTTCAGGGGACAACTATTAATCTGCCACAAAAAGTAAAAAGGAAAGATACTCATGGCTAAGAATCCTTAGAAATGCAAAGACCAAAAGAGGATAAATAAGTTTATTAGAAGAAAAGAAAGTGAGAGCCTGAAAAAAAACATATGGCAAAATCTAGCTGGTGAGTACCCAAGTTTCCATTTTATGATTTCAAGTACTTTTCTGAATGTATTTTATAAATAAAAGTTTTATTTGTTTATTTTTTAAGAGACAGGATCTCACTCTGTCACCCAAGCTAGAGTACAGTGGAACTACCATAGTTCACTGCAGCCTCGAACTCCTGGGCTCAAGTGATTCTCCCACCTCAGCCTCCTGAGTAGCTGGGACTACAGGGATGTGCCACCATGCCTAGATATAATTTTTTTTTTTTTTTTTTGAGACAGTTTCGCTCTTTTTGCCCAGGCTGGAGTGCAATGGCACGATCTTGGCTCACCGCAACCTCCGCCTCCCGGGTTCAAGAGATTCTCCTGCCTCACCTCCCGAATAGCTGGGATTATAGGCATGCGCCACCACCCTGGCTAATTTTGTATTTTTAGTAGAGATGAGGTTTCTCCATGTTGGTCAGGATGGTCTTGAACTCCCGACCTCAGGTGATCCACCTGCTTCGGCTTCCCAAAGTGCTGGGATTACAGGCGTGAGCCACCACACCGGCACCTAGATATAATTTTTTAAAATTGTATTGTAGAGATGGGATCTCACTATGTTGCCCAGGCTGGTCTTGAACTCCTGGCCTTAAGCAATCCTTCTGCCTCTGCGCCCCCCAAAGTATTGGGATTACAGGTGTGAGCTACTGTGTTCAGTCAACAGTTTTGTTTTGTTTTTATAATTTTTAGAAAAGTAGATAGGAAAAAAAAGACCTAAGAAGACTATCAAGATAGAACAATAGTGGTATGAGGAGAATCAGAGAAAATGGTATACTATGTCAATGTCAACATGCTTGTCTAAAAGAAAAGAAAAAAGTCAACAGAACAAAAAAAGGTCAAAAAAAGAAGGTTTTGTTCAGTTGGCTAAGAAAAGACAAGAAAGATAGGAAAAGGAAATATTCTTGCTTTCAGATGTCTTATTGTGGAAAGAAAAAAATAATAAAATAATAATTTTTTTTAAAAGGCAATATTCTTTGGACTTGAAAATACAGATGTTATTAGAGAATAATTATGGTAGAAGTTACATTTCCGTTAATTGGGAAATGAAAGAACAAGGAAAAATGAGACAGCAAGTGTAGCCTGGTCTTTTTTCAGAACACTGACTTAAGAACAGAAAGAAACAGTTAAGATGACAACTAGCAATGACTAATTCCATTTGTATGAGTATCACTCTCAGGTGCCTGAGCTGGGGTAGCAGTAGTAGGTTGTAAGGTCAAAGAAGGAACTCTTCCTCTCTGCCCTCTGAAGGTTTGCTGAAAATTGAACTGACAACAGGCAGATTAATAGGAGAAAAAGGCATACACAGTTTATTTAACCAGCTGGGGAATGGAGGTGGGGGAAATCACAGGAGTGTGGTTACCCAATAACTCAGTGAAGTCCAGATGCTTACATACCCTTCTTTCTAGGGGAGGAGGAGATGGGGAGTAGGCGTGTAGTGGAAATGAATGAGGTCAAAAAATAACGGCCTGGAATAAAGTTCCTCTGAACTCTAGGAGAAGTGGCCAGAAGGTAAGGGGCAGAACTTCACTGTGAACAAAGGTTGTCTTATTGTACAGATAAATTCTGCCAGAAAACCTCTTGGAGCTGCCCTCAGAAGGATAAATGAAAAGTCTGCCTGGGCATGGCAAAGATGCCCAGCCTCTTTTTTTAATCTAGTGGTAATCTTTCCAGGTTATTTTTAAATTTTTTTTTTTTTTCTTTGAGACGGAGTTTTACTCTTTGTTGCCCAGGCTGGAGTGCATTGGCCCCATCTTGGCTCACCAACACCTCCACCTCCTGGGTTCAAGTGGTTCTCCTGCCTCAGCCTCCCAAGTACCTTGGATTACAGGCATGTGCCACCATGCCTGGCTAATTTTGTATTTTTAATGGAGACGGGGTTTCTCCGTGTTGGTCAGGCTGGTCTCGAACTCCTGACCTCAGATAATCCATCCGCCTTGGCCTCCCAAAGTGCTGGGATTACAGGCGTGAGCCATGGAGCCCAGCCTCTTTCCTGGTTATTTGATAAAATTCCTGGGGAGGGGGTCTTAAGACTACTGCATTTCTTTTGTAAAGAAACTTCACTAGTCAGATAAGGAAATTCCAGAGACAGAATCCCTCCGTGTGCTTCAGAAAGAAAGAGGATCCCAGAGACAAAGGGCAGGGAAAGGTCAGAGAGAGACCTTGGTTCTGAGTCTTATTTCCGAAGCCTTTCAATTTTCCTTAATTCAAAGGACTAGGCATGCCAAAGTACCACATTTCTGGGCATTGTTTTCTAAGCCCCAACAGAGTCCAAAAGACTACGGTTGTCCACAGGTCTTCTACTGCCCAGCATACATATAGTGCACATCTTGGCTGGGTACAGTGGCTCATACCTGTAATCCAGACCTTTGGGAGGCCGAGGTGGGAGGATCCCTTGAGGCCAGGAGTTTGAGACCAGCCTGGACAACGTGGTGAGACCCTGTCTCTACAAAAAAAAATTTGTTAAAAGATTAGCCAGGCTGGGCAACATGGTGAGACCATGTCTCTACAAAAGAATAAAATAAAATAAAATATTAGCGAAGCATGGTGGCATGCACATGTAGTCACAGCTACTCAGAGGGCTGAGGTGGGAGGATCACTTGAGCCCAGGAGTTTAAGGCTGCAGTGAGCTATAATCATGCTACTGCACTCCAGCCTGGGTGAGAGAGAAGAAGAACCGCCTCAAAAAAGAAAAGAAATGCATCTTGAACAGCTGGAAAAACAAGAGTGCTCTGTATCTTAGGTTGGAAAAGTTTCCCCAAAGTTCGGAACTTCTCTTGAATGTGTTGGTTAAAACTTAGAATAATGAGATCTTGGGGCCTCAGAATAATGAGATCTTGGGGCCTCTATCTCCACTCTCACAGTCAGTAACTGCCACTTCTGCATGAGATAGACAGCTTGTTCTCTGGAGAGTCAGGGGTCCAAACTGGGTGTAGAGATGAAGAAGGACCAGAAAACACCTTAGCCACAGCTGGAGTTTGGGCAAAGCCCTACCCTTTCAGAACATCAACTGAGGTGGAAGGGGTCAATAAACCAATACATCTGGAGAAGCATGTGAATCAGCAATAGTAAATCTTATAAACTTCAGGCACCTTTGTTTGGCAGACTAAACTGGAATATTCAACTCTCCCTTCCCCCACCTTCCATTCCAAACTTACATAAGAAGAGACTCAGAGTTAACAAATTCTAAAGTTGGCTCTATTTCTTCAAAGTGGTAGAGAAAGCAGGAATCTCTTGTTCTTATATAATCAAGCCAAAATTCCTTTAAGAAAAAATATTATTTCACAGAGAAAGGATTAGATTTTGTTGTCTCTGAGGAAATTGAATGCTTTTTATTACAACAAATGCTTACATTCTAAGTGACATAGCTGACTTCTCACATTGGTAGGAGAATTCAACCACCATTGGCAGATTCACCGTCAACCTTATTTATGAGGCTTGAGCTCACAGCCCCTCAGTTACTGATGTACTCACTCAGATGAAATCTTAGGCATTGTGATACAGAAGAATAAACCAAGGGATGAAACGTCTTTTGGTGGGAAGTGCTTGAATATTTCTGAAGGAGGTAGACAAGGCCACCAGACTGAGGTTTGGAAGAAAGAAATGCAAGGATGAGAGAAGGCATCAGGGGAGTAAAGAGAATGTTCTCCTTGTGAGGCCTAAGTCTGGAAGATCCCCCTGTCGAGTGGTTCCTCAACCCTTTTAGAAAGATCAGTGGAGAGCCACCTAGTGGTAGCTGACAGGGAAGGTTGGCCAAGGTAGGACAAACCTAATATGCCCTATTTATTTGCAAGCTTTATCAGAGAAAGGATCTGTTCCTGTTAGTTTTCAACCAAGCTCTCAGACTCTCTTTGGGACAGTATATTATAGAGGTATCCAGTATGCACAGGAGAGTGTCATTCTAGGGCAAGTCTGTGTCAATATATACTTCTGAGTCACTGGGAGGGCCATGCTTCCTCCATATGCTGACAGGAACATCCATATAATTCACCAAGAAAAGGCTGCCTGGCTACATGTTCAGAATGATCACCTCTCAACATCTGAAATATAACTTTGCTCTGCGCTCAGTAGAAGGCTTCAGTTCCAGGACATAGTCCAACTACATAAAAATAGAATGGGAGTGGAAAGGCACTCTGGCGAAGAGGTAAAAGGTGTGGTTAAAGACTGGAGTGCCATTTTAATGTGGCTGGGCTGTCTGACAGTTTAAAGGAGCTTTGCTGAGCCAGACTGATTGAGGAGGGGTTTTATGGATTTTGCTTTTATTTTTTAATGGGAAAGACTTGAGCTTGTTTTACAGGTTAAGGGTAAAGACACAGTGAGACAGAGTCAGTGGTTCAAGATTCAGGAAAGGATAATTGATGTAGGAAACTGACCATAAAAGGGTTTGTTTAGATTATTAGCATCTTTTCAAAAGGGAAATTAGAGATTCTTCTACATTTCTAAGTTAAGACACAGTTATTCCACAGTTCCATATGCAAATATTAATCCAGTATTACAAAGTGTGAAGACTTTCTCAGGTTCATTTAGGTTATCTTTCAACTTACCCCAAACAAATATAATCAGTAAAGAACTCACTGGAGTGATGGCTTAGAGGAGTCGGGAATCTTAAGTTTGCAAAATAGCTAAGTCACTTGAGATTTATATCAAAAAAGTCTGTCAGTAAATTAACAAACCTGTTTTGTTAGCAAATTGAGAAGGTATTCATGAAGATTCACAAAGTCAACCCTTTTCATCAGCCTAATGTTGATGAAAGATGAACAGGATATGGAAATGCTGAAAAGAAACCAGGTTAAGAGGCATAGCTAGAGCTCTTTCTCTACTGTTGTAAAGTGTTATTGGTTATTTGCACAAAACTTCCAAGAGAAAATAATATTAACCTTTAAGTAGCATATCCGTAATTTTCATTGTGCTGTCTCCTCCTTCTTACTGTGAAATGTGTTTTGTTAAATACATTCCCCTAAACAACATCACTGTATTCCTGAAGTCACTAGATGGCCATGGTACATCCACAGGAAGTTAAGTCAAAGCACCAGCAGTGTTCATTTAACATGGTAAAACCTCCATTTCCTCACCTACAAAAGGGGATAATAATAGTACTTAAGACCATAGGATGGCTGTGAGAGGTGGTTGAGAAAGTACGTACATGCTTACTAAATGGTAGGCAGCATGTGTTCTTATGCATATGATTTTCACAGTAGGTTTGTCATGCTTTTTCTTCATATAAAGTTAAGGAATAATGAATACATAAAAAATGAAGAGACACAATTTGTGTGTTTCTATCAAAAACAAAAAGCTCTGTGGCAGCAGAAAAGAATTTGAGAAAAAACGGCAATGTACACAATGAAGGGGAAAATAAAAACTTAATGAGGATGCCAGACACAGGCTTTTTGGGGAGGGAGGACTCAACTGAGGAGAAAATTAATTGAGTAGATTTCAAAGATAAGCAATGTTTAGTGCAGAAACATAATTGCCTTTACTTTACTTATAGGTCAAAAACTGAAAAAACGGTCATTTGAAAATTAAAGAAGCTGCTATTATTGTGGTTGTCATTAATAAACATTATAATGTGGTATGAATGATGCTTCCCATGATAGTCTGGGAATGATATTTTCATGTTTTGTTAAACTTGGAACTGATGAGGCATTTGGGGTGTACAAGGCTAGGGCAACGGATTTATAAACATGTCTGAAAAGACATATCTGGGATAAATCAATATAAAGTGAAAAAGAGAAAGAATAAAATTGTGGTGTCCTAGTAATTTCACTAAATTCATCTTAAACAAGGCTTGAGTCAATCTATCGATCTATCTATCAAGAGAATCCTTTTTGAATGTACTTGGAGAAAAAGCAAGAAAAATTTCGGAAAAGCAATCCTTGACTGAAATAAAAAATCCACTTAAAAAATCATTTTCCTCCTATTTAATTTTATAAATGAAAAATCAGACATAGTAAATAATATTTCTATCTTGTTTTATTTAATATACAGCACAGTAGCTGGTATAAATATATAATTTTTTCTTTTATTATTTTATTTATTTATTTGTTTATTTTGAGACGGAGTCTCGCTCTGTGGCCCAGACTGGAGTGCAGTGGCGCGATCTAGGCTCACTGCAACCTCCGCCTCCCAGGTTCACACCATTCTCCTGCCTCAGCCTCCTAAATAGCTGGGACTACAGGCGCCTGCCACCACGCCCAGCTAATTTTTTGTATTTTTAGTGGAGACGGGGTTTCACTGTGTTAGCCAGGATGGTCTTGATCTTCTGACCTCGTCATCCGCCCGCCTCGGCCTCCCAAAGTGCTGGGATTACAGGCGTAAGCCACCAAGCCCAGCTGTTTTTGTTTTTTGTTTTTAAGACAGAGTCTTGCTCTGTCACCCAGGCTGGAGGAGAGTGGCACCATCTCTGATCACTGCAACCTCCGCCTCCCAGGTTCAAGTGATTCTCATGCCTCAGCCACCCTAGTAGCTGGGACTACAGGCATGCAGTACCATGTCCCGCTAATTTTTGGCATTTTTAGTAGAGACAGGGTTTCACTATGTTGGCCAGCTGGTCTTGAACTCCTGGCCTCAAGTGATGCCCGCCTCAGCCTCACAAAGTGCTGGGATTACAGACATGAGCCACTGCACCCAGCCTACAATAAATAGTTTTAATGATAATGTAGAAGATACAAGTGTGGGCTATAGAGTCAGGTTGACTATGATTAAATCCTGACTCTACCAATTCCTGGCTTTGTAACCCAGAGCAAATGATATCATCTCTCTGTACTTCAATGTCCTCATTTGTCAAATGGGTATCAGAAGTGTCTAATTAGTTAATCCATGTTTGGAGTACCTGGCATACAATAAATACACAATGAATGCCCATTATGGTAAGTATTAAATAGTTGCTTAGCCTTCAAGGGCTAGCCTTTAAAGAGTCCTAGGTAGTGGCTTCATCCAGGAAAAGGTTGTGACTCAAATATATATTAGTATATTTAAAAAGGAAAAAAAAAATCTATACTAAGATTATTTGGGTTGTACTGGGACAATTTTTATCACCCATCCTGCCCAGTCTTCCAGATGATCTTTAACAGTAAAGTGTATAACCATCACTCCTGGTGGTCACATGGTCCCAGTTCTGTCTCTGACCCAGACTAAGAAATTCCTTCCAGTTTTATCCTACCTTGTCATGGACAGGCATGATGCTGACCAAAGTGGTGTCCCTGGTTGTTGCATAAAAGCGTTCTTTTTTATCTATACTTTTCTGCCCTTATTAAGATTGATGATGGTTGAACTCTGGTGGGAAGGGGCCTAGCTGCCAGGATCCTTAGCAGCCCACACTCCCAGGCAGCCCATAAAAAAACAGGTTGAATGACTTTTCTCCAGGAGGCCCTGTCAAGAGGCATGCAGTTTACAGAGTCAGGCTCATTGTTAAGTCACTGCTTGGGTGTTAACTGTTATTACCTTACCACTGTACCCCCAGTGCCTAGCTTAGTGTGCAGCATATAATAGATAAGAACTGAACTAAAATGAATTGAAAGCCTGCCTACATTCCTATTTACTTAAATCCTCAGAAGCCTCTCAGATCATCCATTATCATCCTAATTCCTATCTCTATAGTTCCCCCAATCTGACCCAACCTCTGCTCCACACCACCCTTCGAAGCCTTTCACAGCACCTTTTGGGCCTCTTGACATATAACCTGCAAATTTTCCCTCTATCTTAAGCTTCTCTTTGAATGTCTTCTTCACTTCCCTTCTTAAGCTGAAGGCTTGCTCTCTCACACTTCCCCAGTATGTCTCTCAAATAGAAGCCTTTTGTTTCTCACTCCCACAGGTGGTGGGGAGGGCATCCCTCTTTCTGTCTGTTGCTGCTTCCACACCACTCTCCTCCTTCTTTCAAAACTCCAGTTCCTTTGAAGTTCTTGCCATGTAGTTGTATCATCTTGTATCAGTCAGTATCTGTATCCCCAATAGCATACAGATGGCACACTTGTATTAGGTCAATTTGAGGATGAGTTATAAAGGGGTTATTTACAAAGCTGTGAATGTGGTAGGGAAAGCACAAGGGATTGTGCAGTAACCTAGGGCTAGTAACAGTGGAGCTGGTACCACCCCCTAGATCTGAAGGAACAAAGAAAGGAAATGTGGAGACCCAGAAGAAAATATATGTATAGAAAAGGCCATATCAAAAATAGCAGAAATCTTCAGTTCAGGGACACAGCCTTCCCTCCATCAGATCTTCTGCTGAAGATCATCACTGGCCAAATTCAACCAGAATCAGAGGGCAAGGAAACCTGTTGATTTAGTCCCTAAGTCTCAGCTAACATGGAACTGAGTGAAGTGGGAAAGCATGGAGAATGAATCTGGAGAGACAGATGGAAGATATCCAGCTCATACCCAATGATCTTTTTAATTGCTACCACTCTCCAATTTTTTACTCTTTGAACACATGAGCTCCTAGCTAAGTGATTTCAGGATCCAGTGATATTTTTCATCCATTCCCAGTGATACTCTAAATACCACTACCGGTGATAACACAACATTCACTTCAAGCATTCCACTCTCTGACCACCATTTCCTATGTCTATAGTTCACTTACTCTAATTCTTTCACTGCAATTTTTCAATCTTCTGGGGGCCTCCAATCCACAGATCTTACTACCATGCTACTATTCATCCACTCCCCCACCCCCACCCTCCTGTCTTCATTTTCCACTAGGATTACATGAAATTCCACAGACCTCACTCCCGTGAAGAGCGTCTCCTCTCTCCTTTGTATTCATTCATCAATACTCCAACTCTAGTCAACTGTCATGGTATGTTTTGTGCTAGTATAACAGAATACCTGAAAATGGGTAATTTATATAATGAACAGAAATTTATTCCTCATGGTTCTGAAGGCTGGGAAGTACAAAATCCAAGGATGGCAGTTGGTGAGGGCCTTTTTACTGAATCATTCCATGGCAGAAGGTAGAAGGGCAAAAGAACATGAAGAGAGCAAGAGATGGAACTTGCAGCATCAAGTCCTTTCATAATGGCACTATTCCATTCATCAGGGGGAGCCCTCGTGAACTAAACACCTCCCATTAAGCCTCACCATTCAACAAAGTTCCACTGGAGGTTAAATTTCAAACACATGCTTTTTAGAGGACACAGTCAAACCATAACGCACCAACTATCTGCCTTTTCCACTGGGAGGAAAATACATAAAATTATGCTGACTGGTTTCTCATTATATTTGCTATCACAAGCCTCAAATGGGCATTATAATCTGCCCAGAAACCCTACACTGGTCCTGGTGAGTGTGCCAATTACTCTTTAAGATGATTATTTCATACCTTCTCCTTCTTCAAGCTTCCCACACTGTACACTGTCCACACTCTCATTGACTCACCACAAATTCTACAAACAACCCTGTATCTGCATTCATCCCTGTTCTCCATTCTGTTATGATGGAATGAGGGTCGTTCCTCCTATCAAAGTCCAACCTCTCCACTTGTGCTCCAGGTTCCAAACCATTCCATCTTTTGAAGATACTTGTTCCTGTGCTCATTCTTTTTCCCTCCTGCACCAATTTTCCTCTACCAGCTCTTTTTAACATCAATATGTCAATTAACTCCCGTCTTAAAAAAATAAGGTTCCTCGATTCCAAATTCTCCTCCATCTCCCACCAAATTTATCCATTCACCTCAAAGAAAAACTTGCAATAACTGGAGACTGTTTTTTTTTTTCTTTTTCTTGTCCCATTCTCTCTTCTCATTTCCATCTGCCTTCCGTCACTACCTTATTTAGATCTCCAGTGACTAACCTGTTCCCAAGATATCTGATCCCACCTGTCAACAGCATGTGACATAGCTGACTACACTCTCATTCTTTGATTATTTTCCTTTCTTGGTTTTTTGGGACACCATTCTTTGCTAATTTTCCTCTTATCACCCCTTTTCTTTTCCATCTTCTTTGCTGGCTCAATTTCCTCTACTAGACCTCTGAATGTTAGTGACTCCAGACTCTTCTCTATCCTGCATTGTGCAATACAGTAGCCACTAGCCACATGTGTCTATTTAAATTTAAAATAATGTAAATGAAATAAAACTCATTTCCTCAATCACACTAGCCATATTTCAATTGCTTAAAAGGTATATGTGGATAGTATACAACATGGATACAAAACATTTTTATCATTGTAGAAAGTTCTGGCCGGGCACGGTGGCTCACACCTGTAATCCCAGCACTTTGGGAGGCCAGGGCAGGTGGATCACCTGAGGTCAGAAGTTCAAGACCAGCCTGGTCAACATGGTGAAACCCCGTCTCTACTAAATATACAAAAAAATTAGCCGGGCGTGGTGGTGGGCACCTGTAATCCCAGCTACTTGGGAGGCTAAGGCAGGAGAATTGCTTGAACCCGGGAGGCGGATGTTGCAGTGAGCCGAGATCGCGCCATTGTGCTCCAGCCTGGGCAACAAGAGCGAAACTTTGTCTCAAAAAAAAAAAGTAAAGAAAAGAAAAGAAAAGTTCTCTTTGAGAGGACTGACCTCAACTCTCCTTTGGTGATCTCACCCAGTCCTATAGCTTTAAATACTATCTATATGCCAATGAATTCTAAATTTATACCACTAGACCTGACCCAAGCTTCAGGTCTGTACATAAAACTTCCTATCTGGCATAACCACTTGGATGTCTAGCAGGTTATTCAAACTAAAGTAAAAAACAGACCACTTCATTTTCATCCTCTCCTCCCCTTCCCCTACCCACAAAAGCTTGTTTCTCCTTCAGTCTGTCTATTCTTAGCATGTAATACCACCTAACCAGTTTTGCATAAAAATATATTGGAGTCATCTGGATTCCTCTTTGTTTTTTAATCCCCAATGTCTAATCCTTTAACAAATTTTATTGACTCTACCCATAAAATGTATATCAAATCTGACCTCTTCTACCTCCACTGTTATCTCACTAATCCAAAGTTTTGCCTGGACCACTGTCTTATTTATACAACATCCCCTGCACCTAAAACAGTGTCTGGCACACAGCAGATGCTTATTAAATATGTTGAATAAATTAACATGTACAATCCTACAGAAAAGTACAAAATTATCTGAACCTCTAAAATAACTTTAAAAATATGCATGAGTGATATTTGCTGCAGAAACTTTGGGAAATAGATTTAAGAAGAGAATAAATATCGGCCAGGCGTGGTGGGTTACGCCTATAATCCCAGAACTTTGGGAGGCAGAGGCGGGCGGATCATGAGGTCAGGAGTTCGAGCCTAGTCTGGCCAACATAGTGAAACCCCATCTCTACTAAAAATACAAAAAATTAGCTGGACATGGTGGTGGGTGCCTGAAATCCCAGATACTAGGGAGGCTAAGCCAGGAGAATGGCTTGAACCCAGGAGTTGGAGGTTGCAGTGAGCTGAGATCACACCATTGCACTCCAGCCTGAAGCGTGGAGCTTGAGACTCCATCTAAAAAAAAAAAAAGAAAAAGAAGAAGAGAATAAAAATCACCTCCCAGGCTGAGCAAGGTGGCTCACACCTGCAATCCCAGCACTTTGGGAAGCTGAGGTGGGTGGATTGCCTGAGTTCAGGAGTTTGAGACCAGCCTGGGCAATGTGGTAAAACCCTGACCCTACGAAAAATACAAAAATTAGCCATGCATGGTGGCACACACCTGTAGTCCCAGTTACTCCGGACGCTGAGGTGAGAGCATCTTCTGAGCCCAGGGAGGTTGAGGCTGCAGTGAGCTGAGAGTGCACCACTGCATGCCAGCCTGGGTGACAGAGTGAGACCCTGTCTCAAAAAAAAAAAAAAAATCACCTCCCAGACATACCTTTACTTATGATTGGTTATAGACCACATATCATTATTCATTTTGTCAACTGTTAACACAGTTTTCATGCTTTTTGCAGCACTATAATTTACTTCCATGAATCTGTTAAACACATTGTCAGCACAACTCACCTTCCCAAGAGAAATTTTAATTGTTGCTGCTTCTTACTCTGTCTTAACTTTCCTGATTAATCCACTATAGCTTTTTTTTTTTTTTTTTTTTTTTGAGACAGAGTTTTGCTCTTGTTGCCCAGGATGGAGTGCAATGGCACAATCTCAGCTCACCGCAACCTCCGCCTCCTGGGTGCAAGCGATTCTCCTGCCTCAGCCTCCTGAGTAGCTGGGATTACAGGCGCCCACCACCACGCCCGGCTAATTTTGTATTTTTAGTAGAGACAGGGTTTCTCCATGTTGGTCAGACTGGTCTCAAATTCCCGATATCAGGTGATCCGCCTGCCTCAGCCTCCCAAAGTGCTGGGATTACAGGCATGAGCCACCGTGCCCGGCCTTTTTTTTTTTTTTTTTTTGAGACAGGGTCTCTGTCATCCAGGCTGGAGTACAGTAGTGCAAATATGGCTCACTGTAGCCTTGATCTCTTGGGTTTAAGCAATCCTCCCACCACAGCCTCCTGAGTAGCTGGGACTACAGGCACACACCACCATCATGCCTGGCTAATTTTTTAATTTTTTATGGCAATAGGGTCTCACTCTGTTGCCTTGGCTGGTCTCAAACTCTGAGATTCAAGTGATCCTCCTGCCTTGGCCTCCTAGATTGCTGAGATTACAGGCACAAGCCATTGTGCCTGGCCCACTACAGCTTCTTGACTTCTTGATTATCTATACATTCTGTGTCTGTCACAGCCCAGGACTTTGCTTACCCAGGTGGCATTTTTGTCAGGACTTCTCAACTATGTTCCTGTCCCTGCCTGCTACCTAGCTGCTCCCTGCAGTTCTCAACTTCCTTGACAGGAAAACTGAAGAGTTTTATGATCACCTTAATTCAGAATAACTCAACCAGTAAGTCCAAACAATGTTGCTACTCCACCCTCTTTGATTCTCTGCATTTTCTGGCAAGCCCCCAATGTTTGATTGCCTCCATTCATTCCAGCTATATGCCAAGTGTGGTCAAACTGATATTTCCTACAGATATAGGTAATTACAATAGTGAGGGGATGAAGTAATGGGAAATGCAAGGGTATCCTTTAAGTATTAAATCTACCTTAATATAGAGCTTGGGGCCTGGAGCTAAGTAATCATCATATGCCTGACATTTTCATTGCATGTGTCAGTTTACAAAGCTTTTTCAGACACATCATCATCACAGCAATCTAGATGCTATTGTTTGCCTACCCAACAACCCTCCCTGCAGCTTCCTCCTCACTGAGAGAATGCCTATTTTGTTCAGTACCCACCCTCCATCCAACAGTCATATACTACAGGTGAGTTGTAGGTCATCCTCCTCCCACCTCCAGCAGCTTTGAGATTGCTTTCCTTTTATGCCTGGGAAAGTGATATAAGTATGGCCAAAAAGAGTGAAAGAAAGTCTGCTGTGAGGGGTTCTAGAATAAGTTTCCTTGCCAAAAAATAAATAAATAAAGCAGGCTGGGCACCATGGCTCACCCCTGTAATCCCAGCACTTTGGGAGGCTGAGGCGGGCGGATCATGAGGTCAGCCTGACCAACGTGGTGAAACACTGTCTCTACTAAAAATACAAAAATTAGCTGGGCGTGGTGGCGCATGCCTGTAGTCCCAGCTACTCGGGAGGCTGAAGCAGGAGAATCGCTTGAATCCGGGAGGTGGAGGTTGCAGTGAGCTGCGATCGCGCCACTGCACTTCAGCTTGTGTGACAGAGCAAGACAGGGGGCGGGAGGAGCAAAACAACACCCAATGACAAGATAACCTTTTTTGGCTATGGAGATTGCCCTGTTGGATGTAACCATCCACACATCCCATCCTGGTACCACTAATGTCTTAAGAATGAGGTAAGACTGTTTCAGGTTGAAGACATTATTAGGAATGGCAGAACGGGCATATAAAAGTAAATGATATTCTTTGTATTATCCTCGATCTGTTTTTCATACTACACCAAAGCCCCTACTTCTGGACTTCCAACTATGCATTTGTAAGCCCAGAGGGTTCTGATTCCATTAAAATTTGAGGGATACTGACTTCTTTTTTTGAGAAGAAGTCTCGCTCTGTCGCCCAGGCTGGAGTGCAGTGGCGTGATCTCAGCTCACTGCACGCTCCGGACCATTCTCCTGCCTCAGGCTCCCGAGTGGCTGGGACTACAGGCGCCCGCCACCTCGCCCGGCTAGTTTTTTGTATTTTTTAGTAGAGACGGGGTTTCACTGTGTTAGCCAGGATGGTCTGGATCTCCTGACCTCGTGATCCGCCGTCCCGGCCTCCCAAAGTGCTGGGATTACAGGCTTGAGCCACCGCGCCCGGCCGAGATACTGACTTCTAAGTCCACAACTATGAACTTTCTCCACCCTTTCTAGCTAAGTAGCCTTAGGCAAATTATTTAACTTTTATGGAATCTACTTCTTTATTTGTAAAAAGGGAAATAATATCCACTTTAAGCTCTTATTGTGAGAATGTATGGTTAAGAAGATTTGATGGAGCTGAGGGCGGTGGCTCATGCCTGTAATCCCAGCACTTTGAGAGGCAGAGGCGGGCAGATCACCCGAGGTTAGGAGTTCGAGACCAGCCTGGCCAACATGGTGAAACCCCCATCTCTACTAAAAATAAATAAATAAATAAAAATTAGCCGGGCATGTTGGTGCATGCCTGTAGTCCCAGCTACTTGGGAGGCTGAGGCAGGAGAATCGCTTGAACCTGGGAGGCAGAGGTTGCAGTGAGCCGAGATTGCGCCACTGCACTCCAGCCGGAGCCACAGAGCGAGACTATCTCAAGAAGAAGAAAGAGAAGGAGGAGAAGGAGGAGAAGGAGGAGGAGAAGAGGAAGGAGGAGGAGGAGGAGGAGGAGGAGGAGGAGGAGGAGGAGAAGAAGAAGAAGAAGAAGAAGAAGAAGAAGAAGAAGAAGAAGAAGAAGAAGAAGAAGAAGAAAAGAAGAAGGAGAAGGAGAAGGAGAAGGAGAAGGAGAAGGAGAAGGAGAAGGAGAAGAAGAAGGAGAAGGAGAAGGAGGAGAAGAAGAAGAAGATGATTGGATGGAAGACAATTTGGAAAGTGTTGTGAGGTCCACAAACTCTACTCACAAAGTCTCCCAAACTTGCCTGCTGATAGGAATGGACACACTGGTTACATAAGCTAATCCCAGGTGCCCTATCCCTGGAAATTCTGATTCAGTGCTTCCCAATGGACCCTGGGAGTCTGCACTTTTAAAAACACATTCTAGGCTCCAGGTAAGTGTGGTGATCAGGCAAGTTTCAATTTAGCAAAGGAATACAGGATGCTGTACTCCTGTCCAGCAGGACTGAGATTTCTGGTTTCTGATTCTAGATCTGATACTATTCCACTTGGGCAAGCAGTTGCACCTTTCTGAACCTGTTTACTCATCTGTATACCTGTTCAATATAACCTACAGGTAGGTCTATGATGGACCGAAGGCAAATTATATTTGGGATGAAGGGGCTCCTGATCTTATGTTGTAATGTGGATTAATTAGACATAATAATAAGCAAAATTGGGATTGAAGAGGGTGTTGGCAGATCATCATTTTGGCTGAGGACATGAGAAACACACCGGGAATGCTTTGTGGTAAAATTAACTGAATATTAATTGTAGGACTGTGCGTTGTCTATCCTGCTACCTAGAGCCACTGAGCTTTGCAGTCCTCTCAGGACTGTGGCTTACCTTGAGGTGGTCACGCTCAACTACTCTGGTCACACTGAGACTGTGAAAACGCCGAGAAAAGTTAAAAACATACGTGTTGAGGGAGAGGGGATTTGGATGAGGGACCTAAATTCGATGTTGAAGCCTATGGTTCTTACTGGCGAACACTTTCAGTAATGTCTGTGCATGCAACAGAAACATTTCTCTTGGCATTAAAAAAAAAAAAAGAAGAAAGGATGTATTTCGCTGGCTTCAGGTGGCATTCACGAAGTGGGTAGAGCCAGAACATCTCCTAACTGGGGAGTTTCGGGGCCTTTCGGGCACACAGACGGCCTGACCTGGTCGTGGGCGTATATTAAGCTTTCCCAGCGCTTAACTTTCCGATTTTCAGCTTACGCTTGGGTGCAGCTGCCCAGAATCCGCGCAAAAGCAGGGGTTCCGCCCACAAACGTGAACGTAGAGAACGTAGAAGCCTTTTAACGCTAACAGGCAGTTTCTCTGCATGGTTGTTGTGCATTATTAATCTAGGTATTGCGTATTTAGTTTAGGAAACATGAATGCTCATGATAAATGAGGTAAAATGAATTGTCAGCGGGACCCCAGCTGCTCCCTTGACCCGCCACTCCTCCCGGCTCAGGCAAGTCCAGCCCACCAGGAGGTGCGTCCCTCCGCGTTTGAGTTGCTTCGGCGCCCGTAGTTGTGAACTTTGACAGCGGCCGGTCCCCGGAAGTTGGACGCATGCGCCGTTTCTCTGCATGGTGTGTGTTCTTATTCTAGCTGCGGCTGCAGGAGCTGTGGCGGCTTTCCTAATCCTGCGAATATGGGTAGTGCTTCGTTCCAGGGACTTTACGCCCCGGGAGTCTCTCAGTATCTTGGTGGTGGCTGGGTCCGGTAAGTATCGAGGAAGCGACTGTGGGACTTGGGTTGGTCACTACAAACCCCAGAGTGCACCGCGACCTTCTTCCCTGGTACCCTTAGCACTTCTTGGAGTGTTGCATGCAGAGATTTGTAGTTTCTCTGCCTTGCCGGAACTGGTCAGTCTAGCCTGGGTAAGGGCTAGTTTGCTGACGCGGCCCAGAGGTCCTTTTATGACAAGTAATTTACACTTGTCTGTAATTAAGACTCTCTGTAGCGTATATTTTTCAAACAAATAATTAGTGAACAGAGAGAATGTAGAAGCCTTTTGTTGCTAACATGCAGTTTCCCCGTATGGCTGTTGTGCATTATTAATGTAGGTATTGCGTATTTAGTTTAGGAAACACGAATGCTACATGACAAATGAGGCAAAATGAATTGTCACATTTATAAATATACAAAGTCCAAGAGAATAAAAACAATGATCTACGGACTATAGAGCAATACACACCGAGTGGCAGAGTGTGAGCAACCCACTGACCTGTCAGGTAATACAATCTAAATACACCAATTGTGTAGGTGCTTACAATTTTAAGTAGACATATTTGACAGGGACAGACAGACAGACACACACACACACACACACAATATAAACATTTGGGGATGGCAGGAGATTGCATCCACATAGAACATGTATAGTATGAGCAAATGTACTAAGTTTATGTTCGAGTATAATACATTACTTTATTCACTTAATCTGTTTTGAGCTGTTAGAGAGGCCAAACACTAAACTAACCTCTGGAAATAACAAAACTGACTAACATTGCTTGCTACGGAGTGCTGACTCCGTGCTAAGTCCTGTGAGAGATGCAAAGATATAGCAGTGAATGAAATAGAGAATACAAAAACAAACAAACAAAAAACAACCTAACAAAATAAATCAAAATGAGTATTTGCCACAATGAGGTAAATGCTATAATCTTGTAATGATTGTGTAAGAAGGACAAATTGCTATGGCAGTCTTCAGGAAGGGCACTACTTTATCAGGTCTTAAAAAACAGGCAGCTTCCTGGAAGAAATAATGCTAAACCAAGACTTGAAAGATGACCAAGAATTAGTCAGATGAGGGAGAGCCAGGGTTTTGAGGGGTGGGACGATGTGAAAAGAAGATAATAGCACTTTGAATGGCCGGAGTTGAGAGGGCACTGTCGTGTAGAGTTCAATGTGGGGACGTAAACTGAGTCCAGATTATAAAGGGTATTTAAAATCTTGCCTTTTTTCTTTTCTATACAGAGTCTCACGCTGTTGCCCAGGCTGGAGGGCAGTGGCACAATCTCAGCTCACTGCAACTCCACCTCCCAGGTTCAAGCCATTCTCCTGCCTCAGCCTCCCAAATAGCTGGGATTACAGGTGCACCACCACACTCAGCTAATTTTTGTATTTTTAGTAGAGACAGTGTTTCACCATGTTGGCCAGGCTGGTCGTGAACTCCCGACCTCAAGTGATCCTCCTGCCTCAGCCTCCCAAAGTGCTGGGATTACAGGTGTGAACCACCACCCCGGCCTAAAATCCTGCTTTATAAAGCAATTGCTGCTACTCCACTGTTCCATATCGTCTAGGGGTTAAGACCACAGGCCTCTAGGTTGTCATAACACCACACATGAATCACATCTCTGCCACTTACTACTTTGGTGATCTTAGGCAATTAGTTAACCTCACTGAACCTTCTGTTTCTACATGGCTTGAGAGAGGACAGGAGAGATTAAATATGATCATATTTAAAGTGTTTAGGCTGGGCGTGGTGGTTCACACCTGTAATCTCAGCAATTTGAGAGGCTGAAACAGGTGGATTGCTTGAGCTCAGGAGTTGGAGACCAGCCTGGGCAACATTGTGAAATCCTATCTCAACACTAATATAAATAAATAAATTAGCTGGATGTGGTGGCATGCACCTATAGTCCTAGCTATTTGGGGGGCTGAGCTAGGAGGATCAGTTGAGCCTGGGAGATGGAGGTTGCAGTGAGCTGAGACTGCGCCACTGCATTCCAGCCTGGTTGACAGAGTGAGACCCTGTCTCACAATGAAATAAAATAAAATGATATAATCAAAAGCTTAAATTAAAAAATCAGTGTTTATTAAAGTGCTTGACATATAGTGTCAACCTAAAATAATTGAAGGGCTCAATATCCAGTTAGAAGAGTTTATTCAAGCACAAAGCGTGAGAGTGGCTGTCTGGGGAGCAAACCTATATCAAAGAATGGTGATCAGTGCTCCCCATGTGGGGAAGAATGAAGATAGTTTAGATAGACCAGAACAGAGATGCTGAACAAAATTACAACATTTTCCGTAGAAAGCTAACATACAGATATAAGATTTGGTTGGCTACTGTAAGGGCCAAGTAGAAACTTCCCTTTTGCCCTCTGAAGTTTCACTGAAAATCACTGACGAGGCAGAAATAATAGGAGAAAATACACACACGTTTATGAAGCATATATGAAAGCGTTCTGAATGAAGACCCAAAGATGCGAGGGAAATGGTCTGCTTTTATGCTTAGGTTCAACAAAGTATGGACAGCCATGTAGAATTATGACTGGACAAAAGGATCTAATTTAATGCTAATAGACAGTAGGGAAGCCCAGCAAGGCCTATCTAGATTTTTCTTGGTCTCTCTGAGTATGCATTCTTTCCTTCTGGATATGGGGTAGGACCCTCTCTGGAATGGGGGTCTTATGACCTACCATCAAACAAGGTAGGTCAGATAATTTATTTTTTTAAATTTAATTAATTTTTAAAATAGAGATGGTGTCTTGCTATGTGTACCAGACTGGTCTTGAATTCCTGGCCTCAAGCAATTCTCCTGCCTTCCAAAGTGCTGGGATTAAAGGTGTAGACACCTCACCCAGCTCGGATAATTACTTTATCGCCAGTTTTTACACAGAAAGTTGGAGTAAAATTAGAGCAGTATTTTTAGGTTTTATGACTAGTTTTGGGGAGAAGGAGTTCTTGGTTTCTGTGACCCGCCCTGGGGAGAGAGATTCTAGTTTCTATGGCAAGCCTCAGGGGAGTATGGGACTGAGAGACAGAGGACAGGAGAAAACCAGAGAAAAAATTTTACTTCTGAGGCCTTCATTTTGGGATATTATTTTCTAAGTCCCAACACTACTATTGATTACACATTAAGGGATTTGTTTAACATTCTGGTATAAGGAGGTAACAATCACAAAGGCCTCTATCTCCAATGTCATTTAATCTAGGTTTGAATAAAGACTAGGGAGTCTGGTTAATGTATAACATCTCAACACAAAGGTCAGGAAGCAGCAGTCATACACTAAAGAGAAAAAGCCATGTTACATGAGTCAGTTTCCAGGGCTTAGCTTTTCCCCTTGGCATAATAAATTTGGAAGATCTTGACATTTTCTTTTCTTTTTACGTAAGCAGTTAATAAATGGTTACTATATTAGTCTTGGTGGCAAAAGGAGCTTTTGAAGTTTTGTTTCGGTTTTGGTTTTTAAGACAGAGTCTTGTTATGTACCCAGGCTTGCCTGTAAATCCTGGAATCAAGTGATTCTGAGACAGACTCCCGAGTAGCTGGGACCACAGGCACGTGCCACCGCACTTGGCTTATCTTTTTCAGTGGAGAGTCACCCACTTCCATCTGAGCGTTCACAAAGATTATTCAGCCTGCATTGTCAAAAGAATGTCTTGACAAAGACTGAAATAGAGAAACAAATAGGAGCCTTTTGAATATTTCTGATAACAGATAAAGATGGCCTGACTGGAGTGATAGGTGTGGGGCTGGAGAGAAGCAATCGCATTCGGATGAGATTGGAAGATTTTAGGGGTTAAATCCACAACTGTGGATTGAAAGTAGAGGATGTGGGAGGGAAGGACTGAAGGGTGATTTCCAGGTTTCTGACTTGAACAAGATGTTAGGACCAATGACTTGATAGTGTTACATTTGGTGGACTAGAAACCAAAATTAAGGCTGATAATTCATCTGGCAAATGGTGCCTTCATTCAAATTATTGAGGGTAGGAAGGTATCAAGGGCCTGAAAGAACCATGCCAGTTAAAGAAAGACTTGTAATCAGATAAGCAGTTTAATAGTTCATGCCCAAAATTTTGGAGGAGGAAGAAGACATTTTCAATATTTACCTTGAAGATGAAGCAACATTTACTCTTTAGATATTGTAAAATATTATTAGGAGGCCAGGCACAGTGGCTCACGCTTGTAATCCCAGCAATTTGGGAGGCTGAAGCAGGTGAATCACCTGAGGTCAGGAGTTCAAGACCAGCCTGGCCAACATGGCAAAACCCCATCTCTACTAAGAAATACAAAAAAATTAGGTGGGCGTGGTGACAGATGCCTGTAATCCCAGCTACTCAGGAGGCTGAGGCAGGGGAATCGCTTGAACCCAGGAGGTGGAGGTTGCAGTGAGCTGAGATTGCACCACTGCACTCCAGCCTGGGCAACAGAGCAAGACTCTGTCTCAAAAAAAAAAAAAAAAAATTATTAGTAGACCACTTCTGTTCAGAGAACATTTGCCAAAACTACTTTTCTTTGAAACGCAATACAGCCTTCTTAGGCAAATGTTAGATTTAGTATCAAACTTTCATTCAATCTTTCCTTCAATAGGACAGCCTGCTCTTTCTAGGAATAGGAGGTACAGCAGTAACAAAACAAATAAATCCCTGCCCTCATAGTACGGTACTTGCCTTCTAGTGAGGCGTGGATAGAGGGAGATAAAAAGCAAAACAAATAAATAGACTACACAGTAAGTTATGTAGTGATAAACACTATGATTTGGGGAAGGGGGCATTGCTTTTATTTATTTTTTTTCTTGAGACGGAGTCTCATTCTGTCGCCCAGGCTGGAGTGCAGTGGCACAATCTCCGCTCACTGCAAGCTCCGTCTCCCAGGTTCACACCATTCTCCTGCCTCAGCCTACCGAGTAGTTGGGACTACAGGTGCCCGCCACCACGCCTGGCTAATTTTTTTGCATTTTTAGTAGAGACGGGGTTTCACCGTATTAGCCAGGGTGGTCTCGATCTCCTAACCTCGTGATCCGCACGTCTCAGCCTCCCAAAGTGCTGGGATTACAGGCGTGAGCCACCGTGCCTGGCCGGGCATTGCTTTTTATGAAGATTGTCAGGGAAAGCCTCCTTGGGGAGATGACAGCCAACAGCAAGGAGGCTAGAGTGATTAGAGTAGACTTAGTAAGCAGGGAGGAACAGGAGATGAGCTCCAAGAGGGAACATAGTTGAGGTCAGAGTATAAGAAGCCTTTTAGTCCACATGAGACATGAAGCCACTGGAGGATTTTGAGCAGAAGTAAATAATTTGATCAACTCAAATAGGGTCACACTGGATGTTATGTTGCGATAGACTGAAGGGGAAGAGGGTCAGGGAACAGATCAGTAAGCTGTGTTCATAATCCATGTGAGAGGTGATAGTGGCCTGGAGCAGGGGGGTAACAAAAGAAATGGTGAGAAGTGATTGGATGCTGGATATATTTTAAGGTAGAACTTAGAGAATCTTATTCTCAAAAAAATGTATCTTAATAAAAGAGTAAAATGGAAGACAAAGTCCATCATTTTAATGACTTTATTCAGTAACAAGGTTAAATTTTCAGTGAATATACTGTCAACCTAAATAACAGAGAGATTCTCCAAAGATAGTAAGTATATTCAAGAGTAAGCATTGTAGTGTGGGATACACATGCTGAATAAACTATGGGCACAAAGAGGCAAGGGAAGACAGCGATTTTTAAAGCTAAAATGGGAAGGGTTATATAAGTTGTTTTGAAACAATTATCCTTGCTTACAGGGATCAATAATAAGGGTGGCATCAGTCCAAGGTTAGGCAGGCAGCGGCTGGGCAGATGTCCTTGCAGGAGTATTTTTTTGCATAAGGTTGCAATGGCCTTTGTACAAGGTTGTGGTTTTGGCATAGTCTTTTGTGGTAGTTCTTGTGTTCAGGCGATTGAGCATTAAGAACCCTTCCTTCATGGCCTTTCCCAGCTCCATTTTGTCACAGTGACTCTATTTTTATCCTGACAACTTTCACAGTATTCAATGAGGGTTTCCTTAAAAAAGAAAAAAAAAAGAGAGAAAAAAAAAGACAAAGCAGGTATAATGAAGTTTTAATTGTAGTGGAAGATGCTGTGGATATTAGGTTTTATCCTTAATTATTCCAGCTATGAAAACAAGTACCTACTTGGAGTACCACCACTTTTTTTTTTCTTTTTTGAGACAGAGTCTCGCACTGTTGCCCAGGCTGGAGTGCGGTCTCAAGCAATTCTCCTGCCTCAGCCTCCCGAGTAGCTGAGATTACAGGCATGAGCCACTGTGTCTGGCCTGACTTTTTTGTTTTTTTCGAGGCTAAAACCAAAAATACTAAAAAGAGTATAAACCAGATGTGTAAACTATATGCCCCAGTCAAGAAGATGGGTGACAGGTTATGAAGCTAACGTATGATTTTGATTCCTGAAATTCACACTAAATCTATGCCAAATTTGTTTCTATATATAATTCCTCCTGGAATCGAGAATGAAATCCTTTCCTTTCTACTATTAAAAAAAATGTGGGCCTCACGTGGTGGCTCACGCCCGTAATCCCAGCACTTTGGGAGGCGGGTGGGTGGATCACCTGAGGTCAGGAGTTCAAGACTAGTCTGACCAACATGGTGAAACCCTGTCTCTACTAAAAATGCAAAAATTAGCCAGGTGTGGTGGCGCACGCCTGTAATTGCAGCTACTCGGGAGGCTGAGGCAGGCTGAGGCAGGAGAATCGCCTGAACCTGGGAAGTGGAGGTTGCAGTGAGCCAAGATCGCAAATTTGTGTTGGGGGGAAACTCATGTTTAATTTATCTTTGTTTGTGTTCTTGTATCGCTATATACTCTTTCTTACAACAATAAGGGAGGTGGGGTGGGGGAAGCCTTCTAGGTATGGGGAGCAGCATGACCAGAGGCAAGGAGTGAGTAACAAATAAAATGAATGCAGAGAATGTTAAAGACATCCACCTGACTGAGGCACAGAGCTTGTGAGATGAGACTGAAATAGGTATGATAGGGCTCCTTGATAAGGAGTGTGACTGTTTTGCTTAGTTTATAGGTAAGTAGATATTCTATTGTTTTCATGAAGGAAACCTCAATGAACATAGCTGATTTTTAAATTTATGCTTTTGTAATTAATGTATTAAAATTTTGGAGATTATATGACTTCAGAAACTGAACATTACTCATCTGATGAAGCTGATAAATATTTGAGGAGCTGCAGTGTGCTGAGACCTCTCATAGGAGCTGGGGTTACAGTGGTGGACAAAAAATGTTTCTTAGGAAGGCCCAAGCCCTGCTGGTCAGTGCTCATGCTCCCTTCACCTTATTTCTCTACATAGAACCTTCAGTGACTGGCTTCCCTTTTCCCATCCTGCTTTCGTGACCTTATTTCACCCGTACCCTTCTTCCCAGTATTCCTACCACACTTTGAACACATGTTTCAGATCTTGTCACCTCATGCCCTAACAATCCCCATCTCCACCCAGTGGCCTCCCTACTCCTATCTCTCCATTATCTTCACCTTTCAAGTCATCTCAGCCTTTTTCAGGGATCTTCCTTATTCTTTTTTTTTTTTTTTTTTTTTTTTTGAGATGGAGTCTTGCTCTGTTACCCAGGCTGGAGTGCAGTGGCATGATCTCAGCTCACTGCAAGCTCTGCCTCCCGGGTTCATGCCATTCTCCTGCCTCAGCCTCCCAAGTAGCTGGGACTACAGGCGCCCGCCATCACAGGGATCTTCCTTATTCTTAAGGCATTGATTTTTCGTAACCATTTGCTTACCCTCCACATTTTAGTTTTTCTTGCTGTCTTGGATCTTCTTTGTCTTCACATATGGGTCTTGCCCCTTTCTCACCAGTCTTCTTGATAGCAAGAGCTATGTCTTATACTGTTTTGTGCCTTCCTTAGTACCTACTGCTAGTGCTTTTGATGTAAAAGTTGTATTTATACAAGTGCACAGATTTATTGTTTTCAAATGTTCTTGTGTCTTCTGAGAAATATACAATTACAGTGCCCCCCCCCCACCTGAAACGATGACATAGGTATAACATGGTCAAATAGATATGTCCATTGTGGGTTTATTAATCTTAGGACTTCTGATATTTTTTCCAGGTGGGCATACCACCGAGATCCTGAGGCTGCTTGGGAGCTTGTCCAGTGCCTACTCACCTAGACATTATGTCATTGCTGACACTGATGAAATGAGTGCCAATAAAATAAATTCTTTTGAACTAGATCGAGCTGATAGAGACCCTAGTAACATGGTAAGTGACAATTTCTATTTCTAAGAAAATTACAAGTTGTACATTGAGTTTAATCATCTTTAGAAATAATCTCACCACTCCTATTCAACATAGTATTGGAAGTTCTGGCCAGGGCAATCAGGAAAGAGAAAGAAATGAAGTGTATTCAGGTAGGGAGAGAGGAAGTAAAATTATCCTCATTTGCAGATGACATGATCCTATATCTAGAAAATCCCATTGTCTCAGCCCAAAAGCTTCTTAAGCTGATAGGCAACTTTAGCCAAGTCTCAGGATACAAAATCAATGTGCAGAATCACTAGCAGCATTCCTATACACCAACAACAGGCAAGCTGAGAACCAAATCATGAATGAACTCCCATTCACAGTCACTACAAAAAGAATAAAATACCTAGGAATACAGCTAACAAGGGAAGTGAAGGACCTCTTCAAGGAAAACTACAAACAACTGCTCAATGAAATCAGAGAGGACACAAACAAATGGAAATACATTCCATGCTTATGGTTAGGAACAATCAATGTCGTGAAAATGGCTATACTGCCCAAAGTAATTTATAGATTCAATGCTATTCCCATTAAACCACCATTTACGTTCTTAACAGAATTAAAAGAAACTATTTAAAAATTCATGTGGAACCAAAAAGGAGTCCGAATAGCCAAGAGAGTCCTAAGCAAAAAGAACAAAGCTGGAGGCATCATGCTACCTGACTTCAAACTATACTACAAGGCTGCAGTAACCAAAACACCATGATACTTGTACAAAAACAGACACAGGCCAATGGAATAGAGTAGAGAACTCAGAAATAAGACCACACGCTTACAACCATCTGATCTACAAACCTGACAAAAACGAGCAATGGGGAAAGGATTTTCTGTTTTGCAAGGAGTTGAACTGGCTAGCCATATGCAGAAAATTGAAACTGGATTCCTTCCCTACACTTTATACAAAAATTAAGGTAGATTAAAGACGTAAGTATAAAATCCAAAATTATAAAAAACCCTAGAAGAAAATCTAAGCAGTAGTATTCAGGACATAGGCATGGGCAAAGATTTTATGACGAAAATGCCAAAAGCAATTGCAACAAAAGTACATAGCAAAAGAAACTCATCAGAGTGAACAGCCAACCTACAGGATTGGAGAAAATTTTTGCAATATGTCCATCTCTCAAAGGTCTAATATACAGAGTCTACAAGGAACTTAAACAAATTTACAAGAAAAAAACAGTCTCATTAAGAAGTGGGCAAAGGACATGAACAGACACTTCTCAAAAGAAGACATTCTTGCAGCTGACAAACATATGAAAGAAAGCGCAACATCACTGATCATTAGAGAAATGCAAATCAAAACGACAATGAGATACCATCTCACACCACTCAGAATAGCGATTATTAAAAAGTCCAGAAACGAGATGTTGGCGAGGTTGTGGAGAAAAAGGAATGCTTTTACACTATTGGTGACAATGTACATTAGTTCAACCGTTGTGGAAGATAGTATGGCGATTCCTCAGAAATCTAGAGGCAGAAATACCACTTGACCTAGCAATCCCATTACTGAGTTTTTACCCAAATGAATATAAATCATTCTATTTTAAAGATACATGCACACATATGTTCACTGCAGCACTGTTCACAATAGCAAAGACATGGAATCAACCCAAATGCCTCAATGATAGAATGGATAAAGAAAATGTGGTACATACACACTATGGAATACTATGCAGCAATAAAAAGGAACAGGATCATGTCCTCTGCAGGGACATGGATAGAGCCGGAAGCCGTTATCCTCAGCAAACTAACGCGGGAACAGAAAACTAAATACTACACATTTTCACTTATAAGTAGGAGCTGAACTATGAGAATACATGGATACATATCGGGGAACAACACACACTGGGGCCTGTTGAAGGGAGGGCTTGGGGGAGGTAGAGCATCAGGAAGAATAGCTAATGGATGCTGGGCTTAATACCTAGGTGATGGATTAATTTGTGCAGCAAACCACCATGGCACACGTTTACCTATTTAACAAACCTGCACATCCTGCACACATACCCTGGAACTTAAAAGTTGAAGGGGAAAAAATTGTTGCTTAATTTTCTGCGTATTTTTTATTCTTTTAAATAGAGAAAGTGGTTTTTCATTGAATTCCAATAGTGAAAATTATTTTATTTATACTTACATACATGAGGCAACCAGTTCATGTGCTTATTGGCTCTTCATTAAAACTCTCTATCAGTGTGTTACATTTATGGATAATTTGATTTATCTATGACTGCTGTTTCTTCTCCAAATCATGTTTGTGTCTGCCCTTGAAATTATTAATACTTCTTTCCCCTGGTTGCTCACTTCATTTTAGCGTTTTAGTCAGTGTTTAGAGATTTTTTTTAAAGTGAAACGGTTTCTTTATTAAGGAAGGAAACTAGAGCTGTTCCTTGTGTAGAGTCAGTGCCTTTATCCATCCCTCTCTCTGGGAATGGCCCAGCTGCAGGGCTGCTTTGGATAGTTCAGGGGTGGACAGCTGGCCTCACTCAGACCAGTTGAAGTCTTTCTCTGAGCTTTTTGGGCTTGGAGACCTAGAGAATGGAATCAGTCTGTCTTCAGGCAAGCTCTATAAATGATAAAGCTTGAAAGCTGCTGACAGTCATGTTTTCACTTAGAAGATAAAGGTAGTCTATAGATAGAAGAATGAAGATAATGAACAGGAAGAGAGGAGAAGCCAGTGTCTGGTGCTGTATTCAGTGGCTCAAGAGGCCCTGCTATAGCTGTGTTGGTCTTGGGTTGGTGGTTCTTTTCTTGGGAAGTCAGGATCTCCTGAACTCCTAGAACCCTACCCCACTCCCTTTGTTCCTACCTTTGCGACACACACACACACACACACACACACACACACACACACACTCTTACGCCTGTTTGAGTTAACTTTTGGTCACTTGTAAACATTATCCCCAACTAATATACTACTAAAATATATTCTCAAAAAATCCACGTCAAACAAGATCAGGATATAAATCTGCTTGCTATAATTCAGCTATAGCAAAATGTGTGGTACTTTTTTCCTCTGTAGAAAATAAGCCAAAATGATTTTGTTTTTGTTTTAGGAATCAATACTGTATTAGTTTCTTAGGGTTGCTGTAACAAAATACCATAAACTGGGTGGCTTCAAACAATAGAAATGTATTTTCTCATAGTTCTGAAGGGTAGAAGTCTGAGATCAAGGTGTCATAGGGCCATACTCCCTCTGGAGGTTCTGAAGAAGAATCCTCCTTGCTTCCTGCTGGCTTCTAGTGGTCGCCAGCAATGCTTGGCCTTCCTTAGCTTGCAGCTACGTCACTCTAATCTCAGCTTCCACCATCCTATGACCTTTTCTGTATCTCTGTCTTCACATGCCTTTTTTATGAGGATACCGGTTGGATTTAAGGCCCACTCTAATTCAGAAGGACCTCATTTTAACTTGATCATATCTGCAGTGATCTTATTTCTAAATAAGGTCACATTCATAGATTCCAGGTGGACATGAATTTTAGGGGGACAGTAATTCACTGAATGTAAATACTGAATGTAAATATTTATATTGAACTATTTTAGGAAAGTCTTTTTTGTTGTTGTTGTTTGAGATAGAGTCTAGCTCTGTTACCCAGCCTGGAGTGCATCGTCACATTCTTGGCTCACTGAAACCTTCGCCTCCCAGGTTCAAGTGATTCTCCTGCCTCACCCTCCCGAGAGTAGCTGGGACTACAGGCATGTGCCACCACACCTGGCTAATGCTTGTATTTTAGTAGAGTTGGGGTTTCACCATGTTGGCCAGCCTGGTCTCGAAATCCTGACCTCAAGTGATCTGCCTGCCTCGGCCTCCCAACTGCTGAGATTCCAGGCGCAAGCCACTGCACCCAGCCAGGAAAATCTCTTTGACATATAATGCAAAACGACAACCTTGCCGTTTTAGAAACTGTGAAAGTCTAGAAATAGCAGGTGATTTTTTTGTAAGTGTAAAAGGAGAAAATAGAGAATATTGAGTATACTAGTAAGTGTTCCTTTCATTATTGTGAGACAGATAATAGTATTCTCATTTTACAAATGAGAAAAATCGAGGCTCAAAGGTGTAAATAACCAGAGTCCTGCCAAATATGTGTCACATACCTAGATGTTTCCTCCAAAGCCTTTGCTTCTCCTACATAACGACCCTGCCGCTTTTGTGTATTATTTTCCAATTCGAAAGACTTAGTATGAGAAGAATACCCTGGACATTCTCATCTAAGGCATCAGAGACTAAAAATGTCATTTAGTCTCTTATGTTAGGGTGTACTTGAGAAATGGTAGAGAATTTGGAGAAAATGATGATGATTTTTCATATAATGTGAAAAGTCTAGTTTACCAGTGGTATAGAGCACTTAAAAATGTTCAAAGAGCAAAATAATCACAAAATTGTTACTGTGTTTTTCACCATAAGGAGCAGGTATCTTTGGTTTGACCCAGCTGCTAGTGTGCAAGTTGCTTCTGAAGTTGCATCTAATTTGGAGGCTCTACATTTAATTTAGCATATATATTAAATATTTCCCTCTTGGTCTGTCACCATATGTATTATTTACTGAATGATTTCATGGTTTAGTGAAACATTTGGAAGATTGTTATACTGTGCATCACAACACTTAGAACGAAGTAAGTTGGGTTTACTTCACATTGATAAGAAGCCAAATATTTTGGATTTTTATTTTTACTTATTTGCGTTTTTGTTTTTTTTTTTTTTTTTTTTTTTGAGACGGAGTCTCGCTCTGTCGCCCAGGCTGGAGTGCAGTGGCCGGATCTCGGCTCACTTCAAGCTCTGCCTCCCGGGTTCATGCCATTCTCCTGCCTCAGCCTCCTGAGTAGCTGGGGGTACAGGCACCTGCCATCATGCCTGGCTAATTTTTTTTTTTTTTTTTTTTTTAAGTAGAGACAGGATTTCACCATGTTGGCCAGGATGGTCTCGATCTCCTGACCTCATGATCTGCCTGCCTCAGCCTCCCAAAGTGCTATGATTACAGGCATGAGCCACCATGCCAAGCCAGATTTTGGATTTTTATAGTGCCATTATTTTGTATTTTCAAAGTGTGATGTAGGACTGAGCATCTCTGATCGACTTCCTTTTACTAACACTTTCCTACTGGGGCAGTGCAGCCACTGTTAGAGAGAAAATTCTGCTCCATTCCTAAAAGAGCCTCTATTCATGAATCTGAAGCTGGAAAGAGCTCTGCAGAGATGCAAATGAGCTGCTGACGGAGATAGCATGAACATTTCTGCTGGCCGCCACTGGGTACCACATTGTGTGTGTGTGGGAGGGTGTTGACAGGACATGGTGAGGGACAGCAAGACAAAGAGGCAGAGGTAGACACCTTCCTGCCAAGCCTTACTAAGGTAGCAGGGGTTCCCAACTGGTCTTTTTCTACACTTCAGCTCAGCCATCTTTTGTGCCTTGCATGGAGCTCACCAGACTAGGAAAAGGTGGGGTCTTGCTGAAGAAATCAATAGTGATCAATACATTTGCTGGACGAGCCCATATTAGCCAAGTATATTTAACAATCTAGACCTGCAGTGTCCAGTATAGTAGCCACCAGCCATATGTGGCTACATATATTTCAATTTAAATTAGGTAAAACTAAGTAAAATTTACAATTTGGTCCCTGGGTTGCACTAGCCTCATTTCTAATGTTCAGTAGCCACATGTGGCTAGTGGCTACCATTTTGGATATTATAGAATAGAAAATTTTTATCATTGCAGGAAGTTCTATCAGATGACACTAATCTAGACTTTCCTTTATAATAAACTGAAAATGAAATATGATTAGATATTGTGAAGATAATTAACAGGTTCAAAACAAAGATCCCCTCCCAAAAGTTAATATAGAAACAAAATAACTTTTTAGCTCCTGGGTGACCACAAGAAACTTAAAAAGGAGAAGAAAAAAAGAAAATAACTTTTTAAATTTCATATTATCATTGAAAATCTAGGAGATATTCCAAATAAACAAGAATAATCTGTTTGGGTTTTGTTTTGTTTTGTTTTGTTTTGAGACAGAATCTTGCCCTGTCGCCCAGGCTAGAGTGCAATGGTGGGATCTCAGCTCACTGCAACCTCTGCTGCCCAGGTTCAAATTATTCTCCTGCCTCAGCCCCCCTAGTGGCTTGGATCACAGGCGCCCGCCACCATGCCCAGTTAATTTTTGTATTTTTAGTAGAGGTGGGGTTTCACCATGTTGGCCAGGCTGGTCTCGAACTCCTGACCTTGTGATCTGCCCGCCTCAGCCTTTCAAAGTGCTAGGATTACAGGTGTGAGCCACTGCGCCCGGCCAAGAATAATCTGTTTTATAAAGGAAGCAATCTTAAAACAAGAAAGATTCCTTGGAAATTAAAACAAAGTGCTTATCAAAATTAAAAGTTCTGAGTCAGTAATTATCGGGCTAAATATAGCCTAAAACCTTATTGGTGATCTTCAATTAGGACGATTTTCTTCTCTTTTTTCTACTTGTCTATTCTGTAAACTAATCCTTTTTCATATTATATATAGGTCATATGTATATATCTACATACACACACACACACACACACACACAGATGGTCATCTAAGGAGAAATGACCATCTGTGTGTGTGTGCATGTGTGCATGTATTTTCATGACCTTGCACGGATGCCAAACTCCACAGATGCTCAAGTCCCTTTTATAAGATGATGTAGTATTTGCACATTGCTCATCCTCCCATATACCTCAAATGCCTCCAGATTATTTATAATACCTAATACAGTGTAAATACTGTGTAAATAGTTGTTATACTGTATTATTTAGGAAATAATGACAAGGGGAAAAAAGCCTGTACATGTCCAGTACAGATACAGTTATCCATTTTTTCCCCAAATATTTTCTATCCATGGTTGATTGAATCCACGGATGCAGAACCTGTAGATCCGGAGGACTAACTGTGTGTGCGTGTGCATATATATATATTTATAGGATGGTTACATGGACAATATATTTCCATATCCATAAACAGACTTGTGTGCGTGTGTGTGTGTGTATGTATATTTATATTTATATTTATTTATATATATAAAAAACTGTATTCATTTTCTTCCTGCTTATTCATTCACCGTTTTATATGAAGAGAAGTATTACGATTTTTTTTTTTTTTTGAGACAGAGTCTCGCTCTGTTGCCCAGGCTGGAGTGCAGTGGCCTGATCTCGGCTCACCGCAACCTCCACATCCTGGGTTCAAGCAATTCTCCAGCCTCAGCCTCCCGAGTAGCTGGGACTACAGGCATGTGCCACCATGCTCAACTAATTTTTGTATTTTTAGTAGAGACAGAGTTTCACTATGTTTGCCAGGCTGGTCCGCCCGCCTTGGCCTCCCAAAGTGCTGGGATTACAGGCGTGAGCCACCACGCCCAACCAGAAGTTTTAGATTTTAATGTTTATATTTTCCTTTAGGAATCCAAATTTATATTTTCCCTTAGGACTTAAAGGTCATAGAGTTATACTCAAGTGTTATTTTCTAGAAGTTCTAATATTTTTCTTTTCTTTTTTTGAGACAAAGTCTCACTCTGTCACCCAGGCTGGAGTGCAGTGGCATGATCACAGCTCATTGCAGCCTTGATCTTCCCAACTGAGGCAATCCTCCCACCTCAGCCTTCCAAGTCGCTGGGACTATGGGAGCGCACCACCACACCTAGCTAATTTTTGTATTTTTTGTAGAGACAGAATTTCTCCATGTTGCCCAGGCTGGTCTCGAACTCCTGGACTCAAGCAGTCTGCCCACCTTGGCCTCCCAAAGTGCTAGGATTATAAACATGAGCCACTGTGCCTGGCACATTTTGCTTTTCACATTTGTCTTTAATTCATCTGGAATTGATTTTTTCTGTATAATGTTTGAAAGAGATCTAATTTCCATATGGCAAAACGGGCCCAGCCCAGCACCGTTTATTCAACAGTCCATTTCTGCCGTGCCACCACTGATATGTCAAGTTTTTGTGTATGTATAGGTCTGTATCTTAGCTCTCTATTTTTTTTTTTCTGCTTCTATTATACAGTTATTCAGCCTAGCTGCCTATTCTATTAACTGGTTTGTCTGTCCCTCACCCAGTACCAAACTCCCTTAGCTTTATCCTTCAGAAGTGTTTTCATTTTCCTTTCTTTCTTACATAGGTTTTTAAATTAGCTTTGACAAGTTCACAAAAGAACCTTGTTGGTATTTTTATTTGCATTAAATTGAATATATCAGTTTGGGGAGAACTTATATCTATATGATGATGTCTTCCTATCCAGAAACTTCATCTCTCTCTCTCTTCAATGTTTAGATCTCCTTAATGCTTTTCAGTAACATTTCTAATTGTCTTTGTAAGAGTCTTGCGTATCTTTGGTGTGTTTGTTTCTGAGTATCTTGTATTGTTTTTTTACTTTTGGAAGTAATATATCTTTTAGTGACATTTTCTGTGTTGGTGGTATGTAGAGATGTATTTGATTTTTGTATAGTAATCTCATAAGAACTGCTTGCTACATTCTGATTAAAGCTGATGATTTGTTATGACTCTTTGTTATTTGTGAAGATAGTCTCATCATCTACAAATAGTGGTAGTTCTAATTCTTTCTAATCCTTACACCTTTTATTTTTCTCATTTTATTTTGTTAGAACTTCCAGAACAGTAACAAATAGAGAATAATGTAGTGGACATCCTTTTATTCTTTCTGATTTTAAAAATGTGCCAAGAGTTTTACCTTAAATCATACTTGCTTGTTGATTTTTATCAAACGTCTTTTCTGCATGTGAGATAATATGGTTGTTCCGATTGTATTTGTTTACATGGCCAAGTACGTGGTGTGAACTATTCTTGAATTCCTGGAGTAAACTCGGTTTGTTTATGGTGTGTTATATTTTAATACATTGCTAGATTTGGTTTGCAAGCATATTGTTTTGGATGTTTAAATGTATGTTCATGAGTGAGATTGCCTTGTACTTTTCCTTTCTCGTGCTTTTCTTTGGTATTGGTATCAGGGTTACAGTACTCTTATCAAGTGAGCTGTGGAGTATAGACAACTTTTTATTCTCAGGAGGAATTTGTGTAAGCATGGAATTGATTATTTTTAAGTTTTACAGAACTCGTCTAAGACAAAACCACCTGGGCCTGATGTGTTCTTTCTGTAATGGTTATAGGACTCTTCAGGCTTTGTGTTTCTTTTTAAATCCGTGTTGTGAAGACATTTTTCTAGGAATGCGTCCATTTTATGTAAATTTGCAAATGTATTGACATAAATATTTTCATAATTGTATTAGTCATTCTTGCATTGCTATAAAGAAATACCCAAGACAGGATAATTTAAAAAGAAAAGAGATTTAATTGGCTCACAGTTCTGCAGGCTATACAAGAAGCATAGCAGCTTTTGCCTCTGGGGAGGCCTCAGGAAGCTTACAGTCATGGCAGAAGGCAAAAGGAGAGCCAGCACTTCACAGGGGCAGAGCAGGAGGAAGGGGTGGAGGGAAGTGCTACACACTTTTAAACAAACAGATCCCGTGACAACTCACTCACTATACTGTACCAAGAGGATCATGACCAGCCATTCATGAGAACTCTACCCCCATGATCCCGGCACCTCGCAACAGGCCCCTCCTTCAATGCTGAGGATTACAATTGGATATGAGATTTGGTAGGGATGCAGATCTAAACCCTATTGATAATATTCTCTTGTTATTTTTGTCATTCCCGCTGTGGCTGTAGTTTGTGCCCTTTTCCATTCCTAATTTTGCTTGTGTGAAGCCAGACATTTGTCCATTTTAATATTCATTTTTTTGTTGTTCGAGACAAGGTCTCGCTCTGTCACCCAGGCTGGAGTGCCATGGTGCAGGCACAGCTCACTGCAGCCTTGACTTCCGGAGCTCCAGTGATCTTCCCACCTCAGCCTCCCAAGTAGCTGGGACCACAGGCACATGCCCCATGCCTGGTTAACTTTTGTATTTTTGGAAGAGATAGGGTTTCACCATATTGCCCAGGCTGGAATTTCAATATTTTCTATGTTTAGCTTTTTGATTTCTCTGTTGTATCTTGTTTTCTCTTTAATTTCTCCTTCTATTTGTATAACGTTATTGCTTCTGATTTTATGTTTATACTGTTGTTCTCTTTCCAATGTTTTAGGTTGTATCTTTATCTCATTAATTTTCAGTGCTTATTCAAATACAAGTATGACTATAAATTGGTCATTAGGTAACATTTTACAGCGTCTCAAAATTTTGATATGTAACACTTTTATTTTTGTTAATTTCTGGTACCACAACATTCTCATTATGAATTTTTCTTTGACCTTTTAATTATTTCAAATTTTTAAAAACTCTAAATATAATTTTTTAAACTGATTTATTATTTTGTTCTGGTGTAGTCAGAAAATTGGCCTGTAAAGGACCCAGTTTTTTTAAATTATTGAGATTTTTTTCATGGCCTTGAAACTTAATGTTCTTGCACGTGGTCAGTTGTTACATGTGTCAGTGAAAAAAATGTGTATTCTCTAATGGTCTGTTACATATGACAATTCAATGAAGCTCTTTAATTGTATTGTTCAAATCTACTGTGATCTTGACAACACTTTTGTATGTTTGACTTAGCTGTTACTAAAAGAGATATGATGAAATTTCCCTCTGTGATGGTAGATTTAGTTTCTTCTTGTAGTTGTGTCAATTTTGTTTTGTGTATCTTGAGACTATTTTATTACATGCATTTAAGTTTAAAATTGTTACAGGCTACTGGTCTGTTGAACTTTTTGTTATTACAGTATTTAATGACTTATTTTATCCTTAAAATGCTTTTTCTTAAAGTATATATTTTTTCTGATGTCAATGTATCTAACTTAACTTTTTGTTCTTATACTTGGTACCTTTATGTGCTTTTGTTTTATTTATTTATTTGAGACAGAGTCTTGCTCTGTCACCCAGGCTGGATGGAGTACAGTGGCACTATCTCGGCTCACTGCAAGCTCTGCCTCCCAGGTTCGCGCCATTCTCCTGCCTCAGCCTCCGGAGTAACTGGGACTACAAGCACCCGCCACCATGCCTGGCTAATTTTTTTTGTATTTTTAGTAGAGACAGGGTTTCACCGTGTTAGCCAGGATGGTCTCGATCTCCTGACCTCGTGATCCGCCTGCCTCGGTCTCCCAGAGTGCTGGGATTACAGGCGTGAGCCACCATGTCCAGCCTATGTGATTTTATTTTTTGGATATGTTGTCTGTAACTAACATGTAGCTGGACTTTTTGTGAAACTCTAATCTGACATTGTGGGCAGAGAATGTGTTCTTGTAAAAGAAGTTCCTTGGTATTTGTTAAGACTTACTTTGTAGCCTAGTATGTTTGAGTTTGAGTACATTTTGTGTGCTTAAAAAGAAATTATATTCCATATTGTTTGTTGCAGAGTTCTGTGTATGTCCATAATGTTTACTGCATTGTTCAAGTCATCTTCTGTATCTTTATAAATTGTTTTGACTTCTTGATCTATTCAGTAGGAGAGAGGCATGGGCTGGGTGCTGTGGCTCATACCTGTAATCCCAACACTGTGGGAGGCCAAGGCAGGAGGATTGCTTGAACCCAGAAGTTCTAGGTTACAGTGAGCTATGATCATGCCACTGCACTCAAGCCTGGGTGACAGAGTGAGACTCCATCTCTAAAAACAAACAAACAAAAACAAAAATCCCAAAAATCAGAAAGAGACAGGTATGTAAAAATTGTGATTGTGAATTGGTCTTTTTTCTTTGTATTTTTCAGCTTTCTGTACATATTTTTGCATTCTAGTTCAAATTTGATTCTACATAGTGAATTATTTTTAATCATTATGAAGTGACCCATTTTATCCCTAGTAATGCTTTTTTTTAAAAAAAATCTATTTTATCTAACATTAACGTAGAAATACCAGCTTCCTTTTGGTTAGTGTTTGCATGGTATATATTTTCCCACCTCTTTATTTTCACTTTTTTGTGTGTTATTGCATTTTTTATGTGTCTTTTATAAATGACATATAGTAGAATTTTAAAAATTCAAAACTGAGAATTCTCTTCTAACTAGCATGTTTGGTACATATACATAATGCATTAGATTTCTTTCTCCTATTTTATTTTGTCCTTTTTACTTAGACCTTTTTCTTTGAATCTTTTTGTTTTTCCTCCTTGGGCTGCCTTCTGTTTGTATTAATGAAGATGTCTTTATTCCCCCCTTTTCCTTTCATTTGGAAATGGAAATTATTCTATTCTCTTAGACATTATTCTTTTTTTTTTTTTTTTTTTTTTGAGATGCAGTCTTGCTCTGGTGCCCAAGCGGGAGTGCAGTGGTGCAATCTTGGCTCTGTACAACCTATGTCTCCCGGGTTCAACTGATTCTCCTGCTTCAGCCTCTGAGTAGCTGAGATTACAGGCACGTGCCACCACACCTGAGTCATTTTTGTATATTTAGTAGAGACAGGGTCTCATCATGTTGCCCAGGCTGGTCTCGAACTCCTGACCTCAAATGATCCACCTGCTTTGGCCTCCCAAAGTGCTGGGATTACAGGTGTGAGCCACTGCGCCTGGCTCCTTACACATTATTCTTAAATTGTTAACGTGGGTAACTAAAGGAAAAAATATAATATCTCCATCCTCCTCCTGAAAAACAAAGCTTTTATTTTTATTTTTTTCTCATTCTTGCTGTCATCTTAAGGCTTTTAGAATGTTTTCACTGTGAGCACTCCTTCTCCTCTTACATATTATTGTGTAGTATTTTGGTTCTAATTTGTTTTTATACCACCTAAATTAGTTATCATTATTATTGCTTTATATGATTATGCTTATTCAGATGTGTATTTATATAGCATTTTCTTTCTTACCCTTGCTTCTTGTATCTTACTTGTTTTTTCGGATTCGACTTCTTTCTTTCAGAACTGTGTATTTCATTAGTTCCTTCATGGAAGTTCTGTAAGTGATGAGTTTTCGTGTTTTTGTTTGTTTACCTGAAAGTATGTCTTGGTTTTGTCCTTCCTTTGATTATAATCCTAGTTTTCCTTCATGACCAAGTTTAGCATTCACAAACTTATTTAATAAATATTTGTTGAATACCTACTAAGTGTTAGGAATACAGTAGTGAATAAAACAGAAAAATCTCTACCCTTATGGAACCTACATTCTAGTGGCAGGATAATAAACCAGATAATTAGGTAAAATTTATAATGTGTTAGTGAAAACTTGTTAAGAAGAGGAATAAAGCAAGGCAAGGGAATAGGAAGATTCAGAGGGTTAAAGGGGGTTTATAATTTTAGGTGGTGACCAGAAAAGGTGGTGTTTAGATGAAGGCCTGACAGAGGTGAGATGTTAAGCCATCTGGGGAAAGAGAATTCTGGGAGAGGAAGCAGTAACTGCAAAGAAGGCCCTGAGGTGGGGCCATGCCCGGCATGTTTGTAAAATAGTGAGAGGGTCCGTGTAGCCAAAGCAAAGGAAGCACGGGAGTAGGATCTGGGGTCATAGAGGTAAAGGCAAGGATGTTAGGCTTGGGTCTTTTAAGACCTTGTTGTTCATTTTTTGGCTTGGACGGTTTTTCCCAGTGAGTGAAGTGGGGAGCCATTGGGAGGCTTTAGGTAGAGGAGGGACATGATCTGACAGGATCACTTTGGGTGCTGAGTAAACTGAAGGGGAGAAGGGCAAAAGCAGGGAGAGGGGTTTAGAGGCTACTGCAGTACTCCAAATGAGAGATCAGCATGGCTTAGACCAGGAATGGCAACAGGGGATATGGAAGAAAGAAGTCAGAGTCTCAATATATTTTGAAGTCAGAGCTGATAGGATTTCCTGGCATATAAGATGTAGGGTGTGAGAGAATGAGGAGGAGTGGAAGATGGCACCCGGGTTTTTGGCCTGAGCCACTGGAAGAATGGAGTTGCCACTTACACAAGGAAGGTTAGAGGGGTCATCAGGAGGGGTAATTGTGGGTTATCTGTAAACATACAAGAGAAGATGTAGATAATACAATGGGATCTATGAGTCTGAGGTTCAGAAGGCAAGTCTGGTCCATAATATAGATTTTGGAGTCTTCTGTGTATAGGTGATGGTATGTAAAACAAGAAACTAGGTACGATTACCCAGGGATTAGGCAGGGCACAGTGGCTCATGCCTGTACTCCCAACAACTCAGGAGGCCGAGGCAGGAGAATTGCTTGAACCTGGGAGGCGGAGGTTGCAGGAAGCGGAGATCATGCCACTGCACTTCAGCCTGGGTGACAGAGCGAGACCCCGTCCCAAAAAAAAAAAATTACCCAGGGATTGATAGAAAATATAAGAAGATTAAGAACTGGTCCTTAGGGCCTTCTATTAATAAATTTCAGGTACAGGGGAGCTGTTATTGTCTTGGAAATATCAGCTATCAATTTGTTCCTTTGTAGGCTTTTCTCCTCCCCATCCTTTAGAAGCCCTGAAATCCCAGCCCTTAGGTGCCTGGAATAATCATGTCATCCTCGTCAAACCTTCATGTCACAGGCTGTCTGCTCGCTTTTCATTTTCTTCTTGTCTGTGGCAATTAGGGACTTCCGTTTCCTTCTTTCTGGTTCAGATAAAATCGTATTTTTGTTATATTTCTGACAGCGTTTAAAACTGTTACAGAAGGAGGGTTATAAAGCTAGTTTATATTGCTATTCTATTTCAGAACCAAAGTCAAATTCATTTTCTAATGAAAGTCAGAGTTTTGAGGTCCCCTTGGTGTGGATGCCTATTCTGCACCATTTGTGTAAATAGCACCCCCCCCCCCAATTTTCCTCACTTTTTAAATCATGTATTATAATTGTGGCAGTTGCAATTTCCTGGCTATAGAAAACACTCCTGTGATTATAGGCCTTGAACTATCTCTCTATAATTTAATTGTTTTCAGCCTTCTTAAGTGAACCAGAAAATCTGGATCATTTTAAAGCATTAATAGTAATTGCACTTTGTGCTTTGGCAGAAGGTCTCATCCATATTGCTTGGAATGCTTCAGGAATAAAAGGGCATCGATTCACACTTGGTTCTGGTGAGAAGCCAAAATCCACATTTTCAACACAGGCTTGCTCTTCCAAAAACACAAAGAGCTTCCCAGAAATCAGAAGATACAAATTAGAAATATTAATCACTTATATAAGTAACAGGAAATTTCTGTCATTTGGTTAATAACTTTTTCTGATATGGAATTACCCAATAAATTTCTAAATGTTTTTGCTAATTTATAGAAAAAAAATTATTTTTATTTTATTCTATTTTTTGGAATAGGGTCTCTCTTTGTCACCCAGACTGGAGTACAGTGGCTCAATCATGGCTCACTGCAGCCTCCACCTCCTGGGTTCAAGTGATCCTCCTGCCTCAACCCCCCAAGTAGCTGGCACTATAGATGTGCACCACCACACTGGGCTAATTTTTGATATTTTGTAGTGACAGGGTCTCATTATGTTGCCCAGGCTGGTCTCGAACTCTTGAGCTCAAGTGATCTGCCCACTTCAGCCTCCCAAAAGTGCTGGGATTACAGGCATGAGCCACAGTGCCTGGCCCTTATTTTTTATTTTTTAATAATTTTCTTTTGAGGCAGGATCTCACTCTGTCACCCAGATTGGAGTGCAGTGGCGTGATCTTGACTCACTGCAACCTCTGCCTCCTAAGCTCAAGCAATCCTCCCACCTCAACTTCCTGAGTAACTGGGACTACAGGTGCACACCACCCACACCAGGCTAATTTCTTGTATTTTTGGTAGAGACAGGGTTTTGCCGTGTTGCCCAGACTGGTCGCGAACTCCTGAACTCAAGCAATCTGCCCATTTTTACCTCTCAACGTGCTGGGATTACAGGTGTGAGCCACTGTGGTTGCCCCCATATTTTTTAAATGTTCATTTATTTATCTTTTTGTAATTATAACCTTTCACAGCCTTCACACAAGAAAAAAATTAATGTTGGTATTTACCTATTTATGCTAGATATTCATATACAGCAGACTTTAAGCTAAATTTTAAATTAATATAATTTTATTAATTGAATGTTAGAGGTGGCCTACATTTCTTGCACAAATTCTTCATTCAAATTTCTTCTGATTCTTCTGAATCAGTGTATTTTTTAATGGTATATAATATTTTAGGTGCATAATTCACCTTATTTATGATTACACAAGAGTAAAGATAAATAATAATCCTGGTTTAATAACTTTTTAACTCTACTCTTCAGCCTCTGTTTCTCTGGGTAGTTTAAGTAGCTTTTTAAGGAGAAGCAGGCTTCCCTTGACTAACAACTGAAATTAGAAAGGCAACGAGTGGAAAGCTAAGAAAAAAAAAAGGATATTTGACTGTGAAATTACTTATATGAAAAAAAAAAAAACCTTGAAAAACGTACTAAAGAAAAAGTAATTTCCACTGGGATTAGTTCTAAAGTAAAGAGTAGTAAAGTAATATCTTCCAGCAAAAATTGGAGAGTAACTTTTCCAAATAGAGCCAATAACCAGAGCCCTATGAAGGTAAATGAAAACTCAAACCAGAACGTTCTTCCTAGAGAGCAATAGTCTCCTTGTTAGGCCATGTTTCAGCAGGGACATCCACCCCTCCAAGGCGTGGAAGGAAATGAGACTCAGGGCATTGCAGTATGGATTTTGGTTCATTCTTTTACTTGCTTCTGAATCTGAGCCTTGTTTTTTAACTGCCTCCCTTGACAACCAACTACTATTCCTTGTAACTTCTGTTACAACATGACTTGGCCCCTTTTCACATTACTGAAGAAAAAAGCTCAGTGACATAATAAAACATTTTTTAACCTGTGTTTTAAAAAATATAGAGTTTTTCATGTATAAAACAACAATAGAAGTTGCTGAAAACTGATTTTGAAGGGTTAAAAATCAGAGCCAACTTGCCTCACTTTCAGGTCACTTAATTAGATCTCCCACTACTCTGTAATTAGGCTATGTTTTCCCAATAAACGTTATTTATTTGCTAATTCAATCAAAAAATACAAAACGAGTGCTGATTCTGTACAAGACACTGTGTTTAGTGGAAATTTCAGCAAATCTTTATTGAATATGCCCCATAATTAACTGTGGGAGGACTGTGAGTGGTTATTTTTCTGTTGCTTTGCTCTTTTCTACATTCCAAATTTTATTTATTGTTTATGTTTTCTCTTAAAGCATCAGGATCTTGCTCTGTTGCCCAGGCAGGAATATAGTGGTACGATCATAGCTCACTGCAACCTCAAACTCCTGGGCTCAAGTGATTCTCCTGCCTCAGCCTCCCAAGTAGCTAGGACTATGGTAATGCACCACCACACCTGGCTAACTTTTCTATTTTTTGTAGAGCTGGGTTCTTGCTATGTTGCCCAGACTGGTCTTGAACTCCTGGTCTCAAGCAATTCTCCTACCTGAGCTTCCCAAAGCTCTGGGATTATAGGCGTGAATCACCATGCCTGGCCTGTTGTTTTCTTAATTTTAAAATTTTGGACAATACAGAAATATGCAAAGTAGGCCAGGCACTGTGGCTCACACCTGTAATCCCAGCACCTTGGGAGGCCAAGGCGGGCAGATCACCTGAGGTCCGGAGTTCGAGATCAGCCTGGCCAACATGGTGCAACCCCCGTCTCTACCAAAAATACAAAAATTAGCTGGGCTTGGTGGCAGGCGCCTGTAATCCCAGCTACTTGGGAGAATGAGGCCAGGAGAATCACTTGAACCAGGAGGCAGAGGTTGCAGTTAGCTGAGATCACACCACTGCACTCCAACCTGGGTGACAAGAGCGAAACTCCATCTAAAAAAAGAAAAAAAAGAAATATACAAAGTAAAAAGTGAAAGTTTCCTGTCACTATCACAGTTCCACTCTCTAGAAGTAACCACTGTACCAGTTTGAGTTATATCCTGCCAGTGCTTTTTTCCCCTTCTGTTACATGTATACATATAACAAAGTATTATGAATTATATATACACACATACATATAACCCTAGAGACAGTGCTGGGTGTTTTTTGGAAGGAGCAGGGTATGGCTAGTTTGTAAATCATATCCTATATATTGTCTGCAACTTTTTAAAAAAATTTAATTCTATACCTTGATAACTTTCCATGTTGGTTCATACAGGTATGTTGTGTTGTGTTATGTTATGTTATGTTATGTTATGTTATGTTGTGTTGTGTTGTGTTATTTTTTGAGATAGGGTCTCACTCTGTCACCCAGGCTGGTCTCAAACTTCTGGGCTCAAGCTATCCACCCACCTCAGCCTCCCAAAGTGCTGAGATTACAGGCGTAAGCCACTGCGCCTAGACTACTTTTTACTTTAAAAATGATTGTAAACTGTAGTATTGATGTACCATTTCCTGTCATTTTCAGTTTTTCACTAAATACCATAGTATTATTTTATTCTGTAAGTTATTTTGAAAAGTACATTTTATACACATTCTGCAAGTATTTTTATAATTTTCCAAATTTACTACAATAAATATGGGCAATAAGCCCAAATTAAATAACTTGCTGACATTAAAGGGCTTGTCAACCCTTGCCCACTGTAGCATTGTGCTACATCAGCAGTCCTCAACCTTTTTGGCACCAGGGACCAGATTCGTGGAAGACAGTTTTTCTACAGATGGTGGAGGATGGTTTTGGGATGAAACTGCTTCACCTCAGATCATCAGGCATTAGTTAGATTCTCATAAGGAGTGCACAGCCTAGATCTCTCGCATGCGCAGTTCACAATAGGGTTCGCACTTGTATAAGAATCTGATGCTGCTGCTGATCTGATAGGAGGCAGAGCTCAGGTGGTAATGCTGGCTCACCTGCCACTCACCTGCTGCCGTGCAGCCCGGTTCCTAACAGGCCACAAACTAGTACTGGTTCACAGCCTGGTGGTTGGAGACTCCTGTGCTAGATTGTTGATTGAATTCCTATTTTGAAGTACACCTAGAAGTTAGGAGTGTACACATATGGTGTAGAAACCAATGTAATAGATATTCCAAACTATTTTTGTTGTGGCCACTATGCCCTCTATTCATATTTTTCAATAATTTACTCAAGCCAGCAATACTGGGTATACTGAGTATATACTAATAGAAGTAGTATTATAACATAATACTAATTAGTATAATAATATAATACTAATAGTATACTATTCTATTAGTATACTAATTCTATTATACTAATTCTATTAATATACTAATACAGTATGCTAATACTATATAATTAGTATACTAATACAATGTATACGTTGCAGTACATTTGCAATGTATATGCAAACTCTACGCATGCTGCTGACTTGGACTCTAGTCTTCTTTAAATCACATTCATATCCCTGGCTGTCCATATTTAGCTTCCTAAAGCACTGCTTTGCATAAATAACCCATTATTCTAACATTGTCAATGGTTTCCTTAATATGAAACAGTGCACTTGGAGCCAAAAGCCAATGTCCGTTACATTCTTTCTCTCTAAAATCAGAACCAAAAGAAGAGTATCTGCCATTAGTCATACTGTGTTTTGTTTTGGCCCTCCACCTCAGATGAAATAAGAGGTATAAATATTGAAAAAGAAGAAATAAAGTAATATATTCTATACATAATTATATCTAGGAACAAAATCAACAAAAGACTATCAAGTAATACAAGTTCAGAAAAGTATCAGATTCAAGCCAAATACGCAAAACTCAATTACTTCCTTATATACTAGCTTTAACTATTAGAAAAATAATGAAGGAAGAGACCTAAAATATTAAACACTGGGAAAGGAGCTTTAATAAAAGGAAATGATCAATATGGGCTCAATAGTGAAATCTTATTGAGACATTAAATGTGGCAAAAATAAATACAGAAGCATGTTCCTGATGTTTAAAACTTAAAAGATTTTCAGTTTTCCAAAATTTATAATACAGTGTCAGAATCCTAATGCTTTTTTTAAAAAAAAAAACTTTGTTTATTCAATAATAAATATTTACTTTCCATTTGCCAGGCAGTATTATAGATAGTTGGGATACACAAGTGAACAAAAAACACACAAAAAAGTCTGCCCTCATGGAGCTCACTCCACTTGACCTGGATGAGAAGACAGTAATACCAGACATAGTGAAGAAGAAAATCGTAAAGCCTTTTCAAAGGTGATCAGCGCTATGGGGGCAGATTGCACAGGGATGGGGAACTGGGAATTCTGATGGGGTGGAAAAGTTGTGATTGATCTTAGGGCCTTGAAGAGGACGGGGACTCCTGAGAGAAGAGTGTTTCAAGCAGAGGGAAAAGTCTCTGGAAGAGCCATAGGGAGGAACATTCCTGGATGCTGGTGCAACAGCAGGTAATCCTGGTACCTGGAGGAGAGTGAGTGGAAGGAGAGACACTGAAGAGGAGATGGCAGGAGCGGGCAAAGACCAGATGATATAGGGCCTTGTAAGCCCTTGTGAAAACTTCCTGTCTTGATCTGAGGAAAATAGAGACCTGCTGGCAAGTTTTGCTTGGAGGAGTGACACAATCATACTGTTTCACACAGGTCACTCGTGTGGCTGTGTTACAAATACACCAAAAGCGAAACCAAGGAAACCAGTTCGGAGGTTGTTGCAGAAATCCAAGCAAGAGATAATGTGGCTTGCATTAGGAGGGCCAGGAGTAAGGGAAAATAGTTGGATTCTGGATGGTTTTGAAAGTGGAGTTAACAGAATTTCATGGCAGAAAACAGAGGAATCAACTATGACTTCAAAGCTGTTCTGAGCAATTATAAGAATGGGATTGCCATCACCAACCCTGGGATGTCTGAAAGCAGAGCATCCCGATATCCAAAGGTCTTTAAAGTGTTTCATGCCACCCAACAGCCTCCCTTGCCTAGAGGAACCTGGAAACTCCCTGGGATTCAAAGGGACTTCCCAGAACCACTTTGCACAGATTCAAAACCATTTCCTAAATTCTACACACTTGTGCACTCTCTCTGCCTGCTTCTCTGTTTCCCTTCCTCCCTCATTCCCCTCTCCCTCTCCCCTCCTTCTCTCTCTCTCCTTCTCTCTCTCTCCTTCCTCTCCTCTCTTCAACCCTCTCTTTCTCTCCCCTCTCTTCCCCTCCTCGCTCCTTCTCCTTTCCTTCTACTTCTCTTCCTCCTCCTCTCTACCTTCCTCCTTCCTCTCCCTCCCCCAAAAGGTCCTTGAAGCTTCAGAAATGGACCAGCGGGGCCCCTCCAAGTGTTGAAGAACTTATATTTTCTTTCCTCTGCAATGTCACCCCCTCATCCTGCCACCAGGTGGCAGTGCACTGCTGATCATTTAGCTGCTGACGGGCACTAGTTCTCAGTAGAGGCGATAGAGAGCTGAACAGAGCCTGCAGTCGGCCTTTTAATGCCTTTTTCTTTAATATGAAGTAGGGCTTCTCATCCTCGTCACTATTGACATTTTGGGACAGATAAATCTTCATGGTAGGGGAATGTCCTGTGTGTTACAGGATGTTAGCAGTAGCCCTGGCCTTTATCCATCAGATGCCAAGAGTGCTTCCCCAACCCCCATCACCAGTTATGGCAACCCAGAATGTCTCCACACCTCGTAAAGTGTGTATGGGGGGCCTCCTGTCCCATCGCCCTTGAGAATCAGTGGTTGAATCAACATCCACAGACTATCAGACATTTGAGGAAAGCCTCTAAAACGAGAAAACTAACCATCAGTGAAAGGAACCAGCGGCAGTGGGGAGTTTAAATGAAAACAATTACGTTCGAAGAAATGAGAGGGCATTATTTCCTTAAAACAAGAATGAGACCTATTTTTTAAAAAACCAAGAACACAAAAAACCCTTAGCTATCAAAATTTTGATTGCAGCAATAGAAATTCAATGAAAGATTGGAAGATCACATTGAAGAACTCAAGAAAAAGATTAAAAGGATAAGGAAAACATAAAAAACAATAGAGAAAGGCAGGAAAATTAGACAACCAAACTGGATGTTGGAGGTCCATTATCCAGAAGGAAAAGAAAATGGGAAAAGTTCAAAATGCAACAAAATTGTGACCCAGGGAAATTTCCAAAATAGAAGAAACCGACTTTTAAAATAAAAGGACTATGCTGAGTCCAATGAAACTGTAGTCACAAGATACGTCATCTACAGTTTCAGAACTAACGATGAAGAGAAGATACCAAAAACTTCCAGAAAGAACAAGAAAAGGAGTCACATTTGAGGTCCAAATGGTATTCAGAAGTACAGTGGAGCAATGTCTCAAATGGATTCCTCATGTACCCTCCTACAGAGGGTGTGCCCCACCAAAACAAGGGGCATCCAAAAGGGAGACTCGGTTCCAGGGATCTGGGCCTCAGTCCGGGGGAGAAGCGAAGGGAATTTTCAGGACAGCAGTGAAGGGAGTTACAATGTGAAGACTTCATAGGTGGTCCTAGAGAGCAACCAGTTGGGAACAGAGCAAAGTGACAGAGAGTTCCAGAAGAGATGGTGCCAAGAAAGTAATGGGAATGATAAATAACCCAAAGAGTTTGACCAAACTGAGAAGACCAGAAGAACTTTAAAACCATATACGTGTGTGTGTGTGTGTGTGTGTGTGTGTGTGTGTGTGTGTTTAAATCAAAGATAAACAGAGGACAATGAGTGCTTTGAATGCAGAGGTGGGAGGGATCTCTGTGAGCTAGAGTGTTAGGTGGGGTGGGGGCTTCTTCAAAAGAGTAGGGAGATACTGGTTGATTTTTGGTTTTGTCTTTGAATATTTTTCTGTATTTTCTAAAGTTACAATTAGAAAATAGCTATTTTTTAAAGAAACAAAACTAAGAAGAGATACAAGCTCCAGTGGGCATAAAAACCTATTAATATGGAATATTTAATTTTTAATAAATATCTAAATAAATATTTATTTTCTACAGAAATAATCCAAACACATACCATAGGCACCAATATTTTGAGGCTCATATCTTTTTATTTTGGAAGTACAAAAGTTTTGCTGCTAGTTTAACAAATAGGGATTCTTTTGGTTTGCATTCTTTTTTGGATTTTGCATTTTTGGTTTATATTGGAATCAGCGGCAGTTTGGTGGCTGCAGGATTTATCAACCAGCTCTTCTAAAATGAACATGACATTCTTCCACTGAACACCACCTACTGTTTTCCACAAGGTGGGGTACTAACTTCACACAGTGGACTGAGACTGTGTACAGCTTGCTGAGATGTCTACATTGATTGTATTTGTTGTTACTTTCCACAGTTCCTAAGCAGTTCTTTTTTTCCGTTCTTTTTTTCTTTTTCTTTTTTTTTTGTTTAAAGAGGCAGGGTCTCACTGTCTGCCCAGGCTGGGGTGCAGTGGCGCAATCATAGCTCGCTGCAGCTTTAAATTCCTGGACTCAAGCAGCCCTTCTGCCTCATCCTCCCAAGTAACTGCCCTGGGACTACAAGTAAGGCCCATCACACTCAGTTAATTTTTTAATTTTTGTTGATGGGGTGTTGCTGTGTTGCCTATGCTAGTCTCCTTCGGCCCTGGCCTCCCAATCAGTTCTGAAAGAAATGTTTGTAAACTGTATAGTTTCAACTGTGGGGTTTTGTTTCAGTTTGTAAACTATAATGTATATTACACCACCTGGTTTAACATAGTTACAGTTTTGAGTGTGTATAATGTGTATGTGCACTTTTCCTCATTCATATGGACCTTAACTTACTGAATTATAGGTAAAGGTAAAGAATATCTCTAATTTGAAAGAAGGCCAGTCTAAATGAGTGAAATATTTGAATAAGAAAATATTTGTAATTTACTGCAAATAGAGATTCTGATGTGGCCATTTTCAGTGAATAGATTCTTATTTTTGAAATAGTATATCAGGTAGATGTATACATGCTTTTAAAGTATTTTAAACAGCTTAATCTCTTAAATGCCTCCCCAAATCTCGATAATTCCTTCCTCTATCTCTAGACCTAAGGCCAGTCAGGTTAAACTTTCTTTAAATCATGTTCTGAATGGATGAAATTAAAATAACTGTGAATGACATAGTGCAGTTATTTCAACCTTGTGGTAATTTAACCAATTTCCCTATGCCAGTTAAATTTGTATTGTATGGGATTCTTACAACATGGAGAACAGTGACATTTTATAATATAGTACTGTTGTTTCTCCATTTCAAAGCAAATTTATGGCATTCTAATCACCAATGTTTGGGTTTAAAAACATAAATAGCCCAATTTTTTAAAAAAATCTATACTATTGAGTGCAAACATACAATTTCTTTTGTGCTATTATAAAATCAGGATGTGGCCTGTTTTGGAATTCCCTGTGTCCTTCCTTTTGCACAAATGGAGGCTGTTAGATCCGTTGCAACCTTTAGGCCCAAGGAGATGACTCTGGTAGTTGCAGTCACACCACAGACAGCATAATTCTAAGCTCTGCTTGTGGCCAGGCTGTGACTAGAGATGTACTTAAGGTTTTAGTCAGGATTGACCAAGCAGGTGAGCAGGGCAAGCAAGTAAAAGGGAAAGAGTGGGTGCCGAGGGACGCTCCCTTGTCCTTCAAGTACCTGGTAGATGCTCACTTTATGGTGCTTATGAAGTGTCATGAAGCAGCATACGAGTGAGGGAGCTGTGGGTTCTGCTAATAACCAGCTCTCTGTCACCTTGCGCGAATCAACCCCTCTGGGCCTTAGTCTTCCACTGTGAAATAAGGAGGCCTGGCTGAGATTAGGAATCTTATTTATTTATTTATTTTGAGACGGGGTCTCTCTGTCACCCAGGCTGGAGTGCAGTGGTGCAAACTCGGCTCACTACAACCTCTGCCTCCCAGGCTTAAGCGATCCACCCACCTCATCCTCCTCAGTAGTGGGGACCACAGGCGCAAGGCACCACACCTGGCTAATTTTGTATTTTTTGTAGAGACAGGGTTTTGCCATGTTGCCCAGCCTGGTCTTGAACTCCTGAGCTCAAGTGATCCGCCTGCCTCGGCCTCCCAAAGTGCTGAGATTATAGGTGTGAGTCACTGCACCTGACAGAGATCTCACCCCTGGCTCTCAAGTCTGACTTGTCAAAGTCAAGTGAGGCTTCTGCTGCAGACCATACTTCTCCAGGGCCTGTCAGCATCAGTCCAGCATCCAGATTCCTGAATACTATCTTTCTAGATTCCCAGTTGTCTTCCTCCATCCGCTTGTCTGCTAGGTCTACCCATTGCTTCAGTTATAGTACAAACTCCTGTCTGTCCCATTTCAACCTAAAATACCTGTGTATGTTTTCTAATATTGATATATTTTGTACTTAAAGAGTATTTTACCGACTCAAAATTAGACCACAAGTGAATCATGATGTGCTCTCAGCCTGTTTCCCCTCTTGCTATTCTCTCCCTAGGTCATGACAGTACCATTCACCCCAGCTAAAAACCTGAGAGTTATCCCAAACTCTCCAGCCTCCTAAATCCCCCTTCTCAGTGCTTGTCCTCTCCATTCCTCCACCTTAGTGCTGCCGCTGGCCGTCAGGCCTTCAGCACCATTCTCCTGATGTATTTCAGTGATCTCCCCAATTATTGCCCTTCTCTGGTCATGCCCTCTCCCCTTCTGTCCATTCTCTTCATAATTGCTAGACCAGTATTTCTTGAATGCATCTCAGGTCCCATTATTCCTCTCCAACCCCATTTTCTGTTGTTCTTTATGTTGCATCTTACGTACCAAAATACAGTTCCCCAAATATTGCATGCTATTTCATGCCTCTCAGCTCTGAACGCGCTGCTTCATCTGGCTGGAAGACCCTTCACTGACCATACCCCTACTACTGTACTTAGAAAGTTTCATATCCTGCACAAGTTAGATCAGGTATCTCTTCATGAAGCCCGATTTACCTTATCAAAGAATAGCGTATTGGCTGAGCATGGTGGTTCACGCCTGTAATCCCAGCAATTTGGGAGGCCATGGTGGGAAGATCATTTGAACCCAGGAATTTCAGACCAGCCCGGGCAACATAGGAAGACCCTGTCTCTAGAAAAAGTTTTTTAAAAATTAGCAAGATGTGATGGGGCATGCCTGTAGTCCTGGCTACCCAGAAGGCCAAGGTGGGAGAATCGCTTGAGCCCAGGAAATCAAGGATGCAGTGAGTCATGGTCATGCCACTGCTCTCCAGTCTTGGCAAGAGAGCGAGATCCTGTCTCAAAAAAAACAAAACAAACAAACAAAAAACCTTTTTTTTTCGAGACGAAGTTGCGCTCTTGTTGCCTAGCTAGAGTACAATGGTGCGATCTTGGCTCACTGCAACCTCCACCTCCTGGGTTCAAGCAATTCTCTTGCCTCAGCCTCCCGAGTAGCTGGGATTACAAGTGCCCACCACCACGCCTGGCTAATTTGTGTGTGTGTGTGTTTTGTTTTGTTTTTTTGAGACAGAGTCTTGCTCTGTCACCAGGCTGGAGTGCAGTGGCATGATCTTGGCTCACCGCAACCTCCACCTCCCAGGTTCAAGCGATTCTCCGCCTCAACCTCCTAAGTAGGTGGGACTACAGGTGCGTGCCACCATGCCTAGCTAATTTTTCTATTTTCAGTAGAAACGGGGTTTCGCCATGTTGGCCGGGATGGTCTCAAACTCCTTACCTCAGGTGATCCACCCATCTCAGCCTCCCAAAGTGTGGGATTACAGGCGTTACAGGCATGAACCACCAAGCCCAGCCAATTTTTTGTATTTTTAGTAGAGATGGGGTTTCACCATGTTGGCCAAGCTGGTTTCGAACTCCTGACCTTCAGGTGATCCGCCCACCTCAGCCTCCCAAAGTGCTGGGGTTACAGGCATGAGCCACTGCTCCCGGCCCAGTTTAATCACTTTTTACTTAGTGCTAACATTATATTTGATAATTGTTTTATATTGTGTTTATTTCTTTTATTGCAATTATCAGTTTTCCTGGGCTGTCCTGATAGACTGTAGTGAGTTCCTTGTGAATGTCTTATTCACCTTTGTGTCCCTAGCCCAGTTCCTGTCACCTGGCAGGTGCTTATTGAAAGTTGAATGAATGAACTAGTGAATGAATCCATGCTTATAATAAAGAGTACAGCTCTGAAATTCAATGTCGTAAACAATCGTTTCATACATTATTTTAATATATATATTTTATTTTAAGAAAAGGAATGCAGTTTTCATACCATTTTAAGGACAGAGGAAGGGTGCTTCAACTTCAAGTGACACAAACCCACACTTAAAATTGGCTTGAACAATAAAGGGAATTTGTCAATTTACAAAACAGGAAAAATTCAGTCTTATTTCTGGCGAGACTTGGTCCAGCTGCCCAGGGATATCACTAGCAAGAGTTGTCTCTCTGCTCTGTCTTCTGCAGTGGCAGCTCCACTGGGCTCCCCACCGTGCTGCCTCCAGCAGCTCCAAGCTCTCTCCTTAGGGTAACAAAAACCTGTAGCATTTCCTGGCTTCATGTCTCTTCCTCTTCATGAGAAAGAAGAGGATCTCTTATAGCATGTGGGAGAGAGAGCCCCAGCAAACATCTCCTGCCTCACGGTACTCCAGTTGGGTTATACTCCCATCTTTCAGCTAATCGTTGTAACCAGGAGTGATTCTTCCATGTTGCTTCAGCCATTCTAGGCCTACTCTTAGAGGTAGGGTTAGGGGTGAAGGAGACAGGTGGCAAATACCACCAAACCATCTGGCTGAGAATATGAGAGGAATGAGTTACCCAAAGGAAAATTGCAGTACTGTCAAAAGAAGGAGTCAATAAAAGCTGAGAAGAGAATAAATGTGCATTTATAAAGGCTTTAAAAATCTTCTGAGCTGGAATCTCATAATTATTTCAAAACAAACTACTTCTGTTTTTCCCTGAAGTCTGAGACCACCAGGCAAGGAGAGGCTTCTGGAGGTAAAGTGAGGAGTGGTTTCAGGCCCTGGAGCGGAGCTGGAGTGGCAGCCTCATTTCTCTTTGACAAGCCAGTCTTGAGCCAGGTGTGGGATCATGGTGGCTAGTTAAGGATCCCTGATCTCAGCCAGCCCTCGTTGCTTCACAGTGGGACACTGAGGTCCAGAGAGCTTGATTCACGCAAAGTGACTGGTTATCAGCAGGACCCATCCTGGGACTGTATTAGTCTGTTCTCATGCTGCTATAAAGAACTGCCTGAGACTGGGTAATTCATAGAGAAAAGAGGTTTGGGCTGGGCGTGGTGGCTCATGCCTGTAATCCCAGCACTTTTGGAGGTCAAACATGGCAAAACCCCGTCTCTACTAAAAATACAAAAATTAGCCGGGTGTGGTGGCACATGCCTGTAATCCCAACTACTCAAGAGGCTGAGACCGGAGAATTGCCTGAACCAGGGTTCTGGTGGTTGCAGTGAGCTGAGATCATGCCACTGCACTCCAACCTGGGTGACAGAATGAGACTCCATCACAAAAAAAATAAAAGAGGTTTAATTTGACTCACAGTTCTGCATGGCTGGGGAGGCCTCAGGAAACTTATAATCATGGCGGAAGGCACCTCTTCACAGGGCGACAGGAGAGAGAATGAGTGCCCAGCAAAGGGGGAAACTCCTTTTAAAACCATCAGAACTCATGAGAACTAACTCACTATCACAGGGGAACCGCCCTCATGATTCAGTTATCTCCACCTGGTCCCTCCCATGACACATGGGGGTTATGGGAACTACAATTCAAGATGAGTCTAGGGTGGGGACACAGCCAAACTTTATCACGGCCCACAGCACCGTCATTCATATAACACTTCATGGTACTTCATCAGCACCGTAAAGTAAGTACCAAGTACTTGAAGGACATTTAAAAAAAATTTTGTGGTAAATTATGGTCATCTTCATTTTGTAATGATTAGTTGAACCATCCAAAATACATTTAAAAATATACATTGCATTATTTTTAAATAGTTATGAAAGAAAGCTGAAAACATTTTTGGTTGAATGAAATTTTACCATTTTAGCTTTGTCTTGTTTCCAGGATTTTTCAGTCGTGCGGCATTCACTAAATAATAAATGTATTGTATGTTTCAGTGTGTGGTAACAGCAAAGAATGACTTCATCAACCACTTGATCTCCTCTGTTGTGGTTTATGATGCCATCTGGGTTCTTTGGTGGAATTATTTCCATCTAAATCACTATAAACTCCTATTTAGTTTTCACAAATCTAAAGCCAGATATGTTTGTGGTTTTTAAACAGTGATGTAATTCTGGAACATACTTTGAAAGTTACAAGTTGTCATATACTGTTAGTATTTAACTCAGTGTTTCATATACTATCAGACACTAGAAGCCTGAACAAAATCCATTTCCCTGTTTTTTCACTCTTCAGCATCCTACTTTTTTGTCTGTCTTGCCACCATACATTTGATTATACATCAGTCAAGTTTATACAGGGAGCGTTGGGAGGCCCTGTGGGCATACAGAGTACTATGGGACATGGCCCTGCTGTACAGGAATTAGGAAACTGAGATGGAAAGGTTGTTTCACTGTTTCACTAAAATATGTCTTTTTCTATATGATCGAGAATAAGAAAGAGGCTTACTTCTTTGGCCAATTGTGTGAAAGAGACCGGATTATGTTGGAGACAGGTAAATTTTGCAAGATATACACATTGAACTGCAAAGAAAGTAGAGAGAAAGAGACAGAGAGAGAAGAAAGAGAGAGAGAGAAAAGAAAAGAAAACTAAAACATCCTTTCTAGGAACATATAACCCAGTTGACTGCCAGGTAGGAGCAATAGCAAGACAGCAGAACTTGCCATAAGGGCCTTGAGGCCCAAAGTTCAACAGAAAAGTCTGAAATTTTCTGAGGTTATGTTGTGTTTTTATTCTGATTTTTCCCCTAAAAGGCTTAGGGAATGTGTAGGGGTTGGGGGGTGGTCATTGGTAACAGTGATAGGTGGGTTTGGTAAGCCAAGCCTACAGTGCAAAACAGGGCACAAAGGGCAAAGAGAGAGGAGGAGGCAGAGAGCTTAGTTCCCATAAAGACAGGGAAAGAGACAACAAACTCTATGGGTTTGAGAGTGGGTGATTTGAAAATCGAGTAAGAAAAAGGAAATGGATCAGGATGGGTAGTTGGCTACACATAAGAGCATCAGGAGGCAGGAAGTAAACTTTGTGGTTCAGCTCCTTATATGTTAGGGAAGGCAGCTCCTCAGCAGTGAGGCACAGAGATCCAAGCAAGGTCTAGAGAAGGAGGTGAGTCAGCAACATACTTCAGTACACGTGGAAGATGGGTTCAGGTCCTGGTGCTGTCACCTTAGGAAAGTCCAGATTCCTCGTCTGTGAAGTGAGAAAGTTGGAATAGTATGTCTCTTAAAACCCTGAGATGTCATGAGGTGAAGAGCCATCATGTTCCCCATCACCATCCAGCATAGCCCATGGACTAGACTTCTAGAAGTTATAATGATAGTCATTTGTCTGTTCAGCAAGTTATTTACTGAGTACCCATGATGTGCAAAACATCAGGCAGTGGGATTATAGCAGTGAGCAAGATAAAATCCTTTTCTCTCATGGAGCTTGCATCCCAGGAAGAGGGACAGACTACATGCAATCACATATACACATAAATGAACAAGTTAATTGGAGGTAGTGGTGATTGCTATGCAGATGGTAAAACAAGACAGTGTGGTGGAGAGAGACCACATGTTTGGGGAAGAACTGTCTCCTGTCTGAGTGGGTAATGTTTAGATGAGACCTGATGTGCAGGAAGGAGCTAGTTGTGAGACAGTCTGGGGCAAATCAAACTGGTTAGAATGAGCAGACAAGGCCCTCAGGAAGGAGTGAGTCTGATATATTAAAAAAAAACAGACAGAAGACCAGTGTGGCTCAAATGAATGAACAAGGAGGAATTAGAGAGGTGAGCCAGCACCGGATTACATGGGACCTTGGGAGCAACTGTAAGGCATTTGGACTTGCTGCAGTGGAAAGCCTTTGTGGGTTTTTAAGCAAGAGAATGAAAGGATCTTCTTTACATTATAAACAGATGGGTCTGGCAATTCTATAAAGAATATTGTAGGGGAGCAAGAGGAGAAGCAAAGAGACTAGTTAAGAGGTTGTTGCAGGCCGGGCGCGGTGGCTCAAGCCTGTAATCCCAGCACTTTGGGAGGCCGAGACGGGCGGATCACGAGGTCAGGAGATCGAGACCATCCTGGCTAACACGGTGAAACCCCGTCTCTACTAAAATATACAAAAAAACTAGCCGGGCGCGGTGGCGGGCGCCTGTAGTCCCAGCTACTCGGGAGGCTGAGGCAGGAGAATGGCGTGAACCCGGGAGGCGGAGCTTGCAGTGAGCTGAGATCCGGCCACTGCACTCCAGCCTGGGCGGCAGAGCGAGACTCCGTCTCAAAAAAAAAAAAAAAAAAAAAAGAGGTTGTTGCAGTAGTCAAGGTGAGAGATGGTAATGACCTGAATCGTGGGAGTAGCCGGGACATGTGGAACAAGTGGGTAGCTATGGAATGTGTGTAGAAGTTTTGGAAGAAGGAAACATAGGGCCGGCCTCCTCTCTCCTTTCTGTCCCTGCCAACCTCATAGATCTTCATATCTAGAAGGAAATCTATGATAGATTTCACTTTTGATTTGTTGATTTCTACCTTGGGAATACAGAAGGAGTAGCCTGTTGTTGTAGCAAATATGATAGTTCAGTTTTAAGTCACTGTAGAAAGGCCTAGTGGATAGAGGAATACAAATATATATATATCTCTCAGCCCCAGTAGAATGGATTGAGATCCAGATTAGTAGCCTACAGTGTCCATCAAAGGAAGAACTACTTTCCCTTGGTCTATAGGAATCCAGGAGAAGACTGGCCCTGCTAGGGTCATGTGGCCACTCCTGAACCAAATGGTAGTTCTGGGAGTAGGAGGTAGGGGTGGTAAAATGATGGAGCAGGCACCTTTTATGTCTTGCATCCCATTACAGGACATGAAGCTGGGTCAGGAACAGTTCCCTTAGGGCAAAGGTACAGACTAACAAAAACAGCGTCTATAACGATGCCTTCATTTGGATTTCTCCAGATGCTAGAACCCCTAGGTAATTCCTGGCCAAAGGTCATAGCAGGCCTGAATTGTAGCTGTCTGAACCTCTGTCTCATTCTCATCTTCAAAGGGACTTTTAAGACTAGAATATAAGCCTTGTATTGATTATTTTTCATTGACTTCCTTATATAGTTGATTATTTTCTAAAACTATGTAAAATAATAAAAACTCTCTTAAGGTTTTGCCACAGCCTGGCTCTCAGTGTCTCCTTTAAGTGACACAGGACATCAAGTAACCAGCACCCAATTTCTGTGTCAAGCATAGGTAATCTGAGGGCACTGTCCCTGTCAGGATGGCCCAGGTTCCCATCTACTTGACTGCATGGCAGCATAGCAGGTATCATAGGAAAACAGTGGGGCAGAGAGTTTTTGAAGCAGTATTAGATGCAGAAGGGGTTGCCCTGCTGCTCTGATTGGCAGGCTCCTTTCCCCTTTGTGTGCGTACTCAAAGCCTCAGCACACTCCTCTCTCATGGTCCTATTTTCTGGAAAGAGGACCCACAGAGGCTTTTCACCTAGAACATGTTAGGGAAGGGAGGCATTTGTCTTTGGTTCCTTTGTCTCCCTCCTTCCTGTTTCCCCAACCCTTGGGGCTTGGTGCCTCCTAGCTTTGGCTGTTTATAAATCCCCAATTCCCTGCACTACCCCAGCCTTTCTCCTCTAGCTTCATGAATTCCATTCAGTTCAACCCATTTAAGGAGTGGCCCTTGCAAATAAGGCTTTAAGTATGCACTCTCAAATTACCCGCCTCTTGTTCTTTCTATATTCTAAATACATCTCAGCCAGGTGATAGGAAGATGGAATTGATTTATATTACTGTGTAATGATATATTGAATTATTTATTCAATGAATACTTTTCTTTTTTTTACTGCAAACTATAACCAACTACTCTTACAAGCACTGAGATTGCAGAGATTAAAGTTCCTGGCCTAGGGCCAGGCGCAGTGGCTCACACCTGTAATCCCAGCACTTTGGGAGGCTGAGGCTGGCAGATCACCTGAAGTCCAGAGTTGAAGACCAGCCTGACCAACATGGTGAAACCCCGTCTCTACTAAAAATACAAAAATTAGCCAGGTGTGGTGGTGCACACCTGTAGTCCCAGCTACTTGGGAGGCTGAGGCAGGAGAGTCTCTTAAACCCAGAAGGTGGAGGTTGCAGTGAGCTGAGATCATGCCACTGCACTCCAGCGTAGGTGACAAGAGCTAACCTCCATCTAAAAAATACATTCCTGGCCTCCTTTTGTAAGTTATGTTCTAATCGAGGAGACAGCAATACATAAATAAATAAGTATATAATATGCCAGTATAGTAGATGCTATTTTAAAGCACACAGAAAGCTTGATGATGGGGGAGGGAAGAATATGTGTACATGGGGGTATGGGGAGAGGAGGATGGGGATATTTTAGAAAGACTAGTCAGGAAAGATATTTCTGAGGAGAACTGATCTGCCACAATGGTCGGGGGATGTGTAGGTGAAGACTTGGATTTAGAGAGCAATCTCTTTTTAGTAGGATTTTCAGTTACCTGGATTTGCTGTCAAAAAATAATGTGAGAAAGATTGGATGGGATTTGGAAGTGGAGGCTTCTCTAGTTTAACGCTATAAGCCAGAGAGTGGCACGAGATGGACTCTCCTGTCCCGTGCCAGTCATGTTAATGTCACGGTTAAGACTTCCAACTTGTCTTTCTTTCCAGCTACTACCACTTCAACTTTCATCCTTGACTTTGATGCAGATTCTCCCATCATATTGACTCTTCAGGCTGTACTGAACAAGGATCGTGTTCTCTGACTTGGAAGAGGCTCCTCATTGCCCTACCCTGTGGATAACCATGTGCTTTATCATTTAAATGGATACTTCTGAGAGCAGATGGGGCACTATCACTAATTATGCTGAGATAACAGGTGTAATCCTTTGCAATCTAGATGATTGGTCACTGTAGGCATGTGGTCATTGGCTGAGCTAGCTCCAGCACACAAATGGAACCAAGACTCCCCTCCCAGCTAAACTTCTGTCTGGAGACTAAGAGGTTGGTTCCTTGTATGGTACGTCTGCAAGTCAAAAGAGAGGTCATCAAACTTTAGTTATTGGTCTTGTTGCCTTACCCTCAGGCCTGATTTTCTATTTTATATCTTGGAGGTCCTTCAGTTCCCATCCCAGAACATGCTTGTACTAGTTTCTATTCTTCTGAAAATGAACTGAGACCCATTTTCTTAGCTGCTTCAGGCTGCTGCCAGGGATGAGATGTAGACTTTCTTTCGTGTCCAGGTCTAGGGAAGCTATCTCCAGCCCCAGACGCTTTTGCAGAGGCTCTACCAGGCCTGGATGTTTACATCCTTGGAGCCAAGATGTAATCAGGGGAGCCAGAATCAAACTGATCACCCTTCCGGTCCCGGTGACACCGTCTGGATATAATCCAGAAATGCTGTTCATTGCTGCTGCTTTGTAAAGTTGTATGCTCATAGCCTTAAAAAAATTAAAGGAACATGATAAGCACCCATGCTTTTTTAAATAAAATATTATGGATATTGAGATTAGGCCACACAATTTGGTGGAAGTAACAGCCAAAAAAAAACTTCTATGATGGAATTCTACTGAATTATTTTTATCACAATAATAACAATGACGTGGCATCTTACTGGATTCAAATGTAGTTTGTGGTATAGGTCCACAGTCTCTTAGTCTGAAATCCTAAAGAGCTCTGATAACTGGGGGAAAAAAAAATCCAGTTTTTCACAAGCTTATTTAACAGCAAAACCTGATTTGAATCAGCATGAAGCTTATAGTCTTTATTTATCCTATTTAGTGTGAATATTCAGGTATTGTTGCAGAAATACTAATGTTTTCTTTCTTTCCCAAACTTCAAAAGAGGCTATTCTATAATATGTGGTATATAAACCATATTAACTATCCAAACACTTCTGACCCAAAAGTTGTCTGAGAAGGGATTTTGACTCTACAATACTGCCTTGGCCTATTACTTGTTTTTCAATTAATAATCTCCACAAATTAGATGAGCATAAACCTTAATTTCCTATTGCTTCTGAGTGGTTTATAGTTTGGGAACTACTCAGTATTAGTTTCTAGTTCAATATTTAGTACCTTAGCTTTTGGAAGGAAAACAAAACATTGATTTGATAAAAGATTGATAAATAAATAAAAATAGTGGCTACATATTGAGCCCAGATCTCCCATTCTACGCTGGTATACCATGGAGAGATGAGAAAATATTCTTTGCCATCATATGAAGAAGCAGAGTGGTCACACATTTCCATTTTCACTTTGTGCTGAGTCCATAAGAACTGCACTGGTGTTTTCTTGGAACATAATAGAAGCCTCCAAACACAATTTCACACTTTTTTCTGAGTGCAAGAAAGTAATTATATGCTTTTACTGGTTTAGAAAAAGACTTTTCTATTCTTTTCTCAAGGAACATATTGTTTCTCAAGGTCAAAGGGAGAGGAAGAATGTATTAAATATTCTGTTCTTTACTTTCTGACTGAACTGTGTGGTAGCCAGGCTCCAAGAAAGCCCTTGATGAGTCTCACTTCCTGGTTTTCACATTCCAGTATAGCCCCCTCCATATCAAATAGAGTTGACCTGTATAACTAATATCAAAATGTCAGAAATATCAGAAATATCAAAATGTGACTTCTGAGGTCAGGTCATAAAAGACATTACAATTTCTGCCTTGCCTTCTCTTGGAGCACTTACTTTTAAGAGGCTAGCTGTTGTGTAATGAGAAGACTTAATTAAGGAGCCCTATGGAAAGATCCATTTGGCAAGGGACTAAGGACACCACCCAACAATCAGCACTAAATGGCCAGCCATATGAGTGAGCCACCTTGGAAGTGGATTCTCCTGCCCCAGTCAAGCCTTCAGATGACTGCAACCCCAGCCACCCACTTGATTTCAAGTTCATGAGTCACTGCAAGCCAGAATAACCCAACTAAGCCACTCTTGGGTTCCTGACCCACAGAAACTGTGAGAAATAGAATATACTTGTTGTTTTAAGCTGCTAAGTTTGGAGGTAATCTGTTACACAGAAATAGGTAACCAATATACCTGGAACTTTGATTTAAGGAAAATATGTTAGTTTCTCTTAATTATGAAAATATCACGGCCAGGCGCGGTGGCTCAAGCCTGTAATCCCAGCACTTTGGGAGGCCGAGATGGGCGGATCACGAGGTCAGGAGGTCGAGACCATCCTGGCTAACACAGTGAAACCCCGTCTCTACTAAAAAAAAAATACGAAAAACTGGCCAGGTGAGATGGCGGGCACCTGTAGTCCCAGCTACTCGGGAGGCTGAGGCAGGAGAATGGCGTAAATCCGGGAGGCAGAGCTTGCGGTGAGCTGAGATCCAGCCACCGCACTCCAGCCTGGGTGACAGAGCGAGACTCTGTCTCAAAAAAAAAAAAAAAGAAAAGAAAATATCACTTTCATGTTGCAAATTTCAAACATATTCAAAGATATTCTGACCTGAAAAATGAAAATATCCTATAATATCATCCTCTCTATAATTTGTGGCATGTAGTTCCTGTTCCAGATTTTTTTCCTTCTTCTTTTTTTTGAGGCAGACTATTGCTCTGTCGCCCAGGCTGGGGTGCAGTGGCATGATCTCTGCTCATTGCAAACTCCGCCTCCAAGGTTCAAGCGATTCTCCTACCTCAGCCTCCCAAATACCTGAGACTACAGGCACCCGACTAATTTTTGTATTTTTTGTAGAAAATGGATTTCACCGTGTTGGCCAGGCTGGTCTCGAACTCCTGACCTCAGATAATCCACCTGCCTGGGTCTCCCAGAGTGCTCGCATTACAGGTGTGAGCCACTGTGCCCAGCCCAGTTCCAGATTTTTTTTAAATGCAAATACTAATGCATAGGCCGGGTATGGTGACTCAACCCTGTAATCCTAGCACTTTGGGAGGCCAAGGTGGGTAGATTACCTGAGCCCAGAAGTTCAAGACCAGACTGGGCAACATGGCGAGAACCTGTCTATACAAAAAAATTAGCTGGACATGGTGGCCCACACCTGTGGTCACAGCTACTGGAGGCTGAGATGGGAAGATCTGGGTGTGGTGGCATATGCCTGTGGTTATAGCTACTTGGGAGTCTGAGATGGGAGGATCACCCTGAGCCCAGGGAGGTCAAGGCTGCAGTGAGCTGTGATTGCACCAAGCACTCCAGCCTGAGCAACAGAGTGAGACCTTGTCTCAAGAAAAACAAACTAACAAATACTAATGTGTGTATGTATGCACGTGAGTATTTTGTTAATTGATGCTGGATTATATTAAACCTGCTGTCTTCTAACTTGCATGATTCACTTAATGTGTCTTGGGATATCTTCCATATGAGTTCATATAGTTGTATGTCATTTGTTAACATATCTCCATATATTTTACTGTATGCACTTCTCCATATCCTACTGGAGAATATTTGGTCTAGTTTCAGTTTCCACAGATACAAACAATGATACGGTGGGGTAATCTGTGGCATATATTTCCAGAAGCAGAAATGCTGGATCAAAGGGAGGCACATTTCAAGTTCTGATAGATATTTCCAGATTGCCCTCCCAAAAAGTTGTACCCAGGTATTTAACCAGGGGATGTAAATGTCTATTTCCCTATACTCTCAACAACACTGGTTATCCACTGTCATTGCCAATCAGGTAGGTGAAAATGACTAGTTTTCTGTTGTCCCCAGCTTGTTGGCCATCTTTTTACATGTTTATCATTATTTGTATTTCTTCTGTTTCGAGTTATCTGTCCATCTTTACCCGTCTTGATACTAGGTTACTTGTCTTATATATTGACTGGTAAGAACTCTTTGTATATCAGCAGGTTAAATTCTTTGCCTGAAATGTAGTTTATACAAACTTCCCCCAACTTATTGTTCAAACTGATTTTAACAGTTTTTGAATCATAGGAACTTTTTTGTCACATGTGATCCCATCTGATGTGTTATATAAAGCATGAGATAGGCATTACAACTCTAATTTAAAAGTGGTTAGAATGAAAATTTAAAATAAACAAGAAAGCATTTCTATTTCTACAGCTGTTAACTGTTACCATGTTTAACTTTGATATCAGTGACTCAGTTGATTTGGATTCCTTCTGTTTCCTTCTAGTATACCAAATACTACATTCACCGAATTCCAAGAAGCCGGGAGGTTCGGCAGTCCTGGCCCTCCACCGTTTTCACCACCTTGCACTCCATGTGGCTGTCCTTTCCCCTCATTCACCAGGTGAAGCCAGATTTGGTAAGTAAGACCATCACTAAGGAGAGGGAAAGTAACTCCCTGTAGATCTTTCATTAGTAACAGGACATACTGTTTTCTTAAACAGCTACCATTTATCACTGTGCCAGGTCGTATACAAGACCCTGAACTGGCTGGTGCCTTGATCTTGGACTTCCCAGGCTCCAGAACTGTAAGAAATAAATATCAGTTCTTTATAAGCCACCCAGTTCATGGTATCTCATTATAGCACCTGAAATAGAGTAAGATATCATCCTTGGATTTTTTTGTGACTTTTATCACAAAGCACTCTTTCTCCTGCCTCAGCCTCCTGAGTGGCTGGGACTACAAGTGCGTGCCACCATGCCTTGCTAATTTTTGTATTTTTAAGAGAGATGGGGTTTCACCATGTTTTCCAGGCTGGTGTTGAACTCCTGACCTCAAGTAATCTGCCTGCGTCGGCCTCCCAGTGTGCTGGGATTACAGGCATGAGCCACTGTGCCTGGCCTGTGACCAGTAATCTTTGATGTTACTGTTGTAATTGTTTGGGGACACTGTGAATCGTGCTTACATAAGACAGTGAACTTAATAAATGTGTGTGTTCTGACTGCTCCAACAGCCGGCTGTTCTCTTTCTCTCTGTCTCTCTCTCTGTCTCTCTCTCTCTCTCTCTCTCTCTCTCACACACACACACACACACACACACACACACGCATTCCTTGAGCTTCCCTGTCTATTAGACACAACAATATTGAAATTAGGCCAATTAATAACCCTGCAATGGCCTCTCAGTGTTCAAGTGAAAGGTAGTATTTCTTATGTTTCACATTTGAAATCACAAGCTAGAAATGATTAAGCTTAGTGAGGAAGGCATTTGCAACAGGCACTTAGCCAAGTTGTGAATGCAAAGGAAAAGTTCTTGAAGGAAATTAAAAGTGCTACTCCAGACCAGGTGCATGCCTGTAATCCCAGCACTTTGTGAGGCCGAGGCAGAGGGATCACGAGGTCGGGAGATCGAGACCATCCTGGCTAACATGGTGAAACCCCGTCTCTACTAAAAATACAAAAAATTAGCTGGGCGTGGTGGTGGGCACCTGTAGTCCCAGCTACTCGGGAGCCTGAGGCAGGAGAATGGCATGAACCCAGGAGGCAGCACTTGCAGTGAGCGGAGATGGCGCCACTGCACTCCAGCCTGGACGATAGAGTGAGACTCCGTCTCCAAAAAAAAAAAAAAAAAAAAAGTGCTATGGCACTGAACACACGGGTTTTATGATAAGTACATGACATAGCCTCATTGCTGATATGGAGAAAGTTTGAGCACTCTGGAGAGAATATCAAACCAGCCATATTCCCTTAAGCCAAAACCTAATTCAGGACAAAGTCCTAATTTTCTTTAATTCTGTAAAGACTGAGAGAGGTGAGGAAGCTGCAGAAGAAAAGTTTGAAGGTAGCAAAGGTTGGTTGAGGCTTAAGGAGAGAAGCCATCTCCATAGCATGAAAGTGCAAGGTGAAGCAGCAGGTACTGATGTAGAAGCTGCAGCAATTTATACAGAAGATCTAGTTAAGATAACTGATTAAGGTGACTACACTAATCAACATATTTTCCATATAGACAGAACCGCCTTATATTCGACAATGTCATTCAGGACTCTCATGGCTAGAGAGGAGAAGTCAAAACCTGGCTTCAAAGCTTCAAGGGACAAGCTGACTCTCTTGTTAGGGGCTCATGTAGCTGTTGACTTTAAGTTGAAGCCAGTGCTCATTTACCATTCTGAAAATGCTCAGGCCCTTAAGAATTATGCTAAATCTATTCTGCCTGTGCTCTATAAGTGCAACAACAAAGCCTAGGTGACAGCACATCTGTTTACAGCATGGTAAACTGTTGAGACTTGCTACTCAAGAGACAAAGCTTCCTTCCAAAATATTACTGCTCTTGATATATTGGGCTGGATGTTTTTATTTTAAAAAAATACAAAATATGCTGCTCATTGACAATGTGCCTAATTACCCAAGAGCTCTGATGGAGATATACAAGGAGATTAATATCTTTATGCCTGCTAACACAGCATCTATTCTGCAGCCCAGAAATCAAGGCATAATTTTAACTTGCAAGTTTTATTATTTAAGAAAACATTTGTAAGGCCATAGCTGCCATAGATAGTTATTCCTCTGATGGATCTGGACAAAGTCAATTGAAACCCTTCTGGAAAAGATTCACCATTCTAGATGCCATTAAGAACATTCTTGATTTATGGGAAGATGTCCATAAACAGGAGTTTGGGAGAAATATATTCCAGCCCTCCTGCATGGCTTTGAGAGGTTCAAGACTCAAGTGGAAGAAGTAATTGCAGAGGTGATGGAAGTAGCAACAGAGCTAGAATTAGAAGTAGAGCCTGAAGATGTGACTGAATTCCTAAAACCTAATGATGAAACCTGACTAGGACCCTGCTCTGTGACTGGATTTATACCGTGCACTCGAGATATAAGAGTAAACACAGCTCTATCCGTAAGTGGCCTAAGGTGATCTGTGAAAATGGCTTGCTATTCACTTGACCTAGAAAAATTCCAGAAAAGTCATACAGATCAAGAAGTTCAAGTCTTCATGTTCACTTTAAGAACATCCACGAAATTGCCCATGCCAGAGAGACCTAAGTAACCAAGATGTTCTGTAACTCCAATTTTCTTTAGACATGTATTAGATTCTGCCAATATTAGCTAACTTGCTCAATTAAAAAGTTATCTAGTATTTTAAAAAATATCTTTGATGCAGCAGGTACTAAAAGGGATGAATAAAACAGCTCCTCAGGAAGCTTATACTTTAGCTTCAGGGAAAATGGAGTAAAGAAACAACAGGTAGACTCGAAATACAGATTAATTCAGTTGAAAATAGAGACCCTATTTAAATCAGAAATAGTTCTTCCTCTCTGCAGCCTACATTAAAGTACTTTTAGCTTGTTCTAGTATTCAGGATTCTCTTTATTTTATTAAAAAAAAATTTAAAGATGGGGTCTCTCCACATTGCCCAGGCTGGTCTGAAACTCCTGGGCTCAAACCATCCCCCAGCCTCAGCCTCCCAAAATGCTGGGATTACAGGTGTGAGCCACCGTGCCCAACTAGTTTCTTAAGATAGCAACTTAGGTTATTGATTAAGATATTTCTTCTTTTCTAATACAAGCATTTAATGCTATACATTTTCCTCTCACAACTGCTGTAGTTTCATCCTACAAATGTTGATATGTTGTATTTTCATTCACTTCTAAGTATTTTTTATGTCCTTCAAGTCTTCATCTTTGACCCATGGATTATTAACAGTGTTTTGTTTAATTTGCAAGTGTTGGGAAATTTTTCCTATTATCTTTCTGTTATTGATTTCTAGTTCAATTTCCCTATGGTCAGAGAACATACTCTATTTTAAAATATATTGAGGTTTTTTGATCCTGGATGTGGTTTGTCTTGGTGAATATTCCATGGGCATTTGAAAGGAATGTGTATATAATTGTCTATGAGATTCTGTTGATTGATGATGCCGTTGAGTTCTTCTGTATCTCTGCTGATTTTCTAATAGTTCTGTTGTTGATTGCTAAAAGAGTGACGGGACACTTTGTTAACCCTTCTAAAACCATGTTTAAATAGTCCTATTGATCTCAACTCTTCATAATCTCTTCTGTGTTCTTCTGCTAAAGTACACGCTGATCCCACATTAAAATGAATTTTAAATATTCCATGTGCGAGATGGATACTCTTTTGTATCTTGAAGCCTAAAGATTTTTTCACTATTGTGTCTTTCATTTTTTCCTAAAAGTAGAAGTCTCTGTGTGAATCTTCAATGACTAGGCTGATCTCATATCCTCTTGAAAATATACTCCTAAAGAGGAATTAGTTTGTTTCAATGAGAAGAAGAGAAAAGTTAATTTGTGAGATTGCTGATTATTAAGGTAAGAGGACTGCTTATGTTGGGGGAAAAAAATCTATAAAGTTCTTGAGGGTAAAGGCCAAGTATTTTTGCATTTTCCATGGTCCTTTCTAGAAAAGCTTCCACATATTTGAGGAATGACTTAAAAATAAATGAATGAATACTGGATAAAATGAGTCATCACAAAAACAAAGACACCCACTCCCTACACTGGTGCTCTTCTCAGGCTTTATTAAGAGTCTGAAAAACCAGGAGGGTTTCCAAAGTCTGCAGTGTTTGATTACTGGCTTCATTCCACCCTGGCCATTACCAGATGAAATACTCAAGGAAAGAGCTCTGCATACAAAAATGAAACCTAATTTAATTTTTAATCAAGTAAAAAATAAATTTCAGATTCTCTGTATTAACAAATTGAAAGGAAATGGACCATTTCAGCCTAATACTCTGCCTCTTTGCCTGAAGCTGGTTTAATTCACCATGACAAATTTAGATGTACTTATTACATCTACACTCACTCACGCGTTGTATGAAAGAAGGCCATTATTTTATTTAGTCATTTTTTTCCATGTTCCATACCCAGTTTGAGCTGTGAAATGTCTAAGTTCATAGCAGTAGAAACTTGATGTCTGGGTGCGGAGGCTCATGCCTATAATTCCAGCACTTTGGGAGGCCAAAGCGGGCAGATCACTTGAAGTCAGGAGTTCGAGACCAGGCTGGCCAACATGGGTGAAACCCTGTCGCTACTAAAAATACAAAAATTAGCCGAGCTTGATGGTGGGCACCTGTAATCCCAGCTACTCAGGAGGCTGAGGCAGGAGAATCACTTGAACCCGGGAGGTAGAGGTTATAGTGAGCTGAGATCACTGTACCCCAGCTTGGGGGATAGTGTAAGACTCCATCTCAAAAAAAAAAAAGTTGATGACACGGATGGTGGGTTATTATCCATAAGTAGGATACTGTGATTGTTTTTTTTAAATTAGGTGTTTTCTGTGGTGAGCCACAAACTAGGTGGCACCAAGATTATCACTGTTTGTATAGTATATAAAATTTTTATTGGCCTACTAATTAACATGTGTTTGAAATATTAAGAAGAGGCAATTAACTTCTTGTTGACATGCCAGAACCCTTACGGGAACTTTTTCTCCTTAACTGTTGTTAATTTGATTCTCTTTGTATAATGACCTTCATCTGGTATTATATTTGGTGGTGATCAAAAAACTTCATAACATGTTCAAAGGAAACTTGGCTAGACAAAGAAAAGGTCAGCTGTCCCAAGATGCTTATCTATCAATGGAATTAAGTGAGAGGAAGGTTTTCCAAGCCAAGTCAAATGAGAAACAATTAGACCACACTTGTCTACTGCTTCATGTTTTCCAAGATTAATGAAATCATAACTGGGAACCATTTGTTTAGGTTTCCTCAGTTCCTGCTCCTCTGGTGCCCAGTCCCTCTATAATGCGTTAAAATAATGCCAGTGTCACTCCTTCCCACTGTGTGTCTCCTCTCCATATACGCACTGTAAATTTGGCAGCCTCCTTAAGGATACAGAAGGACTGGCCCTGCACTGTACGTGCATTTAGCAAGTCTGATGATGGTCAGAGTCCACTGCGAGAAGTGGTTTGATGTGAAAATCCTCCCAAATATCTGGTTTCTTGTGACTGACAAACTGCTTTTCCCAGCTGCATGGTGAAATTACCAGCTGTGCCACTGACACATTGGCTGAGTGACAACCTGTAGCTGCTTCCATCCATAAATGAGGTATTTAGTTTAAATGTTACAGCTTCTGTTTCACATTGAGTAAGTTCAGAACAACATCTGTGTCAAAATTAGGCTGCATATTAGCAGTTAGATTGCTTTGAGTTGTTTTTATTCGTCTCCATTTTGGGGGACTCTCAGCAGCTTGAAAATGATTTTTCTTTCTATGTTGATGATTTTTCCACTTGGCAAACATTACGTTTTTCCTGTCTGCAGAAGCCAGCGTGGCTTTGCCTGCGATTTTTGCTCCCTTGTTTTGCTTTGCCTGCATCACTCGTGAGCTGTCACTGTTCCAGCCCATCACAGGCTCATTTTGAATCTGAGGCTGGTGGGGACTCTTCCATTCAAGGTGAAAGCCAAAGTATTTTCCCAAGGGTAGCTGTGAGGTCACAGTTAAAACAAAAATGAAAGTTGAATGTAAAGGAATTCAGCTGTGAGAGGATAAGAAGAAGGAAAACAAAACTGTTCTTGAAGAAGGGACTAATGTGGTCATGGGCAGTGAGCTCCAGAAACATGGCCTTATAGACGAGGGTAATGGGAGGTGCTGGTGGCGAGATGAGAACAGAGGGTGGGGTGAAGAGAAGGGAAGCCTTTGAAATGACCTTAGATGCATGAGTAATTCCTAGAACCAGTCCCAGCTTCACAGACTTCCAGTGCTTATTTTAAAGGATCATGTGAAGCAGGAGCTCTATTTGTATAGCACTTGAAAATCAAGAAAGTGATGTTTCTGTTTAGAATCTTTAAAATTTCTCTTTGACCTGCAGAAAAAATAAAAGAAGGGGGCACAGACAGCACCGATAATTGAATATGTAATGGGAGAGCCTCGGAAGGGCTGCTGCCCTCCAAGTTAAGTGGGATCATTAAAGTTTTAGAGTTTGTGTCACTAGAGTCAGTAGGGAAACGTCATAGGAAGTTTTAAAAATTTGAATACAGACTGTGAACTCCTTGAGGAACGGTGAGGTATATTACTCATCTTGGCAGTGCTAGCACCTATTCTAGAGCATGGGGCATGTAGGAGTTCAATAAATTTTGAAAGAGTAAATCTGGGTAGGAGAGAGATTAGGAAAGGAGAAGTCAGAGAAGCTATTAAAACCTGACGATGACCATTTACAGCTTTTAGGTGGGCTGGAAAAAATAGAATAGGAAAAAACATTGCATAACTGCCTCTTGGTTAACTTTTGCTCCCTCTGAATTAACCGCTGAATTTGTCTAAGGATTTTTTTTTGATAACATGTTTCTGAAGTGTTAAATATTCTCTTTATCAAAGCACCATAAGAAAACGGCGAAAGTTTCTCATTCATCTTAACCAGAGTACACTTGCTTTATTTCTTTAATTGAAGTGAAATTCGCGTAACATGAAATTAGCCATTTTACAATGTACAACTCGGTGGCATTTAGTACATTCACCATGCTGTGAAACCACCACATACCTATACAGCATCGAGTTCCAAAACATTTTCGTCAGCAGTTGCTTTACTTTAATTTCTTGGTGTGGTAGAACCGCTTAGAGTTTTGTGGGGTTTTTGTTTTTTGTTTTTTTTTTCTTGAGACGAAGTTTCGCACTTGTTTCCCGAGCTGGAGCGCAATGGTGCGATCTTGGCTCACCGCGACCTCTGCATCCTGGGTTCAAGCAATTCTCCTGCCTCAGCCTCTCTAGTAGCTGGGATTATAGGTACGCACCACCACGCCCAGCTAATTTTGTATTTTTAGTAGAGACGGAGTTTCTCCATGTTGCTCATAGAGAAGTGCTGGGATTACAGGAGTGAGTCACTGCGCCCGGCCACCACTTAGGGTTTTTTACTTCATTTGGGGGAGAAAAAACAAACAAAAAGATTAAAACCCAGACAGTGTCTTCTAATAGCCTCTAAAGATCAAAGGCCGTCTCCTTCATGGTCTTTCTTTATAATTCCTTGTTTACCCTGCCCAGAAGTCATTGAGTAAATGTGTCTTTTCAGTTAGCATTTCTTCTTTGATACTTTGCAATTTGGTGACTTCTTTTTCTCCTTGTATAATTTTTTTCTTTTCTTTTTTCTTTTTTTGTAACTGAGTCTCGCTCTGTCACCCAGGCTGGAGTGCAGTGGTGTGATCTCGGCTCACTGCAACCTCCGCCTCCCAAGTTCAAGCGATTCTCCTGCCTCAGCCTCCCGAGTAGCTGGGATTACAGAGGTGTGACACCACGCCCAGCTAACTTTTGTATTTTTAGTAGAGACGGGGTTTCACCATGTTGGCCAGACTGGTCTTGAACTCCTGACCTCGTCATCTGCCCGCCTCAGCCTCCCAAAGTGCTGGGATTACAGGCATGAGCCATCACACCCAGCCAATTTTTTATCTTTTAAAGCATGAATACATTGAAGCCTGCTGGCAATGGATTTCTTCTTCCTTTCTTTCTTTCCTTTCTTTTTTTTTTTTTCCTTCCAAGATAGAGTCTTGTTCTGTTGCCCAGGCTGGAGTGCAGTGGCGCAATCTCAATCTCGGCTCACTGCAACCTCCACTTCCTGGGTTCAAGTGATTCTCCTGCCTCAGCCCCCTGAGTAGCTAGGACTATAGGCACCCACCACCACACCCAGCTAATTTTTGTATTTTTGGTATAGACGGGGTTTCACCATGTTGGCCAGGCTGGTCTTGAACTCCTGACCTCAGGTGATCCACCCACCTCAGTCTCCCAAAGTGCTGCAATTACCGGCATGAACCACCGCACCCGGCCGTGGATCATGGATTTCTTTTTCCACTGTAAAACATATACGAAGTTAAATCAGCTGTAGAAAGCTTATTGCTGGGATTACAGGCATGTACCACTATGCCCAGCTAATTTTGTATTTTTAGTAGAGACAGGGTTTCTCCATGTTGGTCAGGCTGGTCTTGAACTCCTAACATCAGGTGATCCACCTGCCTCGGCTTCCCAAAGTGTTGGGATTACAGGCGTGAGCCACCACGCCTGTCCAGGTTATCGCTTTTTTACCTGTTAGCCTGCAATTTGAAATTCCACTCCTACCAGGACAGCATTTTAAAGCAGATGTAAGCCAATCTGCTTCTCACCTTCAGTGGGGCCTTTTCCACATAGTCAAAAGGGTTAACTGATTTTCCCTAAGATACATGGGCAATTAATTATTAAAATGTTCTTCAAAAGGACCTTACAATCAAGAATGAGGATAAGTAGAATGAGTAAACACCTTACACATTTCAAATACGATTACGGCTTACTGCAAAAGCTATGTTAGCATTATTGGGTGAGGAATGTAAAAGATCCAGTCAGAAACAGGTTAGAGAGCTTGAACTGGTATTATACATGCTTAAAAATAACAAGAAGGTCCCTGCTGATAAGACCTTCAAATTATGGAAAAAATATATTGTGACTGATAATTTTTTAAAGAAATGTGAATACCAGATTTATAAGTTTCACATGTTTACAGTGTCAGAACTTCCATATTCTGCCATAAAAATGAAATCCTGCAGTGGAATCAGCTGTCGAATTGCAAAGGGCAGCAAATTCCATTTGTTAGCAAAATACCATTTTACATTCTTGGTCTTTCTGAATTCACATTTAAGCCACTTATACAAATCTTTCACATAAGCAATTTTAAAAATATGTTTATGGCTGACAGTTTGTGAAAACAGGTTTGCTTTTGTGGGCTAAATAATCACTTTTCTCTAAAGATAGGTGTCACATGCTTAAATCAGTTGTGTCCACATCTTAAAGCTCCAGATGTTATTTTTCACATAATTTGCTTACACAGTACAGTATTTTGTAGATAAGCCTTGTTAGTGGAGGCGGTGCCTGGATTCAGGGAACTTGGTCTGTTGCTGTTTAATTATTCCTAAGCCAATTTGCCTGTTTCAGTTTTTCAGGGAGACATGATTCATCTCTGAAGTCACACAAGGAGAGAAAAATTCCCCACTGGTCACTTCTATGAAAAAACAGAATTGGGAGGGGCTGGAGGTTGGGAGAAGGTGGGGGTGAATTTCCTGCTCTCTGTGGAAACCAGGTGCAGCTTATGTAAGGCAAACTTTCATTCTTAAGGTCATAAAAGAATTCCGCATATTGACCTCCCCTCCCTCCCTCCCTCCCTCCCTCCTTTCCTTCTTTCCCTTTTTTCTTTTTTTCTACTAATTGAGACAGAATCTTGCTCTGTCACCCAGGCTGGAGTGCATTGGCATGAGCTTGGCTTACTGCAACTTCCATCTCCCAGGTTCAAGCTATTCTCTCCTGCCTCAGCCTCCCAAGTAGCCGGGATTACACTCGGCTAATTTTTTTATTTTCAGTAGAGGTGGGGTTTCACCATGTTGGCCAAGCTGGTCTCAAACTCCTGACCTCAAATGATCTGCCCGCCTCAGCCTACCAAAGTGCTGGGATTACAGGCCTGAGCTACCATGCCTGGCCACTTCATATTTTCTTTATTGGTTTGATTGAGAATTCATCCTGAATATTTGCTTCACATTTGATTTCCTATAATTTCCAGGCTACTTTTTTCTCTGGTTTGCATCCATTTTACCTCAGTTGTGATACACAAGAAAAAATACCATCCTACGAATCAGGAGGTTTTGACTTTACTCTCAGCTTTGTCAGTAGTTAGGTGTGGCGACTCAAAGCTAATCAGTTAGCTTCTCTGAGTTAGCTTCTCCTTCCTATCAAATAGGAATAATAAGAAGCTCCAATAGAAGAATCACAGCTGGCAGATCCACTTGCTTTTAACCAAGCCACTCCCTCTGCTGGGAAAGTGATTCGCTGAGATTCAAAACCACTTACTGCTGCTCACCTCCTGCCAGGACATATGATCCTTGGAGCTCCTGTGCCTCATTGGATTTTAGATATCGTAGATCTCAAAAATATATATATTTACTTGAATTATGATGTCGATGTGGCTGTTAGAGTCATTCTGGGGTCCCCCAGGGTTTCCTTCAGGAGTACCTATCACCCATACACATCCCAAGGGGCTTCGAGAAGGTGGTTGCCCTTCTATAGCCCTGCCTGATACATGCTCGTGGCTCTCCTCTCTCTTCTGTCTCTTTCCTTGCTTTAACTGTTCTTTCTCTTTCTTCCTCTCACCTACACATCTACCCTCCATTGGGATCGTGTTGAAGCCCCTGTTTCATCTTATCCTTGACATTCTCTCCCACCTGTTTTTGTTACAAAGACCCTAGAGGTTGGCCTGTTTACCTGCACTCCTTTCTGACTGCCCCAATCAGATTATACTGCAGGAATTCTTCCCCTAGGTCTCCCTTAGGTCTACTGGGAAATGAACTTCAATTTTCACCAGTTTTGGTATTTTTTTTTTCCCTAGCACAGTGACTCTTCATTTTAAGGGCTTTTCCTGCAGTTGACTGTAGGAAGCAGATAGGTGTTAAAAACAGTTAAGCATTGCAGGAGTTAGATGTGTAGGAACTAAGGGGTTACTGATGGACTTTATTCAGATGTGAATTGGACAAGGTCTTTCTCAATGCCTTTTGTCTGCTTCAGTTAGCTCCTTTTTGTTTCTAAGACCAGCACTCATCAGGGCCTCCTGCCTTCTCTTTTTTATCAGCCAGTTCTGAAGCAAACTGATCATCCTTGGGTCATAGCAGACACACACATCTTGTCCGATTCATGTAGTTGGTCAGTATTTGGACCACATATTTGGTCAAGGTATTTCACACCACACACGCGCACACACACACACACACACACACACACAACCTTTTGCAAAATTGCAAGGGCTGGTGACTGCAGGATGGACATTAAGCAGCCCTAAGTAGTGACTACCTGCCTGGGCTATCCTCTCTGTGGTCTCTTACCTCTGGTGGTTTCATTTTTTGTAGGTTCCCTGACTGGACTGTCTTTGTGTCCATCCTTCAAGCCTTCTTCTGAGGATCTGAGTGGGCAGTGGCAGTGCTGAGAGGTGGCTTGGAGGACCAATAGGTGTTCTTGGGGACTAAATGCATGCCATGTAAATGAAGGCAGTGGGCTTACTGCACACAGTTGTGAGATAAACCTGCTGTCACTGAACCTTCTTCTTTAAAGTCCTGGAGCTTCCATTGCTGTTGTGGCAGAATAGTTCATATTTATCAGATTTAGATCTTGGCAGATTTCTGAATTTATATTTATATCTTGGTGGGTTTCCAAATATAAAAATCAGCATGTGTCCGCATATTCCCCTTCCTCTTTTTATTAGAGCAGTCATATTATTCAATGGACATTCTCTGATGGAGAAGCCTTTTGTACACTTAGCATTACAAACTTATACAGATGATACCTCACCAACAATTTAATTCTATACCCACTTTTTAAAGTTTAGGTAATAGAACCAAAAGAAGGGAGTGCCTTGTCCAAAGTCTTAGAACTAATAGCAAAGCGTGGATAAAAAACCAGTTCTTTCACTCCCAGCTCCAGGTTCAGCTCTCTGACCACACCACAAATGAGACATCATAGACTTTTCTCCTCTTGAAAGGTATTAGGTGGAATATGCCTACATGGAATAGAGAAATGGGCTTGAGCAACATGCATACCAGGGTTTAAAATGTAGGTCTGCCATTCTACTATTTGGATAAATTTAGGTGAGCTGTTTATTCTCCATAAACTTCCTTTTCCTCATCTGTAGAACAGGGACCACGATATCTACTTCATAGTCTTGTGTGAACATTCATGCATAAGAAGCCCCCATGGTGAGTTCCTGGATCCTTCTCCTCTTTTGTCATTAAGTTAAATATTATCTTCCAGAAATCAAGAGGCTAATAAGGAGTTAATAAATGTTTTAAAACTTAGACCACGGAATGTCTACACAATGCCCAGTTTGGATGCTATGGTATTCTGACTGTTTTCATGTTGATTTTCATGCCACAGTGAGCCTCTTCAGACATGAAAACAACCAAAGATTATTTGCTTCTCTCTTCTTTGTTTTCTGGCCCTCTTATGTTTTCATCACAGACTCCATCGCTTCCAAAAACGGTGTGTGAGGATTTACTAATGAATTTCAGCTCCGTCCTGCTGGACCACCATTCAAGGACATCCTTCCAAACCTGACCCTCTCAAGAAGGGCTCATCCACATGCACCTGATTCACAAACAACCTTAGTTCCCCAGTTTGGTTCTTCATTTTCTTGAGGCTTCTTCTGAGGCTTTTTGTCTTGCACCATTACTCCATCCAGATCTTGCCCTCCTGTGAACTCTTCTTGAACTTAGAGTTTAGCATTTAATTGTTATCTAGTCATTTAACTTCTGCTGAATTTTCTCCCTCCCCAGATTAGATCGTGAGTACTTTAAGAGCCAAAAACCAAGCTTTCTGGGTTTATTATTATCCCTGTGGAGCTTAGCAGTGTGTCAGGTGCTTGGAGAGGTCTTTGATTAATAAGTGAATAGTAAGGAACTGGAACACACCAGCTCTACCAGATGGAAATTAGCAGCACCCAGTCCCAGCTCCCTCCAGATCTCCATCTCTCCTCCTCAGCTAACACCCTCTGATCCCTCCTGGATCCCACTGAGAGGTGAATGGCGTTCACAAGCCCCTTGAACTGCTTCCTGGCTCACCTTTATTACCCTGACTTGCTCCCAGCCTACTATCAGGTGTGTTCTGCCCTCTTTGTTATCAAAGACTGGGGACTTAGGCCTCCCCTCTTCTGAGTGCTGTGGCAAGTTTAAAACTGTATGGAGCTCTCTTCAGATTGCAAAGGATTGGGAATCATAACGAAGGCTTAGGAACTCGGGTCTTTTTCTGCTGCCATTCCATCAACATGCGCACTTAATTCTTAAAGAAAATGCTATTCATTGAATGTTTAAAATTTTTGAAATTTTTTATTTTTTAAGATAGCCAGAAACTATTAATATAGAATGCCTTTCTGACGTCATTGCTCTGGGATCATAAAACCTACATGTCAAAGCTATCCTTTGAAGTTATTTAGCCATAATTTTGTTATTTTATAAGCTTTTTATTGACAAATAAAAATTATTTATAAATCAATTTGTGAATAATTGTAATTATAAGTTTACACATAATTTAATTTTTTGAAGATAATTCTAAAAAAATTATTGACAAATTTGTTTTTATTTTGCATTGAGTAACTGCTGTGAGCTGAGACTAGAGGTAGGCACCATGGGAAATGGAGAGGTCTGTTTGTGCTCAGAAGAGTTTTTAATCTAGAATCCAGCCATGGCCCCAAGTCTGACGCTAAGAAGGAAGGATGATCTGGACTGGGAACAGAATTGACCTGCCTCAGGGTTCCAGACTGAAGCATCAATGTGATTTTTCAGAGGTGTTTTAAATCACAGACCCTCTTTTGGAGGTAAGAACAGGTTAATTAGCCACTATCCCATTATTCCAGGCTGCACAAACTACATAGTAAAGAATATGGCATGAGGCTTCAGGATGTCTGACAGAATCATTCTGGAAGTCAGGGGAAGCAAACGCTCTTCAAAGGGCGCAGAACAAATAGCCCTTTAGGTCAGTTCTTAAATCAATAACAGATCAGTCACCAGAGGAGGAAGTCTGTTTCACAGCCGAACAGTGAACAATGCTGTACTGAAACCCTAAGTTCCCACAGTCTCTGGGGAGTAATTAGAACTTGTTCAGTAATCAGCTAATTTGTACTTCTGAGGATGATTCTAAATATAAAATGATAAAAGTTGGGTAAAGGGTAAAGTATAGACCATTGCTTCATAATGGAATTGCATAATTCAAGTGGGGAATCATAAATTTGGACATGCTAGAAGGGGTTTTTTTGTTTTTTGTTTTTTTTTAAGAAAAAAGTGATTTAAAGGCAATGCTAATAAAATAAAAATAACCCATGACTAAAAATATATGCTGAAGCATTTGCTCTCACTGCGACCTGAGAACAGTAAAATATCCAAGCTGGAGTCTAGTCTACTAGACTAGTCTAGTTTTCTCACTAGGCCTATAAATTAATTTTGAGACTCTGAAGTAATTGTTTGACCTCTTTTGTCTGCAGAGTCAGTACAGATTTGGGGTGCTTTTTGTTTTAGTTGTTGTCAAAACATTGTAGATATCCATATCCTGGTTGCTGTATATTTATTATAAAGAGCAGGAAACTAGCCAGGCACGTTGGCTCACGCCTGTAATCCCAACACTTCGGGAGGCCGAGGGAGATGGATCGCAAGGTCAGGGGTTTGAGACCAGCCTGGCCAATATGGTGAAACCCCATCTCTACTAAAAATACAAAAAAAATTAGCCGGGCATGGTGGTGGGCGCCTGTAGTCCTAGCTACTCGGGAGGCTAAGGCAGGAGAATTGCTTGAACCCAGGAGGCAGAGGTTGCAGTGAGCCAAGATTGCACCACTGCACTCTAGCCTGGGAGACAGAGCAAGACTCTGTCTCAAAAAATAAAAAATAAAAACAAAAACAAGAGCAGGAAACTTATTTCCATCAAAAGAGATGGAGGGCTAGGATATGTGAATAAACAATAGCTTATGGTTAATTTCAAATACAGCTTGTTACCCTGCACTAGAAAAATGAGACAATTCTATATTTAATTATATATAGCAACTCTTAACATTTGTGATGAGAGGGAAAGATTCTTCTGGATTGTTTTTTATTGTTTCTTTCTTTCTTTCTTTCTTTCTTTTTAATTGAGACAGTCTCACTGTGGCACAATCTCGGCTCACTGCAACCTCCACCTCACAGATTCAAGCAATTCTCTTGCCTCAGCCTCCTGAGTAGCTGGGATTATAGGTGCCTGCCACCATACCCAGCTAAGTTTTTTTGTATTATTAAAGAAAAGGGGTTTCACCATGTTGGCTAGGCTGGTCCCGAACTCCCAACCTCAGGTGATTCACCCTTGTCGGCCTCCCAAAGTGCTGGGATTACAGGCATGAGCCACCATGCCTAGCCTGATTTTCATTGTTTCAGACAGGACAAATACAAGAAAGACTTGAATAGTATCTCATCAGATTATACTTTTCCTGTGATATCAGTTTTGAACTTACACTTTCTTTCTAGCTTCAAGAGTCTATGATTCACTGATTCTAACATGACATACTAGGAAATTCTATCAAAGCAGGGCTGCTGGAACAGGCCCCATTGACCATGGAGCAAAGATGTTCTCAAGAAGAAACCCACATATGGTGATAGGGTATATGACTAAACTGCCTGATTTGAGATACACAGCTTTCGTGACTACCAAATCTGGCATTTGTGTTTCTCAGTAGCAGATGTAGAGAATGAGTTATTACTTAATGAGCAGCAAAATCTTATTGGACTCCACTACAGTAGCACAGTAGCTCACTCTAATAAGACAAAACAACTGTAAAATAGTTTGTGTGAGTTTAGTTCTGAGTCTACTTCTGACCTAGTTGGATAGTATTATTTCCACCTAGGGATTTCAGGTTACTGTGACATCCACCAAAAGATCCAAATCATATTTAGTAGAAGTTCATATGACAAAATGAGAATTAAACTAAATTTGGTTAAATGTTTTGAGTTTTACTTTTGTATTAGTCTGTTTTCATGCTGCCAATACAGACATACCTGAGACTCGATAATTTATGAAAAAAAAAGAGGTTTAATGAACTCACAGTTGCATGCAGCTGGGGAGGTCTCTCAATCATGGTAGAAGGCAAAAGGCACGTTTTACATGGCAGCAGACAAGAGAGAATGAGAGTCAAGTCAAAGGGAAACACCTTATAAAATCATCAGATCTCATGAGACTTAATCACAAGAACAGTATGGGGGAAACCACCCCCTTGATTCAATTATCTCCCACTGGGTCCCTCCCACAACACATGGGAATTATGGGAGCTACAATTCCAAGATGAGATTTGGGTGGGGAGACAGCCACACCATATCAACTTTTCATCACTGTAAGTCATTAGAAATATAGATTAAAACACTTAGTCACATATAGTTTTTAGATTCCAGCAATAAAGAATAATGAATCTTAATCCTGTTCTATATGGAAGTCTCTGTAGGCTGCTATAACACAGTACCATAAACTGAGTGCTTACTAACAATAGAAATTTATTTCTCACAGTCCTGGAGGCTGGGAAGTCCAAGGTTAAGGAGTTACCCCATTTGGTGTCTGGTGAGAGTCCATTCTCTGGTTCATAGACAGTGGTCTTCTCACTGTACTCTTACATGATAGAAGGGATGAGGGAACATTCTAGGGTCTCTTTTATAAGACACTAATCCTGTTCCATGAGGGTCTCACCCTTATGACCTAATCATCTCCCAAAAGCCCATCTCCTAGTATCACCTTGGAGGTTAGGATTTCAAGTATGAATTTTGGGAGGTCACAGACATTCAGTCCATAGCAGGAAGTAATTGGGATCTTCAGGTTTCTAGGCTAATCTAGATGCCTTCCTATTCATCGTTCTTTTTTTGAGTTGACTTTCTGATTATAGCAAGGCCAGGTCAGCACACAGTATGCTCAATATATGGTCAGGATGGTTTCTTCTGACTTTATTCAATATCTTTATTTATATAATGAAGAACTTTGCTTGTTCTTATTTCTGCTATGATCTGTTAGAATTGGAATTTTATCTTCCAAATCTTTAGAACCTTTTACTAAATATAGAATGACATTCTGGCTTTTTTTTTCCTCTTCTAGTCAGGAACTATCTTTTCTTTGTAGAATTTAGGAATGGCAAAAGGAACTAATTCATTTTTGTGGTGTTTTCTAAATCCAGAATACACAAATGAGTAGGCACATGGCTGATAGAAATATCAGTATACAATAGCTTATAGCTTCTTTCTCTTTTAATATAAAATATAAAGGGCATTTTCACCACCCTCAAAAATTTCCTGAATTCACCTATAATCAATTTCTACAATCTCTTTTGCCATTTAGGCCAAAGTGAGGTTTTATCTTTATCATTGATAGACAACTTCATTGTGTCTATATCAATGATAAAGATGGCTGAATTTCAGCTTTATACTTTAGTGAGTGGAATATACTGGATTTTTTACTACAATACAGACTAAGATACTTGGGAGCAGAGAATGGAGGTGGTTGAGGACAAGTCTAGGCTGAGTCCTATGCTTCTGACTTGGGCAAATGAGTCAAACTTCAGCTGCGTTTGGAAGTAGGGATGTCCACTAAATGTACTGTCAGAACTCAGAGAGCAATCTGGGCTATAAACATTGATTTGGCAATAGTTGAAGAGGAAAATTATTTGAGAAGCTATAAATGTTAGGAGGAGCTTTCTTATGTAAAGTTTGTTCCATAAGATAAAGTTGAAAGGTTTGGGAGGATGAATCTAGGAGGAAGAAACACAGGACCAGTATGACAATGAGGGGACATGAGAGAATTGTTTATTAGAGGCACTAACTATAAAAAGTCTAATATTTTTTCCTCTGTGAATGTTGGAGGCTCATTCATGGATCATACTTAAAACCCCAAATTTATCATTGCTATCTCTAATTATTTGGGTTAAAAATTTCAAAAGCCTATTAAAGTCTAGAAACTATAATTCCTTTTAGCTTTTTATTTTGAAATCATGTTAAACTTACACAAAAGTTGCAAAAATAGTAGAGAATTCTTGTGTGCTTTTTACTCAGCTCCCACTAATGTTAACATATTATACAATCATAGGTACAGTTATCAAAGCCAAGATATTAATGCTGGTATAATACTATTAACTAAATTACAGGCTTTATTCAGGTTTTACCAGTCTTTCCACCATTGTTCATTTTCTGTTGCACATGCAATCCAGAATCCACATTATATTTAGTTGTCAGATCTCCTTAGTCTCCTTCAACTTGTGACAATTCCTCAGTCTTGCCTTATCTTTCATGACTGTTACACTTTTGATGAATACTAATCAATTATTTTGCATACAGAGACTACAACTGTATGATCAAATAATGGGATTTATTCTTACTGTATTTCTGAATGGAACTTTGAGTTTTCTAAAGACTGTATTTTGTGTTTGTCAAAACCCTGGTGACTGGTCAAAATCCATTTCAGCACAGCACAATTATTGTGACTTCTTTGTGTTGCTTGGAAATTCCTCCTTCCTTCACTACAAGGAAATGATATATTCTCTGCTCTACTTACTATAGTAATCGCTCCATCTTTAATAATGATAAGTGAAATAGAGAGTGGAGAGTAAAAATTTTCACAATGTATAGTTCCTAAATTAATAATTTTTTGTCTTAGAAGTCATTTTAAATAAAACATGATTATACATAAAATATATAATATTTTATAAATATAAAAATAAAAAAATTACCATATGACCCAGCAGTTTTACTCCTAGGCATATACTCAAAAGAACTGAAAGCAGAGACTCAAACAGATACTTGTACACCAGTATTTATAGCAGCATTATTCACAACAGTCAAAAGGTAGAAACAAGTGTCCATCAACAGATGTGGAGAAACAAAATGCAGTATATATACACAATGGAATATTAGCCATAAAAAATGCAATTCTGATACATGCCACAACATGGATGAACCCTGAAAACATCATGGTAAATGAAATAAGCCAGCACAAAAGGACAAATATTGTCTGAGTCCACTTATTTGAGGTAGCCAGAATAGACAAATTCGCAGAGATAGAAAGCAGAATAGACGTTTCTGGGGGCTGAAGAAGGGGGGAAATGGGAAATTATTGGTTAAGGTATACATGGTATCTGTTTGTAATCATAAAAATGTTCTGGAAATGGATAGTGGTGATATTTACACAACCTTGTAAATGTGCTTACCATCACTGAATCATACATGTAGAAAGTGGTTAAGAGGGTAAATTTTATATATACTTTACCACAATTTTTAAAAATCCTTATACAACCATAGCTCTCCTGTCACCCACTTACTGGATCATTTAAATCCAATATATAGGGTTTTTTTATTCTACAGATTAAATTTTTTCTGAAAAACCTATTTTTCTAAATAGTATTATCACACTAAAGCTAACCTTATAAAACTTGTATTTCACCTAATAGAAATTTGAAAAAGTTTCATCTTACATTTATTTGAATAATTTAATTTCTGATACTTGTATTTGATTAGTTATAAAAGTCAGTAATAGAAACATAAGCTTATTCTCACTAGAGGTATATTTTATCCTGTTGGCTTGGATTTTGTGATAAATGTTCACATAAAGTTTAGCCTCTGAATAAATCTACCTGCAGCATGTACCACCCACATTCATCAATGCTCCTGACTGTATGCCTCAAATTCTCTAGAAGTAGGAAGCACTACAGATACATGCTTACTGTAGGGAATCTAGGAATTAGGGACTTGTATCTCCATGAGCCCCTAGACTCATGGCACCATTTGTTAGCTTGTTCTGTTTCATGACTGACAGCTCCACCAGAATAACATGGAATGGGAAAGAAGCGATTCTCAGACGAAAGGAATACTGAGAAAAACAAAAACAGATGTCTAGCATACCAGATCATTTTATTAGTTAATTCCACTAATGTTTGTTGAGCACCTCTTATGTGTTTGGCACTATTCTAAGGGTGAGGGATACATCAGCTAACAAAACAGACAAATATGCCTGCTGTCATTTAGTTTACCTTGGAACTGGTCTGTTCAGCTGTAAAGGCACGTTGAAACTTGGGCAGCTGGCAAGTATAACATAAAGTGCTTAGACTTCCATGGCTAACCTGTCTCCCACTTCTTGAAGTCATTGCATTCAAGGAGGATAGCAAGCTAGTATTCATGTCAGAGTGACTTCCTTACGCAGAGGTCTGCTATAGTTTCCATTAAGTTCAAACCAGTGGATGGTATTGCTGTGGTTTTTGGGGCCCCTAGCATCTAGAATGAGATAAACTGGTACAGTTTTAGCCTGTGTAGACAATATGTTCACAATAGCCAGTCAAGTTGCTGCAGGATTTCAGTCTCAGACCAAAATGGGATGAAAAATCAGGAGCCTTGATGGAATTTTGCATTTTGGGGCTAAAGCTGAGGTTTACTAGACACGCAGGAATGCAGAGGTTTTCCAGATACATACCAGATTCAAGCTTAAGGCAGAAATACTAATTCCATTTTATAGACCAAGCCCCTGGAAAGGGTGGTGTTCCCGCCAGTCTTGGTTAGATCACTTGGGACATGGGCAGGGCACAGTCTGTTAAGAGAAAAATATCTTCAGATGGGAAATGACCATAGGATGCTAGTAGATGGATGCTATCAGCAAATAAAAATAATTGTTAGTATTTGTTTGGCAGACCTACATTTTTTCATTTAATCCTCACAACAAAAATGAACAAAGGGGGAAAAACCCTCTTTGAGATCAGAAGTCTACTTGCAAGTATTAAAAAATCATATAGAACTTACTCAAACAAAAAAGGAAATTTTTCAATACTGGCAATACAGTGATTATTAAGACAGACCGTCCCCACCCCCCTCCTCTGTCCTGATCTCACTGCCTGTGCAAAGGGATAACATTTTTGCCTTTTGGAAATATTAGGAAATACAGTTACATATTTCAACTCTGGAAGCCACATTGGGTTCTAGGCATCACACTTTTAAAGGGCCATTGACAAATTGCAGCATGTTCAGAGGAAAATGATCCAGATGGTGAGGAAATATGAAACCGAATTATATGAGAAACAGTTGGAGGAAGTAGAGAGGTTTAGCCTAAAGAAGAGAAGATTAACCAGAAAGTATTACAGAGACCACAGTTTTCAGATTCCAGAAGAGACACCACAGAGGTTAGGGATTCATCATACTCTGCCCATTGGAGCCTCCCAGAACAAAGGCCTTTGTCGGGAAGATACAGGAAGAGCATGGAAAAGAAATTGATAACAAAGCCATGCCAGAATGACTGGGCCTCACTGGAGACAGGTTCTAAGGTGGGTACTAAGCCCCACATTTCTGGAGTTATTCTAACGAAGGATATCAATCAGCACCCGCTCATTTCATTCTTCCTCCGTGAGTCTTCCCCGATCTCCCATGGTCAATAATCTCTCCTCTATGAGCCTTCCCAGATCTCTCATGGCCAATAATCTCTCTTCCTGGTTCTCCCCTTTACTTTTTACCTCTCTGAAGTGCTTTCATGGATTCCTTTGTATTCAATTCAATTTATATATGTCCATCTCTCACTAGTCATTCTCAAATCTATTGTAATCCTTTTTATATCATGTCCTTCCCTATCCTGAAATGAAAGTCATAGTTAATGGAACCTACCTATATATAATTCCAAAAGTGCAATAAAATACTCTAATTTTAATAAAAAGGAAAAATGAAAGGAACTTGTAGTCAAATTACATATTTTGTAATATGTACATACCCAGGCATGACCAACCAGCAGGCATAATCAAGTGCATAGATTCTGAATATAGAATTACCATGAGTAGGACAGCTACAATTCAGACCGATCCGGGTTCATTGTATTGATAACTCAAAACCTGTGAGCAGCTTTGCTGCCCATGATGTAATTTTTTAAAATAGTGAACAGCTTTTGTAAAGTTCCAAACAAACCAAGTGTAGTCTTCCCTCAGTTTCCATGGAGGTTCTATTTAGGACAATTCAATATAAAACCTGTAAAAAAAAAAAAAAAAAAAAATTTGTCTTTCTATGTAAAACAGAATTAGGTTTTAGGTTCAAATAGCGCTAAACAGATTTTTCACTATGTAGATGTCCAATGGGACATTGAAAGTCAAGAGGGATGTAAGACAATCCCAAGTACTGCAGAATGTCTATATCCCTGGCACCTGTCCAATAAGTGCAAATAGCACCCCTTAGTCACCATAACAAACAGAAATCCCCCTATAAGTTCCCCTTATCTACTGCTCCATGAAGAACCAGACTATACAGTGAACTCTAGGAGGATGGGATCCAGTTTCATTCCTCTTTTAATTTTCTTTTTACTTGATACAAGAGAAACTCAATGTTTATTCAAGTGAAGAATGCAGTAAAGAGGATGCTTAACTGCTTCTCAAGTATTTCAAACTCAGTTTTTCCAAATTGAACTAAGATACCATCTTTCTGATCCCTGTCCCCACTCTTAATCTGTCTTACCTCCTTAATTTTGAGACCTAAATGATGTAACAGTATACAAATCCAGCAACTATGGATTCTTCTCTCTCACTGCCTGTGACCAATAGGTCATAGACCATTTTGTTTCTGGCTTAGAAACATGTCCTGACTCTGGCCTCCTCCATTACCTTGCTTCTGCCTCCCTTTTCATGTTCACCTGGCTGTTGTAACTGCATTGTGTCTCTGCTTCCAGGCACCCCACCTTCAAATACACACTGCACTCTGAACATTCCATGGACGTGTCAAGCTCTCTAAATTTTGGTACATGCATTTCCTTATTTCTAGAGTAATCATTGCCTTTTTTGTCTGAAAGACTTATCCTCATGCATCAAGACCTGGCTTCAATGTCTTTTCCTCTGTGAGGTCTTCCAAGATCGGAATTACTCTGTGTATCTCTCTCTTCGTATTCTTGTTGTGGCATTGCTTGAGTTAAACTGTATTTGTTCACATCTCTGTGGTCACCGCTAGATGGAGAGTTCCTGCCAACATGGTGAAACCCCATCTCCACTAAAAATACAAAAGTTAGCCAGGCATGGTGGCACACACCTGTAATCCCAGCTACTCATGAGGCTGAGGCAGGAGAATTGCTTGAATGCGGGAGGCGAAGGTTGCAGTGAGTCGAGATCATGCCACTGCACTCCAGCCTGGGCAACAGAGCGAGACTGTGTCTCAAGAAAAAAAGGTGGGGGAGGTGAGCAAGGTGGCTCACTCCTGTAATCCTAGCACTTTGGGAGGCCGAGGCTGGTGGATCACGAGGTCAGGAGATCGAGACCATCCTGGCTAATGTGGTGAAACCCTGTCTCTACTAAAAATACAAAAAAAAATTAACCGGATGTGGTGGCGGGCGCCGGTAGTCCCAGCTAGTCGGGAGGCTGAGGCAGGAGAATGATATGAACCCAGAGCTTTCAGTGAGCCGAGATTGCACCACTTCACTCCAGCCTGGGCAACAGAGCGAGACTGTCTCAAAAAAAAAAAAAAAAGTTAATTACCCAGGGCCAGGCACTGTGGCTCACACCTGTAATCCCAGCATTTTAGAAGACCAAGGCAGGCAGATCACCTGAGGTCAGGAGTTCGAGACCATCCTGGCCAACATGGCAAAACTTTGTCTCTGCTAAAAATACAAAAATTAGCCAGGCACAGTGGCAGGCACCTGTAATCCCAGCTAGTGGGGAGGCTGAGTCATAAGAATTGCTTGAAGCCAGGAGGCAGAGGTTGCAGTGAGCCAAGAACATGCCACTGCACTCCATCTTGGGGGACAGAGCGACATGCTGTCTCAAAAAAAAAAAGGGAAGTTAATTACCCAGGCTTTGGAGTCAGCGCTGGAGTTTGGGTTCTACATAATTTAGTAGTCCTCTGGTCTTGGGCAAAGTCCTTAATCTTTCAAAGCCCCAGGTTTCTTATCTGTAAAATGAGGATAGTTGTGGCCACCTCATAAAGATATTGGGAATTGAATACAATGCATACAAGATGTTTAAAACAAAGTTTGAAATATCCATTATCACTGGCTTTGTATCTATCCAACACCTCATAGTAAGCATAATAGAGAAGATACTTAACTAGCTGACTTTGAATGAAAGGACTACTGATATCAAATTCTGAGGTTTTGTGATTGAATCAAAAATGGATGTTATATTTAGAAATTATAGCTAATTTTGTCATAAATAAATTTTTCTATGGAAAATAATCTTAAAACAAAAATGCTATATTTTCCCCTCTTACTTTTTTGGTCCATTAAAAGGCATTCAGGTTGGGCATGGTGGCTCATTCCTATAATCCCAATACTTTGGGAGGCCGAGGCAGGAGGATTGTTTGAGGCCAAGAGTTCAGGACCACCCTGGGCAACATAGTAAGACCTCATCTCTACAAAATATTTAAAAATTTTTAAAAGTTAGCCAGGCATGACACACACTGTAGTCCCAGCTACTCAGGAGGTGGAGGCGGGAGGCTCACTTGACCCCAGGAGGTCAAAGCTGCAGTGAGTCATTATGGTGCCACTGTACTCCAGCCTGGGCAATAAAGCAAGACCCTGTCTCAAAAAAAAAAAAAAAAAAAAAAAAAAAGACCAAGGGCATTCATTCTAGAACAATAATATAAAAACTCTTGAACTTTTAAAGTCCACAACCACTGTGGAAAATTATGTGCCCGCAAACTCCTGTGTTTTGGACTTTGACTTGTGTCTTCCAAAACATGAAGTGTGAAGAATGTCACCCTTCTCTTATTAATCTGGGATGGTGAAGGACAGTGAGCACCTCTGGTATTGTTGCGCTAAGCTCAGTAACTGCCCTGCAGTTCGTTCACTTTCAGTTGAAAATAAATATGTTTATTCAGCCTGTGGACCACTTGTTTCCTTGCTTTAAAAAGTTTTAAGTGCTGTTTGCAATATAAAACTGAATCCTAAATTTTAAAACTTCCATAGTTAATACTCTACTAAATGTTTAAAGCCTGACATTTAATCTCCGTGAACTGGAACGCTCTGATTTCACTGTTTTCAGCTAGTAAATGTCACTCTAAACATTGTTGCTTTCACTCACACTTAAGCGCTTTCATCTGCAGTGGGTGCAGTGTGTCAGAGAATTCTTTGTTTGCCGCTTTAGTAAGGGGAAAAAAGACTAAGCTGGGCCTTGAAACAGAGTGAAAAACACTTCGTGGAAGGCAAAGATGACCCTGTTTTTATATGGTGTTTGTGAACACACAATCTTGAGTTCTACCAGATACTCTTAAAAAGCAATTACAGAGTCCTGCTGAGCTCATATGTGCTTGCCAGCCAAACAGTGGGAGTGGGGAAGGAGCAGTAGATAACTATCGTTGCTTTAATTCACTTTTGCCTGCAGGAGGAATCTTGTCATCTACTGGCTCCCCAAACTATTTTCAAATGGGATATTTTATTTCTGAGTTTCTGAAGGCTACTGGCACACAGGCCAGCTCTCACTTTTCATCATTTTGACATGAAATGGAAAATCCGTTTGTGGCTATTTTCATAGCATGTGATTTACTCTTGTTCTTTTATCTGTCTCCCCTTTATATTTTTTGTTTGGACATATTTTTCTCTTCAGTCTTTTGCTGTCCTGGCGTTTTTATGTTCATCCTCTTTCCCCTGCCTTCCCCTCATCCCCAACCCACTCAGCCTCCTTCCCCTGGTCCTCAGTCCCTTGCCCCGCCCCTCTTGTGCTCATCCAACTTCAGGCTAGGCTGCCTGCCTTTCTCCTTCCCGATCTGTTCCATGCTGCTGCTGGGGCTGCTTACGCTACTTCTCCCCACCTTGCAGGTTCCCCCTCAGTACCTACAGGGCTTAATCGATATTGGCCCATGAGATAACTGACAACAAGCAGTCATTACTGAACTCATCCCTCATCACTGTTGTAGAAAAATAGATTATCAGCAACATGCTTAGGCATACCTGTGTCTTTAAGGTACTTTGTGCCTGCAACAACCAGTGTTTCCAGTTTCCTGGCAGCCATCTTGAAGCATGAATTTACTCCTGGAAATAGTACATTGTGTGAGAAGCATCAAAGTGGAAGTTTAGAAAATCATGCCTTTCTGTCAGACGCAGATCTAAGTACTCTATAGCTTATTAGCTATGTGGCCTTGGACAAATTCATTCATTCATTTAATTGAATGCCTATATTTATGCCTTGTATTTGGCTTTTAGGAAGCCAGTTGATAGCCCTCCGTCTTCTCCACTTAAACATTCATAACCAGCTGAGAAATAAGACATAGAAATGGCTGGGTTTGGTGGCTCACACCTATAATCCCAGCACTTTGGGAGGCCAAGGTGGGTGGATCACTTGAGGTGTTTGAGTTCAAGACCAGCCAGGCCAACATGGTGAAACCCCATCTCTACTAAAAATATAAAAATTAGCCAGACATGGTGGTGCACACCTGAAATCCCAGCTACTCGGGAGGCTGAGACACGAGCATTGCTTGAGCCTGGGAGGCAGAGGTTGCAGTGAGCGGAGATGGCACCACTGCACTCCAGCCTGGGCTACAGAGTGAGACTCTGTCTTTAAAATTAAAAATTAAAAAAAAGAAGGCATAGAAATCAAATTATTCACTTTATCAACAATAAAAGCCATGTTGAAAGATGCTGCTTATATATGCAGCCACCCTAGGTGTACTAATACTTTTCTCCTAAATTAGACAGCAGGCCTGCCTCTGTTTTTCCCTATCTAGCACACCCGTCTGGGTGTAGAGCATGGTCACATGTTGACAATAGACAAGCTGAAAAGAATTTAAAAAGTGAAAAAGCCCATGGGGGCTGGCTGAGCATCCTCAGTCTGTCCTCCTAAACTCACTGATCAGGCAAGCTGCTCTTTCTCCTTAGGGAAGGATAGAGTGAGAAGACTGAAAAGAAGAGACTCTACTCTTCCCACCTGAGACTTGGAAATTCCCTTCCCTCTAGGGAAACAGGAGGGTTGAGTATTACCCCCTAACTTTAAGCATTGTATTTAACCAGTGATTACCATGGTAAGCAAAATAAATATTGCAAGCCTATTTTCTCACCTTAAAATATGGATAATCATAGCTACCACCTATTGTGGCTGTGGAGACTAAAATGAAATTACAAATTATTTACAAAGAATTTGAGTGTGTGTTAACTGCCATTTTTTGATCAGGCGCAGCCTGGGGCAGAATTGGTCATTTGGTAGGTAGGATATGTCTTTGTTGCCTTCTCTTCTTCTCTTTCTGAACCTTCAATTTAGTGATTTTTCTCCCTCCTCATTCCTGTTTTTCTTTCTTTTTTTTTTTTTTTAATGTGGCATGTTGGTCTTAAAGCTTTTGATTTCCAGTAAGTATAGGTTGAATTAACTCACACTGGCCAAATTTTTGCTAATCCTGGTTTATGTATTACAGAACTCATTAATTTGAACAAAGAAAGCATTTGGAACAATTAAGTCTGCTTTAGAATTGCACAACTGGTTGTTCCTAAATGATCACCAAATACATGGCTACCAACAGGAAATATATTTCTTTTCTTTTTAGGACAGGATCTTGCTCTTACCCAGCCTGGAGTATAGTGCCATGAACACAGCTCACTGCAACTTCTGCCTCTCAGGCCCAAGTAATCCTCCTGCCTCGGCCTCCTGAGTGTAGCTGAGACCACAGGTGCATGCCAGCCAGCTGATTTTTTTTTTTTTTTTTTTTTTAGAGAGACAGAGTCTCACCCTGTTGCCCAGGCTGATCTTGAACTCCTGGGCTCAAGTGATCTTCCCACCTTGGCCTCCCAAAGTGCCGGGATTACAAGCATGAGCCACCAGGCCTGGCCAGAAATATATTTCTTGATTCCTCACATTTATTGTTGTTTTAGTAACTGGAACAATACTTATGCAGCTTCTCTATTACCATAGAAAATAATTCAGACGAGCCTTCAAACCGCAATAATGAAGAATAAAAGTATAGGTAGTGAGTTTTAGGAAGGAACTTTTAATCCAGGATATTTAGACTTTATTTTGAAGGCAGGAAGAAGCCATTGAAGGTTAGTGATGACATGACTAGATTTGCATTTTAGGAAAAAGTCATGTAGCAGCACTGTAAAGAGTGAAATGGAGCAGGAGGGGATAGGGCTGGGAATGTGGGTGGGAGGGTTGGGGGAACCACGTGGGAGGAGAGATGGCCTGCACCAGTCAGGGATGGTGAAGATCAAGAGCAAGGCCCAGATTTGAGAGGCTTTCTGAGTAAAATTAACAGGATTTGGGCAAGAGAAGGGAAAGAGAGAAGTGTATTATAGTAGGAGAGCTGTTTCCTAAAGTTAATAAGATTATAAATGGCAGTGCTGCCAGAGGTCCTTTCCCAGCAGGATGAGAGGGTTTCCATGAGGAATCTAGTGTGGGAAAGACAGCTGGAGCCAAAGGAGAGATGAACTTGGCCAGTAAGAGAAGCTGGACCAGTCCCTCAGGAGGGAGCTGGAGAGGGAATCCCCTGGCAGGTTAAAACTGCAGGGAATGGGATAACACAGAGATTTGCCTTTCACTGACTGAAGAGAGAGAGAGAGAGAGGAGGGGAAAGGAAGAGTGGAAAAGGAGTAAAGTTGGTGTGTTGGGGACATTTGAGGGCTGCATGCTTTCAAGAATGCCAGGATGTTATAGATACTCCTGCCTCATAATTATGTCTAATCATTCAGATAAGCACTTGAAGCCTCATTTCAGTTTTCCAAAAAAATTGGTCTAATGAAAGTTTATAATTGGATACTTAGCTAGGGTTTTTTTGTTTGTTTGTTTTGTTTTGTTTTTTAACGTTGTGGACTATGTCTTTTTTGGTGGGAGTGGGGGGATTTAAATTACATTTTTCTTTTGCCTTAAATTGCCTGAATGGAGGGAATTTGACCCCTGGGACAGGCTCTTTCTTTGTAGTCTGCTTTTTATAAGGATGTTTCATAGCTTTTAAAGACTCAGGACTGGAGCATGGAGTTTTTAACTAATGACATGTTTCAAAAGTTTTTGTTCATATTTGTACAGGTATTGCATAAAACCTATGTTTGTTCTGAGATATTTTGTGATGTTAAACTGGCCAGCACCTCTAGACACCTAACAATGTATGAGTAATTTCTTCAGTCTTCCCATGAGATTTTTTTGTGTGTACCTGCTTTGTGCAGAGCATGTGATAGGGGCTGAATACAATACCATTTCTTAATTGTAAGCTCTCTGATGGCTTACTCATCTTCCCAAGCCCCAAGCCAGGTAAAATGCCAGTACCACTATAATACCTTGTATGTATTTAATCCTCACAGTAACCCTATCAGTTAGTTACCTGCCATGTCTGTCCTCATTTTGTGAATAAGAAAACTGAGGCATTAGAAAGAAAATTGGCTTACCCAAAGTCTGAAGGCCAAGTGGCAGACAGGATTCAAACCCAGATAGCCTAAGACTACAGCATCTATACTTTATTGTTATACTATGCTGCCCTTCTGCTCAGGTCATGACTATTTAATTCATAAATATATTTTTTAATAAAGTCATATAGATGAGACAACACAGAGTGATAAGCTGGTGGTAGTTATTAGAATTTTAACATGGATTTTAGCATACTTGCTTATAATTAACAGCACATTTAAAGTTAGTGTCCCTCCATCCAGTTTTCTTTCATACCTTCCCATTGCCAGCGCTTCCCCCAATCAAAGGGAGCCTGGTTTTGTTTTCAGACCCAGCTCTCTGTTTCAAAGACTTACACCATGGTGGGCTGGCAGGGAAAACTGAATGGGGTTAGACAGCCAGTGGAGGTGGGAGTCAGGAACAACAATGGACAACTGGCATAGAAGGCTGCATGGCGCTTACTCTCCCTGGAAACGCTCCGTCAGACTCAGGAAATGTGGTTTAATCCTGGTTAAGATAATTCCATTTTATACCCTAGAATGGACTGTCTATATTCTCCAACAGAATTTTATTTTAAATCTTACCCTGAGAAGCCCTACCAGTAAATAACTTGGTGTGCATTATTTTCCCTGTTAGCTGAACTGCACAAAATAGGAGTTTATTCTGCCACCGCCACCTCTTTTCCCTTTAAAAGACTCTTCAAAGAGAACCTGAGAACCTGCTGCCCCAACAGAAGATGCCTGGACTGTGGCCCAGCCATGCCCTCAGTGGGATTTGGGGGAGGAGAGAAGACTGTAATTCAGTCAAAAGAGCCACTGTCGATCTTGAAAGAACATCAACCATACAGATGCCATAAAGATTCTCCTCCCTGCTTCAGTTCCAAGACACATCTTTTGGTATTTATTGTGAGGCAGTCCTGTACAGAGAAACTAAAAATAAAACTAAGCAGCAAATGTAAGACGTGCTATGATCTAATTGCTTTGCCGATCTTACTTCACTTAATCCTCCCTATAACCCCATAAGGGAAGCACTACTCAAATCCCCATTTTACAGATGAGGCAACTGAAGTACAGAGAGATGAAATGATTCCCCCAGGATAACACAGGCAGGAAATGGTAGAGCCAGGATGCAATCCCAGGCAGTCAGGCTCCGGAGCCCATGCTTTCACAGCTATCCCTTCCCTGGACCGTCAATGCCTCAAATACCCCATCTTGTTTGCAATTAGGCAGAAACTGTTTCAATCAACAGGGGGCTTCATATTTGATTTAGAAAACTCAGAGGTTTAATATTCTCACCATGGTGTTTGAGAATCTCTTCCTTAACAAGACTCGGCTTTTAGTCAGGCAAAATGTCTCCAGATCAACTGCTGGATTAAAACTTGCTGCCCCTGCCCTTAAGACTACTCTGGGAGAGGGTCCACTCTGGTGCTACTGACAGACTGAACCCCACCAATGAGGCCCTACTTATTGCACCCTCACCTCCCCAAAGGCCCAGGTTGTAATGCGAAGCACCTGCAGCAAGCCATTTCTCACATGCCCTTTAGCAGGGATGGAATGGGACACCTTGGCAGGCAAGATGACTTTAAGTGGCAGGGGATATGGTGCCTTGCCACCTGCCACCTCCCTATTAATATTAATGTCTTTGTCTTTCCACTTTTGGGTGTCTTCCTTATATCCTGTGCATATTCTCTGGATACTCTAAACTACGCTTTTTTAAAGTGTTAACAGCTGGATGCGGTGGCGCACACCTGTAATCCCAGCACTTTGGGAGGCCGAGGCGGGTGGATCACCTGAGGTCAGGAGTTTGAGACCAGCCTGGCCAATATGGTAAAACCCTGTCTCTACTAAAAACACAAAAATGAACTGGGCATGGTAGTGGGCGCCTATAATCCCAGCTACTTGGGAGGCTGAGGCAGGAGAATCACTTGAATGCGGGAGGCGGAGGTTGCGGTGAGCCAAGATTGTGCCACTGCATTCCAGCCTGGGTGACAAGAGTAAAAAACTCCATCTCAAAAAAATAAAGTGTTAACAGATAATTAGGGAAATAACTTCTAGTCCTTTCAATTGAACTCCACTCAGGGATACCTGCCTTCTAAGAGATGACTCCAGAAGCCTAACCAACACATGGAGGGGCATTCTGGCTGAGTTCTCCAGTATCTGGCAGTTCTCTCTGCTGTTGGAAACCTCAGGCTCACTGAAAAGCCCCTCCCAGATGGGTTCAGCAGGGCTGCTTGCCCGTAAAGTGGTATTGAGCAGCATGAGAGAGAACGGCCTTTGATGGATCACCAGTGCCCACATCTCCTTCTTCCCACTGCTTTTCCTCTTTAACACACACACACCCCGTCTGCCAGGTTGCATGAAGGTAGGGATACCATGCCTGAACATAGCCAACCCTGTTCCTATAGTGTAGAGCAGAGGTCCCCAATCTCCAGTGTGCACCAGAATCACCTGGAAGCTTGTTTGAAATGTGTATTCCTGGTGCCTAGACCCAGGGATTCTGATTTAGAAAGAATCTCCATTTCTGTTAAGTACCCCTGGATGAATGTGATGTGAAAGTCTGAGAAACACTAGCACAGAGTCACTCCTCTACTTGCTTTCAGTGGGATCCTCTCTGAACAGAGCTGGGAGAAACTCACTGCTTTCCTGAAGTCCTACAATGTTCTTGTCTTTTGCATGTGCGATAGGAAACAGTCATTAGTGCAGCCAAGCAGTCTTAATGTAACTCAGGTGAACTTGAAGTCAGTTTTTAAAACCTTCCAAAAACCTCCTGATTTCAACAAAGCAGTGTCATTCTGCTTCTGTAAGTTACTGATGGGTGAGGTGCATCACTGCTATGATTTTGGGAAATATGTGATGGACAAGTAAAGGAAACAATCTTTGAAAGCCTGAAAGCACTGACAGCGAAGGACATTTTCGTTGGAGGACCTTGACTGCTTATTCAATGTGTGGAATCCAAACTTGGCTCCAAAATATATACATTTTTTGAGACAGAGTCTCATTCTGTCGCCCAGGCTGGAGTGCAATGGCGCAATCTCAGCTCACTGCATCCTCTGCCCCGCCGGGTTCAAGCAGTTGTCCTGCCTCAGCCTCCTGAGTAGCTGGGATTACAGGCACGTGCCACTGTGCTCAGCTAATTTTTGTATTTTTAGTAGAGACGGGGTTTCACCATGTTGGCCAGGCTATTCTCGAACCCCTGACCTCAAGTGATCTGCCTGCCTTGGCCTCCCAAAGTGCTGGGATTACAAGCATGAGCACCTGGCCCAAAATACCACGTTCTTTAAGCACACTAAGAGTACAGAAACTTTAGGATCTCAACTTGTCATATTCTACCTCCTTGCCTCTGTTTCATTGTCTTTGAATATATGAATGTGTCTCTTTCTGTATATCTGTATCTTTCTCTCACACACATAAACACACACACATGCTCAGAATCTCATAGAGAAGTGTTCTTACATATCCTTTGACTCAGAATTAATGAATCAGATCATCTTCTATAAAAATTCTTAAGCTTATTTTTATACTGCAAAAATAGTATGCACATAAAATAAGGAACACTATTGACCAGTTTTCAGTTCAGCAAGATAGAAATTTAATACGTAGGTATGTGTACAAAAATTGAGGAAGTATCACAGGAAAAATATCACTTACCTACTTAAGAGAGTGCCATGACTGAAGTCAGGAATTATATAATCATTTTGAATTCAAGCCAGTTCTTCCTGTTTAGGACGGACACTCCATTTTCTTGTGAAAACATTAACCATTTCACCATTTTCTCTGCTGAAAACCTTTCCTAATCCATCTTACTGTAACAATAGCATGTTATAGTCTGCTACTGATATCTCTGTTAAAGCTATATAAAATGTTAATAACAATTGCCAGAATTTAACCTTTAATTAAATTCCCTGTGTCAGAACCTTTCTTAGAGCCCTCTTGCCTTAAGTCCACTTCCAGCAAAAGCTAGACCTAGTTGGCAGGCCTCAGCCAGGCCAGTATGGTTGAGAGGAGAACCCTGGCCTAATCTTCAAAAAGCGTGGGTTTGAGTCTCAGCTATGTCACTAGCTAACTGTATGATCTCACATAGACCAGTTAATTTCTCTGTACCATAGCTTCCTTGTCTAAAACAGGAGGATAGAACATCTACCTCTCAGAGCTATTCTAAGGTTTAAATTAGGTAATTTTGCAAAATGCCACATGTAGACTCTATGCCTAGCAAGTGGTATTGTCAATGTGTTTCCCTTACTCCTCAAGCCGAAGGAAAGGGATTGACCTAAATTATTCCCTGAGGTTTCATCTAGCTCTAGCTGTCTGTGCTTTTGAGAAGCCACTTACTTCAGGGTGTGGAGAAAACAAAAGGAAAAAATACTGGGTTAGTAGAGTTTAAAGCCCTCTGTGAAAACATTTCAGAGAGTTGAAAATACAATGAAAACAAAAAAAGATCAAGAAGCCAGGAAATCATCACCTTGGTCCAGAGAACAGGAAAACTAAAAGATTCGGTTTCCTCAACTGAAAGTAGGAGCCGCCAGGAAGGTTGGGAAAACAATGTTTGGTTAACCTGATAACGATCTGTAGTGATGATGCTAAGCAGGCATGGCCTGACCATTCCAACCAAAAAAATGTTTAGGTCTTTATTTATGTATTTGTTTTTCGTGATGGAACATCAGGGCAAGGAAATGAAATACCAACCCAGTGTGGCATTGACAACCTCTGAGCTCTTTTGCCTTCCCTGCAGTTACAGTCAGGCAAGCAGTCATCAACATGCATGGAGCATGCAGACTGTATAGCCCCTTGGGTCTGTAGGATGCTACTGATATGCACTGAAACCAAAGCTGGGCATCCCTAAGTTGTAGAGGGGATGTTGGAGCCTGATGCCTGAATGTCTGCACTACTTATAGCTCAGACCAAACCCCAAAAATCAGGATGATCACAAGTAGGCTGGGAAGTCTAGTTTCCCATACAAGGGCAAAATTGACAACTCTTGTTTTGAAATGGACAAGCTCAGCCTTATTTATCATGTCATCAGACTTGTTCACTATGTTACGGCTACAGACCTTCAGGGCCATTTGGCCACGGGCTAAGAAGTGTACTACAAGGTCACTGCAGATCCCGAGTAGGGGAAGCTCAGGAATCCTTTAGGTATCCACTGTTGGTGGAAGTCCAGAAAATACTGCCCTTGGTAATCAGGCTTCTTCTATCTTTACACATGTATAAATATATATAAATTATAAATAAACATATATAAATGTATATAAAAATATAAAGATATAGAAATATCTATACATATTTATATTTAATATCTTTATATATTTACATATCTTTATATATATAAATATATTTAAAAGATATTTATATATTTATGTAAAGATAGAAGGAGCCTGATATATATATATAAATATTTAAATATATTATAATATATATATTTATATAAAAAGAAGAAGCCTGATTACCAAGAGCAGTATTTTCTGGGACCCTTCCTCAATTTTTGCCCTGCCCAATCTACTCCAAGTGATATATATAACTGGAAGACAAAGAGACCAAATTGGATGGCTGGGTTACTATTATCCAGTATCCCCTGAAGGGTAGGCTGAGTCATGCCAGGTCAATGCTATGCCTGTGACAGAGTAACAGGACTTGAGGACAAGATTAGCACAGCCCACATCATCTATGTGTTTCATAAGGCTCAGGCCTTTCTTCCACACAGTACTCTTAAAGTTTGAAAAATGCCACAAGTATATTACTTTGCTCTTTGATGGATAATAATAGCTACCATTTATTGACGCATTACCATGGAGCAAGCACTGTGTTAAATGCTTTACATGTGTTATCTTATTTAATCTCCCCAGCAGATACCGTTTCCCCTGTGCTACATTTGCTTCTGGTTTGGTTAGCATTCCCCATCCCTAACATTCTCCACTTTACCACTACCAATTCCTAAGAAGAGAATATGTTAGAACTGACTCTCCACCTCCCACTAAGAACTGGCAGGGCCAATTCTGTCTTGCCCTGCATCTCTGTTTGGGTTATTCACTACAAGAAGTTCAGAACCCTGAGATACAGTTTCACCCTGGCATAATATTTCTATTTAGCTATAATCTGTCTCAAGCTCCCCCTCCTCTTCAGCCCCCAAACCCTTCCATTGGCCTTCAGTAACTTAGAGTCAGTCCACAAAATCTTCATTCATCATCCTCTTTACTGCCTCTTGCTCTAATCAGTATCTGATTCTGCCCAGAATACCCTACTACTTCATCACATACTTGCTTATGAGTAAGTCACCTCCTCAGGAAAGTCTTTGTCTTCTATATCACCCCATTCCCTTATCCTGCTTTTCAGTCAACAACAGACAAACAATAGTGGTCCTGTAAGATTATAATGGAGCTGAAAAATTCCGATCACCTGGTGACATCATAGTTGTCCTAATGTAGCACTGGTAAACAAGCCTACTACACTGCCAGTCATGTAAAAGTATAGCACATATAATTATGTACAGTGTATAATACTTGATAATAAATTACTATGTTACTGGTTTATTTACTATACTATGCTTTTTATCATTATTTCAGAGTGTACTCTTTCTACTTAGTAAAAAAAAAAAAAAAATACATTAACTGTAAAACAGCTTCAGGCAGGTCCTTCAGGAGGTATTCCAGAAGAAGGCATTGTTCTCATAGGAGATGACAGCTCTATGAGTGTTAGTGGCCCTGAAGTGGGACAAGATGTGGAGGTGGATGACAGTGATGTTGATGATCTGATGCTATGTAGGCCTAGGGTAATGTGTGTGTCTATGTCTTAGTTTTTAACAAAAAGGCTTAAAACTTAAAAAAAAAAAAAAGATATAAAAAATCTTTTTGTTCAACTGTACAATGTGTGTTTTAAACTAAATATTTCTACAAAAGTCAAAGTTTTTTCAAAAATTTAAAAGTTTATAAAGTAAAAAAAAGTTATAGTAAGCTGATTGTTTATTATTGAAGAAAGAACAAATTTTTTTTTTTTTTTTTTTTTTTTTTTTTTTTTTTTGAGGCGGGTCTCACTTTCTGCCAGCCAGGCTGGAGTGCGGTGGCGGATCTCAGCTCACTGCAAGCTCCGCCTCCTGGGCTTCGGCATTCTCCTGCCTCCAGCCTCCCGGTAAGCGCTGGGACTACAGAAGCCCACCACCTCACTGGCTAGGTTTTTGTATTTTGTAGTAGAAATGAAGGGGTTTTCACCGTGTTAGCCAGGATGGTCTCGATCTTCTGACCTCGTGATCCGCCCGTCTCGGCCTCCCAAAGTGCTGGGATTACAGGCTTGAGCCACCGCGCCCAGCCAGAACAAATATTTTTTAATAAACTTAGTATAGCCTAAGTGTACAGTGTTCATAAGTTCTACAGTAGTGTACGGGAATGTCCTGGGCCTTCACACTTACTCACCACTCACTGACTCACCTAGAGCAACTTCCATGCCTACAATCTCCATTCATGGTAAGTCCCCTATACAGGTGTGCCATTTTCTGTCTTTCATACAGTATTTTTACTGTACTTTCTCTATGTTTAGAAGTGTTTAGATATACAAATATTTAACCATGTGTTACAGTTGCCTACAGTATTCAGTATAGTAGCATGCTATGCAGGTTTGTGATCTAGGAGAAGTAGTAGGCTATACAATTTAGCGTAGGTGTAACATCCAGATTTTTATAAGTACACCCTGTGATGTGCACACACAGCGAAATCACCTAATAATGCATTTCGCAGAAAGTATCCCCATTGTTAAGCAACACATGACTATATATCTATTATTTTCTGCCTACCCACGGTAATGTAAACCTTACAAGGGCTAGGACTTTTGTTCACTAATAAATCCCTAATGCTCAGAACAGTACCTGTCATATTATCTTCGCTCAATAAAATATTTGTTGAATGAATGAATTCATGACAGGGGAAACTGAGACATAGCATGGGTAAGTAAACTGTCCCAGGTCACATTGCTGTTAAGCAGCCAACCATGGTCTGCATGATTGCAAAGCCTTGGTGCATAAGCACCATGTTATTCAGCCTCTTGATGGATTATGTGAATGCACAACGAGCAGGAATATTCTGACCAGACCAAATAACGATAGAGCGCGTTAGAGGGAACTTATCAATTGGGCAAGAGCCTACAGAACCAACGTTTACTGTTCTTCCCAGTTATTTATTTGATTAAATTGGAAAGTTTTTTTGAGTTCTCACCAAGCAAAATGCAAGTAACTAATATTTGAGGATGAGCCAATAAATTCAGTATCCTTAAAACATTGGTGCATTTGCCTAAATGAAAACAATTTATAACTTGCTTACCTTTTTGGTATGGCTTAAAAGAAGATGAAAGCTATGCTGGATAAAGAGAAATCAGCAAGTGGCTAGATGACTGCGGTACGTTCACGCAGTGGAGAAACACGGAATGGATGTAGCTGTATACGTGGAAAAGTAGACCCCAAAATGCTATATACACAATGATGACATCTCTGAAAATTCTGTCACCAATAGAATTGTAAGAGACCTGAGGTTCATAAATAGTCAGTGATTTGAGGGTTTAGAATTTATTTGGTGATTTAATGTTAGTCTTGATATTTAGATGTTTCTGTTTAACTGTTACTCCTCAGATGATTAAATAAACATAAAAAAGAAATACTGTGTACCATCATGTGAGCCAAGCAAATACGTCATCCCCATCTGCTGCACATCCTTTTCCTTCCTGCTGTCCACTTCCACTGATCGCTGATGTTCAGCACAGCCTTTCCCAGGGTTCAGCCCAGCCTTCCTGTCCCCTGACTGTAACCTCTGCATGTTATACACCACCTGACTCCAACTGCATTTTCTTCTTTACTCCCCTGATTACTCTCAGATTCTTCTCTGTCTAGTTGCCTGAGGCTTTTGTCCCACTGCTTTTGCCCTTGTATCTTAGATAAGGCCTTTTGCTTATCCTTTCCAGACCCTGGAGCACTCTCCCAGCTTCTTTTTGCTGTGTAGTCATCATCCATGCTTTGCCCTGTCTGACTCCTAATGGCTATGGTCCAGCGCCTTTAGCCCTGCCTGAGGAAATCCTGTGACTGCTCTGATGTGATCCGGCCCCTCTCTGTCTCTACACTTGCTGCTCTCAAATCTTTGTTCCTCCCATCTAGTTAGGATTCTTGATAGCAAACTATAGACATCTACTCTGGCTGATTGAAACAGAAAAAGGATTTAGTGAAGGCTATTGAGACCTCTTGGAATTACCAGGAATGTCAATTAAGCAGGCTTAGAAAATATACAGGGACAAAGTGGGAGCTGAGCAGCCAGAACCATGACTGAAATTCTATGGCCAGAGAGCTGGTTTCAGGAGATGCTGCTGCTACTATTGCTGGACAGTGGGCACTGCAGCTGGCACCAGTGGCACTGGATGCTGGACCCCTGCCAGTAGCACCTTTGCTACCAGGACAGAGTCTCCTCCAGCCCTGCCCCTCTGTACCAGTAGCTCCTGGTCAGATCTAGGCAGAAATAGCTGGGCAAGTCACTGGCCCATCTGTTAGCTGTAAGGAGGCCTAGAAAGGAGTATCTCACTTCTGCTGTGAGAAAGGGGCTCTGCCTGCAACCACAGCTCATACACTGGGAAATTGCTTAAACAAATTCTAGACAGGAACAAAACAAACAAACAAAAAGACCACATGGTCCATTCCTGATCCATAATAATTGTTGTATTAAACTTTCTACAACTTCCTTAAATCCTGAAAGCTGCTTCTTCTAACCTCTCACTCAGCAAGAACTCTGGAATATAGTTTAATGCAAAACTAAAACTCTAGAGATCACAGATTTATACACAAAGATGTTCATAACAGTATAACTTAGAATATGAAAAAAGGAGTCAGCCTAAATTTCCAACAATAACCATTTCCATTAACAACAGAATGGTTAAATGAGTTATGAGCTATCCATAGGATTAAATATACGCAGTCATTAAAAACCATGGGTTTTTAAAAAGTATTTTAAAAACGAATATAACTAAAAGTAACTTTACTAATATTATGTATAAGCTCTCACAATTGCAAATGTGCATATGTGAACATATTTTATATTAGAATATAAATATATACAAACACAGAAGTTAGAAGAGAATACACCAAAATGTCAAGATTGGTGAGATTAAAAGGATTGTGTTCCTTTTTGTGCTTATCTGTATTTTTCACACTAAGATGAAAAATTAATATTTAAAAGAGGGCAAACTTTCCTTGCCACTATTTTTATCTTTTATCGTATTCTCAGAAAGTACAACTTTTCCCAAATCGACCTCATGAACCAGATACTCTGAATACTTACTCTTCTCCTGGTATTGAAAGAACTCACCCTTTTCTATATGATCGTTTCCTCCTTCACTATCAGTTTGTTCTCACTGATCTTTATGTTCACATGTAGATCATTCATTCCATTCTGTAAACCCTTTCCCCAGCCCTGCTTGGCCCATCCAGCTGACACCTGAGCTCCCCTCTCCCACAGCATGCTTACTTTTCCCCTGCCCTGTATTTTGGTCCAATGACTCACTGAAATAGCCATCTCTGAGGTTTCTATTACTCTTGACCAGATCTGAAGATCTTTTCTGTGTCTCTATCTTCGTAGCTCTGCTACCTGAAAGAAATGGTACTGATCATTTCATCATCTTTGGTACACTTTTGGGGATAGGCAAGGGACCTTGTGGTTTTCTTCTTATTTGTCTAACCATTCTTAAAGCGTTTTCCTGACTTTGCTTCCTGTTCAGCTTTACAACCAAGCTTCTTCTCTTTATCTATTGACTATTCCTACATGTCAGTGTTTTCTCCCTTCCTCATTTTCCCATTTACCTTACATAATGGAGCCAATACCCTATAAACAGAAGCATTGATTTTGACAGAACCCTTGACCTCCGTATAGGCTACCTACCCAAGCCAGCCCAGCTTTGACCGTGGGCTCCAGTTCCCTACCTTCATCCATGGCCCCAGGAGCTCAATAAAGCTTTCCCTGCAGCTGTGTTCCTACAAGTTCATGACCTCCCTCCAGCCTTCGCCTCAGTCAGCAAGAGGCTATCAGAAGGTCTGGGTTTGGGCCAGTGCCTTAGAGTTGGACTCTGCTTCTCTGTCCAGTCTCTTAAAATTGAAGCCTTAATTGGACTCTTCAACTGCCTTTCAGTCTCACCTTCACATGCTCTCTCGGGTCACCCTCAACTCCATGATCTCTGACCTACAAACCAACCCAGGATGCCAAAGTTCTTAGCCCATATTTGGTGGGGGTGTTTTACTGGGTCAGCAGTTAAATTCAGACTATTCAAGTTAAGTATGTCTTTTCTATTTATTTATTTATTTTTCTGATCCATGAGTTTCCTGAAAATGTGTCTTTTCATACATGCAGAATGTTATGTTTCAGCCAATGGGACTTGACCTGTGGTGACCCAAATCTACAGAACAACAATCCTGTTAAAATTGCTCTTGATCCTTGATGTGGCTCATCTACGCTCATGACCTTGTATTTATAGTTGTCCTGTCCTCTTTCCGTTTTCTAGACCCATAGCGTATTATTTTTAGTATATCTCTTAGACTTCCTGCTCTTAGAGAAGTTTGTTTATTGATTTGTTAATCATCCAGCAGACACGTATTGAACCCCTACTGGTTGGTGCTGCAGATGGTCAGAGGCCAGTCAGGGAGATGGACAAAACAAAGGGCTGTGTCAGGTAGTATGCTTCTTATTGCCAGTGACAGAAATCTTGATTCAAATTATTTAAGCAGAAATAGAATGTATTCCCTCACCTACCTGGCAAGTCTACGGTCAGATCTGGTTTCCTTCAGGCACAACTGGATTCATGGATCATAATGCTGCCTGTCGGACCTGGCCTGTCTTCATCTCTCGGCTCTACTCTGCTTTGTGATGCCTTCATTCTCAAGCTCTCTACATGGTGGCAAAATGGATGTCAGTAGCACCAAGGCCACATCCTCCTCAGTTCCAGAACAGCAGAAAATGTGCAGCTTTCTCAGCCCCAGCAAGTGTTCTGCTAAGTCTTGTGGTTTCTAATTGGACTGTGCTCTTCCCTGAACCAGTGACTTTCACCAGAGGAATTCGATGCTCTGATTGGTCAGACTGGAGTCATACATCCTCTCCTTATCGCTGGGTGTGGAGTCAGGTCTACACAAGCACTTAAATTGAGAGCGAGGGATACAGTGGTTCGTTCCCCTGAGGAAAAGGTGATGGATGTGGAATGGTTAAAAAAAAAAAAAAAAAAAATGACAGGTGCAGTGACTCGGGCCTGTAATCCCAGCACTTTGGGAGGCCAAGGCAGGAGGATCACGAGGTCAAGAGATCAAGACCATCCTGGCCAACATGGTGAAACCCTGTCTCTACTAAAAATACAAAATTAGCTGGGTGTGGTGGCGTGTGCCTGAAATCCCAGCTACTTAGGAGGCTGAGGCAGGAGAATCGCTTGAACCAGGGAGTCAGAGGTTGCAGTGAGCCAAGATTGCGCCACTGCACTACAGCCTGGCGACAGAGCAGGACTCTGTCTCAAAAACAGAAAAAAAAAAAAGCTGTCAGTCAACCACATAAGTACATGGTTAGAATTACACATGGTCAAGTTTGGCAAAGGGACCATTTGAATCAATACAGGGTAAGCAAAGACCCACTCCTTCTATACTCCCTTGCTTCTTCCTTTCTTTCTTCCTTTCAGCAAAATTTAGTGAATGGCTACTTTGTTCTAGGTGCAGAGTATACGCTGTCCTAGAAGTGGACTCTGCCCATAAGGAGCTTACAGAGTACTGAGGAAGAGAGATGGCCAGGGTGATGGTGTGAGACACATTTACTGATAATTTATATTTTGAGAAATGGAAGTCTGAAGAGTACTTCTGTGTTTTTTTAAATTAAAAACACAGCTTCAATCATTATATCATTTAACATCTTAGACTATCTCAGTGAGTTCTGCTTTGTTCGATGCTTGGAATAAGGCTGTCTGGTATGCTTCTTTGAATAATGAAGACTCCATAATCCACTTTTATTTTTCTGCCTAGGCTGCCTCAGAAAGAGGTAAACCTTTGTGTAATTAAAAGTAGCTTTCTTTTGAGATTAGTTTGCTTTTTTTTTCAGTCCTTGATTTATGGGTTTGTGGTTTTACTGTACCAGGGACTTTTGTAGTAAGGTGCTTCCAAATATACAGATGCAAGAGAGATTTAAAAAATACCTTTAATTTATACTTTTACCTTAACAGTCTCTTCTTCTGACCTGTGGCAGGTTGTTAATGCATCTCCCACCAATGCCAGTCATTTCCCTTCCCATATACAGATATCTCTATCTGTGTATACATAGTTTGTATATAGAGAGTTGACTAGAAGTTGAAATGAACACATGTGGAGTTGTACCTTTTTTTTAAAGAGGAACAAATGTGAAATTATTTCCGTGACGTTCAAGATCCAGCAATCTTTACATTATTTTTTAGCTGTAGTTTTTGTTTTGTTCTGTATTATTGAAACAAAGACTAAGAAAAGCAGCACAAATAATCCGAGGATTAGGGAGTACATTAATATAGTGGCTGTCAACTGGAGACATTTGGCAGTGATGGGAGTCATTCTTGGTTGTCTTGATTATTGGAATCTTGTGGGTAGAGGCCAGGGATGCTGCGAAGCTTGCCAAGTCAGATGCACAAGACAGGCCCCCATAACTAAAATATCCAGTCCAAAATATTAATAGTGCCTGGCATTAATTGGATTTTTGGAATTCTGAACATTGAAAAGATTCAGAGCAAGTTTGTAATTTAGGTTTAAGACAAAGATAGAGGAAAATTATAGAGTTATAGAACCCTGGAGCTGAGAGGAAAAGACATTTAGTCCAGTCTACCCATTTTCTAGTAAGGTAACTGAGTCACATAAGAAAAAAGTGACCGAAGCAACATAACTCCTTCACCTCCTAAACATGTGATCAAGCAACTTGCCCAACTTCTGCGTGCCTCCCTTTTCTCCTCTGCAAAAAGGGATGATACAACTTGCTTATGCTCACTTTGGCAGCACATATACTAAAATTGGAACGATACAGAGTTATTAAAAAAAAAAAGAACTTGTCTCAAATTATGATTGCTGTGACGACTACTTAAAACGTAATACACGTAAAACGTTTACTGCAGTACTTGGCCGTAGTGTGTTGTTAATAAATAGCAGTGTTGAGGGGCGAGGTAGTGATTGTTATTTATGCTGTTGCCCAGAGTCACAGAGCCAGTTTGCAATTTGTTTCACCCTGTTCTTCTGACTCTCAGTTCCATTTTCTATTACATTGCCTTGAGGGACTATGAAGAAAGGTTATAAGGGCAACTTAATGGAGATTAAAGACCAGTCTGGACAGCAGCTTAGTAGCTGGTAATTCAAGGGAAAGTGAACACAAATTCTCCATAAAAGACAGAAAGGGGGTTTGTAGATGGTAGGTAGAGAGCTTCGAGGAAGACATAAGGAAGATTGGTCTCATCTAAAACAGACTCTTTTCCCAAAGCTCTGTGGATGGTGTTCCAGGTGGTCACGCCTTCTGGTGGAGCCTAGACCAGGTGACCTTTTTCAAACCCTCCAGCCTTGACTATGTTCACATGGAGGCAAGATGGCCCTCTTTCTGTCGGGGAGAGTCCTTGAAATGCTGGGGTGGTATAAACAATATAGACAGTACATATGGGAACCTTTCCAACTCTGAGATTCTCTGGTGCTAAGTTTTGTGGACCTTAGGCTGGTAAGATCATGTGACATAGAGCATGCCCAGTAGATATGCATAGACAATCACAAACCTCTTGTTTTATGGTTTGTGGAATAAAATGCTTTATTAGATTTTACTAATTCAGTCAACATGAGCATATGATTAAGATGTTGTGTAAAATGCTTTTTCCTCTGAAAACAGGAATATCTTACCAACAATTCTCTGAAATAGATTTTCTCTTATTTTCTTAAATGGCTTACAAAAATTCGGCCAGGCGCCGTGGCTCATGCCTGTAATCCCAGCACTTTGGGAGGTCGAGGTGGGCAGATCACGAGGTCAGGAGATCAAGACCATCCTAGCTAACATGGTGAAACACCATCTCTACTAAAAATACAAAAAAAAAAAAAAAATTAACCGGGCCTGGTGGTGGGCGCCTGTAGTCCCAGCTACTCAGGAGGCAGAGGCAGAAGAATCGCTTGAACCCAGGCCGAAATCACGCCACTGCACTCCAGCCTGGACGACAGAGCGAGACTCTGTCTCAAAAAAAAAAAAAAAACTTCATAGTCAATTAAAGACATTTTCTCCCAAATCAAGAATAAGTTGGTACATAAAAGAAAACAGTGAATCTCAGTTGATTTTGTTTTCTATATTTTTGGTGACATTCAAGGTCCACAGAGCAGTCAGAGAAGAGCAACACATGCCTATCTGATGAGGGCTGACTGAGCACCAGGCACCATGCTAGAAGTTAGAAGTTAAGTGATTTGCCCTGAGTCACACAGTTGGTAAGCAAGAGAACCAAGACAACACAGCTCTGCCTGGCTTCCAAGTGCATGGGCTTGAACATGCACTGTTTGCTGCATCCTGGTTCTTGACAGAGAAGGACTTATTAGAATAATAAGCAAATCCCCTCTGAGATCAGACTGTTCTTAATGCAAAATGCCTCCCTTAGATGATTATTCTGTGTTTTCATTTGAACTTCAACTTTTTCTTTCAGGTGTTGTGTAACGGACCAGGAACATGTGTTCCTATCTGTGTATCTGCCCTTCTCCTTGGGATACTAGGAATAAAGAAAGTGATCATTGTCTACGTTGAAAGCATCTGCCGTGTAGAAACGTTATCCCTGTCCGGAAAGATTCTGTTTCATCTCTCAGATTACTTCATTGTTCAGTGGCCAGCTCTGAAAGAAAAGTATCCCAAATCTGTGTACCTCGGGCGAATTGTTTGACAAATGGCAACTGACTTCTTTAGAATTTTGCAGTTAACAATAGTATGTACTCAAATTGGGGGGAAAAAACCCTACATTTTATTGTAAAGGCATCTGACAGTCCTGAGAATTATTGATGGTAAGGAATAAAAAATGTACAGATGACTCAGGGAAGAAACTGAGACTTCTCTTATGAAACAAACACTGATAAACAGTAACTACTAAATATTTATGCCTCTGTAAACCAAATCTCTTTTCTAGATAAAAATATGTATCACTACCTGCAAATTTTCTTCTGGCTGTTTTAGTAGTATTTTTTTACAGAACTAAATATAGAGTTTGTATGATTAGTAACATTTCCTGTCCTACAGCTTTTTTTTTTTTTTTTTTTAAAGTATTCTGCATTGTAAAAGAAGAGAAAAAAAAAGGTATTTCTGAGTTTTTGTTCAGATACAAAAGGCTTTATTTCCTGTGTGGAAACAGTGATGTCCCCAGTGAATCCTTTCAGCATAAAGGAAGCAGTTATATTAAATTGGCTTCATGACAATTTGCACTCCACAAGCCTCCAGAACCTTGAGCATAAACCAGTATTATTTTTTGTACTTCAGTCTTGCTTTTTGAGTAGTTGGCCTTAATACAGAGTATCTTTTAAAATCTCTTGTTTAGGCCGGGCATGATGGCTCACACCTGTAATCCCAGCACCCTGGGAGGCCGAGGCGGCCAGATCACTGGAGGCCAGGAGTTTGACACCAGCCTGACCAACATGGTGAAACCTTGTCTCTACTAAAAATGCAAAAATTAGTCAGGTGTGTTGGCACATGCCTGTAATTTCAGCTACTTGGGAGGCTGAGGCAGGAGAATCGCTTAAACCTGGGAGGCGGAGGTTGCAGTGAGCCGAGATTGCACCATTGCACTCCAGCCTGGGTGACCAGAGCGAAACTTTGTCTCAAAACAAAACAAAACAAACAAACAAACAAAACTCAAGGATGTAGGGATTGTTATTATTCCCATTTTACAGATGACTTGTCCAAGATCACATGACTATTAAGTAGCAAAGCCACAGTTCAAGTTCAGGTAAGCCTGACTTCATAGTGGGGCCAGTTTCACGTGTGTGTAGCCTGTGCAGTCACATAGAGTTCTGCACTTAACAGGGCCCCACACTTGGTTTAATGTTCTGCTGTCACTGTCTTGAACTTCTGAATAATTTTTTAAACAAGGAACTTATATTTTAGACCCTCTAAATTCTGTCGCTGTTCCTGCTTGAGATTGTGTTTCTAATGGTGCCATGTCTACTACAATAGAAGTACAAGTTAGTGCAGTGCCTGGCCCAGGGAGCTCCTCAAAAACAGGAATTCCATTTCCTTCCCTCTAAGCTCTGCTTCTTTAACAAAGCAACCAAAAAAACAAAACAAAAAGAAGAAGAAACAGAAAAGAGAAGATCCTCTCCTGTAGTATTTCAGTTTATATATAGGTTTTTTTCCTCTTAAATCTTTTGCTTTATAAGTATGATATAAATCTAATAAAGAAATAGTGATTAATGAAGTGATTGAATTTTAGTGAAAAGAGACATGATTATCCACAATCATGTAAAATTAAAATCCTGAGGCTGATCTAGCCTTTTTCTTCTTCTTTTTTTTTTTTAAAAAAAAAAAAAAAACCTCCTTCTCTGAATCATGTAACAGGCGCATCTGTCAGCCGGACATCTTCCTAGGTTTTTGGCTGGAGAAATGTGTGGCTGAAGATGTCTCAGAATGGTGAGAACACTTTGCCGTCTGGATTTAGTGGGCCTGGGGCAGCCAAATGATAGTTCATTCTGCTTTGATTTTCATCCTCAAATCTCAGGCACTGGTTGCTTCCACTGACCTGTAGACCTGGAGTATCAGAGAGCATATTCGTATCGTTCAACCAGGGGCTGAGGTGAAATAAGCCTTGACTTTTCTAGAGAGAAAGTGATTTTTTCAGGGACAACAGCATCTGCATTTCATTCCTGTTTAAGTCTTTCTCTGCTCTGTACTTTGTTCCTAAGTGGCACTAGGTAAATGAATGGTAAGGAAAAGTGAACTGCATTTAGTGAATGCCTCTCTGTGCTGTGGGGCAGCTTCCCCGGGCCCCCGCAGGTCATCCTGCTGCAGAGGCTTCCATCAGGTCAGAACTTACAAAGATCAGACCAGAGAGAGTTGTAGAAAAGATGCTGTAATTTTTTCCAGAAACGTATGTCCAGATGTTTTGCAGAGCCTTAAGACAGTGGTTAGCCTGGAATGTCAGAGAAAGAATGTGTATGTGTTATATCACCAAAAGTTTAGAAATCTTATATCTTTCATAGGTTCAGGCTGCCGTGTACTCATTCAGAGCCAAGCTGAGGCATGTGTTATTGCATCTTCCTGATCATTCAGATTACTTGGTAAACAAGTGCATGCTCTGCTGTTATGGCTAATTTGAGTCCTCAAGGTCCCATTGGCAGAGGGGGCTGGTGGCACAATTTCTCTGCTGTGCATTTCTGTGACATTCAGAAAGATAGTGCTCTAGCCTCAACTCAAACTGAAGAAGATGAGTAGCTAGCTTGTCCCTTCCAATTTCTCTTAGAACACTCTGAATGCAACTTTTACTGTAGGAGACTGTGCATGAGAAATTAATTGAATCAGTCTTCAAATGAGAGGCAGGGAAACCACACATCCTGCCCACACCTACTTCCCTGGAAGATTTCTGTCTGCAGTTCAGCTATCCTAAAAGGTCTCAGCAGCTTGCCAGGTCAGAAGGTCTAACTGTTTCAAAAACGATGCCCAAAAATCATGACAGGAAACTTTAGCCTGGAACGAAGAGTGCTATGAAACCGTGTCAACAAGAGGAGTGGTGTGCAATTGTGAGTTGAATAGCAAGACGTCCTTGCTAGGAAGGAGATGACCCAAACTTCCCCTCATAAAAGCAACTTGGAACACATTATTTTACCTTTCAAAGATACACGGTAAGTTAAAATTGAGAAACATACCCCTTTCCTATGCAGTTCCTTGGGTGGAATGAGTGCTTTACTTTTTTCTGCAAAGCCCCATCCCCCAAAATGGATTAAGCACCTTTTACCAATGGTAAGAACATCATCGTAAGTGTTAAAGAAAATTGTCCTTCTCCATACAGGTCAGCGTTTGAGCCTCATGGGGTTTCTTCCCATGATTTCAGCCCTGATGCACAATGAGCAGACACCCAAATCTTGTCCGCCCTGAACATTCTTTTGTTAGGGCCCATCACTCTAGCACTCTAAAAACAAATCATCTACAACTGTGTTCTTGCTGCCAACTCATTTGAAACATGAATTTGACATAGCTCCTCCTTTTCCCACCGGAATAGTTAACTAATGCTAGCCCACTGGCTTATATCATATCCCTCAAGCAACAAACTTTGGAATCATTTTTGCTTTTTCACTCTTTCCTTGCCCACATATAATAGGTTGCCTTTCTTATTTCATTATCCCCAGAATTTTCTCTTGTCTTCCTCTTCTCTCCTTGAAATTACTTTTACTGTTCCTCTCCTTTGTCATCACCTATTGATTCTGCCTTTGACTTAGTTCATATGTACCCTTTCCTTTTCAGTCCCATGGTTACAACCTAAGCCAGTTCTTCAACAAAAAATTTCTTGCTTGATGAGCACATTTTATTGAGGAACTGAGGAAACACCTTTGGAAGGAACAAATGAATGATTTTGTTAATTATTTATGTTTGTCTTCAGAGACTGCACCTCATACTAGTTTTGTATCCTTGTTCCACCTTTTTTCTTTTTCTTTTTTTTTTTTTTTTTTTTTGAGACAGAGTCTTTCTCCATCGTCTAGGCTGTAGTGCAGTGGTGTGATCTCATCTCACTGGCTCACTACAACCTCTGCCTCCTGGCTTCAAGTGATTCTCTTGCCTCAGCCTCCCGAGTAGCTGGGATTACAGGCGCGTGCCACCACACCTGGCTAATTTTTGTATTTTTAGTAGAGACGGGATTTTACCATGTTGGCCAGGCTGGTCTTGAACTCCCAACCTCAAGTGATCCACCCACCTTGGCCTCCCAGAGTGCTGGGATTACAGGTGTAAGCCACCACACCCGGCCCTTGTTCCACTTTTTATAATATTTACACCACAGAGAGGTTAAGTAATTTATTAAAGATTATAGAACTGGAAAGTGGCAAAGCTGGGATTTGAACCACGGCATTCCAGCTCCAGCCAGGCTTACCTTAATAGCTATGTTAGGTGTTTTTTTGTTTTTTGTTTTTGTTTTTGTTTTTATTTTTTTGTTTAAAAAGAAAAAGTTCCTAGAAAGGAAATAAATAGGGTAACAGGGCACTATGATGGAGTAGAAAGTAGTTGGTGTTCTAGATAGGGAAATCAGGAAAGGCCTTTAAGAAAGTGGTATTTTAGCTGAGTTCCAAAGGATAATGCCTTAAATATTTATCCTCCTTCTACTTCACTTCCAACTTAGATTTTGCCTCACCCACAAAGTCTTTGTCTTCAGCCTAGTTTGAGCAAATTATCTAAATAACTCTGTGACATAGCCACCCATACCAAAGGTTAGTACTGAGTTTCATACCATCGAATTGCAGTCCTTGTACTTAGAAGCACCTGTGGAAGGAACAATGAATGATATTGCTTATTATGTATGTTTGTCTTCAGGGACCTCATGCTAGTTTTGTATCCTTGTCCCACTTTCGATTGTATTTACACCACAGCTCTGTACAAATGTAGGCATTAATTAAATACATAAATTATTTGGCCGGGTGTGGTGGCTTATAATCCCAGCACTTTGGGAAGCCAAGGCAGTTGTATCACGGTATCAGGAGTTCAAGACCAGCCTAGCCAAGATGGTAAAACCCCATCTCTACTAAAAATACAAAAAATTTGCCGGCGTGGTGGTGGGCGCCTGTAATTCCAGCTGCTTGGGAGGCTGAGGCAGAGAATTGCTTGAACCAGGGAGGCGGAGGTTGCAGTGAACTGAGATGGCACCAATGCACTCCAGCCTGGGCGACAGCGAGACTCCATCTAAAAAAAAATAATAATTATTACTATTATTATTATAGCTTCAGACTTGTCTAGGCTCACTTCAGTTATATTTTTTTCTAGACCAGTGCTTCAGAAACTTTTTGGTCTCAGGACCCCCTTATACTAAAAAATTATTGAAAACCAGCTGGGCACAGTGTTTCACACTTGTAATCCCAGCACTTTGGAAGGCCGAGGCGGATGGATTACTTGAGCCCAGGAGTTTGAGATCAACCTGAGCAACACAGTAAAACCCCATCTCTACAAAAAAATAGAAAAATTAACCAGGCATCGTGGTGCACACCTATAGTTCCAGCTACTTGGAAGGCTGAGGTGATAGGATCACTTGAGCCTGGGAGGCGGAGGTTGCAGATCATGGCCCTGCACTCCAGCCTGGGTGACAGAGTGAGGCCCTGTCTCCAAAAAAAAAAAAAAAATCCCAATGAGCTTTTGTTTGTGTGAGCGATATTTGTCAATATTTACCATTGTAGAAATTAGAGAAAAATTTTAAACACAGGAATATAAAAGGGCGTATTCTATTGGCTGTCAGAACAATATCATCGCACATCTTTTAGCATCTGGAAAACTATACCATCATGAGAATGACAAGGAAAAGGCAAATAACATCTTAATATTACTATGAAAATAGTTTTGACCTCATAAACCCCTAAAAACATCTTGAAGACTTCCCGAGACCTTGGACCACATTTTCAGAACTGCTGCTTTACATAATGTCACATTAATGAATTCATCTCCTCTTTTTTTTTTAAATAGAGACAGGGTTTCACTATGTTGTCCAGACTGGTCTCAAGGAATCCTCCTGTCTTGGTCTTCCAAAGTGCTGGAATCACAGGCATACAGCACTGCGCCCGGCCTATCCCCTTTTAGTCAGTCAGTGATCTGTGTATTAGTTTTATTGCTGTGTAAAAAATTGTCACACATATATTTGCTTAAAACAATACATTATCTCATAGTTCTGTAGGTTAGAAATCCAGGCAAAGAAGGTCCTCTACTCAAGATCTCAAAAGGCTGAAATCAAGATGATGGCCAGGGCTGAGTTCTGATCTGCAACTCTGAATCCTCTTTCAGATACGTTCAGATGGTTGTTGGCAGAATGGCAGAATTCAGTTCCTTGCAGTTGTAGGATTTGTGGTGACCTGTTTCCTGTCTTTCAAGGACTCACATGGCTGGGTTAGTATAATCTCCCTTTTGATTAATTCAAGGTCAACTGATTAGGACCATAATTACGTCCCTTGTGCCATGTTAATGTGATGTAATCAGAGGAATGACATGTCATGATATTCACAGATCCCACCTGTACTCACAGATAGTAGATTATCCAGGGCATGAAATCAGGGGCTGGAATATTAGGGGACATCTTTTTTTTTTTTTTTTTTAAGACGGAGTCTCACTCTGTCACCCAGGCTGGAGTGCTGTGGTGCAATCTCAGCTCACTGCAACCTCCGCCTCCCTGGTTGAAGCGATTCTCATGCCTCAGCCTCCTGAGTAGCTGGGATTACAGGAGTGCGCCACCAGCCCGGCTAACTTTTGTATTTTTGGCAGAGCTGGGATTTCACCATGTTGGCCAGGCTGGTCTCCAATTCCTGGGCTCAAGTGATCCGCCCACCTCAGCTTCCCAAAGTGCTGGAATTACAGGCTTGAGTCACCATGCCCGGTCTGGGGGCCATCTGAGACTTCTGACAGCCACAGTCAGCCAGATGTTTTTTGTTTTGAAAAATAATAATAATAATAACCTTTCACTTGGGCCACCAAACTCCTAACTTAGTATCCAAGTTCTCTGATTTTTTTTTAATATGGGAAATCCACATCTCCCAAACTCTATCCCTTTTCTAGCAAGTTACTTGACCTTTCTGTAAAATAAGCATAATGTACCTACGTTAGAGTTGTAGTGAGCACTAAACTAGATGATGCATGTACTGTGTTTAGCGCAGAGCCTGCTAAATAGTAAGCCCTCAGTCACATTTGTCTCTATCAGTGGTAGCTCCCTTGGTGTGTTAAGGAGGCTCTTCTTAAACTAAGCACAGCAACCCCCTAGGATGGCCATAGTCCATGAAAACCCAGAAAATACATGCTGCCAAGGATTTGGAGAAATTGGAGCCCTCCTACATTACTGGTAGGAATGTAGGTGCAGCGGCTATGGAAAACTGAACTGTTTCACAAATATCAAACATAAAGTTATCATATGACCCAGCAATTCTTCCCATAGGTATATACCCTGGAGAATTAAAAACATATATTTACACCAAACTTATATGTTCTCAGCAGCGTTATTCATAATAACCCAAAAGCTCACCAAAATGTGGTGTATCCATACAGTGGAATATTACTCGGTCACACAAAGGAATGAAGAAGTACTCATACATGCTACAGTGTGGATGAACCTTGTAAACAGTATGCTAAGTTAAAGAAGCCAGCCACCAGAGACAACAAATGCATGATTCTGTTCATACGAAATGTCCAGAGTAGGCAAATCCACAGACAGAAAGTAGCTTAGTGGTTTCCAGGGGCAGTGGGAAGGGGAAATGGAGGGCAACCCCTAATGGGTATGAGGCTTCTTTTGGAGGTGATGAAAATGTTCCGGAATTCGACAGTGGTGATGGTTGTACATCTCTGTGAATATACTAAAAGCCACTGAATAGTATACTGGGTGAATTTTATGGTATCTGTAGACATTCCAGTTGACGATCATATCTTAGTATAGACTTTGAGTCATCTCACTCAAGGCACTAGACATGCAAGAGGAGAAGTCTCCAGATTATTCCAGCCTTGCCACTTGAGTCACTCCAGCCTTTCTGGTCTTCCCAGCTGAGGCTCAGACATCGTGGAAGAAAGAAAAGCTCTCCTTCTGTGCCCCGTGGTTTGCTGATCCACAGAGTTCATAGGCATGATTAAATGGTAGTGGTTTTCCACCACGAAGTTTTGGAGCAATTTGTCACAAAGAAACAGGTAATTAGAAAAATAACCTTTCAGAAGGAGCCAGTTTCTCCAAAGCTTGGGTACTTTAGCTTAATATTAAAAGAGGAAGAAATTTCTTGACCCCCAGGCAAAAGGCAGAAGATGTATTTCTACACCATGGATAGGAAAAGGATTTTTTTTCCTCCTTTCTCCTTGGCCTGCATGCAGCAGTGAAAAAGAAACCAATGGATTCTTTTAAATCTTTAACCATATGCAGATGAATAAGCAAATGGTTGGACTTGATTCCTAATCTCTTTTCCTTTCCTGTATAACTGAGATTTTTTTTCTACTCTAATAAACTTGAACATTTAAACAGAAGTCATGTGTCACATATATGACGATTAGCAGCAAGAATGTAGAAAAGGAGATAGCGGCTGAGCTCAAAGCCTTAATTAATACCCAAGCCATTCAACTGAAAATAAGAACAATGTTTCTGGCAAGGAAATGTAAAAATAAAATAAAATAAAATAAAATTCTGTCCAATTTGGAATCATTTTTTTTCTCAATCTTTTTAGGATAATGATTTAAAATTCAATGACTGTAAAGAGAACTTTTTTTTTCCTTTTTGAGATGGAGTCTTGCTCTGTCACCCAGACTAGAGTGCAGTGGCGTGATCTCGGCTCACTGCAACGTCTGCATCTTGGGTTCAAGTGATTCTCCTGCCTCAGCCTCCTGAGTAGCTGGGATTACAGGCGTGCACCACTACGCCTGGCTAATTTTTATATTTTTAGTAGATATGGGATTTCGCCATGTTGGCCAGACTGGTCTCGAACTCCTGACCTCGTGATCCACCCACCTTGGCCTCCCAAAGTTCTGGGATTACAGGCGTGAGCCACCGCACCCAGCCCAAGAGAACTTTTTTAAGTTTTCAGTTGAGCTCCAGTGATTGAAGTGCAGTAATCTTTGAATGACATCAAGGCCCACCCTCTCCACGTCTGGGTCCCCACTGGACTGCCAGTCCCCAGAACGTACACACTGAGAGTAGGAAGGGAATACAGCCCGAGAAAAGCCAAGCAGCCGCAGGAGGGATGGCATCTGGGGACAGTCTCTTCCCGCCTCTCAAAAAAAAAGGGAAAAGAAGTTTCATTCTTCAAAGAAAAGGGAGAAAAACAAGATTTTTATGGAAATACCATATACAGAGTTGGCAAAAATTCAGCAAGGAATAAAAAGTATCCAAAATGTTCCCTTATTCAGTTCCAGTCTGGCAGACAAATTAAAAGAGGTTCAATTTTCAAACTGATTTGCCCTGAATTATCTGGACCTAAAACCATGCAAGGCATCTAAAAAGACTCGTGGTTTGGTCCATTGACAGCCCAGTTGAACAAGCGGAGTCTAAAGCAGCCAGATGGAAAAAGCTTAAAATGTTTTCATCAAAATCTTATAAAAAACAAAGTATTTGTGGATGAAATGATAAGAGGCCTGAGATTTGATGGAAAATCCATTGCCAGAGTAGGGCAGGAAGGAGAGTTCATAGATAAAACAGGATTAGCCATGCGTGTGGAAGCTAACTGGGCAGTGGGTACATGGAGTTCGTAAATAAGCCCCTTATATTCCCTCTATTTCATATATGTTTCAGCATTTCCATAATTAAAAGCTCTAGACATATGTATCATGTAAGAAATTTTCAGTTGCTAAAAAGGCAAAGAATGTATTGATTATAGATAAATGAAACAAACTAGGTTTTTAAATGAGAACAAGGAAGGACACTTAAAAAATTACTTTTATTTCATGCTTAACTCATGAAAAAATAAAAAAAAAAGTGGGCCGGGCATGGTGGCTCACGCCTGTAATCCCAGCACTTTGGGAGGCTGAGGGGGGTGGATCACGAGGTCAAGAGATCAAGACCATCCTGACCAACAAGGTGAAACCCCGTCTCTACTAAAAATACAAAAGTTAGACGGGCGTGGTGGTGCGCCCCTGTAGTCCCAGTTACTTGGGAGGTGGAGACAGGAGAATCGCTTGAACCTGGGAGGCGGAGGTTGAAGTGAGCCGAGATTGTGCCACTGCACTCCAGACTGGCGACAGAGCAAGACTCTGTCTCAAAAAAAGAAAAGAAAAGAAAAGGGTCAGTCTGCAAATCTGAACCTGAATAGGTTTCTCTGACTTGAAATAGTCTATGTTGGGCCTTTCAATGCACTGTTACCGAGTTTGAAATGTCACCGTAATCTTTATCCACCTAAGAGCCGTGCTCCTCATTGTTTGGTAAATATTTGAGGTGTTCCAACATCAATTTGACAAAACCTTTACAGGAGACTTAAGGAGGCTGACTCCTATTGAAGGATCCCTTTCTCCAAGGGTGCACTCCCCACTCCGTGTCAAAAGCGCTGTGTGTGCACTGACTCCTTTAATCCTCAGACCTAGGCACCTGAGGCCCACAGTTTAAAGACATACACTTGCCACTTTCCTCCCTGTGGGGATGGAAGGGCCACACTTTTCTAGACCAAACTCTGGCTACCCAGGCCCCCAAAATTCCCTGCCTCAGTGGCCTAAGCCTGCTTCTAGGGTTTGCATGGGCCTCCTGCCCCACGGAATGCAAGTGAACTGTGCCCCAGGGCTGAGAGATGGCACAGGTGGTTTTCAGTGGGGAATGGTGTGGCAGGAGTTAGGACCCGCAAGCTGAGGTGTAGAGGGCAGGATGGAGCCAGATGGAAAGAGAAGGGAGAGGGCTATGGCAGAGGTTTTTGTGTATACTCTTGCCAGGGGTCCTGGAAATGTTAGGAGTGGACCTAATGAGGTAAGTATTATCATGACCACCTTTTTGGAGAAAATAAAACTGAGAAAGCTTGAGTAATTTGCTCAGGGTTGCACAGCTGGCTAGTGGCAGAGCCAGGGCTTAGCCTGTCATTCTTGTGATTCTATGGCTCTTCCCTTTCATGCTCCACACAACAAAATCCACAGAATCTGCAGGTACCCAAGGCTCTCATGAGACACACAGACAGTCCTGAAAAGCTGTCTTACATCAGTTAAGTTGCTTTTCTACTCCGTACTACATTACTGGTGCCAGCTCAGAAGGTGGCAGACAGAAGTGGTGGCAAAGCCTCATCCAGAAAAAAATCACCATGGGAAGTTGATTCAACAGAAAAATATTTGATACAAGAGTATGACAGTTAATCCTAGGATTTCACTTTTTGTTCTGAACTTCTGACCTACAGCTGCTAGTCCAGCCACGGAACATCTAAAAGGTACTTTAACTAGATTTTAACCCTGTCGAGCCAGCATTTGGCCAATCAAATAAGTAGGTCTTTGTTTATTTCCTTTAAACTCTAAAGCCAGGAAATTACTTTTGATATGTTAAGACCCCTGTCTTCCCTCCAAGGACATCCTGAGGCAAAGAAATAAAATCCAGCCAAACATATTTTCAATTACTATTCATAAGGAAACACCCATCACATTACAGGTAATTTGAAAAAGCGAATTTATGGAAAAAACTGCTAAAATATTACAATATTTTTAGAAGGCATAATTTGACGTACTTAATACCAAGTGGTCACTTTTTGATATGCTTTGGATACTAACCGCAAATATCTAAAGTTAATAGTAATAATAGTAGCTAACAGTAGTGAGTGCTTTTGCACCAGGCACAACGCTGGGTCTTTTACATGTATTAACTCACTAAATCCTCACAGCAGCCCTAGAGAGTAGTTATATTAGGTTGGTGCAAAAGTAATTGTGGGTTTTGCCATACTTTTAATGGCAACCTCTCTGGACCCTGTTTGTTTCTCTGGATACAACACAGTTGTGATCAGGCTTCCTGGGCCCCATGTCTGCCCTGGAGGTCAGTTGCCTGCATTGTCACATGCCAAAATCCCCTAAGTATGATTCCAAAGGCTTTGAATAGCAGTGTTGATTTTTGCTGAAGATTCGGAGGGTGTGGGGGAGGTTGGGTTGCACCATATATCACCAGCAAAACATCCTTAAAGATTTCTTGAAATACTTTTCCCCCCAAATTCCCTTTTCCTCTACCAGCTGCCCAAATTCTCTTTCTCTCTTCCTTTCCTCGTTACAAAGGTATTTTTTCCCGTTCCGTTCTCCAGTCACACTCAACATTTCTCCCTATTCCAAGTCTATTTTCATTCAACAAATATATATGTACATATGTATATATAATATGTTAACGTGTGTGTGTGTGTGTCTGTGTCTGTGTGTGTGTGTGTGTGTGTATATATATATATTTGTTATCTAGCCTGGGTGACAGGAGACCCTGTCAAAAATATTTATATATTTAGATATATATATATTTGAATATTATATTAACATATTTAATGTATTTTTTATATATATACACATATATATATATATTCAAATATTTGTTGAATGAAGCCACTGCACCTGGCTTCATTCAACAAATAATTTTGACCGGGGCATGGCAGTGGTAGCTCACACCTGTAATCTCAACACTCTGGGAAGCCAAGGCTGGAGGATCACTTGAATCCAGAAGTTTGAGACCAGCCTAGGCAACATAGCCTATCTCTACAAAAAAATTTTTTTTAATTTAAAAAGATAAAAAATTAATTTTAAAAAAACAAATATTTTTAATGCATCTACCATTTCCCAGGAATATTCCTGGTGCTGGTGGATACAACAATCAATGGACTTTACAATCCATCCCTTTCTTACATAGAGTAATCAAACTTTGATGTTTTAAATTTGCATGCAGCCAAAGGCAGGCTGTGGGGGAAATGCAGGGGATTTAAATTACTAATAATGTTTTTTTAGTGTTATAAATACAGAGATGAGTACTTTTTTGCTCTCAAAGGGCCTCTCAGTTCTATTTTTTAAAATGATTGTATGATTTTATAAAGTTTAATTCATAGCAATGTCTGCTTCCAAGACACTGATAATCATTATAATAAGCATTTATTGAGTACTCACAGTGGCTCTTAGCATTATATTAATTGCCTTACATTTAATCCTCACAATCCTATAGGTACTATTTTCTTTTTCTCTATAAAACTGACATTTAGAGATGCTCTGTGACTTGCCTCAAGTCAAACAGCTGCTACAACATTGAGACCCAGTCCTGCCTGACTTTGGATGCTGTGCTTTTTAGCCCCTGTGCTCACTGCACCGCCCCGACCCTCCTGTCAGCCCTTACCCAAAAGTGTTGCATCGTTGGGCTGGGAATATTAAAGTATTAGAATCGATTTTCCTGTACCATTTTTGCCATATCTTCTGAAGATTTTTGCCCTCTGCTGAAGTCAATTGGAATCTGTTTTTGAACAAATCATATTTCCACCAACCAACATCTATGGTGCACCTGGCACTGTAACAATGTTGTTGATTCATTATGAACCTTAAGAAATTATCTGTGGCCGGGGACTGTGGCCTCATGCCTGTAATCTCAGCACTTTGGGAGTCTGAGGCAGAGGATCACTTGAGGCCAGGAGTTCAAAACCAGCCTGGGCAGCATAGCAAGACCCCATCTCTACAAGAAAAATTTTAAAAATTAACTGAGTGTAGTGGGATGCGCATATAGTCCCAACTACACAGGGCAGGCTGAGATAGGAGGATACCTTGAGCCCAGAAGGTTGAGGTTACAGTGAGCTATGACTGCATCACTGCACTCCAGCTTGGGTGACAGAGCGAGATTCTGTCCCCAAAAAAGAAAGAAAAGAAAAAAGAAATTAACTATTTACAGTTTTTAAGGTTGAGATAATAGAAACCCAACTTAAATTTAAAAATAATTTTGATTCAGATAAACAAAGGCTAGGTCTCAACCCAATTTCAAAGCCTGATGGATTCAAGAGCTCAAATAATAAATGTCAGGGCCCTATTTTGGCCTCCTTTTTTTTCCTGGCCCTGCTCTTCTCTTCCTATCTTCATTCTGTATGCAGGCATTCTCTAGTTGGCAAGCAAAACAATCACCAAAAGCCTCAGGTTCACATCTCCCAACATGAGCAACCCCGAAGGACAGAGAATGAATGCCTCTCTCGATACTCATTTATCAATACCAGGGAAGTCTTTGATTAGCTCTGCCCGAGTCCCATGAACCAATTGTTATGACCAGGGAGGGCTGAGACTATGATTGATAGCCCCATTAATGCCATATGGGGTAGGGGAGAAGTTACCCAAAGAACCCAAAAGAGAAGAATAGGAAAGTGGGTGGGAGAAGCCAAATGAATAGATGCAGTCATCTACCACCTGGTCTCTGCCATCAAAGAACTTTCAATTTAGTTGAGGATATGGATACATGAACCAAAAGATAATGTGAAGAAGCATACACTTGCCCAGTGGTTGGCACCCTGCAATGCAGAAGACCCGACCTTCACTACTCCACAGAAGCCTTCTGAAGTTAGCCCCCAGTGTAGGCCTTCTAGCTCCCCTGCAGGTCTTGTTTGACTTCCTTCTCATCCCCACACCACCGCTGGTACCAGTTTCCTGTAAGCGTTTCCTAGTGTCAACCCCAGTAATGGTGGCAGGCACAGGAGAGAGGCCCAGTAGACAAAATGGTAAAGGTGGGAGATTCCCACTCACACGGCAGCAAATGATCTTTTCATCAGAGCAAACAGAGTAAACAGGAGCTGGCCATTTGGTGAAACGCGTAGCCTAAAATCCAAGAAAGGAATAAGGAAAGAGCCAAGAGGAAGGTAGAAAAAATGTAATTTCTACTATTTAAAAAAATTAATTCTGAAATGAAGCTGTTTATTTTTTGCTGGACATGTAGAGTAACAGTACAGCCTTTCTTTAATGGAAAAAGCTCCATTCATTATGCTTGGAGAAGTCACTTGTGAGCCTCTCAACATGCTTCAAAGTCGTGGGCTTAATAAAGCCACTCCAGACTCCTAATTGGAGTCTCCTTTCTTTTGCTTTAGTTTTCTTTTTATGTATTTCATGTATGTATTTCATGTTTCAAATTGTTACTACAGCCTCCTGTCGGTTATAATTTTTTTTAAACAAAGTCTTCTTAAAAGACTGCCTTTGTCTATAAACCAGTGAGAACTCCTAGAGGGATTTATAAAGAACCAGGAAAAGTTTTCTATTTCTGTCCTAAAAACAGTGGAGTAAGTGGCAACATGTCTTTGGGGAGCTGCCCATACATTCTTCATATCAGCATTGGCTAGAGTGATCTGATTTGAGCAACAGAAGTCATTGAATTCTTACAAGCATCAGTGATTTTTGTGGAGGCTCTAACTTAGTATCAATCTTGACAACTGCGATTTAGAAGGTCAGGGTTTTTATGAATTTGTTTCCTCTATTGTCTAGTCACATAATTAAAGTATCCAAGGGCTACCACATGAGTCCTGGTTTTGTTAGGGACTTTCTATTGCAAACAAAAAAAGAAGGAAAGAAAGAAAGAGTCCTGACTTATGTAAGAATGCTGAATGTATAGATTTAAGTGTAAGGCAATGCATGTTAAAAGGTATATTCCTGTTCTGAAAAGGAAACAAGTCAGTTACAATGGAAGGATTTCCTTACTTTTTTCTCTACTGTTCTGGAGAGGGGCACAGTGGTCTCAAACCCAGACTTGGTTAACCAAACCTGTTAACATTTTTTTCATAAATTTACTGGATTGTAAATAGGAGTTAATTTACTCCCTACCCAAATTATATGTTAAATATTTTGGAACACTAAGGATCTGGCTTATACCATTGTTTGCTGTATAATATAGTCAGTAATCATATATCCAACATTTTTGGATCTTGTTTTTCCCAACTTCTAAGCCAGAGATTCTTAAACTGGAGTCCACAGAAATGGCTATGACTTTGGAGATTTGTGTGTATCTATGCATTTTCTGGAAGACAAGCTATAGATTTCATTAGATTCTCTGGATACCTTCCCCTCTCCCCCTGCAAAAAGATGCTAAAAGATTCTGAGGCTTTTTAGAGAGGGACTCTTCCAAAAATGAAGAGTATAAAACTGTTTCTGGTGGCCAGGCACGGTGGCTCACGCCTGTAATCCCAGCACTTTGGGAGGCCGAGGCAGGCGGATCACAAGGTCAGGAAATTGAGACCATCCTGGCTAACAGTAAAACCCCGTCTCTACTAAAAAAATAAAAACAAAAATAAAAAATTAGCCAGGCGTGGTGGCACATGCCTGTAGTCCCAGCTACTCAGGAGGCTGAGGCAGGAGAATCGCTTGAACCCGGGAGGCAGAGGTTGCAGGGAGCTGAGATGGCACCACTGCACTCCAGCGTGGGCAACAGAGCGAGACTCTGTCTCAAAAATAAAAAACAAAAACAAACAAAACAAAAACCTGTCTCTGAGGACAGCAGAATGCCAGAAAAAAAGATAGAAAACAGGAATAGTACCTTTTTTTTTTTTTAATGATTTTTTTTTTTTTTAACAGAAATCTGCCTTGAATTTTTTTCTCTCCTGAGCCTCTTGGCCATTGTTAATTGTTATTTAGTATTCTTCACTGTGAATTACTTTGTGGGTGACTATAAATTACTAGATTCTATTTTAACTAAAGGAGCCAACACAGCAAATTTATGTTCTGTTATAAATTAAGTAATGTGATGACATATGCTTAGTGGTTAGACTGACATGCAAAATAAATCAGATGTAATCATGTGAATATAAGTTTGAGATACAAAATAGCCATTATGGGGTTGAAACAAAAGACAGAACCATAGGAGTAGGAGTTTGCAAAAGCACAAATAAGCTAATTCTGCTTGCAGTCAGCAAAAGAAAAATAATTTAAATTGGATATTTTTCTTCTTCTTTGAGTACCATCAAGAGAAGTTAATAACTCAGATGTAAGGCTGGGTGCGGTGGCTCACACCTGTAATCCCAGCACTTTGGGAGGCCGAGGCAGGCAGATCACCTGAGGTCAGGAGTTCAAAACCAGCCTAGCCAACACAGCGGAACCCCGTCTCTACTAAAAATACAAAAATTAGCCAGGCGTGGTGGTGCGTGCCTGTGATCCCAGCTACTTGGGAGGCTGAGGCAGGAGAATCTCTTGAACACAGGAGGCAGAGGTTGCAGTGAGTTGAGATCATGCCACTGCACTCCAGCCTGGGCAACAGGCCAGGCCATCTCAAAAAACAACAACAACAGAAAAACAAAACTGAGATGTGAAAACACAGAATTTAGAGATAGAAGGTCTATAAGTGGACACCCTTACTTGCATTTTTAGCAGGTGAGGACACAGGACCAAAGATACTCCAAGCCACAGGTGGCTGGTCACAAATGCCCTAACTAAAACTAAGGTATTCTAATTCTTAGGCCGACTTTCCACAGCATCTTACCCAAAGCATTAAAGAGAGAACAACTGACTTTTGAGTTATTGTGCGAAGCTATTAAAGATTACAGAGTGAGCATGGTAGCATCTGAAGCCCAGCACTTTGAGAGGCTGAAGTGTGAGGATCACTTGAGGCCAGGAATTCAAAACCACCCTGGACAACATAGTGAGACCCTATTGCTACAAAAAATTTTTAAAAATGGCCAAGAGTGGTGGTGTGCACCTGTAGTCCCACCTACTCTGGAGTCTAAGGCAGGAAGATAGCTTGAGCCCAGGAGTTCAAGGCTGCAGTGAGCCATGATCATGCCACTGCACTCCAGCCTGGGCAATAGAATGAGACCCTGTCTCAAAAAAAAAAATACACAATTTATAGTGGCTGGAACTCAGATAACAGCTTGACTACTATGAGAGCTAAAGAGATACTGCCTATCAATGAATAAATGATAACAAGAACACAAACTAAGGCTAAATTTTGTCATTCTGGCTTTTAGAGCAGAAGCTAATTTTTAAAATTGACTTTATTAAAATCATTTTATTCACTTAAATTTATACATACCCTGTGGAGGAGATAAAATAAGGGAAATGAAGAACTCTAATTTTTTTGAACATGGGTTTCTGTATATTTGAATTTTCTCCCTGATCAGGTAATCATCTGTTATTTTTTCTTTTTTTTTTTTTTTTTTTGAGCCAGAGTCTCCCTCTGTTGCCCAGGCTGGAGTGCAATGGCACGGTCTCAGCTCACTGCAACTCTGCCTCCCAGGTTCAAGTGATTCTCCTGCCACAGCCTCCCAAGTAGCTGGGATTACAGGCGTGCATCACCACACCTGGCTAATTTTTGTATTTTTGGTAGAGACGGGGTTTCACCATGTTGGTCAGGCTGGTCTCGAACTCCTGACCCCGTGATCTGCCTGCCTCGGCCTCCCAAAGTGCTGGGATTACAGGTGTGAGTCACCGTGCGCAGCCTCATCTGTTATTTGCATAATTTTGATTAAAAAAAAAAAAAAGACTCCTACACCTTGAGGTTTTGGTTTGATGTGCTGTGCTTCTCATCTACCAGTTTGACACTAGCAGTTGACTATTTTCTATGCTTAGCCTATCAATGGAATTCAAAAGAAAAGAAAAATGACATCATTTTATTTGTGGAGAAATTCAGTCTTATTTCCTTTCTTGTGTGATTCTCCAAGGAAAGATGGAGACCAGAAATTTGGTTAAAATAGAACTTATAACTGGAATAAATGTTGGCATCTTTGGGGCCAACCCACAACTCAGAGGGAAGCCGACTGCTGGAGGTTAAAAAACTCCCAGGGTTAATTGCAGCTAGTAAACAAGGATGGCAGGGCTTCAATCCCCGCCTCCATTCTCCCATGTATCCTCCCATCACCCATGGTGATTGCATTCCTGCAGTCAAGGGCATAAGTCATCCAATTTTACTTCCCATTGGTTTTCTATAGCTCCCATTGGACTGTCCCATAGAGAAGTCATTTGTTATGAGACAGTCTTGCTCTGTTGCCTAGGCTGGAGTGCCTAGGAGTGATCACGGCTCACTGCAGCCTCTGCCTCCAGGGCTTAAGCAATTCTCCCACCTCAGCTTCCTGAGTATCTGGGACCACAGGTGCACACCTCCACACCTGGCTAATTTTTGTGTTTATCGTGGAGGAGAGGTTTTCCTATGTTGCCCAGGCTGGTCTTGAACTCCTGGGCTGAAGTGATCCACCCCCATGTTGGCCTCTCAAAGGGCTGGGATTACAGGTGTGAGCCACTGTGCCCGGCCATCATTTGTTTTGTCTGTGTCTCATCTCCCTCATAGATCCTGGCTAATAGTTACTGTGTGCCTACCATGTTTCAGGACACTCTACACAACATTAGCACATTTACTCTGTAGGGACAGTCCTGTAAGAGAGCTACCTTTGTCCCTATTTACTATCAGAGAAAACTGAACTCAGAGAGATTACGAAATCTGCACGAAGTCACACAGCTGGTAGGTGGTGGGACTGAGATTCAAACCTACATATGTGAGATTCCAAAACTCACTGGAAACACTACTGGATAGAATTATATTTTACTTGCCTTTATTTTCCTGACAGGTATTTGTATAGCACATTGCTATACAAATAGTAGGTAGTCAATAAATGATTTTGCAAAAAATGAACAAATCATAGATCTAATAAGAACAAAGCATAAATGCTTTTTTATTTTTTATTTTTATTTTTTGAGATGGAGTCTCACTCTGTCACCCAGGCTGGAGTACAGTAGTGCAATCTTGGCTCACTGCAGCCTCTGCCTCCCAGGTTCAAGTGATTCTTCTGCCTCAGCCTCTGAAGTAGCTGGGATTACAGGCATGCACCCCCACATCCAGCTAATTTTTGTATTTTTAGTAGAGATGGGGGTTTCACCAGGTTGGCCACTCTGTTCTCGAACTCCTGACCTCAGGTGATCCCCCCTACCTCGGCCTCTCAAAGTGCTGGGATTACAGGCGTGAGCCACCGCACCCAGCCAAAAAACTTTTTTAAATGTTATTTTTGGCTGGCCGCGGTGGCTCACACCTATAATCCCAGCACTTTGGGAGGCTGAGGCAGGTGGATACCTGAGGTCAGGAGTTCGAGACCAGCTTGGCCAACATGGCGAAACCCCGTCTCTACTAAAAATACAAAAATTAGCTGCGCGTGGTGGCACATGCCTGTAATCACAGCTACTTCAGAGGCTGAGGCAGGAGAATCGCTTGAACCGGGGAGGCAGAGGTTGCAGTGAGCCTAGATTGCGCCACTGCACTCCAGCCTGGGCAACGGAGCGAGACTTCATCTCAAGCAAATAAATAAATAAAATAAATGTTATTTTCAATACTTCAGGTATGTTTTGTTCTACTCTTAAGGGGAAAAAAACAACCTATGCAAACTAAAATTCAGTAACCCAGTAATTCATCAAGTTTCTCTGTCATCTGAAAGGCACTATAGCAGAGTGGCTTAATACCTGTACCCTGGGGTCAGGCTGCCTGGGTTCAAATTCTGTCTTGCTTCTCACCTGGGCAGGCCACTGCACTTTACTGTGCCTCAGTTGTTTCATTTGTAAGGTGAGGATTATAGTTGTAACGTCTTTATAGGGTTGTTTTGAAGATGAAGTGAGTTAATAGATGTAAAGCACATAGTAACACTCAGTAAACACTCAATAAAAAGCTTTATTAACCTAAATATGTTTCTTCATAGCCCTTGTAAAACCCTAGCCACTCTTTCGCAGTAAAGCATTTTCAAAAAGTACCATTGATCCGGGGTTATCTCTGTGTTCTTCTCCTGGAGGATCCTGAGTGCGGGCTGTGTCGACATCACGTCATTAATGTCTTCTGCTCCCTGCACTGCGGTCAAAGGCTTTTCAACATGGCCTTGGATCCCCTGGGTTTGCTGCAGTTCAGTGCACCTCGAAGCATGATAACAGGAACTGAAGTGGCAGAAACTGAAAGCAAAATAAAATTCAGCCAGGAAACACTTAGTTATTTTTCCCTTTGCTCTGCATGGGGGAAAAAAAAGGAGGAGATAAATCGAAAACCTATGAAGTCCAGCATGTATTTCAGGGTTGTTTTAATTTTCTAAATATAAGTACAATCTTCATTCCTCCCTTCAGCAAATATCTATTGAGTGTTTACTGTGGTGTGCCCTGATTCCCCAGAGACATCTGGTGGCCATCTATCCAGGATTTTCTAGAACAATCCTAACTTTAAATGTCTTTGGTGTCTTTTCATGAAAATACATTTAAAAGGCAGTGGAAAAAAGCCTTTCTCAGGCCCCATGGCCAGAGTTTTGTTTCATATTTACTTTCAGCTGTTTCTGCTTGCCCCAAGGTCAGGAGCCGCCCAGTGAAAAAAAAAAAAAAATTCTCCGAGTCCTGAAGGGCTGCAGGAGCCAGGACAGGGAAATTACTAGCTGATATTCTGTGTTTCTCCTCTGGAGGAAGAGTTTTAATGGTTAAAATTTTCATCTGTAACCGTGGTTGTTTCTTTGGGGCTGGCAATACTGAAAACTAACTTTTTGTATTATGCATTCTTATAATGTTTGGTTTTTTTACAGTTTTTAATGCGATGCATTACTGTGATAAGCAGAAAATAGAAGTTTTTAAAACTACTCACTTAAATAAAATAGACATTCTCTTTTTTAGCAACCCAATAATAAGGGGTAGTGAAAAACGATGTGCTCCCTGAGGACAGGGACCGTCTGCTTTTCTCATCTTAGCATTCCCACAGAGGAGCACTGAATAAATATCCATCAAAGCAATGAACAAAGGCCTCCTTCATATGCCTTAAACCGTCTTTACTTTCTGGAAAGGAACATGGTAGCTCACCTTAACCATGCCAAAAAAACATATAGTTTATATAAGTCCAGATTTACACACAAAGTATTATTTACTTGATGAAGGGATTTACCAGATTCCTTTCTACAGCAAAATCTCCTCAATCGATTTGAAGTGTGACTTGATTTGCTTCATTTTTCTTATGAGATAGTGGAATAAATGAAGAGAACTTCGGTAAGCCAAGAGCCCGGAGTGTGAACCCTGCCTCAGCCTCCAGATTAACTGGGATCACAGGCAGGCGCCACCATGCCTACCTCTGACCTATCGCGTGTCCTTGGGCAGGTTTTTGGTTTGCTTGTTTTTTACCTCTCTGTGTCTTAGTTATCTCCACTCTAAAATGAGAATAATTGGAAGGGTTATAGGTACCATATTAAAGCCCCTGGGACAGTGCCAGGAGCATAGATATAAATGGCAGCTGATATTCTTATTGTTGTTTATTAAACCTTTTCAAAGCATCCAACGCATGAATTGAAGTGTAATTGCAGTGATAACCACAGGTCCCAAAATGTATCATGAAGGCTCAAACCTAATTGGTTTAAAAAAAAAAAAAAATCAAGCTTTTTATGCTTCATCCCAGGCAAGTGATTTAAATGCTTAACGCACATTGTTTCATGCTTGGAGTTCTGAGAGCACAAGGGCCTCCTTTACTTCCTTGTTTATGTGACAAGAGGGGAAATCTCACCCTTCTCCAGCCTTGCCAGGCTAACTTTTTGAGGTTCAGCTTGAAAAAAGAAGAGAAAATTAGCAGTTATATTTGGGAGCAAGGACTGGTGAGTTTGGTTACTGGGATTGAAGCCTAGCCTAGAGGAATTACTGAAGGTCGAACGCAACAAAAGCACCTAAACCTCATTCTAAACTTTTCAATCCAGGCCAGGCACGGTGGCTCACTCCTGTAATCCCAGCACTTTGGGAGGCCAAGGCAGGCAGATCACTTGAGCCCAGGAGTTTGAGACCACCATGGCCAACATGGTGAAATCCTGTCTCTACTAAAAAAAAAAAAAAAAAAAAAAAGCAAAAATTAGCCGGGCGTGGTGGTGCATGCCTGTGATCCCAGTTACTCTGGAGGCTGAGGTAGGAGAATCGCTTGAGCCCGGGAGGCGGAGGTTGCAGTGAGCCAAGATGGTGCCACTGCACTCCAGCCTGGGTGACAGAGTGAGACTCTGTCTAAAATAAATAAAAAAACAAACAAACGTTTCAATCTGATAAATAAACCAAGAGCTGCAGTGTATAATGAAAGTAGGAAGTCTCAGGGTGCATTCGTGCCGGCACCTTGCTAAGATTTTTTGCAAGTTAACCAGTCAACAGGCTTCCTCCTCATGCCATGTCTGCCCTGGCCTCCTTCTAGAATCAGGGAGGGACTCTCAGGAAGTAGACCGGGCCCACAGTCCCCTGGGCTGCCGGACACTCCTACTCTCCCCAACAAATGAGAAGATCTCCCTGTCTCCTCTTGTCCCTGTCCCAGGTCCCCTCCGTAGTGATTATGTAATTCCATTACAATTCAGAGGAAAAAGGGATTTTTAAAAAGAAATCAGAGAGGCAGATTGGCCTTCAAGGTAAGGGATCTATAAAACCAGCCCCTTCTACCATCCATAGACTGTGTTCAGATATCCTAGACAAAGAAAGTCCAGGAGGAACACAGAGGGTTAAAGTTCCTCCTGGCCTTGGGCAGGTGCAGTGGCTCACGCCTGTAATCCCAGCACTGAGGTGGGAGGATTGCTTGAGCCTAGGAGTTTGAGAGCAGCCTGAACAACATAGAGAGACCCAATGGGTACAAATAATTTTTAAAATTAGCAGGATGTGGTGGTGTGTGCCTGTGGTCCCAGCTACTCAGCAGGCGGAGGCAGGAGGATCGCCTAGCCCAGGAAGTCCAGGCTGCAGTAGGCGGTGACTGCACCACTGCACTCCAGCCTGGGCAACACAGTGACTCAAAAAATAAAAAAAAATAAATAAAAGCAGAATAGCATTATTCTTTAAGCATATACACTCTCACACACACAAAGTTAGTGTACGTGGATATTATATCTTGAGTTTATTGAGATGTATGAGACCACAACTTGTGCTTTTTCGAGTTCTTTACAATTCCTGATGTAGTGCTATACAGCACTATAAAGTAGATGCTCGATTGATATTTGTGAATAAATGCCTGTGAAATAAATAGTCCTGGCCAGGCGTAATCCCAGCACTTTGGGAGACTGAGGAGGCTGGATCATCTAAGGTAAGGAGTTTGAGACCAGCCTGACCAACATGGTGAAACCCTGTTTGTATTAAAAATACAAAAATTAGCCGGGTGTGGTAGTGGGCGCTTGTAATTCCAACTACTCGGGAGGCTGAGGCAGGAGAATCACTTGAACCTGGGAGGCGGAGGTTGCAGTGAGCTGAAATTGCCCCCTTGCACTCTAGCCTGGGCAGCAGAGCAACACTCCATCTCAAAAAAAAAAAAAAAAGAAAAGAAAAGAAAAGAAAAGAAAAGAAATAAAGAGTTCTAGAGCGGTAAGTGTGGGCTTCATAAAGAGGGTAGAAAGCTACCTAGATTATTACAGGGCATTGACCAGAGTGCTGGTTGTAGCAAACTTTTTAGTTTTATTGTTAGAGCCAAGAAATAATACTAATTCCCCTCCACTTCTTATAAAACATGTCAAGGGGCAGGGGAGATGTAGCTTTTGAGTGCCCCTTTTTGCTGCCAAAGGTAAGAAAGTTAATTTTACTAGTTGTTCCCTAAGGAACTGGTTTATAGCCGTCCTCTTTTCAGTCCTATTGTTCTACCCTGCTTATAAACTTCATCATAAGAATCAAGACATGAGAGGCACAACAGTGAACACAACAGGAGTCAGACAACCTCTCTCTAAAGGGCACTCACTACAAGAATAACCCATCATTTATTTCTGTTGAAAATGGAAACATGGGGCAGGCTCCTTGGTGGTAATCTTCACTGCCTGATTCTGATTCTAGGCAGAGACAGAAATAGTTTAATAAAACCCAGGTGACCATATCCTTTCCTATGCAGACATAATGGATTACACAATGTCATGATTATCCTCTGTTCTCCAGGACTTTTGCAAACAAGTCATTATATTTTGGTAGAAAGTTTGAGGTATTCAATATACCTTGAAAATAATGTCTTTACCAGGGTAGGAACAGCCTCTGAGTGAAGACAAAGGAGTGAGAAAAATGACATTTCTGCATGATTTGGCTATCAGTCTCAACACATCTTGGTGTAAATAAAGGAAGTGTTAGCTGCTTGGGATGGTTAATTGGCTGGGCCACGGTGCCCAGAGAGCGGTGAAACATTAGTCTGGATGTTTTTGTGAGGGTGCTTTTGAATTAGATTAGTATTTAAATCCATCAACTTTGAGTAAAGCAGATTGCCCTCCATGGTGTGGGTCGGTCTCATCTAATCAGTGGAAGGGGTGAATAGAACAAAGGTCTCACCTCGCCTTAGCAAGAGGAAACTCTACTAGCACATGGTCTTTGGACTTGAACTGTACATCAGCTTTTCCTGGGTCTTCAGCCTGCTGACCTACCTTGCAGATTTTTGTTTGTTTGTTTGATTGTTGAGACAGAGTCTCACTCCGTCATCCAGGCTAAAGTCCAGTGGCATGATCATGGCTGCCTTGACCTCCTAGGATCAAGTGATCCTCCTGCCCCAGCCTCTTGAGTAGCTGGGATTACAGGCGCATGTCACCATGCCTGGCTGACTACCTTGCAGATTTTGAACTTGCCAGCCTTCATAATTGTATGAGCCAATCCCTTACAATAAATCTCAATGAATCTCTTTCCATACATATACATAACCTATTGGTCCTATCTGTCTGGAAAACCCTGACTAATACACTGCTGTAACAAATAATCCTCCACATTTCAGTGGTTGAACACAAAGAATTTATGTCTCTCTCAAAGAGCAGCCCAAAGCCAGAGTTCCCTGTTCAGGGGGAGTTTTTCCACCATGCGGTGAATTCAGACACCCCCAGCTTCTTGCACTCATGATTCATTATCCTCCAGGCCCTCTGCATCCTCTATGTCCAGCCAGCAGAAAGGAAAGTAAGAATAGAGAAGGCAAATCTGTGTCTTAACCATGGTGGCCTGGATATGGCCTCCACCATTCCCACTCGCTTTCCTTTGCTGAGAATGAATCACGTGACTCCATGGAGAGGAATGGTGGGGCTGGGGAAAACGGCCCTTGACTGTGGAGCCATTTTCCAACAACTTTCTACTGCGGAAAAGGGGGCAAGCATTTGGTAGCCACCAGTCTTCTTGGTGAACACTCGCTGTCTTATGTGTGTTTTTAAGAATTATTCCACCGCAACTCTTATCTCGTTTGTGTTTTCTCTGACAAGAGTCCCCATCCAATTTGTTTCCTTCTAACATGGCACAGAGCATATTCTGTGAATTTCCTGAGTGACTGGCCTCACATCATTAGACCTTTCACAGATTTAAAATCTAGCAAGGAAAATAAGGTTAACAGAAATAAAAAGGTTAAATAATAATAGAAGGCCAGCACAGTGGCTCAAGTCTCTACTCACAGCAATTTAGGAGGCCAAAGTGGGAGGATTGCTTGAGCTCAGGAGTTCAAGACCAGACTGGGCAACAAAGTGAGACCCTGTCTCTACAAAACATTAGCCAGGTGTGGTGGTGCATATCTGGAACCCCAGCTATTCAGGTGGCTGAGACAAGAGGATGGCTTGAGCCAGGAGGTTGAGGCTGCAGTGAGTCAAGGTTGTGCCACTGCACTCCAGCCTGGGCAACAGAGACTCTGTCTCAAAAAACAAAACAAAACAATAGAAGGCAGTTTATTATTACATGTGCAGAAAACAGGACAGATGGTAGGTACAATGTGTGTTCAGAAGAGGGAAAGTGGCCGGGCACCATGGCTCACGCCTGTAATCCCAGCACTTTGGGAGGCCAAGGTGGGCAGATCACTTGAGGTCAGGAGTTCAAGACCAGCCTGGCCAACATGTTGAAACCCTGTCTCTACTAAAAATACAAAAATTAGCCAAGCATGGTTGTGCACGCCTGTAGTCCCAGCTACTCAGGAGGCTGCGGCATGAGAATCACTTGAACCCAGGAGGCAGAGGTTGCAGTGAGCTGAGATCGCATCACTACACTCCAGCCTGGGCAACAAAGTGAGACTCCTCAAAAAAAAAAAAAAAAAAAACAAGAAAGAGAGGTTCTGTAATCAGATGAAGTAAAGGTGTGCAGTTCACTAGAATCTTCATTTTGTGTGTGTGTGTGTTCTAGGTTTTCCCTTTTTCCAAAAAATATTTTAAGTTCCTCATTAACCAGACAAATATTTGAGTATCTATTTGTTGGTTAGATTATCTCTTACTAATATCTTACTCGCATCTCCCTATATCACTTATGCTGGTACAGAGCATATAGTAACCACTGGACTCTCTCTAATTCTACTTTAGAAATATCTCATGTCCATTTCTCCATATGCATTCCCCATCCCTAGCCTATGAACAATGCCCTCTTCCTTCTTGCCTAGCCTACTGAAACGTACTCCCTACTGGGCTTCCTATTTCTAATCTCTGACCTTTTTAACTCATATTCACAAATCACCAGAGTTATCATCCTAAAACACAGGTCAGATTGGGACAGACCTTGACAGAGAACAAATTCCATAGGCCTTCACATGCTAGCGTGCTAGTTTGTTTTATGCTCATAAATTCCTCCCATCCCAGTTTGTATGCTCCTTTGCAGTGTGACCTTGCTGTTTCTCCCTTGGAGGAGTGGAGTTCGTTTTTCCACCCCCTTGGATCTGGGCTGGACCTGTGACTTGTTTTGACAAATACAATGCAGCAGACATGACCTAAGCGTCCTGAAGCTTAGGCCTAACAAGCCTGGCAGCTTCTGCCTTTGTTCATTTGGAAAGCTGCCCTGAGACTCCAATGCAAGGAAGGCAGTCTGGCCTAGTGGAAGAGGAGAGGCCACGTGGAGAAGAACTGAGGCTCTCTAGCCAGCAACCATTCCCCATCAACTGTCAGACGTGTGAGGGAGGGAGGCCCTCTTAGGCCTTCCAGCCCAGCTGTCACTAACTTATGCAGGCACATGAAGGAGCCCGGGGGAAACCAACGGAGGAATACCCAGGCAACCCATGGCATCATGAGAAATAATAAATCGTTGTTCTAAGCCTAAGTTTTAGGGTAGTTTTTTATTTGTATTTGTATTTATTTATTTATTTATTTGAGACAGGGTCTCACTCTGTTGCCCAGGCTGGAGTGCAGTGGCATGATCTCGGCTCACTGCAACCTCCACCTCCCAGGCTAAAGCGATTCTCCTGCCTCAGCCTCCTGAGTAGCTGGGATTACAGGCGTGCGCCACTACCGCCCAGCTAATTTTTGTATTTTTGGGAGAGATGGGGTTTCACCATGTTGGCCAGGCTGGTTTCGAACTCCTGACCTCAAATGATCCACCCACCTCGGCCTCCTAAAGTGCTGGGATTACAGGCGTGAGCCACCACACCTGGCCTAGGGTAGTTTTTTATACAGCAATGGAGAACTGAAACAGGTAGACTCGATAGGATAGGTATGAAGGTGAGGGAGGAGATGTCTAGAATGACTCCTATAAACTGAGGTTTAAGGAAATAGGCATTGATTTTCAATCAGAATGTGAGCATTAAGAACATATGGGATATGCCAGTAGAGATATCCAGTAGGTAAGTGAATACATGGATCTGGGGCTGTCTGACTTGAGCCATCAGTTTCAGTAATTGGGAGTGGATTAAATCACCCAGGACCACCCAGTAAGTGAGAGGGGGCAGAAGTCAAAGGTCAGAAGACAAAACCTTGGGGAGCGCTAACATTTAAGACTGGGCAAAGGAAGGAAAGCCAGCAGCACAGGAGGCTGTTTTGCAACACAACTAAAAGTGGACAGACTATGTTTACGAGCTTTACTTTTGTTCTTTACTTTTCTCGGGCCAGTCAAAAAAGGAAAAAAAAAGCAGTGGAAGAAGCAAAGAAGATACCTGGGATAGTAACGTAAGGAAGTCCCAAGGACCTAATTAATCATTTTTTGGATGCAAACAAGTCCTGCAAATGCAGCGGGCCGGTGCTTTCCAAGGCCCTGGGGAATCCTTAGCCAAGAAACATAGCAAACTATGCAGAAAAGGCAACTAACCAACCTTGCTATGCATACTCCTCTTTCACCAGGATAGAGAGCTGAGGGGGACCCAAACAAATTCAGAGCAAACTAGACAAACTAGCCACTCTAGTCAATAGCAGAAGAGACAGAGATATGTGCAGAGGCAGCCAAAGAAAGGCGCAAGTCAAAATATACCAGAGCACAGACAACACAGTGAGGACAGAAATAAAGATACACAGCGAGGCGTGCCTCTTGACTGTCCTATCTCTTCTTCACCTCCATATCTCTCTCAGACACATCAGTGTAGCTTTATGGACTCCTGTACTGTGGGAAGCTAGATGATTACATTTATATTTCAGGATATAAGTGTATAATTACACACTTATGCCAGAGTCAGAAACTCCCCATCCAAAAACCGTAACAGTTTAAATTAACAGAGCTGTTGATGCTGTTTACAATATGCAGGGAGAAAGAAAGAGAAAGAGAGAGGGGGGGAGAGAGAGGTGATCATTGCATATCCCCAAAAGAAACTCAGCTATCTTGGATCTAGTCCCCTAATTGTATAAGTTTCTGGAGATTTTTTGACACTAAGACTGCAGCATTGTTTACGACTCTCTGTCTCTTAACTGAGGATTCAATTTAACAGACATACCTAGCAGCCACGTGGTGCAAGGCTCTACAAGGCACACACAGATGTAGGCAGTAGTGTTCCGGTAAACCAGCACTCCACAGAAAGGGACTTGATTTAAAGCATTTGCTTGTTTTTGTGGCAAAAGTATTCCCACCGTGGCTGATTTCAAGCTACCAGTGGTTTAATAACTGAGGCTCATTAAAATCTTGAATATTTAGCATTCCTGGGTCTAACATTTAAGAATGAGGAAATCCGGCCAGGCATGGTGGCTCACGCCTGTAATCCCAGCACTTTGGTAAGTCAAGGCGGGCAGATCACGAGGTCAGGAGATCGAGACCATCCTGGCTAACAGTGAAACCCCATATCTACTAAAAATACAAAAAAATTAGCCGTGCGTGGTGGCAGGTGCCTGTAATCCCAGTCCCTCGGGAGGCTGAGGCAGGAGAATGGTGTAAACCCGGGAGGCGGAGCTTGCAGTGAGCTGAGATTGCATCGCTGCACTTTACCCTGGGTGACAGAGCAAGATTCCGTCTCAAAAAAAAAAAAAAAAAAAAGGAAATCTGAGGTACCCAAGACAACAAGACAACAGCCAGCACCAACTGTCAACTCTGTGTGTGAAACCATGTTGGTCCTTCCAGCCCAGCTGGCCCTCAGCCAGAGTATGCCCAGGGAAGACCAGCACCACAATCTCCCAGCCAAATCAAAGAATCATGAGAAATGGTGGTTGTTGTTTTAAACTACTACATTTTGGGATGATTTGTTACATAGCAATGGTTAACTGATACACACATAGTACAGATTGCCTGAGGGAGAGTCGGTTTCTAGAGAAGCAGGAGTCTTTTTTGGCCTTCTTCCCTGTTAAGCTCCCAGACCTAGTCACAAGCTATCTGAGAAATTTCCATCCTTCTGTTTGTTACATCAAGACTTCCTAGACACCTGGTACTAAGCACAACCACTGGCAGCTCTTATGCTCTTGCCCCTTTGAATGTGCTGCCAGTCCAACTTTTAATCAGACTGGGGGCTGAACAAAGGAAAGATCATATTTACAGGCAGTTGTTTTAGGAAATTTTGTTTTCTTGAAAATTAGGCTTGATGATTTCATCACATGAAAGGAATAGGAAACGCTGCAAGCGAGACTACCTAAGGCAGACAGAACATTTAGTAATGTCCTCCTCGTCTGTTTCAGTATCTCGTCTGGATACTGACATTTCTTATCTGTCCCGCCATCAGAATTAGACTCCAAATGTCTCTAACTGATTTGTTAAATATTGACTTGACATAGTAGCAAGGAGCCAGAGTCCATTTTTTTCCCACGACACCCCATTCCTAAAGTGAGTATTTTGTGCAGGTAATACCCTCTCTTTCTGAACACTTTTTCAGAGCAAGCCCCAGTTGGACTCCTCTAGGGGATTTTCCTACTAAAGATTTCAAAAGATCAGATCTGCCTCTTTGGCCTGTGTACCTTTGTCATGTGTGAAATACTGGTGATTTCAAAGTATCAGGGACCAGGGCAACAGCAACAAAAACTCTTCAAAAAATCCATTTCCTGGAGAAAAGCTAGAAAATAATTATTACAAAAGCCAAGACAGTGTTTTCTCCTGGGAGGAGAGAGAGGGCTAATGGGGGTGAGGTGCCATGAGGGAGAAGCCTTCAGGTCATGTTCTAATTCTTCCCCAGGTAGTAGGTCACATGCTATTTGGACTATAATAATATTTTTAAGCATCTGTGAAATTTTATGCTCTTTGTGACTGTAGGCTTTATTTCACAATAAGAAAAAATAACCAATTTAAAAGTAATGCATTCTGCATTCTGATTTCTTATTGTATGAGCTGGGAGCTTGTTAGAAATGAAGACTCTTGAGCTCCCCCGAAGGCCTACTGAACCTACTGATCCCCAAGTGGTTTGTCTGCACATTAAAGATTGAGCAGCACTGACCAAGACTGAAAGACAAGTCACTAGTTCCAAGATATTGGAAAAGTCACATTATCCTTATGCCTATGTCACATCTGTAAAATGGGCATAATAATGCAGATCTGGCCTCCTTTCCAGGCTGCTTTGAAGAGGATGTGAGATCATACATATGAGAGTACTTTGAAAAAAAACAGTAAAGCGTCGTATACATTAGGTCTTACTATTACCTTGGGATAGCGTCCTGAAAGAATCAATTGCAAAGAAGAAATTTCTGCCTCTGGTTTCCTGGCAGCTTCGTGCTTCTCAATTCTGCTGTGTCAAAACTTGCTTTCCTCCCTGCCTTGAGGGTATTACCACTTTCACAACAGATGCAAGGTCAGCCATGCCCTTTGCAAGGTCTCTGGAGCAGATTACATCTTTCAAAGGGCACTGGAGTCCCCAATTTGACTTTCTGACAAATCAAATCCACATGTTTGACTAAGCCTGTTGTATGACAACAGCGTCTGGCCTCACCTGGGCTGAAGCTGAGCTCCAGCAGGAACCGGGAACACCAGGCAGGCATCAAATGCTTTCAATTTTTCATGGCTCTTGGCTTTATTTTATTTTAATGTTTTCGAAGTTTAAAAAAATTTATTTTATGTGCAGAGAGCTAGCAGTGGTTTCTTTTGTTGAGCAGCTGTCTTGGATAATCCATTCAGGGAAGATCATTTAGTCCAACTTGATGAAGGCTATATCCCTTCCATTCTGATGGAAACACGGATGGCACATATTGAGGTTATATTCCCAGATCAAACCTGCTGGTTTGACCAGACACAGCAAGAGCAAGAACCTTGGCCAAATTTTCTAGGGTAGTTCCAACAGAGCTGCTGATGACACATCTCTGAAAATAGAGCAGTAATTCTGTGCTCTGCACATTGTAAGGACTCAAAAAAATTGTTGGTGATGAATATGTGCATTATTTCAAATACGACATTCAGTTTTCTCAATTTCAAAAGATACTAAAACAAAGAAACAAAACAACCACAACAACAACAACAACAAAACAGGTCCAAATGGACAGGTAACTAAAGCACTTATCGGTGAGGCTTGCCTAGGTTTTCTTTCATTAGGGTCCTTCTACTGAGTTTCAGGAGTTGACATGATGCTGATATTTTAAGGATGCAGTACTTAAATGATAGACATTCAGATGTTGTGCTTCATTACTCATTCATCTCAACACATATTGGAAGGCCAGTCTGCACCAGGTTATATACCTGGTTGTATTTGTGTTCTGTCCATACAAAATGGGGAGATATGGGGTGTGTGTGTGTGTGTGTGTGTGTGTGTGTGTGAGAATGTGTAATGCTTTTGATGACCATATTTTTTTAAAAAAGAAAGAAAATAAAGAAAAGAAAAGAAAGGGAAGGTGTATGGTGAAACTGTTGAGGACTTCCCCAGTGCCTATTCTAGAGTTAGGCCCTCGTGGTAATCCCAGCACTACAAATTATTAGTTGTGAGATTTTGGGTAAGTTACTTAACTCATTCACCTGGATCTAAATGTTCTCATCTGTAAAACTGTGACAAAAACAGGACCCATTTACTGTAAATATTAGAAGTTTTAAACCATGTGCCTGGCATGTGATAAGGGCTCCATAAATGTTAATTTCATGATAAAGAAAGGGACTAGACATCAGTTTTGGGGGAAAAGAACCCCTTCAAACTTGTAAATGTCACTATCATGATTATTGACACTCTGTTGATGATGTTGTGCAGAAAATAATTAACCTAGCAGGCCCCAACTACTGCCCGTGAAAAGGCCGGCTTGCAAGGTTGGCCCTTGGCTGGTGTCTGGGAGAGAACTGAGATTTTGCGAGGGTTCCCACCATTAACTGATAAGAGTGGTTCATTGTGCCAGACTGTTTGTGCAAACAATGTGGTTTGTGCTGAACACCTGCTTTCTTCTGGGAAGCCAGAATTTCCGTATGTGCTGGCTTGGGGCTGCCTACATGACCAGGCTCCGTTAGAAACCCTGTCTAACGAGCTCCCTTGGTTGGCAACATTTCACACTTGTTTTCACATACAGAACTCGCGCTGGGGGGTTAATTTATCCTTTGTGATTTTACTGACAGAGGAGCCTTAGAAGCTTGTGCCTGATTTTCCCCAAACTTCACCCCAGATGCCTTTTCTCTTTGCTGATTGTGCTTATTATCTTTTTGCTGGAATAAATCATAGCCATGAGCGTTACATGATAGTAGGCTGAGTCCCGTAAGTCCTCTTCGTGACTCTTTGAACCTGGGGATCGGCTGAACTAGTTATCTCTGAAGGAAACATGTTTGTTTGGGAAAGAGTGGTATCACAGCATCATCTAATTTAATGTAGGTAAACAAACATATCATTTTCAAAAACTGACTCAGAAACATAGGATCTGAAAACATGTTCTTAAATGAGTAAAGGATAAAAACGCTCCAAGCAGCATTGTATCCTCAGTGACCCTGCTCTAAAATCATAAAAATGTTAAGAATCTTCAACACTGTAAAAATTATACACCGTAGGCGGGGCACGGTGGCTCACACCTGTAATCCCAGCACTTTGGGAGGCCAAGGCGGGCGGATCACCTGAGGTTGGGAGTTCGAGACCAGCCTGACCAACATGGAGAAACCCCGTCTCTACTAAAAATACAAAATTAGCCGGGCGTGGTGGCACCTGTAATCCCAGCTACTTGGGAGGCTGAGGCAGGAGAATCACTTGAACCTGGGAGGCAGATGTTGCAGTGGGCTGAGATTGCACCATTGCACTCCAGCCTAGACAACAAGAGTGAAATCCATCTCAAAAATAATAATAATAATAATAAAATTTTACACTGTAACGTATAGATGTATAGAGCAGGGGTGTCCAGTCTTTTGGCTTCCCTGGGCCACACTGGAAGAAGAATTGTCTTGGGCCACACATAAAATACACTAACACTAATGACAGAAGATGAGCTGGAAAAAAAAAAGGCCCAAGCATGAATCTCATAATGTTTTATGAAAGTTTACAAATGTGTGTGGGGCCACATTCAAAGCCATCCTAGGCTGCATGCAGCCCACAGGCTGCGGGTTGGACAAGCTTGGTGTAAAGCAGAAGGCAGCAATGCGGTAATTTACAATTTTTAGGTCATTGTTGTACAGTCAAAGCTCCCTGGCTCCCCCTCCTACTCCACACACCTCCCTTTCTACCCCATTCCCTCCCCAGTAGTCTTGATTTCCTTCCCGGTGTCTGTGAAGCTAATTTTGGCATTCAGTAACAAATTCTGTATGGCTTGAGAGTCAAATGTAAATGTATCACATATAGATGTTTCCAGACTATTCTTTCAGCATCAGTTTGAAATATACTCATTCAGCAAGAACTAACTGAATACCTTCTACATGCCAGGCTGACATGTAAAATTATTTGGTTTAACATGAACCCTGCAGTTTTTATTATGATACCACAGAATGCAGCTTAAAAGCCCTTGTTAGGCAAACCTCTCAAAACCCTGTGCTTTATTTTCTGTCAAAAATGATCAACAAAAGCGTGTGTTTGGGTAGTGTTGTGCTGGCCTTTGTATCAAATGAACTAGTCGAGCATTATCTTTTATCCCTTTGATAGAATGCAGATTTCCCACTAAAAAAGCAAATCTTTCATTTTAAAAAGTTGGTTTTTTTTTTTTTTTTTTTTTTTTTGAGACAGAGTTCTTGCTCTGTCATCTAGGCACAGTGGCACAATCTTGGCTCACTGCAACCCCTGCCTCCTGGGTTCAAGAAATTCTCCCTGCCTCAGTCTCCTGAGTAGCTGGGATTACAGGCGTGCACCACCATGCCTGGTAATTTTTGTATTTTTAGTAGAGATGGGGTTTTGCCATGTTGGCCAGGCTGGTCTTGAACTCCTGAGTTCAGGTGATCCACCTGCCTTGGCCTCCCAAAGTGCTGGGATTACAGGCATAAGCCACCACGCCCAGCCAAAAAGATTTAATAAAATGATACTTCTTTCCAGCTGGTTAAATTTAAAACACTGGGGAAAAAAAGTTTCATGGAAGACTGTTCTCCAAGTCTGGGCTAGAGCAGTTTCATTTGAGAGTGAGCTGATTGCACTGGTATTTAACTCACAGCCACAAGCATTTGTCCACAGAGGAGAGCAGCAGGCCCTTGTAGCCCTCCTGATTTGCCTGACAGTGCCATGAAGATTGCTGTTGTATTACTGCCGCTGGCCCTTCCCTCAGCGCTGACAGATTTCAGGGAAGAGCTGTGCCCAAACTGTTAGTATTTTCCTCTTCAGTTCTCAAATTAAGACATTCCTTGATCTCCTCATGACTCCACCTTCTCTGTTCTTTGAGGGAATTTGGAAGCCTACATTCTATAACTGGCAAAAAAAATGATGGAGACAGATAGCAAATGCATCCAGCTGCAAAAGGAAGCAATACCTTAAGTCAAATCAGTATTTATTTACTGAGCATTGGTGCTACCTAAACCCTGGGTCAGGAATAAAAAAGTAAAATGTGACCCTCGCCCTCCAGGAGCATATAATGAGTTTGTATTAGACAAGACGTTTTGGTATTAGGGAACAGAAGGCCACTTGGGCTGGCTTATGCAAAGCCAGGAATTTATTATACACAAGGGAAGGAAAGCTTCTGTGTCTTAATGAGGGATAGAACCCAAGAACTAGATGCCAACAGGAACCAGTGTTGCTCTCCTTGTCTCTTGGAGGCCTCAAGTCTCTCACAGCTGCTTTTATTCTGGCCTCAACTTCGTGCTCACTTCCTGGAGATCAGTTTTATCTGTGGAGATGAGCAGAGGCTGCTTGTTGTACCTGTGATGTCACTCTTCCCCTTTTTCTCTGAAAAGAGAGTATTAGCTGAACACTTGGTCACTCGGCTGACAGATGCACTTCCAAGCTTCCCTTGCCGGTAATTGTAGGCATTTACTAGGCTCTAGCCAATGCGATATGGGCAGAAATGGTATGTACAACTTCCAGGTTACACTCTTAAATAGAAAGGAATGGGCGCCTCCTTTCCTCTTTTTCCCTCCTTGCTGCCTGGGTGTGAATAAGATGGCAGGAGTTGAAGTCATTGACTTTAACCTAGGAATAGAATTACAGGTGGAGAATGGCAGAGCAACAGGTGAAAGGAGCCTGGGTCCCCAGCTCCATGGAGCTAATGTAATTATTAGCCCTGACCCAACTGCTTAGCCTCAGACTCTTATATAAAAAGGAAACAGATCGGCCGGGCGCGGTGGCTCAAGCCTGTAATCCCAGCACTTTGGGAGGCCGAGACGGGTGGATCACGAGGTCAGGAGATCAAGACCATCCTGGCTAACACGGTGAAACCCCGTCTCTACTAAAAATACAAAAAACTAGCCGGGCGAGGTGGTGGGCGCCTGTAGTCCCAGCTACTCCGGAGGCTGAGGCAGGAGAAGGGCGTGAACCCGGGAGGCGGAGCTTGCAGTGAGCTGAGATCCGGCCACTGCACTCCAGCCCGGGCTACAGAGCAAAACTCCGTCTCAAAAAAAAAAAAAAAGGAAACAGATCTCGTCTGAGCTAGTATTATATTGGGTTTTTACTGAGGAAGCCAGAATCTGCAACCTAACTTATAAATCTGCTTTCTCTGTTTTTCTACATATAAGATGGCAAAGGACCACCCTATTTCTTCTAAATTTGTAAGACCTCAGTTGAAGTGACCAAACAAGAAATTCAACTTCAAATGCCCATGTAGGAGGATCGACTGTGACATCTTCAGACTTCTGATCAGCTAAACTTAGAGGGGAGGGTAAAAGAATACAAGCCTAGCTACGGGGGCTGCTGTGGGTGGGGGTAAAGCTGGGGGATCATTTTCAGCAGAACGTCATCTACTTTATTGACCATGCTTCTATATTGAAACCCAACATTCTTAGAGGTATTTGTGTAATTATTTTAGAAAAAAAAATTATGCTTAATGTGTAAAAGCCAAGCCTATGCACTAAATGGAATAGAGAGTGAAAAGGAAATTTCAGAAACTGGAAGGGAAACTGACATCTCTCTGTCAATTAATAAAGTCTCCTGTGAGTGTGAAGGTAGACTGGCTGGCTAGGTGGTGACCTTGTTTTCCCTTACAGATCTTCCAAAGCTGCTTGCTCTGTCAAAGAAGATGGCAGTCACAAATAAAGAAGAAAGGCTCTCTAGTGTTCGGAGCTGTGTTTTCCTGCTAGATCCTCAAAACAGACATAATTAGTGTGTTTATATGAGATCTGTTTAGTAGCTAAGAGAGCATTTGAGATAAAAGGAAGGTATCTTAGTCACCTTCCTGCTTTAACAAAATAACATAGACTGGGTGCTTATCAACAACAGAAGTTTATTTCTCACAGTTCTAGAGGCTGAAAATTCAAGCTTAGGATGGTTGGGTTCTGGTGAGGACCTTCTTCCTGGCTCTCAGACTGATGACTTCTTTTTGTATCCTCACAAGGTGTAGAGAAAGCAAGCTAGCTCTCTGGCCTCTTCTTATAAGGGCACTAATCCCATTCATTAATGAGGGCTCCATCCTCATGACCTAATAAGGTCCCACCTCCAAATACCACCATACTGGGGATTAGATTTCAACATATGAATTTCGGGAGGACACACAAATTTAGTCTGTCACATTCTGCCCATGGTCCTGAAAACGCATGTCCTTCTCAAATGTAAAATACTGTTGGTCATTCCATTTCAACAGCCCCCCAGCCCCACCACCAATTTTTAACTCATTCTGGCATCAACTCCAAAGTCTAAAGTCTGAAGTCTCGTTGAAGTACTATCTAAATCAGATATGGGTAAGACTCCACATACAATTCATCCTGAGGCAAATTTCCTCTCCAGCTGTGAACTTATAAAACCAAACAAGTTATGCACTTCCAAAATACAATGGTGGAACAATCGTGGGGTAGATATTCTTATTCCAAAAGAGACAAATAGGGAAGAAGGAAAGGCTGACGGGTCCCAAATAATCCCAAATCTAGCAAGGCAAACTCCGTGGGTTCTTAAGTCTCATATCTCTGCACTCTGCCCTCCAGGCCTGCTGGAGAAACAGTCCTGCCTTTGGGACCCTGTGTGGCAGTCTCACCTTCCACACCGACTGAGGTTGCAGTGCCTATCCTGTGGCTCTGACAGGCAGGGTCCTGCCCCCAGGGTCTTGCTGGGTTGGAGTCAAGCCTGCACAGCTTTGAGTGAGGATCCTCTGACCCGTTGAAAACAAGGTAACAACCTCATTTCAAAACTAAGGAGGCAGCCCTGATGATCTGTGAATCGCTTTCATGGTCATTCTTCCCTTGTCTTGGAGAAGAGTGCACATTTGCAGCTAAATAGCTTTAAGGTACTGTCCTGTAAAATCCAAGACTTCTGACATCCTTCCTTCATTCCTTCCCTCTCCTTCCCCTTCAAGTTAAACTGTCAGTTTATCTCTGGGGAGCTGATTAAATTCATAGTTCACACCTAATCTCCTTATTGAATGGTTTCTTGGCCGCCCACCCTGAGTGTCCCCTTCCAAGCGTGCCTTTCATATTTTTTTGCAATACAGATAGTTTGAGAATTTTTCAGATAATTATGTTCTAGTTCCTTTTGCTTAAAAATTCCATCTTTAAGTCATTTCTCTCTTCTCACATTTTACTGTGAGCAGTTAGGAGGAACCAAGCCACTTCTTCAACATTTTGCTTAGATGTCTCTTCAGTGAAATATCCATTTTATCACTCACAAATTCGGTCTTCCACAAAACACTAGAACATGAAAACAATTCAGCCAAATTCTTTGCCATTTTATAATAAGGATCATCTTTTTGCCATTGTCTGATAATAAGTTCCTCATTTCTATCTGAAACCTCATCAAAATGGCCCTTATCATTCTTATTTCTACCAACATTCTGTCCATGATTACTTATATATTCTCGAAGAAGACAAAAGCTTCCTCGAGAGCTCTTCTCTTACTATTTTGAGCCTTCACCAGAATTGACTTTAAACATCCCGTCATGACAATCTTAGCTTCTTCTAGCATGCACTTTGAAATTTCTAATTCCAAAGCTGCTTTGACATTTTTAGGTATTTGTTACAGGAGCACTCTACTTCTCAGTACCAATTTCTGTCTCAGTTAGCATGGACATCACTAACACATTACCACAGACTGAGAAGCTCATACAACAAACATTTAGTTCTCATAGTTCTGGAGGCTGGGCAGTCCAAGATCAAAGACTGGCAGATCCAGTGTCTGATGAAGGGTTTTTTTTCCTCGTTGCAGACTGCCAACTTCTTGTTGTATCCTCTTACGGAGTAACGAGGGCGGGCTAGCTCTCTTACCTCTTCTTATAAGGCACTAATCCCATTCACAGGGCACCATCTGCATGACCTAATCACGCCCCAAAGACCCCACTTCCCAATACTGTCACCTTCAGTATTAAATTTCAATGAGAATTTTGAGGGGACATAAACATTCAGACCATAACAGAAGGAATGTTAGACTGAAGACAGGCACTTCCGGGGTATTGGTGGGATAATTCCCAGTAAATGAAATAAGAGTGGTGAAGGATGCTTTTCTTGATGGGAGCAGGGGGTTCTTTGAGTTCATCCTTGTCTCTCTTCCTCTATTCTCCCTTGCAGCCAGCAGTAAGCACTAGAGTGTAATAGTTAAGTGAATGGACCCTGGAGCCCCTCTGAGTAACCTGGGCAGGTCACGCTCTCTGGGCGACCTGGGTGACCTCTATTTTCATCTATAGAAGGGATATAACATTACTCACCTCACAGGGTTATGTTAGCTTATAGGGAAATTTGTAAAAAGTGCTGAAAACAGTGCCTGCACAGAGTCATGCTATCATAATTCATTAAGCCTCTAATAATGATTACTATTCTTTCATTAAGCAAATGTTTAGTGCCAGGGACAAGAGACCCAACTGAGTTAAGTAACATGCTCAAAGCTTCACTACTAATAATTGGTGTTGCTGGGTTTGACACAAATGGGTCTGACTCTAAAAAATGGGCTCTGGGGAGAATTCTTACCAATGTCACCACACACCCTCCCTTTCTTCTTACTTTTCTTCTTTTATTACAGTCATCACAGTAATAAAAGAATTAGTCCTTAAATCTAAGAAGCATATACAGTCAATTGTAATACAGCGCATTACATTCTATTATATAGATTAAAAACTAAAAGTCATGGGAACCCAGAAGTATGTATTTACCCAGATGGAGTAGGAGGACAAAGAAGGTTTCTTGGAGAACATGACTGATGAGCTCAGTGAGAGACAGACAGATAAGACAGAAGGGGACCATAGAAAAAATGGTTTTCTGGATACAGCTGCTTTACTGAATTGCTAAAAGCAGGCCACTGACTAGAACACAGAATATGAGAGCCCTTTTTTCCAACCTAGTTGTCAGTGAGACATTCTATGTGAAGAGGACTTTGTACACTTAGATGTTTGGAGTTTATTCTGGAAGCACAGGTGTGTTCCGTAATAGAAAGGCAAGGCTGGTTGTGCAGCTATCCTTGGGCACATGTGGTTCTGCATGTGGTTCTGGTTAAGTAAAAGACCTAAGAACAATCATTTTGACTTTTTCTGAATTAGTTCAGATAATAAAACTCAAGCAGAGAAAACCATGACTTTCAAGGCATGATCTTTGTCTGTCTCGCTGCTGTCTCCTCAGAGTCTAGAACAGAACCTGGCACAGAGTAGACACTCAGTAGATATTTGCTGAATGACTAAATTGGATAAAAAGATGTGTGCATTTTAAGAGCAGCACTTGGCAAACTTTGTTCATCCTTCATGGGCTGATGCGGACTAGAACTGTATTTTTGGCTTACACCTGAAGGAGCCAACAAGTTATTAAGTTATATATTAACCAGTCTTTTGGATGGTTGTATAAATGACTCAGCAGTCCTCAGGAGGTAACATTGTAACCTTAACTTATAAATAAGTGGACACCTGCTTTGTATTCAGAACTCAGCTAGGCACCAGTAAGGAACAGATATAAAATATAATCCCTATCCCATGGATTTAAGATACTATGCAACCAGGTGTGGTGACTCATACCTGTAAACCCAGCACTTTGGGAGGCCGAGGCAAAATGATCACTTGGGACCAGAAGTTAGTAATATCGTGAGACCCTGCCTCTACAAAAATATAGAGACCTCATCTTTATTTAAAAAAAAAAAAAAAAAAAATTGTCAAGCACGGTGGCTCACGCCTGTAATCCCACCACTTTGGGAGGCTGAGGTGGGAAGATCACAAGGTCAGGAGTTTGAGACCAGCTTGGCCAACATAATAAAACCCCTTCTCTACTAAAAATACAAAAATTAGTCAGGCATGGTGCATGCACCTGTAGTCCCAGCTACTCAGGAGGCTGAGGCAGGAGAATCGCTTGAACTTGGCAGGTGGAGGTTGCAGTGAGCTGAGATTGCACCACTGCTCTCCAGCCTGGGTGACAGCAAGACTCTGTCTCAAAAAACAAACAAACAAACAAACAAACAAACAAAAAACCAAAAAAACATGAAAAAAAAAAGAAAAAAAAAGAAATTAGCTGGGCATGGTGGTACATGCCTGTAGTCCCAGTTACTCGAGAGGCTGAGGAAGGAGGATTGCTAGAGCCCAGAAGTTTGGTTACAGTGAGCTCTGATTGAGTCACTACACCCCAGCCTGAGTAACAGAGCAAGACCCTGTTTCTGAAAAAGAAGAAGAAAAAAAAAGGTGTAAGGCCAGATGCAGTGGCTCATGCCTGTAATCCCAGCACACTGGGAGACCAAGGCAAGTGGATTGCCTGAGCTCAGGAGTTTGAGACCAGCCTGGGCAACATAGTGAAACCTCATCTCTACCAAAAATAGAAAAAATTAGCCAGGTGTGGTGGCACACACCTGTGATCCCAGCTACTTGGGAGGCTGAGGTGGTAGAATCACTTGAGCCTGGGAGGCAGAGGTTGTAGTGAGCTGAGATTGTGCCAAAGCACTCCAACTTGAGTGACGGAGTGAGACCACATTTCAAAAAAAAAAGAAAAGAAGATGTAAAGATGGGAATAGCACCCATGAAAAAAGAGTGGTCATTACCAAAGTTAATCATGTGATAATAACTAATGGTGGTTTAACTCATACGTGCCAAGATAAGAATACACAAATAACTGGGATATAAGATAAATAACTGAGAGTTAGAGTTAGTGCTATGGTTTGAATGTGTCCCCCAAATTTCATGTTGGAAATTTAATTCCCAAATGTATATGTTGATGAAGGTAGGGGCCTTTGGGAGGTAATTTGGATTAAAGTTATCAGGGTGTGGCCTCTATGATGGGACTAGTGGTTTTATAAGAAGAGGAAGAGAGATGTGAGCCGACATGCATATTCTTGCTCTCTTGCCATGTGATGCCCTCTGCCATGTTATGACACAGCAAAAAGATTCTCACCAGATGCCAGCACCATCCTCTTGGACTTCTCAGCCTCTAGAACCATGAGCTAACTAAAGTTAGTCTTTCTCTTTTTTTGGAGACGGTGTCTCACTTCATCACCCAGGCTGGAGAGTGCAGTGGCGTGATCTCACCTCATTGCAACCTCTGCCTTCTGGGTTCAAGTGATTCTTGTGCCTCAGCCTCCGGAGTAGCTGGGATTCCAGGTGTGTGCCATCACACCTGGCTACTTATTTTTGTATTGTTAATGGAGACAGGGTTTCACTCTGTTGGCCAGACTGATCTCGAACTCCTGATCTCAAGTGATCTGCCTGCCTCGCCCTCCCAAAGTCCTGGGATTACAGGCATGAGCCACTGTGCCCTGTGGTAAACTTCATCTTTCTGTTGCTATAACAGAATACCACAGACTGGAAAAATTATGAAGAAAATACGTTTAGTTAGCTCACAGTTTTTTTTAAAGTAAGTTTAATTTCACCTTGGGAACATATATTTAGAAATAATAACATATTATCATTTAAATCCCACACAACCTTATTTTACAAATGAAACAGCTGAAGCTTACAAAGATCATACAAATAATCTACCTGAGGTCCACAGCAGACAAACTCAAGGCTGTTTTCTTAACTCCTACCCTGTACTGCCTACTTTATTTCAAAACTTTCATTAAGAATATGTTCCAGAGGACATGATGTCAGAGGGAAACAAATCATATGTACAACTGGCCCATGAACAACATGGGGATTTGGAGTGTGAACCCCCTATGCAGTTGAAAATCCATGCATCACTTTGGACTCCCCAAAACCTTAACTACTAATAGCCTAGTGTTGACCTGAAGTTCTTACCAATAATGTAGTCAATTAACATACATTCTGTATGTGATGAACATTATATACTATATTCTTACAATAAAGTAAGCTAAATAACAGAAACTGTCATTAAGAACATTATAAGGAGGAGAAAATCTATTTACCATTTATTAAGTGGGAGTGGATCATGACAACGGTCTTCATCATCTTCACATTGAGTAGGTTGGGAAAGTGGAAGAAGGGGAGTTGGTGTTACTGTCTCAGGAGTGGCAGAGGCAGAAGAAAATCCACATGTGTAAGTGGATGCATGCAGTTAAAAAAATCCATGTTGTTCAAGAATCAACTGTATATATAAAACCATTATACTTTCTGAAAATAATTAAGTAGCTAGGTTTCTTGAAGTTTTTTTTTTTTTTTTCCTGTTTCTTTTTTTCCTTGTCTTAGTCCATTTATGCTACAATAACAAAATATCTGAGACTGGGTAATTTATAAACAACAGGAATTTATTTCTCACAGTTCTGGAGGCTGGGACTCCAAAATCAAGTTGCCAGTGGGCTCAGTATCTATCTGGTGAAGTCTGTTCTCTGCTTCCAAGAGGGCAGCTTGTTGCTGTGTTCTCACATGATAGAAAAGCAGAAGAGCAAAAGGGGCTGAACTCTGTGTGAAGCCACTTTTGTAAGGACTTTAATCCTGTTCATGAGAGAGAAGCCTTCATGACCTAATCACCTCCTAAAGACCCCCACCTCTTAACACTATTGCATTGGAGATTAAGTTTCAACATGAATTTTGGAGGACACATTCAGACCACAGAATTTCTGCTAAGACAACAGTAAAACCAGGCAATTCAAAGGAAAATTTTAACAGCTGAAACTGATTTTTTTTTTTTTTTGGCATTTGGAATAATGCCTATAAATCACACCCATATCCTCTTCAAGCTGAGAACTGAAAGCAAAAATTGCTCAAATCAGTTTACAAAGAAGTTTCTTTAAAAATCTTTTGGAAAGAAAAAAAGACTTTTAGGTGAGGCTAAAATAGATACATTTTTAAATTTGTGATCATGATCCAAACTATTTAAAATACAAAGTTGGAGAAAGAAATGGAAACTAGTATAGTGGCCAATTCTAAATACACAAAAAAGAATGGAAAAATTCTTTCCTATTATGTTGACCACATTCCTTCTCTGAATCATAAAGCTCTCAGTTGAACAAGTATTATAATCAGTGTTTATTTATCTAAAATGGTTAGAAAATGTGCCCACCTATGTAATTTTATTTTTCAGGTGAATTATTAGATGCACCATTCAAGAATTTCTGTTTCTAAATCACCTCAATACTGAATTAATCTGGTCTTATTTTAACCTTCAATTCAGAAAATAAAGACAGATGGGGTTTTCAGGATCACAGATCCTCATTGTTCCTCCTTTCAGGCCAAAATCCTCATAGCCCTCAAAACCCTGCTTCATCTGGTCTCTGCCTACCCTTCCCACTTCATCCTTCTCCTACTTGCTCAATGCCCCCAGCCACTTCTGTTTCTTTCTCTGTTTCAACCTCATTCTCTCAATACATTTGCCCTGATGATGCCCTCTGCCAGCAGTGCATTTCTCCCTTATCCTCTCAACATTCACATCTCTGCTTGAACATCACCTCCTCCCCAGACACCCTCTCTCAAGCAGCACACACACTCCCCAGCATAGTATCCATTCACTATCTTCACAGTGCTCTTGACTCCCCGAAATAGTCTTCCTTATGCTATTGCTTGACTATGGCCTGTAACCCACCCCTTACTAGACCAAAAGCTCCTAAGGAAGGATTTTTTTTTTTTTTTTTGAGATGGAGTTTCGCTTTTGTTGTCCAGGCTGGAGTGCAATGGCATGATCTCGGCTCACAGCAACCTCTACCTTCCAGGTTCAAGTGATTCTCCTGCCTCAGCCTCCCGAGTAGCTGGAATTACAGACATGCACCACCACGCCCAGCTAATTTTTTGTATTTTTAGTAGAGACGGGGTTTCTTCATGTTGGTCAGGCTGATCTCGAACACCTGACCTCAGGTGATCTGCCCACCTCGGCCTCCCAAAGTGCTGGGATTACAGGTGTGAGCCACCACACCCGGCCGGGAAAGATCTTAACCCTCTCACTTACCGTTGTATTCCCAGGGCCTGGAAGAGCCCCGTGCAGGGCTGGCTCTCAACAGTGAATAAGTCAATTTCATGAAATAAAGTTCACCAAATGATATGCCTCTAAAGATGATTTAGAGCATGATATGATATTGCTATCAACTTATTTGATATTCATTTAGTAGATTGTTAAAAGATACACTTAGGCACATTAAAATGTTACAGAGTTTATCTGGGGAGACAGCAGTTCACGAACTGGGCAGTACAGATTGGCAAGGGGTTCAGCATTCCACCCAGGGAGCATGAGGTGAAACATTTATAAGCTGTTTGTAAAAGCAAGGCCAAAAAAAAAAAAAAAAAAAATTAGACAGGTTAAAGTGAAAAGTCCCTTTGGCCTTATCTAGAAGTTATTTGGTGATTTCTAATTGGTTAAGTTTGTTTCATTTTAGTGCTTACATTGAGTTGGGTTTTAGTTTGCTGAGGCACTAGTGCTGTCTCAGCGGGCTGCTTCTCAATTAATTATTTTAACAAGATGAACATTTATTGAATGATTACTATGTATAAAGTGTGGGGGATACAATGTTGAACAGAATGGTTCCTGCCCTCCTGAAGTGAATCATCTAATGGGAACTTAAAAAAAAATTATGTTACTTGAGTTTTCTGTTACTATATTAGTGTATTTATTTATTTATTTACTTACTTATTTTTAGAGACAGAATCTTGCTCTATTGCCCAGGCTGGAGTAAAATGGCATGATCATAGCTCACTGTAACTGTATGGCTAATTTTTAAATTTTTTTGTAGAGATGGGGTCTTGCTATGTTGCCTAGATTGGTGTTGAACTCCTGACCACAAGTGATCCTCCCGCCTGGGAACCATTGCACTTGGCCAATGCTTTTAATACTGTGGAAATAAATGTCTATTTTCCAAGCGTCTTCATTACCAAAAAGTAAACACATTTATTTTAAGAAACAGGTGCTAAGCAACTTTCAGCATAATCTGGAAATACTTTCCTTTGTCAGAACAGTGCTACGTGATGAAATTTAGACCGTTAATAAACTTTATTCCCACTGCCTCAAGTAGTGAAAAGGAATTGAATTTCAATAGGGTCGTTTCAGAGTGAACACTGTTTACAAAGGAATTAAACTGCATTAGTATTTTGATACCATCTTAAATTATCTAAGGTTTTTGATAAGCAACAAAGACTGGAATGTGACACTGGAATGTGAGTCATTCTGCATTTCAAAAGATTGCTGAGTTGAGATTCTTGATGTTAACCCTACTTCTTACAAATAAAAGCTTTTAAGCTGTATCCTTACCAAAATCAAGAACACAAATTATTATAAAGAAGCTAAAACTGAGCACCTGTATTTGACAGGTATTACAAAAGGCAGTGGGGCCTGGAACTTTTTGATCCTCTTTCCCTTTGATAATAAATAAATGTAGAATCCTGTCCCCCCAAAAATGTAGGTGAGTACATACACACACAAAAATAATTGCATAAAAGTCTTGTGAAGGTTATGAGCTCCAGAAAAGACAGCCCTGACTGGGCCCTCTCCTCTCTTCCAGAATTCCCTTTTGGGACTGCCAAGTCCTGTGGCTGCTGTCAAAACACTGTGTTTTATTGTTAACAACAAATTTAGAGAATCAGCAATGTCTTTGAACCTGAATGACAATAGATAAAATCAGTGAGGTATTCCCAATTGTTTCAAGCAGGAATAAGGCAAGGAGAGAGAAGAAACAACACACACACACACAGAGAAAGAGAGAGAGTGAGAATAAATGAATATGGGAATGAGGAGAGAAAGGACAGTTATCATGAGAATAAATGAATATGCGAATGAGGAGAGAAAGGACAGCTATCATGAGAAAGAGAAAGTGGCAGGAGGAGTTTTAAAGGGAGAGGTGGACTGTCTTCCTTCCCCATGTCCAGAATGAGCAGTTCACTCCCTCAGCTCCTGCTAGCCCCTTCCACTCCCAGAACTCTCATCTCTTCAGCTCTCCTGGCCCCTGCCTTTAGTAACTCTATAAATTCGCCTTTGCTTCTGTCAACCCAGCTATCTACTTGTTAAGGACTGCCCCCTTCTCAGCTTCCCTCCACTGTAGATGGTTTTTCTTTCTTTCTGGTTTTTTTGAGACAGGATCTCGCTCCATTGCCCAGGTTGGAGTGGAGTGGCAGGATCACTACTCACTGCAGCCTTGACATCTTTGGCTCAAGTAATCGTCGGGACTACAGGCACACACCACCATGCCTGGCTAATTTTTGTATTTTTAGTAGAGATGGGGTTTCGCCATGTTGCCCAAGTGGGTCTCAAACTCCTGGGTTCAAGTGATCCACCTGCCTTGGCTTCCCAAAATGCTGGGATTACAGACATGAGCCACCACCACCCGGCCTTATAGATGGTTTTCTAAATCTGCTCCCTCCATGTCTTCACCGACTCTTCCCTTCCTTACCCCAAAATGTGATTTCTACTGGAGCTGTGGCCTTGAGGCTTCTCCATGAGAAGGACCATATTGAAAAATAAAAGGCTCTTTTCCTTTCTGCACTTAGCTTGTATGTTTGTTCACCTTTTTCCTTAAAAACTTTCGTCTTCCTTGTTTGCTGAGTTCATTTTAGTATTATTTGTACTTGTTTGTGGTTTTACTCACTCTCTTTTTCTTTTTCTCCAGATCTCTGAGCCACCCCAGAATCTAACTCTTGCTTTTCTGTGTTCTCTACACTTCCTGTCTGAGGAAATACAGATATATAATGACATAATGTGCCAAGAAAAACATAGGTTTCAGAAGCAAAAAAAAAACCCCTAAACTCTAATTCTGATCTTAGTGCTGTGTGACCTTAAACAAGTCACTAACCTCTCTGAGCCTTGGTTTCTTCCTCTAAAAAAAAATGAGGACAATAATATTTCCTTCTAATTGTAATTTTGAAGATTAAATGGGATAAGATTTGTAAAAATGACTAAGTGCTCATCATATTATTCATCAGACAAGCATTTGTTGAACATCAACTTTATGCCAGATTCAATATAAGATCCCAGGGAATGATGCAGTGAAGAAGGCATCGTTTTCTGCCCTAAATCTGCTCACAGACTAGAGAAGAGCATGTAAACAAATAAATTACACGACACTGTGTCAGCAGCAACAATAGGAACATTTACAAAATAGAAGGGACACACAGAAAAGGGGCCGAATAAATCTCATGGAGGTTTGTGAGACAAGGAAGCCTTCTGGGAAAGGTGATATCTGAATTCAATTTTGAAGAATAAATGTTAACACATAGAAGCAGAGAAAACAACATATTCAAAGACACCTCAGTGTAAAACAGCATGGCCAATTCGGGGCTGTTTCTAGAATTAAAGCACAAGGTTGGAAGTGATGGAAGACAAGATTGGAGAGGTAGGGAGAGGCCAGATAATAGTCTTAGTAATAATCATGCTACTAACACCCAATTATTGAGAAATTACCCTGTGTCAGGCACTGTGGCATAATTAAGTACTTTGCATATATGATTTTTAAAAATCATCATTATAGCAACTCTGTAAGTCAAAGAGCTTGGGCTTGGCCTGTGGCCAAATGAAGAGCCACTAGACTTTTAAGAAAGGTAGTTATGATCCCATGCATATTTAGAAAAGCTATTAAAGCATCAGATTTTTAAAAATTGTGGTGAAATATACATAAAAATTATTATCTTAACCATTTTTCAGTGAACAGTTCAGTGGCATTAAGTATATTCACACTGTTGTGCTACCATCACCACCCATCCATCCATAGAACCCTTTCCATCTTGCAAAACTGAAGCTCTGTAGCTATTAAACAGTAACTCCCCACTACCTGGACTCTTCATCCCCTAGCTGAATCGTGCAGTATTTGGAATACTACATAGTATAGTAGGATGGAATCACACCATATTTATCCTGCTATGACTGGTTTATTTCAACTAGCATAATGTTCTCGGTGTTCATCTCTGTTACAGTATATGTCAGACTTTTTTCCTTTTTAGGGAAATAATATTCAGTTGCATGTATATACTACTTCTAGTTTTCTTTTTCACCCACTGATGGACACAGGTTGCTTCTACCTCTTGGCTACTGTGAACTCTGCTGCTGTGAGCAAAGGTATGCAAGCATTTCTTTCAGACCCTGCTTTCAATTAGGTTGGGTATATTCCTAGAGGTGTATGATAATAGTGTTTTTAATTTTTTAAGGAACTGCCCTGCTGTAAGGCTTTGGAGATGAATCAGAAGGAAAAGGCTAGGGCAGGATGCCATTTTCTGGCAATAAGGACCTCAGTTTCAAGCTGTTAGGAGTGGATGAAAGGCAATGTAGTTGAGCAATTGACAAGACTTGGTTCCTAAATTGATAAGAGGGAGGTAGATATTCTGAGTGACTCTCTTTTAGGATAGCTTCAGATTTTGAGGGGCCTGAAGCTTATACAAGTTTAGGAACCCTCCTTGAGAAAAATAAAAATAAAAAACAAAGGATAAAAAATCAAGTGCAGGACTCTAAGAAGGCCCGTGGAAGTGAGCGGCCTTGCAATACACACTGGAGAGAGAAGAGCTTGTGCAGTGGGCATCATCTTTATTTGTCCCGCCAGCATCTTTTCCCTTGTTTTCCTTTGAGGTTGTGCATCTTCCCTCTCTCAGCTCCTGTGGTGCTGGCTGAGCTGCTAACTTACCTCCACGCCTGCCTCAGGCACATACTCTGACCTGCCAGCAGGGCCTTCCTCCCGGTAGCCGCAGTGATTAGCATGGAAATAGGCAGGTGACCCCAAGCCGATGAGACTCAATTCTGCGACTTTTGTTAGAACTGTTGGGAAGTTTTTCACTTAGAAGGTTAGGATGTAAGCCTGGACCTTCCGGTGGTCAATTTCACCCCCGGTGGGTAGGGCTGAGGGAGTTAGCAGAAGAGAAAAGGTATGTGGAGACATACTGGTTTGTCAAGCCTTTGACTGAGTCCTTGAATCTAGCCACGCCCAATGCTACATCTCCTTGACTTTTATGTCACACGAACCACTAAAGTCCACTTTTTGTCTAAGTCAGTTTGACTTTGTTTTCAGCTTCCATATCTGTTTACTATAAAGAACTGTGGTGGGTCCTGTTTGGGTCATGTGCCTCCTTGGGCCCAGTACTGGGCCTAGCGGGGGATAAGGTAATCCCTTTGAAAAGTCTGCCACATGCTTGCCTCTGGTGGAAAAGGTGGCACACGATTGATGTACTAATAGTATTACCTGGAATAATTGGTGAGCACTCTCGAATGGGAGGGGAAAAAGGAGCAGATGTGCCTTACAAGAGCAATTTCAGGGAGCTTCCAGACAGCTGAACCCATGGAGGTTCCTGAAGTGAGGCGTGACAGAGAGGCCATGGCAGTTCTACTCCCCTTCTCCCATACCTCACCCTATGCATCTCGTCTATTCGGCTGCTCACATGTCTTTTGGAAAAACTGATTTCAGATGAAGATGGGCAACAACAACGGATCACTGTCAAATCCAATACAAAGTTGCTGTTATAAAGAAAAAGATGTAAAGGATAGGAGCTTTTTTTTAAGACACAGCCTCACTCTCCTGGAGTGCAGTCTCCCAGTCTAGAGTGCAGTGGTGCGATCTCAGCTCACTGCAATCTCTACCTCCTGGGTTCAAGCGATTCTCTCGCCTCAGCCTCCTGAGTAGCTGGGACTTACAAGTGTGTGCCACCATGCTGGCTTTTTGTATTTTTAGTAGAGACGGGGTTTCACCATGTTGCCCAGGCTGGTCTCGAAGTCCTGGCCTCAAGCAATCCACCTGCCTCCCAAAGAGCTGGGATTACAGGCGTGAGCCAACTGTGCCAGGCCAGGGGCATGTTTATAATAAATTCCATAAAGCATCCCCCCTTGCCCTCTCAAAAAAGGGTGACTTCAGATTCTTCAGGGGTCTGGGAAGCTGGTTTGTTGAGCAATCATTCTAAACCAGGCCTGGTTTCAAATCCCAACTCTGCTCTCTATTAACTGTTTGACATTGACCGAGTTGTATACCCTACTAAACCTTAGTTTTTGATTATAAAGTAGGAATAGATAATATGGATTATTACAGGGTTATTGCGAGTGATGCCTGTAAGTGGGGTGACTGTGATTTAGCATCTCAATGGGACACTTTTGAGGGTGAAATGAGCACACTATGAAGGGGCTTTATCAGGACTGCCTGAAACAAAAAAATATTAGTAGTGCCCTTTCACTCTCAAAATGCCCCTATTTGGGTGAATTTTGATTTCACTGCCTGTTATGTGCCTCTAATAGTGCTCAGCACATAGCAGGTGCTTAAAAGTCTCTTAGCCTCTGAGCCTTTTAGGGTCCCTTCTGCCTTTACCGTAACTTATCCACGCCTTTGTGGTTCTCTTTAATTCTCTGGCATTGTGGACTTGTTACAGGAACAGGGTCCTGATCTAGACCCCAAAAGAGGGTTCTTGGATTTCACACAAGAAAGAATTCAGGGTGAGTCTATAAAGTGAAAGCAAGTTTGTTAGGAGGAATAAAAAAATGGCTACTCCAGACTCAGCAGCCCCTTGGGCTGCCGGTTGCCCATATTTATAGTTATTTCTTGATGATATGCTAAACAAAGGGTGGATTATTCATGCCTCCTTTTTTCAGATCATATAGGGCAACTTCCTGATGTTGCCATGGCATTTGTAAACTGTCATGGCGCTGGTGGGAGTGTAGCAGTGAGGATGACCAGAGGTCATTCTTGCCACCATTTTGGTTTTGGTGGGTTTTGGCCCACTTCTTTACTGCAACCTGTTTTATCAGCAAAGTCTTTATGACCTGTATCTTGTGCCGACCTCCCAGCTCATTCTGTGACTTAGAATGCCTTAACTGTCTGGGAATGCAGGCCAGCAGGTCTCAGCCTCATTTCACCTAGTCCCTATTCAAGATGGAGTTGCTTTGGTTCACATGCCTCTGACAGACTTTCAGGGTGTATTCTCCAAAACACTTTATATTATTATTTTCGTGGCAAGATGTATGGCAACATGACCCACAAATTTGCCTCTATGAAAAAATACTTTTCTACAGCTCTCCAACTGCTTTTAATTAATAAAAATTTGGAAAGGTTGAGTTGACCTCCGTAACAGCATTTATTTCAATTCAAAGTGTTCTGCATATTACAGAAGGTTCCAGGGAAAGTACTTAAGATTGCTGGGCCACACCCTGGTAGTTAGTTTGTAATGTGACATTTTACTTAAACTGAGCATTTGCTGACACATTCTAGTGTTAGAACTTGGTCAGGATTTTTGAAATGTATCCTAACAGTGACAAGTTAAATACCATAATAAGAAAACACACAATTCAATAAAAAGTAGGCAAAAGAGCTGAACAAACATTTAATGAAAAAGATACACAGATGGCAAATAAATACATGAAAAGATGCTCAACATCATTACGTATTAAGGGCATCAAATTAAGGGAATTCAAATTAAAACCATAATGAGATACCATACTCCACATGTATAAGAATGACTAAATTTAAAAAGACTGGCCTACCAACTGTTGGTGAGGAAGCAGAGGAACTGGAACTCTCATACACACTGGTGGGAATGTAAAATGGTACAATTAGTTTGGAAAAAGTTTGTAGTTTCTTAAAAAGTGAAATATATATCTTTCACATGATCTAGCCATTCCATTTATAGGTATTTATGGGAGAGAAATGAAAGCATATGTCCATACAAAGACTTGTACATGAACGTTCATAGCAGCTTTATTTGCAATAGCCAAAATCTGGAAACAACCAAAATGTTCATTAATAAGGGAATGGGCAAAATCACTGGTGTATCCCTACAGTTGAATACTACTCAGTAAAAAAAGGAATGAACTAATGATACATGCTACAACATCAGTGAATCTCATAATAATTTTGCTGAGTGAAAGAAGTCAGATAAAACAGAGTATACGATGTGTGATTCCAATTATACAAAATTCTAGGAAATACAAATTAATGTATAGTTACATAAAGCATATCAGGGGTTGCCTGGTGGGGTGGAGAGGTAAGGAAGGCTGGGAGGGAGGGGTTACATGAGGAAACTTTTGGGTGTGATGAATATGTCCTTTGTCTGTTGTGGTGATGGGTTTTTAAATAGGTGTATCTATGTGTATATGTGTGTATCAAACTGAACACTTTAAATATACTTTGTTATATCAATTATACTTCAATAAAGCTGTTAAAATTGTCCCAAATTTTAAGTTTTTCTCATTTTATTCCATAGTGTCACAGTAGGTAGTCAGACGTGAGCAGAGCAGGAGAGGGCTCCTCGCTCCCACAAGGAATGTCAGGCGACCATCAGGTGGTCAGGCAGTTGTTAAACTGTCTCTCTAAAATAATAATTGGTCACAGCCGGCACCAGGGAAAGGCAGTCTCCCAATGGACAGAAAATACCTAAAACTGGCGATCAGCAGCTTCTGGATAAGATCTTAGGAGTCGGGCGAGTGGGCTCACAGGTGTGTACCAAGAGCCAAATAGTGGCATTTAACTAGTACTCATATATGACCTTCCTCTAGGAACACTCGACTAGGAAGGGTAGAATGCCTCAAGTGAGCATGCGTGCAACTTCAGTTAACACACTGAGCATGTTGTCCCTCCCAAGTGCTGGCAGGCCACTGCACATGCAGACAGCCCACCCCAAGGGAAGAATCAGGGGAAAAGGGACACAACCCACTGGAAGCATGCCAATGTATAAAACCCCGAGTCAAAGGTCAAGCAGCACACTTGAATCTATCAAGTTGCCCGCTTGGCCCTCTTCCGAGTGTACATTACTTCATTTCATTCTTGCTCTAAAACTTTTTATAAACTTTCACTCCTGCTCTAAAACTTGCCTTGGTCTCTCCCTCTGCCTTAAGCCTCTTGGTAGAATTCTTTCTTTGGAGGAGGCAAGAATTGAGGTTGCTGCAGACCCATACAGCTTTGCTGCTGCTAACACACTTTGGTGAATGCGACTCAGATACGTTCCCTAGTGCTAACAACAGCATTACGTATTCCTACACAATCAGTTAAATTCGAAATGAAGGAAGCCTCTGGAGTACTGATGGAATCCAAGAGGACCAACAATATTTAAATAGTAAGTGCCAGTGGCAATGTCAGAAAGAACTTCAAGTACCTTAGGGAGGATAACAGTTGACCAAACAAACAAATGTAGAAAATTTCATGTTTACTTTAAAGCCATGTAAGTGTACGATGGCATTATACATTTACAATGTTGTGTGACCATTGTCACTACCCATCTTCAAAACTTTTTCATCATCCAAAACTGAAATCCTGTAATCCTTAAAAAATAACGCCCCATAAACAATAAAATTCATAGTTTTCAAGACAAAATACAATTCTTGAACATTTTACAAGGAATAAGCTAAAGTAGATTAAAATGACTTTGACCATACAACAGGAGCAGTCAGGCTTAGATTGCTGCAAAAAGGCTCTGCAGGCTGGGCACCAGGATTTGTACCTCAAATCTGGCTGTTATTTCCCACACTCCTAGGTCCCATAGAAGTGTGGGTGAGGTCCTGTGGTTGACACACCATCACTGTCATACTACTGGAAAAACAGCCCAAACTGCTTGCCTCAGTGATAGTGGGTCAATTGTGTCATCTTCGTGTGGGAAGAATGCCCTAATTATCATTACTCCCTTTGGATGAAATTAGCAAGTCATTTATAAATCATTTCACTTTCCTCCCTATTTGCCTCCTCCCCCTTCCTTCAGGTTCCATCCCTCAAAGTCATTGGGAAAAGCCTTGCAAAGTTGATAGCAGTTTTGTGCACTTCCGGCTCAAGTTGCCTTACTTCTTTTTTTTTAATGTAAAAAAACTTTGGATTTTTTTTATAGAGACAGGCTCTTGCTATGTGGCCCTGGCTGTTCTTGAACTCCAGGCCTCAAGCAATCCTCTCACCCCGGTCTCCCAAAGTGCTGGGATTACAGGCATGAGCCACCACACCTGGTTCACCTTACTCACTTCTATTGCAGGACGGTTCAACTATGACGTTTTGGCTCCTCTTCTCAAGCAGGTTGCCACACCTTGTTCCATGATCTCTTCTGGCACAGTAGCTGGTATTTGGCGAACATAGTTTTCATCCTGGGATCTCAGGGATTGAAATCTGTCCTAGGTGTGCACCAGAAAGTGGTGGCAAGAGATGAAGCTTCGGAGGAGGGTGACCTCGGCCAGGATTCTTAAGTCTCAAAGTTTCAGCTTTCTCACCTCTCAACAGACATGAAATCTACCTAGTAGTAACTTCAGGGAAGTAAATGAGATAATGTTTGGAAGATATCTAGTCTCCGAGGCGCTCAGGCGGGGGACGAAGGTTCTGTTTCCAACCCCTTCTCTATCGAATGCCTTTAGAACTCAGAAGAAAGCGTTGGGTAGGAAATGGGACTGCGAAAAAAGTGGAGGCTGCTTCTGGCCTGAAGGATACTTATCTCTATATAGACAAAGGGCTTCTGATTCAAAGAGGCCCCTGGATTCAAAAACACAAGCAGAGCAACACCACGTGGGGTTTGGGACTAGCTGAATTCCGGATAAAGATTCCTGTAAAGAGGAATTGATGAGAATCCAGAAAAGCACTTGAAATGCCCAGGCTTTGCCATGGCACATTCCCCAGGATTTTTTCGCACCGCATTTAGAGGTTTAGACACAGTGAGCTCGAATCAGGCCAAAAGCCTTAGGTTACTCGGTGGCGGCGGCGGGGCAGAGGTCAGACCAACAGGTGTGGGAGGCTGCGAGGTGAGGGAAGAAGCAGGTGTCGGTGGAGGCCCCAGTTCCTCCCGCCCAGAGGCTCCAAGGCTGCTGTTGGTGTTCCAGCAACGGGTGGAGGGGTCCCGCCCGGCATCTGGGCGCGCTGGGCCTGGAGCCCGGGAGCAGGCAGACGGAGGCGGCGGGTCAGACCGGGTGGGCTTCCGCTCCCCTCCGCCAGCCCGGCCCGGCCCAGCCCGGCCCGCCGCGGAGGATGCCTGGAGGTTGACGTGAACTGCCTGTGGCTAGGAAGCCCCCAGGCGCCCTGCCTAGCCCGGGGGCGGGGCCGCCTCGCCGCCGACCCCGGTGGCGTGAGGGCTGGGGCTGGGGCGGGGGCCGGGGACCGAGCGGAGAGAGAGCGGGAGGGAGAGCGGCCTCCGCGGCCCTTCAATTGGCCGCACCGCCCCTCGGCGCAGAGGCGGGAGGAGGCGGCCCTCCATTGGTCGGGCCCGGCGGCCAATCCCCGAAGGCCCAGGCGGAGGCGGGGGCTGCCGGTGGGGAACCGCGGTGCGGGCGGGGAGCCAGGCGGGCGGCGAGCTAGGCAGCCAGGAGCTTTGGAGCGGACCTCGAGGCTCTGCGGCACACAGTCGGACCCAGTCGCCGAGGCACCGCCCGCGCCCCGCGGCCGCGACCGTCTCCTGCGCCGCCCAGAGGAGGGAGTTCCGAGCATCCCCCGCGGCGGCCACTCCTCGGGGCCAGAAGCGGGAAAGCGAAGTGCGAGAGACCCCGGACCCCAGCGCAGCCTCTTCCCGCCGCCCTAACCACCATGACCCACTTCAACAAGGGCCCTTCCTACGGGCTCTCGGCCGAGGTCAAGAACAAGGTACGCCTGGCTCGGGCGGGCGCGGGGACCCCCGGGGCGAGGGGTGCAAAGCGCGCCCGGGCTCCCTTGGGCTAGCCTGGCGCTGGGCCGTACTTCGTTCGCCCCTCGCGCTGTGGTTCACCCCTCTTTCCTGGAGAGGGGACGTCGAGGCGGCGCGAGCGTCGCTGCCTGTCCCGGTTGCGTCCCGTCCCCGGGCTCGCGGGGCCGGCTCCCGGGCACCCGCCTGGCTTTGTTCCCGCGCCATGGGACGGGACTAGTGGCTGGCGGTGGGTTCCCGGGCGCCTGGAGTCCCGCGGAGCCGGCCTTTCCGGCTGCGAGGGTCTCTGGGGCCGTTTGGTGGTTGCAGGACGCGCCCTCCGGGAAGGGGGCGCTCCTGCGTGGCCACTCGCCCTTAGGCGGAGCCCGTCCGCGCGGCCAGGGACCCGACGAGCCGCTGCCGCAGCCCCCGCCATCTACCCGGGCCCCGGGTACTGGCGGACCCCGCACCTCCCCACGGGGAGAGAGACCGCCCACTGTCCCGCCGACCCCTGGGTCCCCCGAGGAACGGGAGCCGGTCCAGGACCCATCGTAGTCTCCGATCTCGGTGCCTGGGAGGCATTTGGAGGCCGATTGCTGCTGCTGCTACTGCTGCCGCTGCCGCTGCTGTTGCTCTTGCGGGAAATGGAGACAAAGCCTGAGCGCGCCACTGTGCGAGCGATGTCTGCTTAGGCTTGAGACTTTTTATAAAACACTGAGAAGTTTGTAGTACATTAGACTTTCACGACATAAAGGAGTATTTTTGTGGGTGGCTTTTGTTTAGGGCTTGTTTGCCGAGGCGGCTTATAGTTTGGAGCGATTGGGATTTGGTGACGCTCAGCTTTGCTACTGAGCCCAAGAATGCGTTAGGTTTATCTTTGGGACTTTTGGCCTGGGAAAGAGATGAGAGGCGTCCCCCTCCCCAAATCCTCTCCTTCCTTCCTCCCTCCCTGCATTCCAAGCCCATGACATCAGGGGTTTCTAGGGGGAGAGACCAGCCAATCGGCGCGGAACTGCGCACAGAACGCTCATTGTCTCTTTTCTGCTGTTCTGGCCAAAGCGCCACAAAGGAGGGCTGCTGTGGTTTAATTCCCATTAACCTCCCGGGAGCCCAAGCATGTCAGGATTGCCACCGCACCGTCCGACCGCTGGTGGAAGGCACTGGCATTGTCAGAGCTGGAACATCCCGGGGCTGCGGGGGTAGGCGGTGTGAAGCGAATTATGTTGAGGTAATGAAGCGCACCGTTGTCAAACCCCAAGGGAGAGTTGTGGCTCTTGTCTCCCGCTGTTAGTCTGCACATCATACCGTCTTTGAAGCAAAGGGTTGATTTTAGTCTATGTATCTAAAGTTGAAATGTTTAGGTCCTTTACTTTTTCAAACGTCTTGCCCGTGTTGGACAACAGTTTGCTAAACAGTTTTTTTAAGAGCAGAAAGGTGAGTGGTGTATGATTGAATGCAAACCTCACCAACTGAAAAGTTTGTAACAAGTTAATTGTTCCCTTCCTTCCAGGGTTTACAAACCGAACTTTAGGAAACTTTTCAGAGGAACCGGCATGTCCAAAACGTTGGACGTGTTGTGAGACTTTTTGGCCTGGTTGTGCACATTCATTGTAATTCCCCCCAGTGATTCTTGGTTGGCAGCAGTTGAGTCTCTTTACTACCTTTTGCATTGTAAATGAGGTACTGATAACGTTGGCAGCTCTTCAAGTGACTTACTTTTCTTGGATGTTAATAATATTCATGCTAATTTCTTTTTTGCTGACTAATGTAGCAGCTTCTGCTGTTTTCCTGCTTAATACTGAGCAGACTCAAGGAAATGCATGCACAGGCCAGATCACTGTAATTATTATAAATGTTTAAAAACAGTAAAACCTCAGTTTTTAGAACATTTGGAAAGTTAGTTAGGAAAGCTGTGGATTTATCCCTTTAAGCACCAAACCCATTTTTTAATAGCCCGTTTCATTTTTGTAGTCCTTTCAGACAGTATTCTTTCATAGGAAGTCTTTTCATCTTAACAGCAGAGCAGTCCTGTAAGGTGAGGAGGATTGCTGGGATTATCCAACATCATTTACAGATCAGTACACTGAAGCTCAGAAAGATTTGCTCAAGGTCACAGAAGTTGGACTGTTCTAAGAATTTTAACTCTAAAAGCGATGTCTTAGTTGAGTGAAGTACTTAGGGATGTTCTACACAAGACTCTGCTGTCTGTCGCCTTCCCCCCCACCTTTTTTTTTTTTTTTTTTTGAGATGGAGTCTTGCTCTGTCGCCCAGGCTGGAGTGCAGTGGCACGATTTCAGCTCACTGCAACTTTCGCCTCCCGGGTTCAAGCGATTCTCCTGCCTCAGCCTCCCAAGTAGCTGGGATTACAGGCACCTGCCACCACACCAGGCTAATTTTTGTATTTTTTAGTAGAGACAGGGTTTTGCCACGTTGGCCAGGCTGGTCTCCAACTCCTCACCTCAGGTGATTTCCTCCTGCCTTAGCCTCCCCAAATGCTGGGATAACAGGTGTGAGCCACGGCGCCCAGCCCTTCCCCCCATTTTTGCTACCCACCTGTCACTTCTTGACATTGTGATTATTTATGTGATACTGTTTCTGATCTGTTCTGGACCTGGGAATCAAATTAGCCGTGTTTGCTAGGCCTTTGTATGAAATGCTACATTCTGACAGAGGCCTCAGGACTCCCGGGTGAAAGGTGGGCATATGCAAAAGTGACATTGCGTGGTTTGACACTTTTTGATTCCTTCCTGCTTTTTCTTTATTGCGTAATTGATACATTGCTTGAATGCTCGATTTCCCCCATCCACCCCTAAATCTCATTTAACAAAGAAGTATAGAAACATCCTGGGGAGACAATGTGGAGTGGACCTGGGAGTCTAGCATATGTGAGTTCTAGTCCCCGTTCCGCCACTTCCTGCCTTCTGTGATGCTGGGCAAGCTACCTGACATCTCTCTTCTAGTTTGTCATCTGTAGAATGGGGGAAAACAATAGTTACCACCCCTAAACACCATGTTGTGGAAATGTGTCTGGCTTATATTCAGTACTCAGTGACTGTATTGTAGCTATTAGCTCTTAGTAACAGAAAATTAGTTATTGGTATTATATTTCTAAGATATTTATGTCCCTGCCTCTTTAAGTAGTTGGTTTGTATTAATACCTTTTGGTCTTGTTATATAATATTCTAGCTGTAAAAGCAGTTCATCAGTGAATTGAGGATGTCTCTGATTTTAAATACTTTAATCAGTAAAATTTCAGGGAAAAATCTTTAAGACATTTGATTGATAAGATGATAATACATGGCAGAACACACAAACTTACTTTCTTTAATAGGCAAGAAGATGTGTGAAAACAGCCTAAAAAAAAAAGAAAAACCCTAAGAATTCCAGTCTTTCAGCGTGGAATACGAACAAAGTTTCTTTAATAACAAAGAAAAAAATGACACCAAATGATCAATAACTTGTAGTTTACAAAAACTATCAGAGAGTAAAAGGGCCAGGGAAAATGCAGACACTGGTGTATGGATGGTTCGATGGAGGATGGAAACACTCGTAAAGTAATGGGCCCTACAGGTATTCTACAGGTTGAGCCAGGCCCTTGAATGCATCTTGGGAACCAAAATGAAGTGAAACAATTCTGTGCCTCATAAACCATGAAAAAATATAACAGGTACTCAAGGGAAGCACAGCATTTCCTGGCAAAATGTTGGAGTGGGGGTAGTTTCCCGTAAATTTGGACGGGAAAAGAGGACGCAGTGAAGCATGTCTTCATCAGACTTGGAGTAAATGCCGCAGAAACCTTTCTTACAGGTCTCAGGGAAAGTGGAAAAAATAAATTGACGAGTGGGGAGCTGAAATAATCTTACCTCGGTATGTTTTTTTGGGAGGAGGCTAACTGAAATATTAAGAAGCATGGAATTGGAATGCACATTCTTCCAGTCTTCTGCCCCCCTGGAATGTCTGATTTGAGCAAAGCAGCTTCCCACGGGATCTTCTTGGTTACAAAATGGTATTTCTCAACACCTAAAAACCATCTTGAAAGGCTTATTACCAAAATCTTTGGTTGTTGAAGTTAATCATATAGTAATAATTCGACAGGACCAGTGTCCGTGGAGTCCTCCCAGCCTGTTTGCCGGCTGCGCTTCAGACGCGCAGCTGCTCTGAGGGTACTTCTGGTAAGAGTAACCCAGGGTGGCCCAGCTGTCAATTATACCCGAAGGTGGGTTGCCTTGTCTTGCTGGTAGAGCACCAGAATCTTGGTAAAAATGTGTTGGTGGGCTTAGCTTTTTTCTTTTTAATCTTGAAAGTTCAGAAATTGGTTTTTAATTAAAATATTTTTTTGTTTGCTTATTATCTGTCTCTTCCCACCAGAGATAAAGCTGTCTTATTCGCGGGTGTGTCTCAAGATCGATATTTTAGAATATAGTTTGGCACATAGCTTGTGCTCAATAAATATTTGAATATTTGTTGATTTAATGAATGTATTCATCGGGAATAGATTTTGCTACCTCTAGACATAAGAAGTTAGAAATTAACTCTGTAGTCTAAGATAATTCTGTAGTACAGTGTGATGATTTTGAAGGATGTGGTTAAAAAGAAAATATTCTAAAAACTATTTTATTTTTTTATCTCACTATGTTGCCCAGGTTGGTTCTTGAACTCCTGGCCTCAAGTGATCCTACTGCCTTGGCCTGTTAAAGCACTGGGATTACAGGTGTGAGCCACCATTCCTAACCCTGTTTTTCTTAAGTAGTTAAATAGTTAACATTACATTGAAATTTTTCATCTTTGCTGCTGATTTTGGGATTATCTCTTAAGATAGATATTTTGACGGGGCTCTTAGACTTCCAAGTTAGGAATGGTAGAGGTGTCCTCTGCAAGGATTTGCCCAGTGCCTGCATTTCCTGAATACTGCTGGAGAAGGGGCCATTCAGTCGGGCCAAGGACTCTGCTCCTGGTACGAACCAGCCATTGCCGTTGGTCTGCTTTAGTTTTTGTTTTCCTGTCTTGACCAAAACAGATAAATAAGATACACTTCGCTGAAGCGACAAGAGGTACTATGCTTCCTCTTTAAAATGCTCAGCCTTATTTACTCTGGAGTTTTAACAAGGATTATTATCAGGCTCACTGATTTTTTAGTCTAACATTTGTGGAAATTGTTCTGTCTCTAGCCACTCTTTTAGATTTCAGAAACAATCTTGACAATGATGACATTGCTAATACTACCATCAACAGAGGTATAGGCTTTTTTTTTTCCTATGCCTGTTTCCCTTCCAGGTTGGGACATGAGGGTTAGTGTTTCCTGCCTCCTTTCCCTCTTCAACAGTGTATTCTTAAAGCCATAAAGAATCTGATCTGCAGCATAAAAAAAGTAAGCACAATTGGATGGTTTTGGTTTTTCACCCATCATTACCATTGTATTCAGGAGAGTGAGGAAATGCATTTTATTCGCTCTCTTTTTAATTTTTTTGAGTTGGAGTCTCCCTCTACTGCCCAGGCTGGAGTGCAGTCGTGCGATCTCAGCTCACTGCAACTTCCACCTCCCAGGTTCAAGCAATTCTCCTGGCTTAGCTTCCCGAGTAGCTGGAATTACAGGCACCTGCCACCACAGCTGACTAATTTTTGTATTCTTAGTAGAGTTGGGGTTTCACCATGTTGGCCAGGCTGGTCTCAAACTCCTGACCTCAAGAGATACACCTGCCTTGGTCTCCCAAAGAGCTGGGATTACAGGTGTGAGCAACTGTGCCCAGCCCTGCATTTTCTTTCTCAGTGAAACTAGGTGGTAGTTGGAGAAAGCTTGTCCTTAGAATTTGTTGGCAAGTTCCATGTAAATCTAGGCATTACCCTCCTGTAGCATATACCTTGTGCATTCGCTCTCCTTAACTCTGAACTTATTTTATAGCCCAAATGGGCTCTTAACTGTTATTCATGTGTACTTATACACTCAGATTTTTGTTAAGGATTCTTGGAACTCATAGGTAGATCCAGGTTGTTTGTGGGGACGAAGTTTATATAATTTTGGGGTCCTCATTATGGAAAATATATAAATATCTTTTAAGTTTTACAAAAACCTATGGCCATGTGAACCCTTTTGAACTTGAAGACTTCCCCATACCTGTCATACAAGGTTCTTGTCAGAGGGAAAGTAGAGCTTAGTGGTTAAGAACATGGACTGTGGGAACTGGGTTGGATTCCTGGTTCTGCATCTTACTGTGAACTTTGGCAAGCGACTTAACCTGCCTGTCTTGTCTGTAAAATGAGGCTATCATGATGCTCATCTTTATAGGGTTGTTGGGAGAAATAATATAGATAATCCATGTAAAGTGTTTAGAATAATGCCTGGAATCAAAAGCCCACATTATGTAAATTTTAGCCATGGTTTTTCATTTGGAGACTGGTTCTCTGCTAATTAGGCTCAGTCTTGTGTTCTGAGCTGCTTTTCCCTTCGGGATGTTGGTATTATTTCTAGAACTTTAATATTCATTCATGAATCTGTTTGTATCTGCCTGAGATTTCTGGTGGGTAGGGGACCATGACACCAAGCAATACTACTGTGTTTCATTTCTGTGTCAGGAATGTGATCTGCCCCAGAGTCCTTATCCAGGACTCCACCCCCAGGCAGCCTGTGAGGCGTTTCCGCCGTGAAAGCACCAGGTCTGTAGATCTGCACCATTCTGTCCACGTTGCCCTTGGGGCTGAGGACTTCTCTGTAGAGCTGGAGGTCTTGCTTACTGGGCGTGGTTGTATTCTGCTTTTTCTAAGAGGTTGATTCCTTTTAAATAAGATACATCTTTCCTTTCTTGGTTTCAGACAGGGCTTGTATTCCTCCACAACTGGCTGGTTAACATATTTTCCTTCAAGTGTTTGAATTTGGCTTGCTTGAATCTGGAGGCTTTGAGTTTATGTGTTCTTATGAAGTCTCTACCTAGACCTGTGTGAAGCAAGTCCTTGAGTGGAGAAGACTAATTCCTAGTTTTCCCCCACAAGGTAGGGAGGGACCAGGAAAGTTCAGGGTGTGGGCGTGACTGTTGGGTGCTGTGTCTGCAGTGGGAAGGCCAGGGAATTGGAGGCATGAATGCAGAGAAAAGAGGAGGCCTTTTGTGCTTCGAAGGACTCTTCTGGGTGAGTTGTAACCTAAGCATTTATGGTTATTTCCCCTCTCCTGGAGAATTTTCCAGGGAACTGTAGCTGTGGAGTGGCCACACTGGGCGGGCTATGGCTTCATCATTGCTTCTTCCCGCCTCCACTGCCAAATGTTTGGACACTGATCTTTCTCCATTATCTGCAGCTTCTCACCCTTAATGTTACCCAGGCTCTACGAATGGATAGTGTGTACTTCATTAGTGCACATTTCCCTGTCTCCTTTTGTTTCTTGTGGGAGGAAATAGGAGAGAAAACAATCAATACCATGTGTAGCAAGTCTCTGTCATGCTGTTGGTTAATTCAAACATGTGATTCTACTTCGAATGCAAAAATAGCAACAGCAATCATATTATGCTTCTAATCAAGTATAGAAATTATACGTACATTAGGCATCATCTTGTGAGCTTGCTGTGGTCCTTGGCCCTTAGCAGCTGAGCTGGAATCCTAGGGCTGCTCTTTGGAGTCACCTATGGCTAGCTGCCTTCCCCTGAATGGTCCCATTCTCTACTCTGAATACTGGGATGCATTTGTTTCTGGATTTTCCTTATCTTTCTTCAAAGACTTGGGTATTGTATTTTTTTTTTTTTTTTTTTTTTTTTTTTGAGACGGAGTCTTGCTCTGTCACCCAGGCTGGAGGCAGTGGCCGGATCTCCGCTCACTGCAAGCTCCGTCTCCCGGGTTCCCGCCATTCTCCTGCCTCAGCCTCCCAAGTAGCTGGGACTACAGGCACCGCCACCTCGCCCGGCTAGTTTTTTTTTTTTGTATTTTTTTAGTAGAGACGGGGTTTCACCGTGTTAGCCAGGATGGTCTCGATCTCCTGACCTCATGATCCACCCGTCTCGGCCTCCCAAAGTGCTGGGATTACAGGCGTGAGCCACCGCGCCCGGCCAGCGGATATTGTATTTTTAAAAAACCCCATCCCCACCTGTTCCCGCTTACACACACAAACACGCATTCTTTGCCAGCCAGATTTTCATTTCAAGGTTTCTTCCTCTCTGGGCTTTCCCCTGCTTCTTTTTCTTCTTTAGTGATACCCTTTCCTGTAGTCGGTCTTACATCACCTTCAAAAACATGCCTGTGGCAGAAGGTTAGTCTTTATATGGGCCAGTGGGAGAGTAAAAGTGTTTTTAGTCTAAAATAGCTCTGCTAAATATCTTACGAATTTTTTTTTGCTTGACAGTCTTGCTCTGTCACCTGGGCTGGAGTACAGTGGCGCGATCTTGGCTCACTGCAACCTCTACCTCCTGGGTTCACGCAATTCTCCTGCCTCAGCCTCCTGAGTAGCTGGGATTACAGGTGCACGCCACCATGCCCGGCTAATTTTTGTATTTTTAGTAGAGATGGGGTTTCACCATGTTGCCCAAGTGGGTCTCAAACTCCTGACCTTAAGTGATCCACCCATCTCAGCCTCCCAAAGTGTTGGGATTACAGGTGTGAGCCACGGCACCTGGCCTTATTATGAACTTTTGAACTGTGCTGGCAACGCCCTTTGGAACTAAGGATTCCTATGGGCTTGTTTAAATCAATTCCTCCCACCCGCTGCTGACTTTTTTCTTTTCTTTTTTTCTTTTTTTTTTTTTTTTTAGACAGTCTCACTTTGTCACCCAGGCTGGATGGAGTACTGTGGTGTGATCTCAGTTCATTGTAACCTCTGCCTCTTGGGTTCAAGTGATTCTCTTGCCTCAGCCTCCTGGATAGTTGGGACTACAGGCCTGTGCCACCCTGCCTGGCTAATTTTTTGTATTTTTGGTACAGACGGGGTTTCACTATGTTGGCCAGGCTGCACTCGAACTCCTGACCTCAGGTGATCTGCCTGCCTTGGCCTCCCAAAGTGCTGGGATTACAGGCATGAGCCACTGTGCCCGGCCCAATTAGTCCTTTCTACAGCTGGGCAATATATTCATGTGCATTAGTCCTATACGATGATATTGGTGGTGGGTACATGTGGATATATTGTCACATCTTCATGAGTTAAAAGGACTTTATGTTAAGCCAGAGTCTAAGCATCTTCAGGCAGATAGCATAGTTGCTGTGCTAAGGCTGTGTATAGTACAGAGAGTTCCTGTCTCTCAGCTTGGTTGTGGAGTAGGGATGGGGGAGCATCCAGTGATGGAAAAGACTTAGACTTGGAGCCAGATCTGGGTCTAAATCCCTGCTGAGCCCACAACCTTTGGACAAGTCATCTCTGCATGAAGACAGTACATCTACCTCAGGGTGCCATCTTCCTTTCTTATGAGAACCACGTCTCTTTATGCAAACAGTTCCAAAATAGAAGAGTAAATAAGTGAAAGTATCCTGTATACCTTACCCCTACCCTAACTGCTTGTACTGCTTTGAATATTGTTCAACCATTTTGAAAACTGAATTATAGTCTGTGGTATGGGTTTCCACTGATTATTCACTGCTTCCCTACTGGTAGATATTTCCTTTAAAAGTACCTGTGTAGAAAAGTGTGTAACTTTTGACCTAACATTTAAATGTATTCAGGTATTACCAAATTGCTCTCCAAAAAAAATTAGTTCCTACCAATGGTAAGAAAGAGGAGGAGGATCTTTTGATGTTAAGAAAAAAGTAACTTGTTTTAGTTTCTTTATTACCAAGTCATGAGTCACTGACATCTGTAATCCCTACTCCATCCCTCATCCCCAGCAGACTCAGGTGGGAGTTGGCAGTGGGATGGGATGAGGGCATCTCTTTCACAAATTATTTGATAATAGCTTTTTAAACAGGAAGCTTGGCCAGGCATTTGGCTCACGCCTGTAACTCTAACACTTTGGGAGGCTGAGGTGGGCGGATCACTTGAGGTCGGGAGTTCGAGACCAGCCTGACCAACATAGAGAAATCTCTTCTAAAAATACAAAATTATCCGGGCATGGTGGTGCATGCCTGTAATCTCAGCTACTCAGGAGGCTGAGGCAGGAGAATCGCTTGAACCTGGGAGGCAGAGGTTGCAGTGAGCCGAGATTGCACCATTGCAATCCAGCCTGTGCAACAAGAGCAAAATTCCATCTCAAAAACAAACAAAAAACCCAGGAAGCTTTAGGTAGCATTAAAATGATATCAAAATGGCTATCAAATCATGTCAAGTAAGTGGTTTTTAATGATATATTGAATTCAAAGGAGGAGATCTTTCCAGTATCTTGATTGGAATGGCCAGCAAAGCATAGATGGAAGGATAAGTGTTGACATTTATTGAGTTCTTACAACTTATGTGAATTAACTCATTGATTTTTCCCAGTAACCTTCTGATGTAAGTGCTGTTAATGATCTCTGGTTGGCAGGGAAGAAAACTGAAGCAGAGGAAACTTGGTGCATGGTGGAAATGGGCTTCTAATCCAAGCATTCTGCTTCTAGAGTCCTTGCTCCTAACCATTTTAATCTGAGGCCAGAGCTCAGGGAGAATTGACATCTTTCAAGAAGAGAGGGTACTGAGCCGGGAGAGGGCAGACCAGAACAAGAAGTCCCAGTATAAAGTCCTTTAACAAGAAGCTGGAGGAGGAGAGATTAGAGGGCCCGCCTGGAAAATACTAGGTGCTACAGACAGGCCCAGAGGATGACTGGAGACCGTCATCTCCAGACATCCAGACATCCAGATGACTGAATTTGGCTACTGAGAAGTCACTGATGATCTTTTTTTTTTTTTTGAGACAGGATCTTCCTCTATTCCCCACTCCCTGCAACTCCCCTCCCCCGTTTCCCCCCAGTTTGGAGTGCAATGGCGTGATCTTGGCTCACTGCAGCCCTGACCTCCTGGGCTCAAGCAATCCTCCTGCCTCAGCCTCCCAAGTAGCTGGGACTACAGGCGTGCACTACCATGCCTGGCTGGTTTTTTGTATTTTTTGTAAAGACAGGGTTTTACTGTGTTGCCTAGGCTGCACTGATGATCTTTTGAGAGATCGTTGGTAGAGCAAATTTCCAGGGGTTAGGAGAGAATACTAAGTGAGGAAATGGGCAGGCTTGGCATGAAATAAATGAGAAACAGGACATTGTATGAGGCTGGCAGCAGGTTCAATCAAAGATTTGCCATTTCAGGGAAGACGGGGTAGCCTGTGCCCCTTGATGAACCAAGTAAAAGCAATAGCCCAAAACAGATGGTGGGTGGGGGCAAAGCAGAAGGGCAGGAGGGTCAGTGGGAAGAGAAGGGGCCCAGCTGGGAAGGGGAAGGGAAGAGGACCATGAAAATGCAGCACTGATGCGGAGAGGTCATCTTTTCATCAGAAGTAGGGGTGTTACTTTGCTCCTGACCTTATTATGCTGGGGCCACTGATGTCTGATGGGGAAGGGAGCAGGAATGGGAAGAGATGGCCCAGGCTGAGCCCTGCCTGTGAGTGCACTGCTGATTGGGCTGTCCCTTTGGAGCCTGGGCGCTGGCTCACTCTCCTCTTTCCATTGGCCCTTGATCTGGAAGGGATGGGAAGTTGGGTTTATTTTGTTAGAGCCTGGTTGTCTGTAGCAAGCCTTTACTGTATAATCTCCAAGAGACCTTTGTGTTGGGGCATAGCACTCTGATGGAAGATGTAATGCTTTCAGGGGAACTTATATTCCCTCATCCATGCTCTCAGATTGCATTACAGTGATGTAAAATATGGAGTTTACCTTTACTGTCGATGTGAAGGGTCCCCTGTGACCTCATCATAAGATCCTTGCAGACTTCAGGACTGGAAAGGGAAAACCATGTTCAGACTGACTTCCTTTTAGAGGAACTCTGAATCTTGTAGTTGATTATGTCCCTCTTTGTCTTGGTGTTTAAGAAGCTTGGACTTCAGTTTGCATCCAACCTATCTTTGGGTGTTACCTGTGTAGGACCTGGTGGCATGCAGGTGTTTGAGCCTTCCCTCTGACTTCATCTTTTTTTCACACATCCTCATTAAAAGCAAAATGAACCTAATGGCTTTTTACTTAGGGTCTCAAAAAGTACAAAATATCTTTGTATGCTATTTCATAAGGCACAGTATGAATATTTTTAAAAGAAGGATATGGGACCAGCCTGGGCAACATAGGGAGACCCCATCTCTACAAAACATTTTTTAAAAAAGTAGCTGTGGTGGCACATGCCTGTAGTCCTAGCTACTTGGGAGGCTGAGGCGGAAGGATCGCTTGAGCCTGGGAGGTTGAGGCTTCAGTGAGCTATGATCATGCCACTGCACTCCAGCCTGGGTGACAGAGGAAGACTGTCTCAAAAAAAAAAAAAAAAAAGAAAAAGAAAAAAGAAAATGGGAAATTCTATCCTACTTTTTAACGGAAATGTCATATTTTCTCATTTTCATTGGGGAAAAAATGGTGCTCTTTTGCACAGTTAACATATCTGTAAGATTCCATCAGCATCTATCCCATGTTTAAAATTAGATGTTTCCTCTCTGTTCATAGCTGGTTGTGTAAAGCCACCTTTCTCAAATGGACAGACTCCATTGTAGTAAGCAAAACAACATTTGCAATCTGAGATCTAGACCTGGATCTAGACTCCAGGAGGAGTTCCAGATTTACTAAGGCTGACCCAAAGGGCTGAGATCCCTTTTCTCCTTGGCCCGCTTTCATGCCTTGTGCCAACAATAACTCTCAGTAAAGGAGCCGCGTCGTGTTTTGACTCAGTTTTGGGGTTGGCAGATGGGAACATGGAGATGAGTGTGATCAGTGATCTGTGAGATGATCCCCAGGCTGGTTGAGACCAGTTCCTTCTCAGAACAATACAGCGAACTTTTGGAACAATGATGTTGAGGTGGATTTCTTGCCTTCCTGGAGTCACAGTAGACTGTGAGGCTCGTCCTGTGGAGCAGGCTTGTTGAAGAGTTGACGAGGAGTGAGTGTACATTCTGAAACTACAGAAAAGTTGCAAACATGTCATGTGCCTTGTCGTTATGGAAAGACAAATGACAGCTCTTCAGTGTTACCCATGCTCCTGACTCAAGGGTTATTTTGGAGGCACCTAGAGGTCCTGCTGAAGAGACAGTGCTTGATAATCTGGAGAGTGGCAAAGAGCCGATACCTACAAATGCGGGAATGAGTTTGTTAGACTCTTACATATTCTAGTGGTGAGACAAAGAAAACAAACACTTGAGGAACATCTCTGTTTTCACCTCTTTGACCTGTGGGGCTTCAGCTAAGATCCCCTTTCAGCAAAATCTCTACAGATCTCTAAAATTCAAGACCCGGCTGGCCTCCTTCCCAGTGAGAGAATGTTCTCCAACAAGCTTTCTTGGAGGTCATCTCTTCCTGCCTGTGCTTCATTGGCACTCAAAACATGGTATTTTTCCATGCCTGTGTGCTTCTTGCCCGTCTCTTGGGAATTTCTACGTATATTTTCCTGGTCTGTCCTCTGTGTGTCACTCAGAATAAATCAGCTCACTCTTCTATATAACTTCCATCTAAATATTTAGATGGGAGCTAACCTGCCTCTCCTGAACTTCCAGGTCATATGTAGCCACTCCTGGCTAGCCAGTTTCTCATAGTAGGCTGTATTTGGTTTTTCTAATCCTTTCACCACCTAGTTTACTCCTTCTAGTAACTGATGTCAGCTTATCATTGTCACCTTTCAGAATGCATCACTCAGAATTGATCGTAGTATTGCTACAGATATGGTTTAACCTACCAGAGTACACTGGGGTTGTTAACTGACTTCCTTTGATTACAAAGCTTTAGCTCCTTCTGTTTTAACCAACAGAATCACTTGGCGAGGTAGACAAGGTAACTCTGTGTAGAGGAAAGATTCTAATCCTTGCTTCGTCAAATGAACTTTTCCTATCTATAAAGTATGGTGGTGATCACTCTGGGAGGTTTATGGCTCACATGAACTCCCATGTGCACCGTTTCTTATAAATAATGCTTTCCTTAGTTACCTCATGGGGCTGTTTTGATTTAAACAAAAAGCAATACGATTTTATAAAGAATTGTATAACTGTGCAGACCAAGATAGTGTTGGCTTTTTAACTCACTCAACTCACTGAGTAAACATTACTAGTTCTAAAACTTTGGGGCAGGAGTTTACATAGATTTTGAATAAACTGCGTATTAATGTAAGAAAGAGCCTTCTGATTCCCAGTTTCCTTAATAAGTATGCCCAGTAGTTTCCAAATCATTAATGACCAAAACAGAAGAGAACACATCTAAATCCAAACATTGAGGTACACATCACCATGAGTTTCTTCGCCATGACATAATCAGCACAGTGGGCACGGTGTTCCTTCTGACTGTACCCTACTTCAAGGGTTACTAAACTGGACTTCAGGAGTGCCCTAGACATAAGGAACTTTTATCAGAAAGTAATGCAGTTATATCCCTAGTGGGCCATCTAAGATTACCAGATTGGCAGATCAAGGAGACGTGACGCCCATAAAAGGCAGTGACATTCAAATGCAGATGCCTTTCTGAAACAAGATAGATATTTAAATCTTAGGCATTTCCCTAGGCTGGTAATCCTGTCAGTGGGTGAAGAATCATGGATTGAGTGCCTACTATGTATCAGGCATGGGCATGAGGGGTACTAAAATGAACAAGAGCCTGTCCTCCCCTCCAGGAGGGGACATGGGCAGGTGTTCTTGGACATGCCTGTGTGTCCATGCAGCCCTGGTGATGGCTGCCCTTCCCCCTGAGTGCTTGCACACTCTCTCCCCAAGAGTCCACTCTAGGAAGGGCACCTGCCAGGCTCTTCAGCCAGTAATAGATCCTTGCCCTCTGGGTGGGGATGGGGAGGGAGCAGGCCTCTCTCTAGGTTCCTGTTACTACCGTTTGCCAAAGCTTCTCTCATAGTGAGCTGCTTGATATGCACTTCTTTGTTACTTGTTGTTTCTGAGTCTAGATTCTTCTGAGAATCCAGTGTCTATACTTGTTCCCTCCTTGTTTAGATTTGAACTTTCAAAAATCCACTTTAAACTATGTGTGTTCTAAGCTTTACGGTCTAAAGGTCATTTTCTAGACAGAGAAGACAAAATTGACATTCTGTTTGCTCTGCATCTTTCTATACTCTTTGCTTTAGGCACTGGACCAGCTCCTCTTTAATTTTATGTGTATATATATATATATAAAATTTTTTTTTTGAGACGGAGTTTCACTCTTGTTGCCCAAGCTGGAGTGCAGTGGCGTGATCTTGGCTCACTGCAAAAACCTCCGCCTCCTGCGCACAAGCGATTCTCCTGCCTCAGTAGCTGAGATTACAGGCGCTACGGGCGTGTGCCACCACGCCCAGCTAATTTTTTGTATTGTTAGTAGAAACGGGGTTTCACCATGTTAGCCAGGCTGATCTCGAAGTCCTGACCTCAGGTGATCCGTCTGCCTTGGCCTCCCAAAGTGCTGGGATTACAGGCATGAGCCACTGCGCCTGGCTTATTTATATTTTTTTGAGACAGGGTCTCCATCTATTGCTCAGGCTGGAGTGATAGTAGCACGATCTCAGCTCACTGCAGCCTTGACTTCCCAGGCTCAAGTGATCCTCCCACCTCAGCCTCCCAAGTTGCTGGGACCACAGGTGTGTGCCATAGTGAGACAGGGTCTCACTATGTTGCCCAGGCTAGCCTCAAACTCCTGGACTCAAGTGATCTTCCAGTGTTGGTCTCCCAAATTGCTGGTGTGAGCCACTGCACCCATCCTAGTTATTTTTAAAGCTTTAATTTCTTGTCAGTCTCACAGTATTTGTATATTGAGTCATAATGTTTTTGTATGTACCTGATTATAGACATTTGGAGGCAAAAAATTTGTGCTAGTTGGTGCCATATGCTGATACCTTGATCTGAAGATACAGTTGGACCTCTGAGAGGAGGACCTGGCTTTAAAATGCTCCTGGACTTAACTCCTGTTTACCTGGGGCGAGCATGATTTTCCACAGCTTTCAAATGTCTACTTCTTCCACATCAAATCTGGAGCACGTTCATACCATGGAATGAGTCTTAGATTCTGTGGTGACCTCAAGAAAAGCATGCATTCTATCTTGACATCACTGTCCCAAATGTAAAATGTTTTTATCTAGAAATCCAACTCCTATCCTCCATAAGATACGTGCCTGATTTTGTAAAATAGTTCCTTTATCTTTTTTGTCAGCAACAATCTGAAAAAGAATGAGAATTTGGGATGCAAACACATTCTAAGCAGAGAGAAGAGCTTTAGCAAAGACAGAGAGGCAGGAACTAGCCTTAGGAAGAGTGGTAGAGGGAGTGGACAGTGGTGAAGGCTGGCACCCCAGGTGAGCCTGTCTGCAGTGGGATTTTCTTTGCTATTGAAAACAATGGACTGAACAAGTTGCATTGGGGTTTGGTTAATAGAACGCTCTGTACCTCAAGCTGATAAAATTGGAGGGCGTACATGCTGATGTGTGTCAGGTATTGCAGTGGGTTCCGTTCCTATTAAACAGGCTTCATCCTCACAGTGGCCCTGGAAGGAAAGAGTCTACCCACAAGAAATGGGGTGACCTGGGTTCATTTACTTACCGAGGTCACACTGGAATTGGGAACACAGGGTTTTGAAGTTTGACTTGAAAATCTGTGATCTGCAGTACATGTTTCTAGGATTCATTGCGGAGAGACTTAGGGCAGATAAAAAATGTTGAAGCCTGTTCATTGTCCTTGCATGGATACCAAGAATGGCAAGTGATAGTGAGAAGGAAGGAGAGGAGGAATCTTGATATTTGAGATGGAAATCTATTTTGTTCCTATTTTAGGACCGAGGTAGCCCCTATTGTTCTCTCTCTGTATTTTAAACGCCCCATTTTGTATATATTTTTGTGAACTCTTTAACACACCTTATTTAATATTTGTCTCTTTCTGCTAGAATGTAAGCTTTTAGGACAGGGACTTTGCCTTTGAACTGTGCCTGGTATGAACTAGCCATTTAGATGAAGGACAGAAAGAAGGATTCATGGAGAAAGAAGACGAAAGAAGAATCTAAGGAACACAGGGAACACTTGAAAAACAGAAGCTAATGTTGAATACAAATTTACTTAGAGAGTTTGGAGTAATGCAGTATTATTCTAGTGGCTCAAAACAGGGAGCCTAGTGAGAAGTCAGACACAGCTGAAATTAGGGAGATTGTTGTAATCACCAGGGACAATAACCTGGAATTGTCTGCTTCCAGGTTTGAACAAGCTCTGTGATGATAATACATCATGAGAAGGAATCCATGTGAGAAACAAGCAGTCTTCACTCTTTAGTAGATTCTGGAATGTCCTGGGTGTAAGGGGGGCATCGGACTGTTCTTGTACGTGAATATCGTCACTCTACCTCATGGCAGGTGCGCCCCCACCTTTTTTCCAAATTGCACTTGAGCTGAACATTCTCGGTGTACACCGAGAAGTACCATTCAACAGCGCAGGAATCGAGCTTTTGGATCAGCTGTGGAGGTGCTTTTTGGAGCTAGGTCTCCCTTTACTCTGTCTCCCTTTCTGAGGGTTCTGAGGGGGAAGCTTCTCAAATCTCAGAGCCAGGGAGGGGCATGGCTGTTTCCCAGCAGCTGGTAGGCTTGTATCTGCTCTAGTGTCTCCCTTCACTGTTAGCACGCATAGGCCCTCGGGGTTGTGTTTCTGAAGGCGGTCTTAGCCCAGAGCTCTTGGATATATGATTAATAGTGATATGTGATACGTGTGCATGTGGGCTGGAAGAAATATTGGCTGAAGTATAGGCCCTTCCTTCTGGGAATGGAGTGTAACTTGGGGGAGAGAGACTTGTACATTTTAGTGTATCTCAGTGTTTCTTAACCTTGTTTTCATGATCGCTTTCTCCAAGAGTTGTTTTAGACACTGTTCCTAGTTACCTCCTATCCCCTGCCAGATTTAGTACAAAGGAGTAAGATTTTGTTGGGTAGGGTTGAGCTTTGGAGAGTCCTCAGTGTTTGTATTGTCTAAGATTTTTTTCACCATCTACCACAAGAAGCACTTTTCACCCCTTTGGGACCCTGCCACCCCTGTGGAGAATGCATGTGCTACATACTTGCATATCATTTATTTATTTTTTTAAAGACAGAGTCTCACTGTGCCACCCAGGCTGTAGTGCAGTGACATGATCATCAGTTACTGCATCCTGAACTCCTGACTTCAAGCAGTCCTCCTGCCTTGGCCTCCTCCCAAAGTGCTGGGATTATAGGCATGAGCCACCTACCTGGCCTAATTTTTTTTTTTTAAATAGAGATAAGGTCTCCCTATATTGCCCTGGCTGGTCTCAAACTCCTGGACCCAAGGGGTCCTCCTGCCTCAGCCTCCCAAAGTGCCAGGATTAACAGTTGTGAGCCACTATGCCTGACCTGGCCTAACTTAAAACAAAACAATTATTATTTTAGAATTGGCTGGGCGCGGTGGCTCATGCCTGTAATCCCAGCACTTTGGGAGACTGAGGTGGGCAGATCACCTGAAGTCAGGAGTTCAAGACCAGCCTGACCAACATGGCGAAACCCTGTCTCTACTAAAAATACAAAAATTAGCTGGGCGTGGTGGTGGGCACCTATAATCCCAACTCCTCGGGAGGTTGAGGCAGGAGAATCGCTTGAACCCGGGAGGCAGAGGTTGCAGTGAGCCGAGATCGCGCCATGGCACTTCAGCCTGGGTGACAGAGCGAGACCCGTTTTTCAAAAAAAACAAACAACAACAACAAACCAATTAATGTTTTAGAATTATAAAAGAAAGTGAGGGCTAAAGAAAGGTCATGAAAAAAGAAAGGACTGACCTGCATTTGAACTGAAGGGTGACTCCACAATGGTGCTCTTAGCTGTCCTGAAGATAGAGCCGAGGGAAGCTCTAAGGGCTAAAGCCGCCACCACCACCACCACGGGATGAGCCCTGGACCTCAGGCACAGGAAGATGAAGAGCACGTGAAGTTGTTGGAGGAGCCAGAGCAGAGCAGGTCGAGCGCTGAATGCAGGGAGGAGGATCAGCTGTACCCAATGCCCCAGGAGGCTTTTTTCTTGGTCTTCATTTTCTTCACATGTTGATTGTATCTGGCAAGAGTGATGTTGGAGAGCTTCGGGGAGGAGCCTTCAGCAGGTGTGCCCAGACAGGATTCTCATCGGCCCCTGGATCATTTGCATGTGCGCCTTGATGCAAAGAAGGCTGCCAGGTACTGCTTGGAGAATTTGTGCGTGTTTAAGAAAGGAAGGGCGGGCATATAAAGAGAGGGGCTGCTGTGGATTTGAAAGAGCCAGGCAGAAAGTCTGTGAAAGCAGCTTGGGAAGGCCAAGAAAATAAATCTTGATATTTATCAACAACTTCGAAGAGTAATTTTTATTTATTTATTTATTTTTTATTTTTGAGATGGAGTCTTGCTCTATTGCCCAGGCTGGAGTGCAGTGGCGCGATCTCGGCTCACTGCAAGCTCCGCCTCCAGGGTTCACGCCATTCTCCTGCCTCAACCTCCCGAGAATCTGGGACTACTGGTGCCTGCCACCACGCCCGGCTAATTTTTTGTATTTTTAGTAGAGACGGGGTTTCACCGTGTTAGCCAGGATGGTCTTCTCGATCTCCTGACCTCATGATCCCCCCTGTCGCCCTCCCAAAATGCTGGGATTACAGGCGTGAGCTACCGCGCCCGGCCAGGAAGAGTAATTTTTAAGTAAATTAGAGTGAAATTTCCATGAAGTATTAATAAGGTAAGTTTAAGCAATTATTTTAAGCTAACTTTCTTTTGTTGAGAGAAAGAAAATGTAAGTGGTTTTCTGCCAGATGTTCAGAAATTGAAGCTTTTTAGATGAAAATAATAAATCATTTTTATTGGCCAAAGATTACTTTTAAAAATTGCTCTCAGTTCCTTGATTTTAAAAGATAATGCTGTTTAGCTGGCCTGACTGCATAAAGCTCACTTACTAGAAACATATTCGCAGTATTTGGATAGAAGAATCCCGTTGCTCCTTTACTGAAAGGAAACCCTGAGCCCAAACCAACAGTTATTTGATGTGGCTGCATTCCTAGTTTTAATTTTTAATGGATCATATGGGGCTTTGAGTTTTGCATACATGTACTTACGAATTTCTTTTGTGCACATGGTCATATGGTAAGTCTCAAGGACAGCATCACCTGTCCAGAGCTCCCCCCTACAACCACTCATTGGCAGAGCCAGGATTTGAACTGAGGTCCATCTGACTCCAGTGCTTGATTTTTCTATCTCATCACTTCCTTGACCAGAACTGTCAGCAGAGAAGATGAAAACTTCTTACTGGGATCTACTAGGCTATTTCAAGTTAGGTCTGTAATCACTTCGTGGTTTGGGGCATGGCACCAAATCTGTTGGACACATTTTTAACAATGGACACATAAATATGCTTTTAATGTTTTTCTGCTTAAATAATAATTGGTGTCATTTGGTATGAAAATTACCATCACCATCACCATCCTGTGAAATACCCTAAACTACTCTAACATAATTTTTCTCTACATTTGAAGAAACAAGAGAAAATACTTCTTCAGTTTTTTATTATTTGACAAAGTTGTGTAGACAGCTGAGAGTAGGAAAGGACCTAGTGCAGTCATCCAGTTCAGACTTCCTCTTGGATCAAGAGAAGTTAGAGAAACTAACCCAGGGCCAATAGCAAAGATAGATGGAGCCAGGCGTGGTGCCAAGACAGAACTCCTCTCACCCTAGTATATTATGTTTTTCTTCAGATTGATCAAAATATATCTCCTAGTTGAGAACACCTTCACTTTTGGGAAAAAAAAGTCACCTTACAATTAGAATGTGCTTTCCATAGTTAATGCTTGAGGAGTACTCTTTTCTCCTTTTCTTCTTTGCCTATCCCCTTTCATACCACCACTTCCAATTTATATAGCGAGGATTTATTTTTCTAGCCACCCAGAACAAGACCCCAGTGTGAAAATATAGTCAAGACTTTAAAAAATGTGTCTACCGGCTGGACACAGTGGCTCACGCCTTTAATCTCAGCACTTTGGGAGGTCGAGGCAGGCGGATCACCTGAGGTAAGGAGTTCGAGACCAGCCTGACCAACATGGTGAAACCCCATCTCTACTAAAAATACGAAAATTAGCCAGGCATGGTGGTGTGTGCCTGTAATCCCAGCTACTTGGGAGGCTGAGGTAGGAGAATTGCTTGAACCCAGGAGGTGGAGGTTGCAGTACACCGAGTTCACGCCACTGCACTCCAGCCTGGGCGACAGAGCAAGACTCCATCTCAAAAAAAAAAAAAAAAAAAAATGTGTCTACCAATTTAATGTTTGCTTTTATTTTCTAAAAGTGCCATAAAACATGGGTCTATTTGATGTGTTGGAGGAGATATATTATCCTAGAATATTTATCTAAGGTATAATAAGGTATAATAGGAGTAATGGAGGCTGGGGGTGGTGGCTGGACCCTGTAATCTCAGCACTTTGGGAGGCTGATGCGGGAGGATCACGTGAGACCAAGAGTTTGAGACTAGCCTGGGAACAAATTGTATTTAAGACTGTCTTTTATAAACTAACCTCCATGCCATACTTGATCCATGGAACATTGCACAGTCGTCTTAATATGAAAATATAAACTTACTGGATTTTCATTTGTAATTCTGGGTAAATAAATCTGCAATTTAAATCAGTTATCCATTATTCTGTCAAAGCTGTAGAGCCATTTCTCCAACTTGGGTAAAGGGTGCAAAGGATCAAGAACTGCCATCTCCCTAATGCCACCGTAATTTAGTGAAATCATTTGCCCTCTCTCAGTCAAAGCAGAAGCTTCATGCTTTGGCATGGCGGGGAGGGGAAGAGAGTCCCTGAAAACAGCCCAGGAGTAGTCTGATTATGTGCCAGGGGATCCCTCAGGCTCAGGTGCACAGTGAGCCTTCAAGAGGGGGACCTGGAACGTAGACCTTTCCACTTACTTGACCTGGGAAACGGGATGTTTTTCCTACCTTGAGAAGTTAAAGGCTGTTGTGGCTTTTGATAGACACAAAAAGGAACTGTGATCAAGTGTGACACTTTGAGTCTGTGTTTTTTAAGACTCAGCGTTGGTTTTCACTGTTGGGTGACTTCAGGTAAGCTGGCCAGGTTCGTAAATGTCTGTCCTGATCCTGGTGGTCAGGCTCTCTCTCTCGGAAAGGACCTGAATGCAGCCCGCAGGCCTGTATGCTCTGGCACTAGGACTCTGGGGCGTTTCCCACGGTTGTGCTTGGTTCCTCCGTGAGTGGTGTGGACTGGAACTTGCGGGACCTCTTTGTGACTAAAATGTGAAGATGTCATTTCATTTCTTGCCGTGATTAACCCTCCCTATGTCTTATGGACACAGCAGACATTTCTACCTTCATTCCCATTTCCAACAATGTAATTGATTCCCAAGCTCATGATCTCTATCTCCTGGGCATTTCCTATGTATACTTGGCATTTTCACCTGTGCTCAATGAGAAGACGAATGACACTGGATCTTTCCTTCTTCCCAGCTGTGGGTTATTTTTTTGGCGGTGGGGCGGGAGACAGGGTCTCACTCTGTTGCCCAGGCTGGAGTGCAGTGGCATGATCATGGCTCACTGTAGGCTCGATCTCGTGGGCTCAAGTGATCTTCCTACCTCGGCCTTCCAAGTCACTGGGATGACAGGCATGCACCATCAAGCCCAGCTGAATTTTTTATTTTTAGTAGAGACGATGTCTGTCAATGGTGCTCAGGCTAGTCTTGAACTCCTGAGCTCCAGAGATCCACCCAGCTCAGTCCCCAAATGCCGAGATTACAGGTGTGAGCCACTGCGCCTGCCTGAGCTGTGTTCTCCATAACCCTGATTGACCAGCCCCTTTAAGGAGACTCCAGGACACCGATAGCTTAAGAACTTGGGCATGTGATTTTTTTCACAATATTTTGCTTAAATTTTATTTTTTCAATTATTTTAAATTGAGGTCTGTGGTCTTACTAAAAAGGGATCTTTCAAAACTTATGTTTAGTAGTTTTATCATGTATAATAGCGTAGCATTTGTGTTGGTAAGTTGGCCTTTATTTTTGAATTCTGCAAGTAAAAAGTTCAACTTTCTTTTCGTTTTATCAGATGTTTGGGTGTCAGGTTCAATTCTAGATACTAAGAATCTGAACTAGATGCTTTTCCTTCTTGTAAGAAGTCTAATAGAATAGAGACTACATAAACAGAATTTAAATATTGTACAATAATTAGTACTAAGTGTGTGTGTGTGTGTGTAGTATGTAGTGTGTATTTGGCAGAACAGAAGGCAAATACCAGAACTTCCCAGTCAACAAAACTATTGGAATGTTACGTATTGGCGAGGTGTGAGATACTCTGTAAAATAACTGCATGTGTCAGAATCCTCTCCCCTTCTTGATGTCTCTTGATGGATGTTCTCTCCTTGTCAGTCCCAGCCTCTCCGTGTGCTGTTCAAAATTTCGTATGACACTGTCTTCACCAAAAATTTGTTATTAGTTACTGAAGTTGTAACGGTTAAGTTTGCCATTGAGCTCTATTGAGTGTCATTTACTGCACTTCACAGCTGTGGTCTTAATGGATAGTGAAAGCAGAGCACGTTGTGAGTCGGCAGTTTCTGGTGCTTTCGTGAAATTCTTCTAAAGTGAGTTAACTTGTATTTCAGATTGCTTCCAAGTATGATCATCAAGCAGAAGAAGATCTTCGCAATTGGATAGAAGAGGTGACAGGCATGAGCATTGGCACCAACTTCCAGCTGGGCTTAAAGGATGGCATCATCCTCTGCGAGTGAGTTACAGCCCTCCAGAGTCAGTTTCCGCTCTTCCAGTTCTTTCCATGGCCTTCTCTCTTACTCTCCTTCTCAGCCCAGGGTGTCAGACCTTGATATTCTACAGATATATTTAATGCTTTCCCTTACTGATGTTAAAGGAGCAACTTGATATTTCAATCCTTGTTTTTGTGTGACTAGTAAATAAGATGTCTCTCATATTTTTCTTTTCAGACTTATAAACAAGCTACAGCCAGGCTCAGTGAAGAAGGTCAACGAGTCCTCACTGAACTGGCCTCAGGTAACAGCCAAACTAACCACCTCTGGTTCTAGTTGGTTGCATTTTATGTAGTGGAAACTTGATTTCAGGTTTGGTTTTTTGGTTTTGTGTGGTTTTTTTAAACTTTTTGATTACAGTTTTTATATAGATGTAGCAGAAATTTGTGCATATTTAATTTTTTGCCCTTTTTTAATGGTTCCATATTACTTATTGAACTAGTTCTGTAATTATTATGTTTAGCTTAGAAGTTTTCCTGTATTTAGTCTGTGTACATTCAGAAAGGACTTGACACAGCTTACACAGAGAAATGCAACCCAGACCTTAAGGATAAGGGAAAAAACAAGGCATTCTACATAACTGACAGTGGACTGCAGAACAGTGTATCAGACATAACCTTAGTTCATGAATGTGTATGAGTAAGGAAAATGGGATACTTACTGGTCTTGAACATGTGTTTTGAGATATGAGAGAATGAGTATTTAGTAACCACAAATTTATTCTGAAATTAAAATGAAAACACATAATGAGTTATTTATTAGTATGAGTAATTATATACCTTTTGACAAATAAAATTCCAGGCCTGGATAGCTCTGATGCAGAATCCTTTTAAAATATATAAGGAAGCTGTTGCCCGCAAAAACTGAAAACACGTAACCGCTTAAAAATATGAAGACCATGATGTGCCCCACAGTGAGAGAGACGCTCTCTTCTTGCTCTTTCCTGTTCCAGAGAGAGCCGTGCTTAGCATGTATTTGGTTGAATCCTTGTCAGACAGCTTTCTGGGCGGCATCTTGTAACTAGTTATGAAGACTTAGAATTCTTAGAAATTATGAATGTCAATATTTAGCTCCAGAAGTTATAAAACTCTTCTTCTTTATAGTTGGAGAATATTGGCAACTTTATTAAAGCTATTCAGGCTTATGGTATGAAGCCACATGACATATTCGAAGCAAATGATCTTTTTGAGAATGGAAACATGACGCAGGTTCAGACTACTCTGGTGGCTCTAGCAGGTCTGGTACGTACATGTCTTTAATGGCTGGTTAACAGATTCCCACCACGTTGGTGATGAATTGCATCATTGCTGTTTCATGGGGGTGCAGACCAGGTGGGGCGGGGCCTGTCTCTTCTGTAATTATTAGCTTTGTGGAAAGGCTGCTGACATCAGCTGCCTCGTACTAGATAGCTTACTTAGAACAGTCACATTTCAAATGATGCAGTATATCACTGAACAGCCTTAAATATTTTTTATCTCTAGTTTGAGCCCCTTCGTCTATACCATATCATTTCTTTGTTGTTCCTTCTGTGAAACTCTGTTGGCCTTTTCAGTTAGTGTGCATGTTTCTGTCTAGGCTAAAACAAAAGGATTCCATACAACCATTGACATTGGAGTTAAGTATGCAGAAAAACAAACAAGACGTTTTGATGAAGGAAAATTAAAAGCTGGCCAAAGTGTAATTGGTCTGCAGGTAAGTAATGTGGTGTTGCTTATTCAGTTACTTATTCAATATGATTAATTCTCACCATGCAAAATATTAAGCCTCTCCTAAGTGAAGAATAGATGGAAGTGCTATAGTACTTGGGGAGTGGGTATAGTTTATACAATTTATATCTATTTAAAGCCCATAAGACAATGATCATTTTTAGAGGAAACCTCAGGTATACCACCTGACTTGACAGTTATTTCCCCAGGAAATGAAAATTTTTAATTGAATCATATTGTCTATATTTTTTAAAGAAAAATGCACTTTTAAATTTTTTATTTTAGCTTTTTTTGTTGTTGTTGAGACAGAGTCTCGCTCTGTCGCCCAGGCTGGAGTGCAGTGGCGCAATCTCGGCTCACTGCAACCTCCACCTCCTGGGTTTGAACAATTCTCCTGCCTCAGCCTCCCAAGTAGCTGGGATTATAGGCATGAGCCATTATGCCTGGCTAAGTTTTGTATTTTTGGTAGAGATAGGGTTTCACGATGTTGGCCAGGCTGGTCTTGAACTCCTGACCTCAGGTGATCCGCCCGCCTTGGCCTCCTAAAGTGCTGAGATTACAGGTGTGAGCTACCACACCCAGCCAGAAATGTACTTTATAAATTCCTTAATGTTATTGACCAAATGAGGCATTTTTACACAACCTTAGTGCCAAAGTCACTTATTTACAATACCAAATCATGATATAGCAGCCAAGCCCTGTTAGAATTTGTCAGTTTAAATTCTTCTGAAATACGTAGTTCAGATGTTTTCCTTCTCTTCATTGTTACCCTGGAGAGTGTCATGGAAACGCCATTGCTAACGCCCTACATGCTGTTGGCTTTACTCTCCAAAAGCCACCATACCTGCTGGACACAGTGCCCCTTTCTGGACTGAGTCTGTGCAAGTTAGATTTGTTTTTGCACAGTACAAAATTGTATCGGTGGCGAGAAACTGGAAACCTACATTTCAGAATAATAGTCAGTTGGTTGAATTACAACTCCATAAAAGCAAAGTGTAATGTAAAATTTTACACTAGAGTTTGAAAAGATAGGTTATGGGGAAAAAAAATCAGATCATCAAATACTGTGGTCAGCATGGAGTTTTAAAATGAAAACTGCACATGTTTTCGTATGTATTTGTATATGTGTATGTGCATCTATAGATATATACATAGACACATAGGTTAAAAAGCTAAAAGGATAGTCACAAATGTTGACAGTGAATGGATGGTGGGATCACAATGATTTTTTCCCTCTCCTTTTTGCTTATATATGTTTTCTGAATTGTCTTCAATGAACAGATTTTATATTTAGTAATAAAGATTTTCTTTCATCTTATTTTTAAAGAAAAAAGATCCAACATCAGAAAAGTGTCCCTAACCAGTGGAACAGGGTGTAATGGTTGGTCCTGAAGCCATACTGTTCTCAGTGGGGAAGAAAAGTTAATTACTGTTTCCCTGAACTTTGCTGAGTTCAGATTCCTCATTCCACCTTTCTCCAGCTCTGTCCAAGGACACGGGAGTTGCAGGAATAAAATGTGGTTCCTTTCTGGCGAAAATGTTGGTGATTTTGAAACTGAAAGAAGTCCTTGTCAAGCTCCCAGAGAAAACAGCTGGCATTTGCTTTCACATTTTATGTAAAACATTCCTGGAGTAGAACAGCATATTGCTTGGCCTAGGATTGCTTCTGTTTAAATAACCAAAGCTGGTACCTCTTAATTTGGTTATCTGGGGAAACAGTAGCAGAGGAAATTATTCTGCCACTGTAATGACTTTTAGTGTGTCAGTCCACCTGTTAAAGTGTGTTTAATTCTGCTATGTATGAGGTTTTATCTATAGTGAATTTCTTTAAAATTTTCTTTTTAAAGTTTGCACTTGAAATTTGTTTGTAAACACATGGAAGAGTTGGCTGGAGCCTCAGCTCAGTAACTTGTCAGTTGTGCCCCTTCTGTCTTTTTAGTAGCGTGGAAAGTTTTGTTTGTGTTGTGTATATTGTTGACATCTGATAATTTGTGCAATTTTACTTTTAACTTAAAAGATGGGAACCAACAAATGTGCCAGCCAGGCAGGTATGACAGCTTATGGGACTAGGAGGCACCTTTATGACCCCAAAATGCAAACTGACAAACCTTTTGACCAGACCACAATTAGTCTGCAGATGGGCACCAATAAAGGAGCCAGCCAGGTAAGCAATACCTTTTTCTACTTGTACAAGAGTACACTTACCTTATTCTTATTAACTAGAAGTTTAAAGTAGGCATTTTTTTTTATAGTTTATTTAAGAGTATATTCCTTCAGGAATGTGGACTTTGCTGGGAAAGCAAAAGAATCAAAAGACCTTTTCGATAGCAGCAAAAGCACGATGTGTCTCGTGGTTTTTGTTGGCAGTTAGAACAGCTGGCCTTCTTTCTACCTAGCCAGCAGAAAAAAAGATACGTTTATTACAGTGTTCTTGCTCCAAAATCCAAGTAAAATATTGCTCATTTAAATGCTGACTTTTTTTTTTTTTTAAAGAACCCTTAATTAATAGGTAAAATTATCTGGTGTCCCACTAAGAAGGATTTAACTAGCATTCCTATTAGATGTGTCAATATAAGGAGATGGAAATGCAACGTGATGAAAATACCAGTACACCACATCCAAGATAGAAATATTTCCTTCTTAAAAATAGATCACCAGCACCTCAGAAGGAAGTTCCAACAACCATTTGAGAACAGACAGGTCTCACATCCAACATCAGCTGGGATAGGGTTTGGAAAACATTTTCTTAGTGAGTCCAAGGGAGATTGATCACTTCGCCCTTATGGAACACATCCTGCCAGGTGTGGCATTATGTCTCTCATAGCTGCCACTCACGTGTACTTTTCTACCCACTCTGAACCTGGAAGTGTGTGCCTGATGTAAGTAGAGATGAAGTATGAGTTACTGTACTCTGAAAAAGAGGGGAGTGGCTGTGAAGTGGCTGGCTCTTCTGCATCTCAGCCTTTTGAAAAGACTCAAGTCGTTAAGATCTGCTCAACATAGTTTTTGTTGAATATATTATAAACTTGTGAAATTGGTAACCTGGATAATGTATGTGGTCCTCATGGGCATTCACATGGAACTTTGTGGTGTGGAAGCATTATGATTTCACATTCTTTATGTCTCATCCTCACTTAAATCCAGAGTAAGTAGTAATGTCTCCATTTTGCAATTTGAGAAAGCTAAAGCTAAATTTACTTGTTTGAGGCCACATAGTAATTTTATAGCAGAGCAAGGATTTTGAAGAAAGGTCTCACCTAGCTCAAAAGCCAATGAATATTGCTTCCTGGAAGTGATTCGGTATCAGGATATTTTGGTTAAGCTAGCTTTACCCCTGAACCAAATGAAAGTTCATGTACTGCTGTTCATATTCAGTGTGAATTCTATAATCTATAAATTATTCACAAGAGTAGATTCTAGCTGCCGTTTTAACTTTTATACTATGTTCTAATACCAGGCAGGGATGTTAGCACCAGGTACCAGAAGAGACATCTATGATCAGAAGCTAACATTACAGCCGGTGGACAACTCGACAATTTCCCTACAGATGGGTACCAACAAAGTTGCTTCCCAGAAAGGAATGAGTGTGTATGGGCTTGGGCGGCAAGTATATGATCCCAAATACTGTGCTGCTCCTACAGAACCTGTCATTCACAACGGAAGCCAAGGAACAGGAACAAATGGTTCGGAAATCAGTGATAGTGATTATCAGGCAGAATACCCCGATGAGTATCATGGCGAGTACCAGGATGACTACCCCAGAGATTACCAATATAGCGACCAAGGCATTGATTATTAGATCCACACAGAAGGAGCGCAGTATTTAGTCCATTGTTTTTATTCAGTGAGAACCAAGCTAGCCTTGAGTAATTTTTATCTTGTCTTCCTAAAACACTATTAAGCTTATTGTACTTTTAAGAAAAATTGCCTTACATACATTCCTTTTTCCTTTTTCTGCCTCTTCCCTCAATAGTTGCCTTTTAGTGCTGTAATAGTTAAATCCTACAGCATAATCAATAACTCGCATATGAAGTAAAAAGGAATACTGTGAAAGGGGAGTACTCTTGTACAGCCAGTTCTTGTATGCAAAAATCTATGCATTTTTACAATCTTATATTAAACTGGTATTTTCAAACAATAGAAACTATTTTTTTTTTTTTTTTTACAGTTTAGTGTATCTGGTTTCTACATGGAAGACTAAACTCATGCTTATTGCTAAATGTGGTCTTTGCCAACTAAATTTAAGATGCAGCATTTTAGAAATTTACATATCAATGTTTCTACAGTATTGTTTGCTAATTTTTAAATAAAGTCATGATCAGTGTGCATTTGTGATTATATGTGTACTCATTCTCTTACCTAGTGGACAAGATCTTTTCAGAGTGGTGTTTCTAAAGGAGCATGTACAAAAGTGGCCTGTGGACATTTAGGCCTGGGTGATGCATTTGCTCTTCCTGTTTGTGCCAATGTATCAATGTAGAGTTGCTCTGTTTTCTTCAACTGTATTTATTGCTGCATTTCTCAGCATAAACTTATCCCATTGTATTTTTTATAAATAAATATTTTGTTTTGAACATTCATATGAACCACAGGCTGATTATTTTCTGGCTAGCTTCTAGATAGGTAGGGTCAGATTTTTTTTAAGTACCTTTTTCCTAGGTACTGTTACAAGGTACATTAACATTTTATTTACTCCACACAACACTGCACTCTATGCTTAAGGAGATTTAGGCTTAGGAAACCATTACACATAGTAAATGACAGGATTCAAATCATTTTCTGACCCTTGCTTATTTCACTGTGACTTAGCTGGCCCAGATTCATCTTAAATTCAACTTGGAATAATCTTAAAATAATTTTTAGGAATATTGATATGAGCAGTGGGGAATTTTCCTATCTTAGGGTAAATATGAATAAGAAATATGCTAGGTCAGCCATAGGATGTGCTGCTTGATAATAAGCTACGGTTTATGGTGAAACATAAACCTTCAGTCCTGACAGAGGGAAGGACAAACAATAACTAGGTGTCATAGTGACAAAAATGCAGTCACTAAAAGAAACTTAGTAACTCTCACTTTCCGACATTGTCTCAGCCAAGCCATGTCTTCTGATAGGATTGGATCTATCAGGTTTGGGGGCGAAAACCGTCCATTTTTTGCGAGAGACATGCTTTGACGAGCCCACAAAAGTGAAGCCTATTAGCTCATCATGTCACAATGACTAGGTTTAATGCTTCTGGGAAACTGCTTGTAAAGGAAACTATTGGAGTCAAGCTAATTCAATGGTGGCATTTAAGAAAAAAGTCATTGCATTTAAAATAGACCTGAGTTCTCAGGCTGTCCTTGTCATCTTTGACTCTTCAAAGTTTAGGGGACGGAAGCCTTATATCACACTACCTGCCCTGCCATTTAAGTCAGATTGATTCTCATGAGGCTGCCAATCAACATGTTAAAATGTTTCTATTTGGTTAGAGGTTTGAAAAGGAAAAGCTCTTCCCCTCACTCCCATCTACATAAATCTCTGCGGTCCGGGCAGAGGTATTTTTAAAAATCTGTCTCCAGGTAATTTCTCAGGTGGGGCTGTGGTTGAAAACCACTTCTTGCAGAATGTCTGCCGTAAGAGTGCTTGTGTATCAGGATTTCTGAGATAAATTGTGTGTGCCATCATGGAATGTGATCTGGTGGCGAGACATAACAAATAGAAAGTGGATTCACAAGGCCGGGCGCGGTGGCTCAAGCCTGTAATCCCAGCACTTTGGGAGGCCGAGATGGGCGGATCACGAGGTCAGGAGATCGAGACCATCCTGGCTAACACGGTGAAACCCCGTCTCTACCAAAAATACAAAAAACTAGCCGGGCGAGGTGGCAGGCGCCTGTAGTCCCAGCTACTCGGGAGGCTGAGGCAGGAGAATGGCGTGAACCCGGGAGGCGGAGCTTGCAGTGAGCTGAGATCCGGCCACTGTACTCCAGCCTGGGCGGCAGAGCAAGACTCCGTCTCAAAAAAAAAAAAAAAAAAAAAAAAAGAAAGTGGATTCACAGTCATATCAGAGCATGGAGGAAAAGGACAGAAGAGAGGGCAAGTAATGCTCAGAGGCATTGCAGAAGCATGATGCTATCAGAGCTGGGTTTTGAAGAATAAGTAGGAGTTTGCCATTAGCAAAGAGGAGGAAGAGTATTCAGAAAAAAGGAAGAGCATGTGCACCGACTAAATCATTGGTGACACTCCTGCCTGTCCTGTACATGCCCAGTTCAGGTGGTAGTTAATGTCAGAGTTTACACTTTGGGCTTTTATTGTCACCAAATCTAAGAACTGTACTTTGAAAAGTGAATCCACTCAGCATATTTCCAGGATTGGATGAGTAGGGAAGTGTCCTACCCTGTATAAGAGCAACGTTCCACGCTGGACGTGGTGGCACGCCTGTAGTCCCAGCTGCTTGGGAGGCTGAGGCAGGAGGATCACTTGAACCTAAGAGTTGGAGGCTGCAGTGAGCTATGATGGCACCTGTGTGTCGCCACTATACTACAACCTTGGGAACATACTGAGACACTGTCCCTTTAAAAAAAAAAAAAAAATTCCAGAGATTTCCGCTAACAAAATCCTTAAAAAGGTTTATTTATTAGTTATGCACTTACAGACTTGCCTCAGTTCTTATATAGTGTACTTTTTAAACTGATGCATATAAACATGGTTTTAAGAGAGTTTTTCTGTCCTAATTTGTACCAAAAAAAGGTGGTAAACTAATATGGTTCCAGTATTGTTACCTGGTCAAACAAGAATGACACAGACAATGAGAAAGAATAGTTTATTAGGTCTTCTTTAAAAAAGAAAAAATCCCACTAACTTTTCTCGAGTGGTCTTGTCTTCTATTCTGTAAATGGTTCTTTAGAAAGAAACATTTTCCAAGTACAAATCCCTAAATGGGTATCTATCTCGCAATGGCCTGGAGTTCTGTTCCCTCGTCATTCCTTAATGAGTGCTCGTCCTGCCGTGCCCTTGCATTGTTTAATTTGTTGCTCCTTTTTACAAAACTCTGAAACAAAAGAACAAGTTAGATGAGTATTAATGTGTCTGCACTGTTGATAATGTAGGGGCCAAGGGAAAACTTCTCTTTTGCCCTCTGAAGGTTTGCTGAAGAATTAACTTACAAAAGGCAGACTAACAGGAGAAATGGCATATAAATTAGCAAGCACAGCGGAGAATCACAGAGTGATTGTCTAACCATGAAATGGGGATGGGGAAGTGTGGATGATTTTTAGGGGGTGGTAAATTACTTTTAGGGGAGTTTAATGAGCTTGAAGGATACTTAATGGCCGGGGACAAAGTCTGTTGGGCCCGCAGAGCAGACAGTGGTTTGTGACAAGTCTGTCCAGGCATGTTGACTGAAGTTAGTTTTTGTTTCTGCTATATAAGTCCAGTTAATGGAAAACTCAGGGAAGGGGCCAGAGGCTGTTTTTTTCTTTGGTGGGTCTGGACTTTAGGCAGATAAGGGAATTTCATTCAGATGACAGCTTCATCCTGCACTTTGGGAGAAGGTCAGAGTCAAAGTGCCATATTCTGGAGTATCGGTTTCTGAGTCCCAATGATAACCATTTACAAGTTCTTGGCCTTAAATTTCAGATAAATGGATCCTTAAGAAAGTTTCTCCTGTTGAAACAACTATTTTAGGGGGTAAGTTTTAAGGTGGATTTTTTTTTGGGGGGGGGGTAGGGAGACGGAATCGCCCTCTGTCGCCCAGGCTGGAGTGCAATGGCACCATCGCAACTTACTGCTACCTCCACCTCCCAGGTTCAAGCGATTCTCCTGTCTCAGCCTCCCAAGTCGCTGAGATTACAGGCGCCTGCCACTGCGCCTGGCTAATTTTTGTATTTTCAGTAGAGACAGGGTTTCACCATGTTGGCCAGGCTGGTCTCAAATTCCTGACCTCATGTGATCCACCTGCCTCGGCTTCTCAAAGTGCTGGGATTACTGGCGTGAGCCACAGTGCCGGGACTTCAAGGTGGATTTTTAATTGGAAAAGTAAATCAGGGGATGGGGACCTGGCTAGCTTCATACCACCATCATAAACACTTTCCTTAGAGTACATACAAAGAAGTCAATAAACAAGTAAAAAGTAAAAATTGTATTTTGGCTGGGTGTGGTGGCTCACAACTGTAATCCCGGCACTTTGGGAGGCTGAAGCGGGTGGATCACCTGAGGTCAGGAGTTCAAAACCAGCCTGACCAACATGGTGAAACCCCATCTGTTCTAAAAACACAAAATTAGCCAGGCGTGGTGGTGCATGCCTGTAATCCCAGCTACTTGGGAGGCTGAGGCAGGAGAATCGCTTGAACCTAGGAGGTGGAGGTTGCAGTGAACCGAGATTGCACCATTGCACTCAAGCCTGGGCAACAAGAGCAAAACTGTCTCCACAAAAAAAAAAAAGAAGTAAAAATTGTATTTTTATGTTTTATATGGAGAAGGATGAGGATACATTAATTATAAACTGTGGAAGTGGTTCTTAAAAAATTGAGTGGCTGCTGAACTAAAGAGTGCATTCAATGCTCTGTTTCAAGCTAAAAGGGCTTGAACACCTAATTTTAATGGCAACAGAATGAAAGAAAAGTATGAAAATCTATAACTCAGACAAGGAAAAGAGATGAGACATGATTCAGCTGTTAAAATATCCCTGTCTACCCAGGATAAGGCAAATAGGCAACAACTGTGTTGCAAAGGCTGTTGCAAACAGCTGCCTGCTACTTCCAGATATAAACAGTATGGGCACTCCGCTGAGGGTGTGGCTTTTCTCACACTGGTGTGCCTGGGTTAATAAAGGGCCCGAGAATTGCAGATCTGTCAATACTGGCACAGAAGAGCACTTAAGTGTGCTCTCTCTAATAGAGTGGGTATGAACATCATGCTTGGAGATGCAAAAATGCTTTAGAAAAAGATCAACTGTTAAACTTCTAGACCACCCACAAGGCTAGATCATGCCACGAGCACCAAAGGGACCTGAACTACTGTGTTCAGGACATCTTCTGCCCAGAGTAAGAAGTGCTGCTGCTACTTAGGAATCCATCTGATCAGCATTTTTGTTCAGCTTCACTTCTCCAGGGAGAAGGTTCTCAGAAAGGGAAGTGGGTTCAGCCTTGGAGAGTTCAGCCCAAATCCCACTTTCAGGCTCTGGGGTAGTAGAAGCCTCAGAGCCCTCTAGAAGACACAGGCTGGATATGAGCCTCTTTTGTGTGTGCAGCTTTACAAAACTGAGATTGCGAGCATGGACATTGCAACTGGAAATGAAATGTTTGCTTACCAGAAATTCTTGGTCCATAAAGTAGGGCTTTTCTGACGATCCATCATTTGTTTCCAGATCAACAGCAAAACACAGGAAAAGTGCATCCAGCACAGTTTCAAACACAGATAAAAAACTATGGGCTACTAAGTAGGCAAAAAAAGCTACCAATAACAGAGGGACTGCCCACACCTGGAATGCCCGATTGTAGTTAAAAGCCATGAGTCCTCCAAAAACAGTGAAACACACCACTAACACCTGTGCAAAAGAAGAGTTTGTTGAAAATCTTTATGAATCAGTTGCTTAGATGTTGTTGTCAGTTACAAGTAATGCTTTAATATACGTTCATGTGTGCAACGTGTGTGTGCACTATTGTAAAGAATGCTTGTCAGAAATTTTGGCAGAATGAAATAGAGGAAAAAATGAAAAGCTGTATCAAAAGGAAACCCAGTTAATGGTGGGTAGGAAGGTTATATGTTATTTTATCTGTGCCTAGCTTTTGTATTCATATAAATGTAATAATATCTCACAAACTTTTTATTCTGTTTTTTCACTTAACACCAAAATAAGCTTATTCACTTTAAAACTTTTTTAGAAAACCCCCCTTTCTTTTGAGACAGAGTCTTGCTCTGTCACCAGGCTGGAGTACAGTGGCATGATCTCAGTTCACTGCAACCTGGTTCAAGTGATTCTCCTGCCTCAGCCTCCCGAGTAGCTGGGATTACAGGCACCTGCCACCACGCCCGGCTAATTTTTGTATTTTTAGTAAGGATGGGGTTTTGCTATGTTGGCCAGGCTAATCTCAAACTCCTGACCTCAAGTGATCTTCCCGCCTCAGCCTCCCAAAATACTGGGATTACACATGTGAGCCACCTTGCCCAGTCCAGGTTTCAATACTCTTTCCATATATTCTTATTGAGAAACCCACAAACATTCATTTTCTGAGGTTAGTAGTATGTTCATTTTAGACCTGAAAAAGAATGAATCAGAATGGTAGAACTGATCACAGGTAAGAGAGTAAGAGTAGGATTAAAATTCTGGCTCTACCTATTGTAGAACCCTGGAAAGGTTATTAAACCTTCGTTTTCTCTTCTGCAAAATAGGGATACCTCATGGGATTGAGGATTAAATGAGATAAGGAAGCACAGAGTCCACTACAGAGTAAGTACTCAAGAAATATAGTTCCCTTTCAAACCAATTGTTGTGTGGCTTAATTTTCAGAATCCCAGGCTCCTTTATTTATTTAGTCAAGATATCTCACCTTTCCTAGAAAAATTATGAAGTCTCCAAAGCAGTTAATAGATGTAAAATGACTTGAATTCTTGGACAAGATTTTGAATGCATCTTTTGCTGACGTACAGAAATCTGTCCCATTAATAGCAGTTGTAGTATATGCATTCTGAAACAGAAGAGAATTGTTTAAAAGGTAATTCTTATAATTATATATATATATATATATATATATATATATTTTTTTTTTTTTCTGAGACGGAGTCTTGCTCTGTCGCCCAGGCTGGAGTGCAGTGGCCGGATCTCAGCTCACTGCAAGCTCCGCCTCCCGGGTTCACGCCATTCTCCTGCCTCAGCCTCCCGAGTAGCTGGGACTACAGGCGTCCGCCACATCGCCCGGCTAGTTTTTTGTTATTTTTTAGTAGAGACGGGGTTTCACCATGTTAGCCAGGATGGTCTCGATCTCCTGACCTCGTGATCCACCCGTCTCAGCCTCCCAAAGTGCTGGGATTACAGGCTTGAGCCACCGCGCCTGGCCTCTTATAATTATATTTTTAAGGCAATATATTAATACAGAGTGTTTGCAAACTAGAGTTACAATAAACCTACTCTCTCTACCCATAAAAAAATACCATTTTCAAATTCCTTTCCAGTCTGATTATACCCATATATATTTTCATATAGTGGCAGCAGATAGAAAAGATAAATAGGTACTTATGGTTAATATGAATATCCCACTACAAACATGTGGAAATGATGGGTAAAGCATAAGGGTTTTGTTTGCTTGTTTTGAGACAGTCTCACACTGTTGCCCAGGCTGGAGTGCAGTGGTGCCATCTCGGCTCACTGCAACCTCTGCCTCCTGCGCTCAAGCGATTCTTGTGCCTCGGCCTCCTGAGTAGCTGGGATTACAGGCGAAAGCCACCATGCCTGGCAATAAATTATTTTTTAATGCACAACAGAGTTTGAGGGCAGGAAGTTTAGGTCCCAGAAAGCAAGCAGGATCTAATGGTTTGTGAGAGCTGAACCCAAAGGTGCAACAGGCATGCAATTAGGGAAGCGAACTCTTTCAACAAATTCAGGATTCATACTCAGTTCAACCTCAGTCAGCCATTCCAGGAAGATGGTACAGAAATCCACTACGTGCCTGGGACTGTTAAAATCCTAGGGTTTTGCAAAGGCAAAGCAACATCGCCACCTCCCAGGCCAGGGAATAGTGGAGTCCTACAGGTAACAACCACTGGAGAAGATGAGGAGCTCACAGGAAAATTTTACAGAGGACCCATGGAAATGAACAGCACAACAAACAGAATCTGTACCCTGAGAACGACCTGGAAAAAAAGTATTTAGGGAGCTATGTTTAAGGTACTAAGAAAATAGTGAAAGAAACAGTAACCATAAGGAATAAACAGAACAGTATGAAAAACGAAGAGGCAGAGTAGACAACAAACTGAATAGAAATCCTAGAAATAGGCCAGGCGCCGTGGTTTAGGCCTGTAATCCCAACCCTTCGGGAGGCCAAGGCGGGCGGATCACCTGAGGTCAGGAGTTCAAGACCAGCCTGAGCAACATGGAGAAACCCCATTTCTACTAAAAATACAAAATTAGCCAGGCGTGGTGGTGCATGCCTGTCATCCCAGGTACTCAGGAGGCTGAGGCAGGAGAATTGCTTGAACCCGGGAGGCGGAGTTTGCAGTGAGCCAAGATTGCGCCATTGCACTCCAGCCTGGGCAACAAGAGCGAAACTCTGTCTCAAAATAAAAACAAAGCTAGAAATAAAAAATATACAGTGTAACTGGTATGGTGTCATGATTATATATATTTTTTCTTTGTATAATAAGCATTTCTATGTTACCACATGGCTTTTATAATTTTAATTTTAATGCATATTCTGGGATGCACATATGTGCATGTGTACGTGCCTGTGTGTAGCTGGGACATGTTGACTGTTTCAAATGTTTTGCTCTTATAACAACCATGCGATGAACTCTTGATTTCCTGACTTTGGATAATTTCTTAAGCATACATTCTCAGAAACAAGATTACTATATCAAAGACTACAAATGTGTGTGTGTGTGTGATTTATGTTCACATGAGATGATTTCTCAGGTCATTTTTTCCAAAATACCTTCCCTTTATGACTACATTTCAAGACCATTTATGCCTCTTGAAATCTTTAAAAATGCTACTTGCATTGCAGATTACAACAAGAATTTAAAACTTTCCTGGGAAAATACACGAGAATACTACCTACTTGGGTTGTTGTCATTCCTTTTGGTTTGGATAAAGGATGAAAGTTTTTTGTTTCATGATATACAAATTAACCCTTTTGTACACCCCTTCAAACACATCACAAGGTAATCAGTGTGGAGTCTACTGCAGTAATCAGCCTGCCATGGTGCGGGGCCTAATAGAGTAAGTGGAAGAGATGAAGACCACTAACAAGTATAGGATTAAGAGAGCGGAATTAACTGACCCAGTTTACCAAACTCCCACTTCAAGGCCAACAAGAGAAGAATGTTTAGTTCTTAAAGACAAAAGGCTGAGCCAGGTGCGATGGCTCATGCCTGTAATCCCAGCACTTTGGGAGGTTGGGGTTGGGGGCAGATCATGAGGTCAGGAGTTCAAGACCAGCCTGACCAACATGGTAAAACCATGTCTCTATTAAAAATACAGAAAGAAATAGTTGGGCATGGTGGCACACGCCTATAATCCCAGCTACTGGAAAGGCAGGAGAAACACTTGAATCCAGGAAGCAGAGGTTGCAGTGAGCCGAGATCGCGCCACTGCACTCCAGCCTGGGCGACAGAGCAAGACTCCATGTCAAAAAAAAAAAAAAAAAAAGACAAAAGGCTGGAAACCATATCCCATAAGGGCACCATGCTTGCCTTAGAGATTTTCAGTCAGACATCAGATGGATTTCCTGCAAAAATGCCTTAATAGTATTCCACAAGGAACTTTTGGTTTTGGACTTACACAGAATGTGCGTGAAATTTGCTTTGAAAATCTCAAACCAGCTCTTGCTGGAAAGCTGCTCCAGTTTGGGGGCCTGAGCCTTGTGCAGGGATGTGGAAACTCATTTACTTATATTATTTAACTAGGCATCTTCAATCATCTTGGGTTTTCAAAGCCCTGATGACCAATCTATTCATTCATCCTCAAAGCACATCTGTAGGAAGGGTGGGTGAAGAATGGCATAATTGTTCCTTTACAGACTGGAAACCAAGATCAAGGGCATTTCCCCCAGGTCCCCTGGTGAATCCATGAGACAGAGACCTTTTTATTTTTATTTTTTTAATTCTAACCTTCTGGACATTACACTATCAATTTTCATTAGGAAAAATTGCTATTTAAAAGCATGGTGGTTACGGTAAGCACAGGCTCTGTAGCCAGACTGTCTCTGTGCTCAAAACCCAGTTCTACCACTGCCTGGCTGTTGGTCTTGGACAAACGATCTAACCTCTCTAAGACCTCAATTTCCTCATCTATAAAATGACTTACAGCACCTACCGCAAAGGGATGTTGGGAGGATTAAAGAACATACTCCCTGTAAAGCACACAGAAAATGTGTAATAAAGAGTGGTTATTATCATCCAGACATCACCAAAGATGATCTCATTTACAACTGGGAACACAGAAGCAACTCTTTAAGCACCTGAGGAGGTGTGGCAGGGGCCTGTGGTTGCTTTACCTGTAGGCTTTAATCCCTCACACCCACAGGGATCCAGGAAAGGGCTTTTCAGACCACATGCCAGTCCCCAGCATCATCTTACTTTGTTACGGCAACTCCACCATGTGCCGCTCAGCCTCTGTCTCTGCCTCCTCTCTTCATTCAGGCCGTCTCCAGCCCACCACCCCACCACCCCATCACTTCCCGGCTCTAAACTTTCTAAAGCGCTTCTTGCTTCCCACAGGGAAGCACTGTTTTTGTGGGGACTTTTTCTGCAGATCGCTGCCTCGTATTTAATTTAGCACCATCTCTCATAAGCAGTAAAAACAGATTTCGCTCTTTGGCTAAAATGATTAAAAGTTAAAAAGATATTATACTTTCTCATGCATGTGTTGACTTCAAAGAGTTTTGGGGCCTGTAAGCATTTATCTTTTCTTACGTATCAGGCCCACGGAAAGAGGGCATTAAAACCACTCTGATAGAGAAATTATATATGCCGTCCTGCAGGTACCACACCACTAGCATTTACCAGATTCAACCCTGAGTGCAACAGAGATCTAGAATTAACATCTGAATGAATAGGGGGAGGAGGGAGGAATCACTCAAGACACAGGATAGGGATTAAACATTTCTGCTGCTTCAGCATTAGCTAATTTATACTTATTCTGAATAGAAGCTGCTTGTCAGGCAGCTGGAAGATGGATTGCACTAACATTTTCATCGTTAAGTCCTTGTTCTGAGAATTTGTATTTGCCTGGGATGACAGAACTCAGGATTAACGTGCCAAGGTAATCTGCAGACTCTAACAATATGTGGAAATGATTGGCCATAATAAGGATTAGGAAACACATTTTATTGGTTGTGGAAATTAAGAGATCCTAAAGGCTAACCTTTAAACAAGTAAGCAGGAGGTAGTGGCATTCGGCTTTTGATTTATCCCCAAAATTCAGTGTGCATACTTCTTTAGCGTCACAAAACAGATGGGTGGATATTTCTGTCTTGAAATTGAAGCTATAAACACACAAGATAGATACGAGGAAGGATTGCCAAGTTGGCGGTGGTGGTACCTCAATATTAGATCCCAATTCTCATTCCCTTGCTTGGGATTAAAGACTCCCTCCAGGTACAGGTGGATTAGTTTTCAGACTTTAACGGACTGGTCACCTGGGACTGTCCCAAGTGGCTGAGAAGCACTGGGGGAAGAACACAATGAGGACGGCCCTGTGTGGCTGTGAGGGCTTCAAAACAATGAAATACATAGCACAAGTGCACATGTGAGGGCCACGAAGAGCAGAACCACAAGCTGGAGGGAGAGGGGAAGAGAAGGCCCAGCAGGAGAGATCAGGGAAGGCTTCATGGAAGTGGCATGTGAGCTGGCCCCAATGTTGCCTGTCTCCAGCAGGGTAGGAGGCAGCAGCAGGAGCCAGCAATGTGAGCCACAGACGTGAGCGTACCAGCAGGCACTGGGGGGCCCGAGCAGAGGAGAAATGGGAACAGGTCTGGAAGAGTCGGGGGGTCAGCCCTCGGTGGGTGGGGCTGACACAGTGTGGAGCAAAGGCAGTGAAAGGAAGTTTCAGGAGGACTCATGATTTTCAGCCTATGCCTCTGGAAGCTCTCCCAGGCTGCCCTGGGGAAGTTCAGGTCAGATCTCCCTCATGACCATCTTCCGCTGAGCCACGAAGCTCTGCACCTTCCAAGGCTCCTTCCTATTCAAGCCTAGGAGACTCCCCAAGCACCTTCACAAAGCCTGCGGGGCTCTGCTGGAGTTGGGTAGAAATGCTGTGTGGCCATGCAGCCATTGAGCACACCAACCTGCCAGCAGTCATAAGCCAGGGGCTAGGCCCAAAGACCGTGAGTTCTCGGGAGAAAATAGGAGCGTTAGGAATAGTAACTCCTCCCAGGCACTCTGGCTCCCCTCCACCCCTACCTCAGTGGATGCCTTAGTGATATATCCCAAATGCCTTGGCACAGACCTAACGGTAGCTACAACTTTCTAATTTCCATCTGTGGCCTTTTTCTTTTGCAGTCATTAGGCAGGTGTGCAACTTTTGTGTGTAAATAATAAATAATAACGGCATTAATCTATCACATACTATGTGCCAGGCTCTATGCTACCTCTCCCCGAACACATTCACTCATTTAGTCCTCTTAACTCCAACCCGATGAGGTAGTTAAGGAAACTAAAGCACAGAGAGGTAGTGTACCCCCGGTCCCACGCAGGTCATAGATGTTGTGTCCGTCTTCCATGAAGTAGACCTCTAACTCGTTCAGGCCCATATGCTGGAAAACATTTACTTCGAGCTGTACTTTGCGCTTTTTCTCCCAGAAAGGTCAAAATAACAAAGTGGTGTTCTCGTGAGATGCACCATTGAAAACAGCTGAGGATGTGGCAGGATGGCTCAGTGGAAAGAGGCTGGATTCCAGCCATGTTGCCTCCAAAGACTTGCGGAACGGCTTCCACCAAATCACATCATTTCTCAAAGGCTCTCACTTTGCTGCTTGGAAAAGACATCCACCAACTCCAACGTTCCATGATGCTTTATGTTTGTGCTTCGTGGCCAGCCACCCTCAGATCATCATCTCATTAGATCTCATCTGTTTTCACCACAACTCAGTGAAATAATCACTGTGGGTGGTATTATTCCCTGCCGCCTTTGTGTGTGTGTGTGTGTGTGTGTGTGTGAGAGAGAGAGGGAGTCTCACTCTGTCGCCCAGGCTGAAGTGCAATGGCGCAAATGTACTCCAGTGTTCAACTGATTCTCCTGCCTCAGTCTCCTGAGTAATTGGGACAACAGGCACCCACCACCACACCTGGCTAATTTTTGTATTTTTAGTAGAGACAGGGTTTCACCACGTTGGCCAGGCTGGTCTCAAACTCCTGACCTCATGTGATCCGCCCACCTCGACCTCCCAAAGTGTTGGGATTATAGGCATGAGCCACTGCGCCTGGCTGGTATTATCCTTATTTTATAGAAAATTCTAATTATTGAAGAAAATGAGATTTAAGTGTCCTTTTAGGTAAGAGAAAATCTAGATTACCTCTTTAAGTTACTTTGAGAGCTATCCAAGAATGTTAATTGTAGCTTTAACATAGAAAGAGCGTTTTTTTAACTCCTGAAATCAAATGCTTAGCCAGCACAGCTCAGCCCTTTGTCCATCATCAGCTGAGTCTGTCCTCTCACTGAACTCAACTGTTTTCTTCTTTTGGTGGCAGAACTGTGAATCTGGGTTTCTGCCGACTCTTCAAAAAGGTAAACAGAGTTTCCCTCCGTAGTGGAGGGAAGGTATTTGCCGAAAACCATGCCATGAATAGCCAGCTTTATTTCTGGAACGCCTTCCTCACAGAATTCTGATATTTATTCTCAAAGCAAGAACTACTAAAACAAACTTGAGACACTGGACAGTGAATAAATAACACTGGCATTCATACTTTCCTCAGAACTAAAAAAATTACAGTGAAATCTGAGTCCAGATACATCCCCATACATCCAGGGGCCTTCCTTGGACCTACAGTAAAACTGGCAGGAACCGTCCTAGACCAGTTTCATCTTGAGCCCTGTTTTTATCACAAACATATGTGGAGTGAGGCAGTGCACAGCCTCTGGGCCTTCCAGGGCCCTGCATTCACCGTTCAGATCCCTTCAGGAATGCACCGGTCACCAGGATGCAAACAAACATCCAATGAGATGGTGAGGAGGGAAACCAGCCAGTCCCCTGGGGCTGCCGCCAGGTGGGAGGTGGGGTGGAAGAAGGAAGGACAAATATGAGAGCTGCCTATGAAGCCAGGAACAGGGCTGTGCTGTTTTGTTTGCTCTTTTAAAACTTTTCTTTTTGCTTAATTTTTAGAATGGCTTTATTATTTCCATGCTTATCATAAAAAAATCAAATAACACAGAGACAAAGAAGCAAGAAAGTCACTGTGATCCCACCCCTTAGAAATAACCACTGCTAACATCGCCTGGCCCTCACCCCAGCACCCCTCTGTGAATATACACAGAGGAAGAAAGGCAGGCCGGATACACTGAGCATGCGCTACAGTAATGAACTCACTCTCTCTGTGGTACTTTAAATAAAAGGACAAATGTTCATTTGACTTCAACAAAAGAAAATGAAACTAAACTGACACTGAAGGAATACCCAAATTTCAGGCAAACTGCACCTTCACACACAAGACGTAGGTTTTAAAAAAGTTTTCTGAAACATTAGGAAGTTAGAGCACTTATTGTTTTTTTAACATAGGGTTTTAAGTTTAGGCAGTGTAGATAAGAAAGATGAGTCCTCTCACGCTTTCTCCTGCATCCTGATTTTAGTGAGTTTCATTATTCTGACTTTGCCAGGGTTTTGAACATTTATAGGCTCTTTGATGATGAAAGTCTCTACGTCTAAGTTGTTTTTGTTTGCTTTGTTTGAGACAGGGTCTTATTCTGACACCCAGGCTGGAGTATAGTGGCTCAATCATGGCTCACTACAGCCTCAACCTCCTCCCAGGCTCAGGTGATTCTCCCACTTCAGCCTCCCGAGTAGCTGGGAATACAGGCATGCGCCACCACACCTGCCAAATTTTGTGTAGCTTTTTGTACAGATGCGTTCTCGCCATATTGCCCAGGCTGGTCTTGAATTCCTGAGCTCAAGCTGTCTGCCTAACTTGACCTCCCAAAGTGCTGGCATTATAGGCATGAGTCACTGCACCCGGCCTAGTCTTTGTTTCTTAATGAGGTGTATGCAGCACTGCCACCGTGCCTGCCCCTTCACACACCTGCTGTGGACCACTGCATTCACACCATCCTGGAAGGCCCCAGTGGTTCCTCCACTCCCAGATGTGGTTCTCTCTGCTGAAATGCCTTCTGATCCCTGGCCTCTCTGTGGGGCTAATATTTGTTGAATAGATAAAGAAAGATGCTCTGGTAAACCAAGAATATCTTCTGAATACTATTTTTTCCTATGAAACCCAAATTCAATGGATTGATCCCTTTGTTCTTTCAGCAGAATGTGCGGATTAAAAGGCATCCTAGATATCACCTAGAAAAATGCTCTCATTTCACCAATGAGGAATTGGCAATCTCGACCAGGTAGAGGAAGTGACAAAGATGGAACAGGAATCAGGTGCTCACAGCCAGTGCTCTTTGTGTTAGATAAGCCTTGTCCTCCCACAAATTCAGGAAAGGCCACATGAGGCAACAGCATCTTGCTGGACTTGATCCTTCATTGATCTGCCAGCAAAGCTCTGCACTCTGCAGAGAAAGCCCACCAGAACGATGATTCCTAATGAAGAGGCAGGTCCAAGTTAGAGGACCGTGTGGAAGTGTCACCTTCATCCCCCAAGCTCTTTCCCAGTTGGAGTGCTGCTACATCCTTTATTCCCATTTGACCTGTGCATAATCAGTGGTGGAAGGGAGCAAATCAGAAGCAAGGCCTGGTTTTCTGGAGGGCAAAATTAAACAGTGGACCTGTGACATGGGAAACACAGAGGATGGGGAATGCCGTGCTTGTGCTGTTACTGACTTCAGGCTTTCTCAGAAGGAAGATGACATAGATGGGTTTGTCGCTATTAGTGAGCGCCACTCCCTGGTTTCCTCCTCCTTACCCTTAGCCTTGGCAAGGAACTCCAGGCAGCACAGCAAAGCCAGGGGGCCACAGCTTTTGGAGTCACGAGGATGACCACATAGTAGTGCTGTCACCCTGGACATGCTCTTCATCCTCTGGGGCTGTTTCCTCATTTGTACAATGGGGATAATACCTACCTAATACACAGAGTCCTAGAGAAGATAAACTGAGACTGTGTATGCCAAATGTTTACCATGCTGCCCGGCATACTGGGCCAACTCAGTGGATGTCTATGGGACTTACAGACTTTAGAAGGTTGGTTCTTTTTTTTTTTTTTTTTTTTTTTTTTAGATGGAGTCTCGCTCTCTCACCCAGGCTAGAATGCAGTGGTGTGATCTCGGCTCACTGCAACCTCTGCCCCCTAGGTTCAAGCGATTCTTCTGCCTCAGCCTCCTGAGTAGCTGGGAGTACAGGTGCATGCCACCATGCCCAGCTAATTTTTTTTTTTTTTTTTTTTTTGGTATTTTTAGTAGAGACGGGGTTTAACCATATTGGCCAGGTCTCGATCTCCTGACCTTGTGTTCCGCCTGCCTTGGACTCTGAAAGTGCTGGGATTACAGGCCTGAGCCACTGCGCCCGAAGAATTTTTTTTTTTTTTTTTTTTTTTTTTTGAGACGGAGTCTTGCTCTGTCGCCCAGGCTGCAGTGCAGTGGCGCGATCTCAGCTCGCTGCAAGCTCCGCCTCCCGGGTTCACGCCATTCTTCTGCCTCAGCCTCCCGAGTAGCTGGGACTACAGGTGCCCGGCATCACGCCTGGCTAATTTTTTGTAGTTTTAGAAGAGACGAGGTTTCACCGTGCTAGCCAGGATGGTCTTGATCTCCTGACCTCATGATCTGCCCGCCTCAGCCTCCCAAAGTGCTGGGATTACAGGCATGAGCTACCGCGTCTGGCCAATTAGTTCTTAAGAAAATGTCAGCCTTCTCTGATTTGAGGCCCTGAACTGAGGAAATGGTGGGAGAGAGATGGAGAGCAGAAACTGGAACATTCGTGTTTTTCATGTGTTCCATGTTTTGGGGAGATCATTTCAAGTCAGGTGCATGCGCCTCCACAAGCACACTGTTGGGGAGCCTAGGGGTGGGGAAGCCAGAGCTGCCCTGCCAGGCTGCTTGGGGAAGGCCTAGTGACAGAGAGCCTGGCCAGAAATCCAAAGTCACTGGCTGCTGGGAATAACTATTGTTTGGTAACACAGCTTGGTCCACCTTGCAGAGAAAAACGTTTATAATTTAAAGGCATTTGCTTCAGAGACATTCACTGTAGTAATATATCTTTTCTTTCTCTTGAGATGGCGTCTTGTGACATTGCCCAGGCTGGCGTTGAACTCCTGTGCTCCAGCAATTCTCTCGCTTTGGCCTACCGAGTAACTGTGACTACAGGTGTATGCCACCACACCAGCTCTTTTTTTTTTTTGTCGTTAAAAAAAAATGTAGAACATTCAATTTACCATCTTAGCCATTTTTAACTGTAGAGTTCAGTAGTGTTAAGTATATTCACATTGTTGCAACAGATCTCTAGAACTTTCTCATCTTGCAACACTGAAACTCTATAACCACTAAACACTAATTTCCCCTCTCCCTAGCCCCAGTGCCCTTTTAACATTGTTTCCATGATTTTTGACTACTTTAGATACTTCAAATACTGCATGATTTTATTCATACAGTATGTCTACTTTTACTGTATTTGTCAAAGACAGTATTTTGACTACTACATTCAGCATTTGAAGTATCTAAAGTAGGCAAAATACTGTCTTTGACAAATACAGTAAAAGTAGACAAACTGTATGAATGGAATCAGTATTGAGGCTGAGAGAGAAATCTTACTGTATGGATGATTGGAAGTACTGAATGGAATCATACAGTTTTTGTCCTTTTGTGACTGGCTTATTTACCTTAGCATAATGTCCTTGGGGTTCATCTATGTTGTACTATATGACAGGATTTTCTTCTTTTTTAAGGAAAAGAAGAAATACACTTGGCTACATAATATTCTACTGTATGGCTCTAGCACATTTTCTTTATCCATTCATCTGCTGAGGGCACTTGGGGTGCTTCCACGTCTTGACCGTTGAGAGGATGCTGTGATGAACACGGGTGTGCAAATAACTCTGAGATCCCGCTTCGAATTCTTTTGACTATACACTCAGAAACAGAACTGTTGGATCATATAGTATCACAGACCCATTTTTAAGTTTTTGAGGAAACTCCATACTGTTTTCCATAACAGTTACAACATTTTACATTTCCACCAGCAGTGCACAGGGTTCCAACTTTTCCATATCCTCACCAACACTTATTTTCTGTTCTTTTGATAGTGGTCATCCTGATGGGTGTGAGGTGATATATGGCAGTTTTGATTTACATTTTCCTAATGATTAGTGATGCTGAGTGTCTTTTCATATTCGCTATTAGTATAGCTTCTCTAAAGAAATGTCTCTTCAAGTCCTTTGCCTTTTTTTTTTTTTTTTTTTTTTTTTGAGATGGAGTCGCTCTGTCGCCCAGGCTGGAGTACAAGTGGCGCAATCTCAACTCACTGCAAGCTCCACCTCCCAGGTTCACGCCATTTTCCTGCCTCAGCCTCCCAAGTAGCTGGGACTACAGGCGCCCGCCACCATGCCTGACTAATTTTTTGTATTTTTAGTAGAGACGGGGTTTCACCGTGTTAGCCAGGATTGTCTTGATCTCCTGACCTCGTGATCTGCCCACCCCAGCCTTCCAAAGTCCTGGGATTACAGGCGTGAACCACGGCACCCACCCTTTTTTTTTTTTGAGATGGAGTCTTACTCTGTCACCCTAGCTGGAGAGCAATAGCATGATCTTGGCTCACCACAACCTCTGCCTCCCAGGTTCAAGCTGTTCTCCTGTCTCAGCCTCCCAAGTAGCTGGGATTACAGGCATGCAACACCACGCCTGGCTAATTTTTGTATTTTTAGTAGAGATGGGGTTTCACCATGTTGGTCAGGCTGGTTTCGAACTCCTGACCTCATGATCTGCCTGCTTCAGGCACCCAAAGTGCTGGGATTACAGGTGTGAGCCACCACACCTGGCCGTCCTTTGCCCATTTTTAAATCGGGTTATTTTTGTTGTTGTTGTAGAAGTTCCTTATGTATTTTCTACAGTAACTTCTTAGCATATATAGTTTACAGTTATTTTCTCCTATTCTGTAGGATGATTTTCACTCTCTTTTCTTGGATGTGTAGAAGTTTTTAAGTTTGATGTGGTCCCATTTGTCTACTTTTTATTGTGTTGCCTGTGCTTTTGGTGTCATATCCAAGCAGTCACTGCCAAATCCAACGTTCTGACACTTTTCTCCTGTATTTTATTCTAAAAGTTGTATAGTTTTAGGTCTTTTAGGTCTTTACTTCATTTTAATTTTCCCATATAAGGTAAGGGTCCCACTTCATTCTTTTACTTATGGATATCCAGTTTTCCCAAGATCATTTGTTGACGAGACTGTCCTTTCCCCATTGTGTGGTCTTGGCATCTTCGTCAAAAATCATTTGGCCATATATGCAAGGCATTATTTCTGTGCTTCCTATTCTGTTCGTGGTCTATAGATCTATGTAGCACAGTGTATCTATGTTTATGCCAGCACCACACCATTTTCATTACTGTGGCTTTGTAGCATGACAGATGTTTTCTTTCTGAACCTCAAAGACTATTTGTCCCTCCCATTTTAGCCTCCTCTCTTCACTGGATCTTCTGTTCAGGAAGTAGTTTCCCTTGCAGTCAGTTCTAAGTGTGGTTAGAGCAGGTCCAACAAGAAAGGGCAGCTCCTTTGAGCGAGTATTTCTTTTTCCTTTATTACCTCCCTGCTCCTTTTGGTATATGTTAAAAAGCTGTGTGAAGGCAGCATGAACCCAGGGCTGATACTGAGGCTGTTTGGGTCCTCATACTCATTCTTCAATCCACGGACACACGTGGAAGGTCTGCTTTGGCCACGCTCCAGGCTGGGGACTGGGGACAGGGCACTAAGTGAGGTCAGGAGCCTCGCGTTCTTTGAGGCCTAACCAAGTTTCTCTGTTGTTGCTTTGATGGAAGCGAGACGTGGGCATGGCACACACCCAGAGCGCCCCTCTCCACTCGCACTGGGGTGCATCCTGATGAAGTCATTCAACCTCAGCTGTCTCGTTCCCGGGATGAATGCAAGTCTAGCAAATGCTCTCTCTATCCCACCCATGCCAACTGAGGCATTCCACAGAAGGCAAGAGAGGGAAGAGGAAACCACTTGAAACACTGTCAAACCTGGATCCACTTGCCAAAACTTTTGGGAACTTTTTCACCCCACCTAGATAAGAAAGCTATATGAAGCAAAATTCTCTTAGCCCCTTCCTCTTCTACTTTTCACAAACTTGTTTTTCAATTGTCTGTAGAGACGGGACTCTCAATGGAAGGAGGAATGTCCAGCCACCCCTAAGACAAGTACGATGGTTGGCTTCGCTCTCTTTGCTTCTGTTTCTCCCCCTTGTGTATTTTCTCCTTTTTCTTCTCTCCACATTCCCCATTCAAGCAGGACTCAGGCTCTGTGCTCATTCCCCCAGTTAAGGTTAGGGGGCCAGGTGGGGAGTGGAGGCAAGAAGACATCCAGTCTTCAATTCTCACTGGCTTTTGTTTTCCAAAATTTGGGCTCTTTAAGCCCTTACCTGCCAGGGGAAAAGGTGAAGAAGGAGGTTTCCCAATATAGACCAAACACCTTGGAGTAGCAGGCGAGTGTGCAGGTTTCCTCCAGCCCCACATTAGAAAATGACACTCTCCTGGGCTGGGGGAGGAGGAAACAAAGGTCTATGGGTCTTGTCCAGGTCTGCCCCTCACCTTTTTTTCAAATACAGCTTGGAGAACTGGCAAGGCTCTTCTATGACCACTCCCAGGTTCCTGGTTTGCCTGGGAGTGAGGGGGTACCAGAGACATGGGGCTTCTAGGTGACCAGGACAGTTGGTCACCTAGTGCTAGCATATCAAGGCAGATAGGATCATGGGTGACCATAGGTAAAAGATTCCTACTTCCCAAGCTGGGCCTGAGGAGCCGTAAAGATGGGAAGATGATGTCTCAAGGGCAACGTATATCTACTAATGTCTGGGGACACCTGAAACCTCATATATCCCCAAGGAGGGGATAGCTCAAGAATAACAAATTAAGTTTTCCACCTGTCCAGTGGAATGAGAGCTCAAAGTTAGAAATTAGGTTGAGAGACATGATACAATATCATCTGCACATCTGAATCTGTGGCTGCTCTTCATAGCATGTGGAAGTCATTCAAAGATGAGACTCAGGTGGTCGTGGCCTGGGGTATCATGGGAGTCCTGCTTGTAGTAGGACATGACTTAGTGAGTGTTAAATCAAAGTGGCATGTATTCCTTCAGCCACAGTGACTCATGTCTCCTTTCATATGCTTTTTTCTTTTTATGAATGCATTCTCTAGTCTCTGGCCAATCATCACTTCCTTCCTCCAACAAGTCTCAATGCCTTAGGACAAATAAGAATGACAGCTGAGGAATGTGCCCACAGTCACTGCCTTGCTTAGAAGAGCGTGGACTTCAAAGTGGGCAATTAGACCCCTCGGACAACAACTGTTCCAGACAAAGAGAAATGCCCCAAAGAATCCTGCTCTCCATCCTAAGGGAAGAGGACATTGGGGGTAGGAGCTACTTAATGGTTTCATTTCATTTTCCACACTAAGTGAATTTGGGAAACGTTGAAGCTAATCTATCCTCTTCACATTTCTTGAGCACTGGGGGTAATATTGACAACTTAGGTTGGAAAGTTCCCTTTTCCACTCTGAGGCACCTCCCCACCTAGCCCTTGCCTAGCTGTGATCACAGATGATGGCCTGGCCCGGCCTAGCCCAGGCAGCGTGGTGTCCACCGCACACACTAACCTGTGAGTGGGAGGGCATAGGAGGAGTCAGCCTGAGCTGCCAGATCCCCACATCCGAACACTGCTCATCAGAACACAGTGTATTCACATGTCACCTGCTTCCTCCTTTATGAGGAAACTGGATGTGCTGATTCAAAGGTGGATTTCTTAAAGTTAAAAACCTGGGCGGTCTCCCTCAGCATATTTCCAGTGTACCTAGAACATGTCATAACAGGAAGGCACAAAGAACATAAAGGGGTTGCTTCATGTTCCACATGGGTTCAGACTTGTGAAAGAAGGCTCAGATTTACAGAAATGGTGACTCCTTGGATCAGCTGACCTTTTAAACTAGTGTTGTTGGAAACAGTCCCAGTTGCCTTTGCTACCATTAATAAAGGGTGAGACCCCAAACTTTCCAGGATGCAAATGTTCCTCACCCTTCTGCCGCCATGAGCATGGGCCTGTCTTCCATGCTGCCCAAGAGACGGGGGAGATCTACATAGAGTTCCGCCAAAAGGTACCCCAGGGCAGCTCATGTAGACATACTGTGTAAAGTGACACACCTGTCTGTCCTCCAGGAGGCTCAGAAGGGCAAGGGAAGAGAAGATGCAGGATAGGGAAGGGAATCAGAATGAGCTCTGCCCACCGTGTAACCTGGTTGAGGCATTCAAGCCCTCTGGACCCCAGATTCTGAATTATGAGGGGAGGCTGTTTCATGATCTCTAAAGTTCTGGGGTTCTGAGTCTCTACCCTGTGGAAGGAGTGCCCTAGTGGACTGGTGAAAACCTGGGTTTAAATCCCAGTGTGGTGCTAGTCTTGATTTCCCTGGCTTTGTGTTTCTGTGGTCAGGGACTTCCTTTAGGCTAATGCCTCTCATTTGTTTCAGGGAAGGAGGTGAACTTAGGGGACTGGGCAAATTTGGAGGGAGCAGCAGAGTGCAGGTGGGCTCAGGCCCTTCCTCACTCTCTTTCGGGAACCACCTGTCACCAGGAACCTACTTTCTCAGATCCACAGAGAGGTTCACCTTGTTGGATGGGCCTGGTAAAGGGTGGGTTGGTCATTCTGATTCAGGGGTAAAACATTAACAACTGACTTGCCTACAGCTGTTCCTGTGGTAATTTTCCAATCAGATGATTTCGTATTCAAGGTGATATTTTTAATCTTCATCTGTTTGACTCTTGCATCTCACAATTATTCAGAACTTGGACAAGGAGGAGGAAATGACTTATTGGGACTTCAAAACCTCAAGAGTCAGCTCTGTTACTTTCCTCCTGTCTAACCTAGGTCAGGTTACTACTTAAGCTCTCTGAACCAAAGTAGTATCATCTATTTAAAAAATACTACACAGGCTACTTTGTGAGGCTATGGGTAGTTAAAACACATAAAGTAGCACAGTACCCGGTATCTAGTAAGCGCTAGTGAGTGGCTGGTATTCTTGTCTTCAGGAGCTGCACACTTAGGAGGAAGTCAAAGTCATTCGCACTGAGCACTCGATTGCCTCACAGGAGCTCCTAATTGCCTGAGTGCCCTCATATAACTTTCCCTCCCTTTCTCATGCAATAATTCATTCAACAAACATTACTTGCCTCTCCTAGACGGCACTGAAATTTCATGTCAGGAAGCACTTCAGAGTCCAATTTAACATGGCAGCTGCTCACTGGGCCTTACCTCAAAGGATTGAGCACTAAGGCCCACTTGGAGAAGATGGCTTTGAGCCTTACCCTCCTGAGCCCTGAGTCTTGTAACATGCCCACAGCAGGTGGGAGCTAGGCTCCAGAGAGGCTGCTCCCAGGAAAGCCACACTAAGCCATAGCCATATGCCTAGCAGCTTCTGAATCAAGCACCGGGAAACATGAGGATTCAGTTTGTTTTCTCCCAGACAGCCTGGGGCCTCTGACAAATAGGTGTCTTAATGCCTTTCTATCTAAAGCCAGGGTAGTAGCATTTGCCATGCAACAGCTGGGTGTGGAGATTACCATTGTCTATAAATGGGCCTTAATGCAAACTATCATATTGACACACATGTGAGCTTCGTTCTGAAGCATGCACACATGAGGCATCTCTCCAGAGCTCTCACCATCAGCTGGCTGCCCAGAATAGCTCTAAACCAGTCAGCGGGGGTGGAGGATTCAGAACCACTGCTGTCGCTGAAAGAATGGCTGTCTGGATGCTCTGTGATGAGAATACCTATTATGGCAATGCCAGCTTCTGAAAGAACTGTTTCTTCTTAAGAACCTTTACATCATTTTCCTAATCTAGTGAGATAAACTGCACAATATTTTTACTTTTTTTCTGAGATGTGCATGCTGCTCTGGGAGAGGAGAAAAGAGGAGTCACTGGAGATCTGCCAACTGGCTTGGGATGAACCGACCAAACCTGATGTGGAAAAGTCATTGAGTGCTTTAGCTATTGACGGACTATGAGAAAGAGAGTCATTGAAACAGAGCTAACTGCAAGGAAAGGGGTGGGGGAAGAGAACGTTTGGAGATACTACAAAGTTGAGTCAGCCGCAAATGTTTAGAAGACAGAGACCAACATTATGTTCACTAAAAACAGTCTTGGCAGGCAGAGCAGGTTGGGGAGAGGCACTATGAGGTAAGAAGGGGAGAGAGGTGTATATTTCCCCAGAAGCAGCAGGTTTTTCTCTGCCCTGATCTTCAGAAGATTGTCTGGGACCTTTCTAACCAGTATATTCGTTAGTCAGAAAGACAGGAAGCTGCTGGCATTTCTGATCAAATAGCAACAGGCAACAATCTGTACATGTACTTACTAAATCTTATCTAGAGGGATGACAAAGGAAAGTAGGCTGCATGCTTTACACACTGCATCAAAGTGCATTGGGGTCACTTGGTCCCCTCCTCAAGGGGATGCAGCACAGATCCATCAGGCTCCCAGCTATCTTGCACAATAGCCCAAGGCAGAAAAGGGCTGTGAAAGGCATTGGACATTACAGTACACTCCCACTGTTGAGAATGATCGAGGTGCCTGGCATTTGACCAACATCTCATTACCAGTTATTTTATTTATTTATCGCTATATATTACAGCAGCACTACTGGCAGGATTGCTGTAAGCAGATACAGATAGATGGCTCCTCTTTGTTCATTCACATTCTCAGACAACTCTACAAGATTCTGGTGCCTCAAAACTGAGGCAACATGAACCATCACTGAGTTTTGTGGTTCTAGGATAAGTCCTTACCATGGATACAAGGTATATCATGAAGAGAAATGAGCCTGTCATTTTGGAGCACCACAGGAAAACAAACAGCTCATACTGTTTTCCATTCTACCCCCATTTCCCACACAAGGCATCTCATGGTTTTGGTGCAGCGAGGCGGCACTCTGCATGCCCCCAGCTCTGGGCTGGATGCCATGACAAGAGTCAAAAAGCCACACAAGAACCTTGGGGGTCACTGAACCTAACCCTTCCATATTGCAGAAGCTCAGCAAAGTTAAGGGACTCACCCAAGTTACTCAAATAATGAAGAGGCAGAGGCAAACTGCTGCTCTACCTGACTGAAGTCATTTTTACCTGGAAGCTTCTCCCAGGAGACTGGTACAGATACGGTGGTTCTCAGACTTCTGACACTAGCCCACAGCTCACTGCCTATATCCATTCCCACTTCTGCTGGAAGAAGAACAAAGCATTGAAGAGGAATGCAACGCTTAAGGTGATTAAAAAAAAAAATAGAATGGATAAACAAAAGGCTGGGCTTACACCTGTAATCTCAGCACTTTGGGAGGCCGAGGCAGGTGGATCACCTGAAGTCAGGAGTTCAAGACCAACCTAGCCAACATGGAGAAACCCTGTCTCTACTAAAAATACAAAATTAGCCAGGCATGGTAGGACATGCCTGTAATCCCAGCTACTTGGGAGGCTGAGGCAGGAGAATCACTTAAACCCGGGAGGCAGAGGTTGCAGTGAGCCGAGCTCACGCCATTGCACTACAGCCTGGGCAACAAGAGAGAAACTCTGTCCCAAAAATAAATTAAATAAATAAATAAATAAATAAATAACCAACCAACCAACCAACCAAGAACTGAATAATCAAGAGAAGTAAAATGTCAAGACAAGAATGACTGCAACTGAACAACATGGTCAACTTAAGGCAACACTAGTGGTAGCAAAGTGTTCTTTTCCCAATTTGCAAATCCCACTGTCTGTGTGTGTACATTCACAAATTTTGCAGGGTCACCAGGCATTGCCTCAGCAGCTAGATGTCTGAAAAGAATGAGTCTGAGTCCTTAAGAAACTACGTTAAGACACCAATTTGGGTTCATAAAGAACACATTTTAGTAAACTTTAATAACACATGCTCTACTTTATTGACGGGCAAACAACTCCCTGTTGTATGCAAAAATGAAAAATCTATGGAATTCTGCTATTTGCCTATAAAAATTGAAAAAAGGATTTTCTAGAATGTTCAGATCAGTTTGGAACCATCAGGAAGAGTCCTGGGGCTCACCGGTGGGTTTCATACGTAGAGGAACATTGACCTAAAGCCAACATCATGGCTGGGACAGATGCCTGTGTCCACAATGGACAAGAGATGTGCACTTAGGGAGACATTTTCATGAGGAACTGTGTGCAGACCCCATAAGAAACAGTAAGTACGCCATTCTTGCTGAGTGCTTAGCCTGTAGTCTCACAGCGGGGTTCTTAGCCAGGCCCCTGGACAGTGCTGGGAGGGAGAGGGGAGGCTGTAAGGTCCTTTTGCCTGAAAGTCTCTGAGAACAGCCAGCCAAGACTCCCAGACGCTTTGACCACTAACTTGCCTGACGAAAGGAGGAGGGGCCAGGCCACCCTGACCAGCCTTTTCTGGATGGATAACTGCTTGATTACAGTTATGGTGAGTTCATCACCTTCATTGCTCCTTCACCTTTCCTGTCCTCTTCCACAAATTCTGCTGTGTAACAAGATGCGCTCTGCCAGCTCTACTTGTACGGACTCTGGCTTTGCAAGGAGCAGAGAAGAACATCCCCAGGTGGTGGTCATGAGTCCTCCTCTGGCTATTTTAAAAATGCACAGTGGTTAAGGGCTTGGGCCTGGAGGCAAAACAGACTTGGATTCAAATCCTAGATCTGCCACTATGTACCTTTTCTAAGCCGCAATCTCCCTATCTGTAAATTGGAGACACTCTCAGAAACTAACAACGGGCCACGAATGGTGGCTCATGCCTGTAATCCCAGCAGTTTGGGAGGCCGAGGCAGGTAAATCACCTGAGGTCAGGAGTTCAAGACCAGCCTGGCCAACATAGTGAAACCCCGTTTCTATTAAAAATGCAAAAACTTAGCACGTGGTGTCATGTGGTCCCAGCTACTCTGGAGGATAAGGCAGGAGAATCACTTGAACTCAGGAGGCAGAGGGTGCAGTGAGCCAAGATTGTGCCACTGCACTCCAGCCTGGGCAATAGGAGCAAAAATCCATCTCAAAAAAACAAAACAAAAACAAAAAACCTAACAACTGATATAATGCAGGAAAAGTGCTCAGCATACCACTGGCAAAACAGTTGATTGCCAATACCCACAGCTGTTACTGCTGTCGTTAGTAGCTGGTGATCTCCAGTGGGTACTCTATACTCAGGTCCACTTCTCCTAGGAAATTTCCCCTAATTACAGAGTCAAATGACCTCTCCCAAAGACCAAGATTTTCCTTTTCTGAACTTCCACAGCCCTATCCCAATGCTTAAACATGCGCTTTTCTGTACAGTCATATGTCTCATGCATATGCCCCTTACTGGCCCCTGCCGCCCGACAGCTAGCTTGTCAATTTCTTGGAGGCCTGGCTTTTGCACCATACAGTAATGACTCTGTATCACCTCTATATCGCCATGGTCCTTGTCCTTATTATACCCAGGTAGAAATAGTCTGCATACAGGATAAACACATGGTTGCTGGATGAACACATGTGTGAGGTGAACGTGTAATTTTTTTCAGTATGTACACACTCAGTATTTATGATGTAGGGAGAAAAGTAAATGAGAAATTATGAGATTGAGAGTTTCATTCCCCACCTTGCAAGTGAATGCCTGTGCAGCCTTAGGCTGGGTGTTTGCAAAATGCAGCAACTGCCATCTGCCTCCCTACTAGGATTTAGTGAAGATGGATTAGGCTTTTAAGAAGCAGTGGGAAAACCCACCCAGCTCCTTGATGTTAAATAAAGACGAGCATCTGAGTTTTGATGGTAACAAATGGATCTCATTCTCTTTTAGTATTTCCCAGCTCCTATCCCACAAAATGAGGAACATAAAATAGGGTTCAGCCTTTTAAAATCTGATTTCCAGAGACAGAGATGCCACAATGTCCCCTAGTAAGTCATTCCAATGCAAGGAAATTTCTGAAAAGGTGAATCTAAATTCCTTTTCTCACTTTATGCTCACTTTCCTTTGTCCACTGCCAAACGAGGCTGACAGTTGCTCTGATTACCATTTACAATCATCTTTATTCTTAAACATTTTTATTTCACTCTGCTTTCCAGTAGTCGACGTAGACCAGAGGTGACCCTTCCTTCTCCATTAATATTCACACCAGTTCTTGTTTTTTCATTCTTCCTCCTCTTCCCAATCTCCTGAACCTTAGGCCTCTGAGCATCACCCACATCAACTGGCACCACCCAGTTCTACAGGAGTCACCGCAAGGAAAAGACACTATGAAGCTGGTTTAGCCACAGCCTACTGCACAGGCACCATGATTAGAATCTGAAAGACCTATCCCTGTTTGCACCACTGACTCACTACACAAGCTGGATCAAGGCTGGCTTAGTGTTTTTTGTGAATCAGGGATCATTACTCCCATCGACACATCTGTTATAAGGAGTTGTCACCTTTAGGATGGTCATTATGGTGTGGTTAACATTAATGTCACTTATGAGTTTGGAAACATTTGAATTACCAAGGGAAATGGTCCTGGATTAATTAAGTTGGTGAAATTTCAGAAGGGAGGAAAATACGTACCTCAGGATAACAGGGCAGAGAAAACAAATGTGAAAATGGGACCAGAGGTTTTCAAATGTGTTTTAGCAGCAGAGACCTGTCCCAAATGAAACCTTCAGTACACTCCCACAATCCCACCCCTAACCACATAAAGTGGAGTTGCTCTGGCTGCAAGGCCGGGCAGTATAGGCATGGTATGGGGCCAGGGTCCACCTTTCCTCCACCTTACCCATTTCTCTGCCCTCCTAACGTGGTGGTCCCCACAGTGTCCACAGGAGCCTCTAGGCTTCCAGGGGCCAGGATGAAAACCATGAGTGAAAGAGGGATGCAGAAAGTACCTGAATTCCCGTAATACAGTGAGAAGGGATGACACCCTGGGGCCCCGTATGGCCATATGGCCAACATATTTGTATATCAATGGTCTCATTCATTGCTTTTGTCTTTCTAGTCTATTTGTATGTTTCTTAACCTTTATTTTTCATGCATATATATTTTATCATAGTTAATACATTTTTGCAATGCATCTCAAAATATTTATGAATTTGGTGTCTGGATACATATACAACAGCTATAACATCTAACACCATGACAAATGTATTCAAAGGGTTTGGACTGACTTGTTACATGTACCCCCCATTCTGAAAGGTCCTATGGTATTTGATTGTGTTTTACACATGCTGGTTTATAGCAATCCAAATGAAAACTAAATATACTCTAAAATGTTCTCCAAGATTATTAAGAGCCTAATAATAGACCTTACTATAAGAAGGCTACATTTTTCCCTGAATAATGAAAAGTATTATAAATACCACTTATAAGACATTAAACATAGATGGTCTAATTAGTCCCTTTACTTCTAAAGGTAAATTTCTTTTTTATTTTAATAATTTTTTATATTTTTTTTTTTTTTGAGATGGAGTCTCGCTCTGTCGCCCAGGCTGGAGTACAGTGGCCGGATCTCAGCTCACTGCAAGCTCCGCCTCCCGGGTTTATGCCATTCTCCTGCCTCAGCCTCCCGAGTAGCTGGGACTACAGGCGCCCGCCACGTCGCCCGGCTAGTTTTTTGTATTTTTTAGTAGAGACGGGGTTTCACCGTGTTAGCCAGGATGGTCTCGATCTCCTGACCTCGTGATCCGCCCGTCTAGGCCTCCCAAAGTGCTGGGATTACAGGCTTGAGCCACCGCGCCCGGCCCTCTAAAGGTAAATTTCTTAGGGAGGGGGCAATTATAAGAAGTACTTTTCTAAGTGAGATTTCTGTGAACGTTCAAATTATAAAACAGCCTGCTAACTTACAAAAATACTGCTTTGTGTAAATTTGACTAAGGACTATTAAAATCTCCTAAATGCTCTAAAGAGAAACACAACGTATTTAAATTTCCATTAATTTGAAAAATTCAGGAGAGGAAAAAAATCTGAAATCCAAACAATTGCAAGATATAATTTTTATAAGTTTAAAGGCATATTTATAGCTTGAAAAGGGAAGACTGGTGAAATCTATGAAAATTAGGGAGGCAATTCTTTTCCTAGTTCAGGAAAATTATAGTTCTTAGAGAAGGCACTGAAAATCAGCTCTTAGTTGATATACATTCATTATGCTAGGGTTTCTAAATACTCCCTCTCCTCTTTATTTCTGAAAAGAAAAAAACTTTCTTTTAAAATTTGAAGCGTGGTTTTAATGGCCTATGGTTCTAGGGTAAGGTCTGCAAACTACAGCCCAGGAGCCAGCTCCATCACACTGCCCGCTTTCCTCTGCAGGAGCTAAGAAAAATTTTTACAATTTTACAATGGTTGGGAAAAAATCAAAATCAAAAAAAGAATATTTCTTGACATGTAAAAATCATATGAAATTCAAATGTCACTGTTGATAAGTTAAGGTTTATTAGAACATAGCCATACCCATTCATTGACATTTTACCTATGGCTGCTTTCCTGCCATGATGGCAGAATTGAGTGATTGTGACAGAGAGACTGGTCTGAAAGCCTAAAATGTTTACACACTTTGGCCCCTTAGAGAAGAATTTGCCAAACCTTGACCTAAGAGATGGAGCCCACCTTTGGACCCTTCTGTATGTTCCTGAGGCAAGAGGTAGGAGACGTACCTGGTTGAGATGGAGCAGGTATTTGTCAAGACACCAGAAACAGCAGTAGCAGCATCGGAACAGGTACCTCGACAATGCACCATGCTGCTGGATCAGGTTGAGACCAAAGGAACAGAGTCAAAAACAACACAGGAAAGAAGACAAGCAGGCAGTTTCTGAGGAAACACAGTTTTCACTTATGCACCTAGGGAAACACTGGTGGTGTGGGAGAAGTTCTTATTTTGTGCATACTACTACTACTACTACTACTACTACTACTACTACTACTACTACTAATTATGGCTCTAGTATTATTGAGGAGAAACGTTTCTGTCTTGTGGACTTATATGTTAGCGGTGCTATTAGGGAGGTTAGTCCATACTGAACAGCAAAAGAAAAGCAGGTCTTCTGGTTCCAGTTAAAAAAAACCTCTCTTCCCCCTTCATCTGCCCTTAAGTGTCTGAAATGGTACACTTGGCTTTTTCAAACCAAAGTTTATATTCATGAAAAATTCACATCCCAGAAACAAAAAAACAAATAATACACTGTAGATACTAGTTATGTGCCCACATAAATAAAGAATCAAGTTTAACTTTGGAGGACATAAATGCTGTAGTGAGATTTTTTGGGGGACTAAAGTTCGAGGGATAAATTACTCCTTTGAAATATAACTTGAACTTGTGCATAGCTCAAGAATGAATACTTTCATGAACCTCTTGGGGGAGGGGTGCTTGGCGGCACCCTACCCACTCCCCAGAGTGAACACATCCCTGAAAACAATCCTGAAATAGCCTAGGATGAGGACCCCAGGAATAACTCAGCCTTATATGGCCATTTTCTCATCCCAGTGTGAATTCAATTGGATGAAACTTGATCTGGACACTTTTCAGCCTGGCTGTGTTGGTGAATGAGCTTATTGAACTAGGGAAAATCACACGGTGGCTGTGTGAAACATTTAAATTATAGACACAGTGCTGGCCAGTAAGGCTGCCGAGGAAGAAATTGTTTTTTAACCTAAGAAAGGACACATTTTCCCAATAGTGACATCACTAAAAGCAGTTTTGGCCCTTGGTCCTTGTGGAATCTGGAAAGTGATAAATAACCTTTTAGACCACAGTCAGAGAGACCTTGGGCCTTCCACTGACTTCTCTTTTAGATTTATGAAAGGCTGTATCCCCAGACAGTTTAAGATGCCTAGCTTTAGGAGGGACAGCAAGCTCCTCGCTGCTCATTAATTTGTGATTATTACTAATGCACGCACAAACATATCACAAATAGACTTAAAATAAAATGCTGTCCTGTTCTTCAAGAAATCCTGCAAGTTTCCTAAGATTGAAGGATTGATTTCAAAATGCAGGAGCCAAAAGTAGTTAGTTTTGTCCTGGATATGGAAATGCCTCTTCAAGTCACCAAAATGTGGCCAAGCAAAATATTAATAGAAATACAAGAAAATATTCTACAATCAGGGGCAACTGCTTAGCATGCATTTCCAGATAAGGAAGCCAGATAATTTTATGTGTTAGCCAATCAATTGCTTCTAATTGATAAACTAACTTTAAACCTTGATTATAGATTTTAAAATATCAACAATTCAGATATCTTTTTAAAAAGCAAATGAAAACAACTCTAAAATATAATGTAAACCTACTGGTAAAATTTCCTGAATTTACTAAGGACATATAGCTATACCCAAAAGGTTGGAATCAGGTAAGTTTGTGAAACTGACCAAGTCACCAACACTGAGGTGGTGACGGGGGAGAGATTAACATTGTGTGAGAACAGAAGAGTTGGGAAAAGTCCTGTCTTCCCTTGTTTGGCAGGCCAGAAATACCATGAGAACAGCTGTTTTCCTGGTGTTCTGGTTTCCACTGGCATTCATAAGCAAATGTGCATGGAAATAAAAACTAGGGAGGAGAAATCCCCCGGGGCACAAAAGCCCTACAGTTTTCTGTCCTTTGAGCTTAGATGTAGGTCAGCTTGTCCATTTCTCCAAGCGCATGTGTGCACACGCATGTGTACACACACACACACACACTCATTCAAACCCTCTCCTTTTCTCCCTCCTCACTCCTCACACACACCGGGAATTTCCCATGACAGCTCTGGGAAACACAAAAGGCAGGCAATATTTCAGCATTAAAACAGAAATGAACACATATTATTCCTATCTTACGGTGCATTTTTTCACTTAAAAAGGCATGATAAATGTTCACAAAAACCTTGTTTAAATTTCACCTTAAGAGTTCATCCTGTCTGTTCGCCATTTACATAAGAAGGAAAATCAGCTAACTCAGAACTACTCCCTCCCCACATCATCTCCACTGAGTTGGAGAAAACCCAATAAACAAAACAGAGACTCTGGGAAAATAAAAGGTTTGCTGGGAGAGGCGGGGGATGGGAGCCGAGGAGTGCAGGAGCTTTCCGCACGGCTGCTGTCACAGGTCACATTTCTGTCCTGGGACCTGCTGTAGTTTTCCAGTAATTAAGTTTCTGGCAACCCAAACACGGAACGTGCTGTGTATCAGGAGGTAGCCTTACCTGTTCTTTCAGCGCGTTTTGCATGTACATGACAATGATTCTTGGAAGCCTCACCACAGGGATTAAAAATGACCCTTTCACAACGGTTCCTTGATGGTAGAAGAAGAGAATGGAGAGAGACGAAAGGATGGGATGATCAGGAGGGTCATTTTTACTTCTGCAAATAGGGAAAGGGACAGCATTTTAAAAACACTTTTTATAAAGCAGCAAAAACTCTCTGGTTCCAATCATCTGTGGCACTAACAACTTAGAAAGTGGTGACGCAATAAGCATTTGGCAAACTTTTTCTACTCCTTGGTAGCTTCGGTTAAATTGTTTCTTGTATTAATTTAATTCGTTTTGGTGCCACTTAATGCTACAAACAAAATAAAACAGAAAAACTTAAAAAAAAAAACTGATGAGTTAAAAAAGTTTCCCTCTTTATAATGCCTAGCCCAACCACCAACCCTTTAGGGTGTCTATTCATCTCATTTTCACTTTCAGAAGTTTAATTGTATCACAGTCTTCAAGGTTTAAATGACACAGGACTATACATAAATATTGCCGGCATTCACCTGGTGATTAAACATCATCACCAAATCACGTGACCAGGATCTGCGGCCAGAGAGGTAACAGTGAGCTCCCGCTTACAGGAAGGGGACAGAGAGCCCTGGGTGCTTGGCTCCTGCACAGCTCTAGGCTCCCCAAATCCTGCTGGTTTCTACTCTGCTCTTTAAAGGCCACTTCAGTGTGAATCATTTACGGGACTTGTCATGACGCAGCTCCCAAGAATGTGTACAAGTCAGTTTCACAGGCAGGGAAAAAAAGTGAGAAAGAACAAAATGGGCACAGCCATCAGTCTCCCCCAAACCAGAAAGATAAAACAAAGGAGTGGGGGCTGATGCCACCCCACGAGTGACCCTCTGAATTCCCGCTGAAGCCAGTTCTAGAAAATAAGGCCTTTCTGAGAAGCAACTTCACAGATTCCAAGTGAAGCTTGGTTTCTTTATAATGGATTATTCTACAACTTGCTCTGGTTGCTAATAAGTCACTATGAATTAAGGTTTTGACAGCAGCCTAGGATTTGAGAGAGGAAAAGGAAGGCAGCCAGAAATGTTTCAAGAGTTGGCAATGGCTGCATTTTGCTGTTACTCAAATCAGCCAGGAAGAAAAAGAGAACATGAAAGTAATATTGGGAGCTGAAAAACTGCAACCCAGTTGTCCCACAAAAAGAGGGATGTGTGTTTCAGCCCAGTATCATTTAAAATAGGAAAAACCACAGAAGCTATTGCTAATAGGAATTCATTTAGATCTGATAAACTAGAAGAGTAGTGTAGGCCAGGAAAATCTGACACACTTTTTTTCCCCCTTCCCTCATTTTTTTTTTTTTTTTTTTTTTAAAGGAAGAATGTTTACTTTTCCATTGAGGAGATTTATGTGCTTTAGAACTTATTATGGTGCTCAAGAGGGGAGGCAGGGAGAAGAGGACAACACCTGCTTTCCATCTGGCAGGGAAACACATGATTCATAGGCCACTGTGAATGGGGGCCTTGGGGTTAGCCCTCCAGGTATTAAAGTTTGGGGTTAGGCATCAGCTTTCTGAGGTTTCACTGTGATGGGGTTAACCACTTCAGGCAAAGGAGTGCCTGCACTGCCTTAGCTTCCCTAGTCTGTAACACATCCTGGTAATGGCTCGAGGCTCTGCCGGGCTTGGCTGGAAGAAGATGCAGAGGTTCCAGAAGCTGGGTTATCACGTGATGAGAGAGGGAACTTAAAAAGAGGGCCCTTTCAACCCAAGCCAGCCCACCGAGCCAGGAGTCACTGAATACCTGCCTCAAAACTAGAAACAGTCCTACAGGAAAAAATGGCTAATGAAGTGGTGTGTCTCTGAGGCCTCCACCTCCTCTCAGACTCATTTCCATGTTCAAAGGTAACGTCATCCTGCCACCTCTCCCCTGCTGTGTGTGGGGCTAGTGCCTCCAGCTCTATCTCCTTTACAACCAGCCAAACCTGCCTGCAGGAAGAGGATCTGACGCACCCAGGGATGCTAAACATAATACTTACCTCTGGACTTATTCATATTTTAAAAATTGACCTGGGGGACAACATTGCAGTGTTGAGCATATGCGGCAACCCAGCAATGAGTGTATTAGGAGGCTGGTGAGGACTGGGCCCCCAGTCAGCCTTCCTCACCTCTCTCTAGATCTTCCCACTGGGCCACAGGCACCCCAATTCTGTGGGCAGTGGCAATAAGGAAGACACAGACAGTGTTAGAGGGTAAGGAAACTCTAGCGTATGCCTGATGAAGCCCAGCTTCTCCCTTCCTTTGGATGTGTGGCTGCTTTGAGCGCTAATGCTGCCTGGCTCCCGGAACAACGAGGCCAGGTCCCCAAAATACCACATCAACCTAAGCTGTGGGGCAAAGGGTTTAATGGTCCCATCCGTTCAAGTCCCCTGACAGCTCTGGGTCATGGTACAAAGTACTGTTTTGTAATTTCTAGTCCCATCAGACAACAGAGTGCATACAGCCAGGCAAGCCACATCATGGTCCTAGAGACAAGCTTTAGCTCTAGTTAGATCCAGCCTCGTGCTCACTAAGAACTCTTCTGATATTATGGAAAATTAATTTTGTGCTGAGGCTCCCGGACTAGGTGTGGGCTGCCTGGGACAAACGGCCTCCAACGTAAAGCTGGTCCCAGCAAAGATCCCTTCCCGTGTTTCTTACAACAAAATAACTGCAAGATGAGGCTTGGAAGGCTGAGAATGTTGTATGTTTCTTTCCTATTCGACAGAAAATGGAAATCTTCTTTATTAGAAATAACAGGATTATTTAACTGGCCTGGGTAACTCTTGCTAGGTTAGGAAATTCATCTGTCTCTACCTAAATTCCTTAGGCTCTGCTATGAATCCATTTCCTCTTCTCCCTCAGCAGATCCAAAGCTGCTGGAAACCATTCTTTGTATATTTGAAAACAATGATGAAGTCACACCTCAAGTGTCCCTTCACCACCTTGAAGGGTTCTAGTTCCTTCCTATCACATCCCTAACACCACCTTTATGGCTCTCTCAGTTGATCCCTCTTCAAGCCAATGGTTACAAAAAGTAAATTCTACAGACTGACCATATCCTGGTACCTGATGGTCTTTGTATGAATGCTTCAGCCCTCATAGTGCTTACACGAACGACAAAGATGAATGCACCCTGGCTATATTTAATCCTCACTGTGAGTGCAGGCCAGAAAAGGACATGAAGAATTTAAGGAAAAACCTTGAGGTTTCAAAATTAGGCAGAAAATCAAAAAGGAAGTAGAGCTCTTTAATAAATGGAATAGTTGTGCTAAAAATAAATCATTGTGTGTTATATTATAAATTACTTTTTTAATCAAAGTAATATGTAAAGTATCTTACAAAGCCAAAAAGCACTGCTAGACTTAATAGGAAAAACAGCAGTTTTTCTTTCCCCATTCACAATTCTGTCTCCTTAGAGATAATATTTTCGTTGTTATTAGAGAACTCACTTCCACACCTCAAAATTACATGTTCTTACTGCTATTTCTTGATTTTTTTCCGCTTCAGATATTGTCCACTGACTTTTCTACTGTGAAAGATTCTGGTTTTATTTTCTTACACAGCCTAACTCCCCCAATCCCCTCACACTCATTTTCCCATTCTTCCAATGTAATTACATCAAAGTTTTTAGTTAATGCTTAGTGTTTGTTATTCATACATAGATCATGTGTGCTGTAAATAATATTCACAACCGATCCAAGTAGCATATTCCAATTAGATTCCCTTCCTGTACAACTTCTTTTTTTCTGAAGTTAATTGTTTCACATTTTTTTATTAGCTTGGATTTCCATGGGCCTCACCGAATGCTTCACCAATGTGTAATGCTTTTCTTAACATGTTTGAATACACCTGGTATTCCCTCAGTTCCATTTTCTTTTCACAGTGACATCTCTCCTGGAGTCCATTGTCTACCTTGGACTGGATGCTTTCCACGCCCGCTGCACAGCTACCCTCCTGGGAATTCCTTGCTCTGCTCTGCTCTGCTCAAGCCTGTTTTCTGAAACTCATGTTTTCCTCTCTGGCTTAAACATTAGTTTCAGCGGGGAACATCCCTCCTAGAAAGGATGTGGGCAGGGAAGTCTTGGGACTGCCTGTGCATGACTTTATGCTTCTTTACCCTTGACGGGTAGTAGGAATAGGCATAGAACGCTAAACTAGGTATAGACTGGCTATACAATTCTAGGTTGGAAATAATCTTTCACTAGACTCCTATAGCCTTCCTCCATTGTTTTTCTGGTTCAGAGTTGCTGTGGAAAGTCAGATCCTATTCCGGGTCCTCGATCCTCTGCTTGTGATCTTTTTTCCCTCGGGAAGCTTCTGGGATCTTCTCTTTACTTGTGTCCTCCAGCCCTGGGAAATTTTCTTTGTTAATTCCCTCTCTTCTTTGCTTTGTTCTGTATTTCTGGAACTCATGTTAGTCAGCTAGTGGGTCTCCCAAATTTATCCTCTTTTAATCCTTTCTCTCTTATTTTGTGTCTCTTTGTCTTTTCATTCTACCTTCTGAAAGAGTGCTTCCACTTTATATTTTAATCCTTCAACAGAAAATGTTCACTTCTGTAATCATACTTTTAATTACTCAAGGGTCTTGTTTTCTCACTATGCCCTTCTTCTGTTGGTGGGAGGGGATTCTGGCAATATATCTTTGTTCTCTCTGATAATATTATAGTTTGTTTTGTCATTTCATTTTGCAGCTTGCATTGTCTGTGTTTTCTCTAAGCTCATTTTATTTGTACATTTTGATCTTCTTCTTTCACTTAGAGGCATTCATCATGTTTAATAATCACTGGTAAACAGTTCAAATTGAAGAGTGAGGCTCTCCAGAATGACCTGGAAGCTCTGTGTGAGGAATGTTGCTTGTTGTCTGATGAACTTCACTGTTTTGCTAGGAGTCAGGGAATCCATTTCATTGGGGGGCCCCATATGGCACTATCTGTAGGTCTTTACTTTGGGTTAGGCAGTTTCTCCATAAAAGCATCCTCTAACCTCTTCCTAGGGAATATCAAACGAGCTGCCAATGTTCTGGGAGCTGAACTGTGGAATGGGGGGTGCTGGTGTGTGTGTGTGGGGGGCCTCACTTCAGAGTTTAGGCTTTCACTTACTCACCCTGCTTTCAGTACAGAGACTTGCCCCCAGCCTCAGCTAAACCTGATACCCCAAGTCTGGCCCTCTCTGCTTTCTCTCTCTGGAGAATAAACTTCCCTGTCTTCAGCTGGTGTGGAATTTGGGGGTCTAACTACTCCTTAGGAAGGCTTTCAGCTAATCTTCGGAAACACTTTTTATACTTGAACTCCTGAGCCTCTCTGAGACTCTGGGGCTCACTTCAGGGTGCATCTTATTTGTACCTCCTCATGCAGCCAACACACAAGGACAGGCTGCTTCCGCTTTCTCCAGCGGGCTTGGGGCACCGCTCCACCTCCCTCTCTTTGGCTCTCACCATTTGGTTGGTGTTTCTTATCTGCTGTCATTGCCTCTCTGTTTCTCACTGTCCTGGTGTGTTTGTGCCTGTTTCAATCTTTCATGATTTTTTGAGTGGCCGGAGAAAGGGAAGAGATTAGGAGATAAACACATATACTTCACTGGAAGTCCAAATTAGAAGTCCTCATTGAAAATGCTTTGGTTTGTTATTCTAAGATAACACAAAATTACTGTTAGGCAAATATTACCTACGGCAAATTTGGTTAGAATACTCTCTTTGCCCCCCTCCCTGGGAGGAAGCAATACACACAACCCACCTCCGGTTGCCTGGAGGTTCTCAGTGCCAAGGGCAACAGCCCCTCTGTGAGTCCTCCGGAGTCTCTAATGATGGAGGCTCCGGAACTGCAGCGCTACATTAAAAACCCACAGTGCTGGCCGGCGCAGCGGCCCACGCTTGTAATCCCAGCACTTTGGGAGGCCGAGGTGGGTGGATCACAAGGTCAAGAGATCGAGACCATCCTGGCCAACATGGTGAAACCCTGTCTCTAATAAAAACACAAAAATTAGCCAGGCGTGGTGGTGGGCGCCTACATGTAGTCTCACCTACTCAGGAGGCTGAGGCAGGAGAATCACTTGAACCCAGGAGGTGGAGCTTGCAGTGAGCCAAGATCGTGCCACTGCACTCCAGCCTGGGTGACAGAGCGAGACTTGTCTCAACAAACAAGCAAGCAAACAAACAAACAAACACCCCACAGTGCTCCTTATCATCAGGAGGAAACTGCTCAATGGCAGGAATCACCCCTGGCGGACTCTCTCCCCATGAAGCTCATGTTTCTCTATCATTTGGTCTGAGAGGCTGGAGGAGGATCAGCCCTATGAAGAGTAAACTTCTGTTTCTGAGCCCAGTCCTGCCATTGCTCTGGCTGAGTTCCTCTGTCCTGTGGGCTCTCACTGCCCCGGGGTGAGTCACACACACAGAAGAGGTAAAGCATTCAGGGGTGTGTGTGTTTGCCTGTGTCCTCAATTGCTTTCAGGATGTGATAGGAATATAAGCAGAGAAGCATGTAACTAATTCACTGGTTCCTAACTATAATATAAATTATATTTTGTAATTACATACAATTCCTTTAGGATTAATTTTTTTTCCCCAAGCAAACGTTATCTGATTTTGCAGAGGACAAAGTGAGGCTCACAGAATTTACTGAAGTATATTCAAAATAGACCAGTAATTTTTCTGTCTGAAGTCAATTAGGATGGATATTCATAGGGGAGTTCGACTCTCTCTTTTTTTAATATTAAAACAATGGCAGCCGGGTGCGGTGGCTCACATCTGTAATCCCAGCACTTTGGGAGGCCAAGGCAGGTGGATCACGAGGTCAAGAGATCGAGACCACCCTGGCTAACACGGTGAAACCCCGTCTCTACTAAAAATACAAAAAATTAGCCGGGCGTGGTGGTGCGCACCTGTAGTCCCAGGTACTTGGGAGACTGAGGCAGGAGAATCGCTTGAACCCGGGAAGTGGAGCTTGCAGTGAGCCAAGACCGCGCCACTGCACTCCAGCCTGGATGACAGAGTGAGACCCCTTTTTATCTTTCAAGTCTAAGCAATATGATCTCTTCCCTGTTTGGCTTGTTTCTAAATTTTCTGGCTTAAAGTAAAAAAGTTGGAAATGTGACAGATTCAGGGTATAATATTTCTTCCCACCACCAAATGAGCATACAGCTCAATTTTTAGCTTAGTCTTTTATTCTTGCCAACTCCTTTTAAGGGGCTAGGTCAGCATTCCCAAATATCTTTTGAGATATCAACATGAAGCACATAGATAAACCACACAGACAAATCAATAGAAAAAAAACCACTGGACCTACCTGTTGAAATAGCAAGTAACCACTGCCCCCGCTATAGTCATTTGCTGGCACGCAAGGATGAATTCACTAGTCCAGATGAGGCCAATTAAATGGTAGGACCACATATACCGAATGCCCGAAAGGGGCTTATATTCCACTTGGCCGCCTTCCATAACCTGGGCAGCTCCTAAAGTTTCAAACACAAACATGCTTTACACCAATGTTGTCCTAAGCATGAACCATGGTTCAACAAGCCATGTTTCTTTATGCTTGGCCTTTGGCATTACGTAAAACAAATGCCAAAGTCAAGTACCCATCATAATTAAAAATATACAGAGCAAAAGATCAAAATCAAAACCACACATTTAACTTGTAAATAATACCAACGGTGATAATGACAGTGACCATTGGTGGGCAATTTCCAAGACACCTGACATATACTATAATACTCATCCCACTTCGTGGATGTGAAAACTGAGGTTTAAAAGAGGCAAGGAGGCTGGGTATGGTGGCTCATGCCTATAATCCCAGCACATTGGGAGGCTGAGGTGGGCGGATCACCTGAGGTCAGGGGTTCAAGACCAGCCTGATCAACATGGTGAAAGTCCGCCTCTACTAAGAAAACAAAAATTAGCCGAACGTGGTGGCAGGCACCTGTAAGTTCAGCTACTTGGAAGGCTGAGGCAGGAGAATCACTTGAACCTGGAAGGCTGGGGTTGCAGTGAGCCAAGATCACGCCACTGCATTCCAGCGTGGGTGACAGAGGAAGACTCCACTCTCCAGAAAAAAAAAAAAAAAAGAAGAAGAGGCAAGTAACTTTTGTAAAGTCTCAGAGCTCAGAATTAGTAGAAGGAGAATATAAACCTGAACACATGGGACTCTAAAAATCTGTAGATTTCCCTACCACACGACTTTGTGATGCAAACCAAACTCGGCACATTGATGAAACCACACAAAGCTATTAGTATCACGTTATAGAATCTTACTTCACCAAAAATTTAAACTTTGTAAAAGAGACAAGGGTCTTTGTTATCTCAAAAGGGATCTATTTCAGATTTCATTTCAAGAGCAAACTCTTAGCACATTTAAAACCTCTACTGGGCCTCAGTGTTAACCTTCCCAGGTTCAGATCCCAGCTTGACCCCTTTGTGGGTAACCCTGGACAAGTTATTTGGCTTCCTGGAGTTTTAGATACCTTATCTGGAATAGCTAGAGGACTTTTAGATTCCTTATCTGGAATAGCTGGAGGAGTTTTGGCTTCCTTATCTAGAATACTTGTTTCCTGGTGGTATTCTGAGCATGGAGTGAGATTACTTGGAAAAGACTTGCATTGTGTCCAGACCATAGACAGATCGCACCATAAGTGATCATGGTTTATTACTATCATTAAATTTCAGGAGCACAGTGCTACATTCAACTGAGGCCAGCAAGGTTGCCTTAACAACTTTTTGCCATTCACGTGGCTATACCCTGCTTTCTTTTCTCTCCTCTAAAGAAGTCCTTTAATTAGCTCTGCTGGTAAATCCACTGGTAAACCCAAATTTACTCTGCTGGTAAATCCACTGGTAAATTCACTGGTAAATCCAGATCCCAGCTTCATGGCTGCATTTGATTTCCAGATCTTTTCCCATCTTTCCCCACTATGGATTTTAAAACAACTACTACTGGGAAGAAGATGCGTGCTCTGGTCTTTGGTGAAAGCTATAGCTTGAAGAACATTTAGAGATTGTTTCATATTTCCTGTCATAGCTATAAATTGACTTTAGGTTCGTCATTCAGGAGTCCTTAGAAATTCATAGTAGGGTCTGTGTGAAGGAAAGGGGAGGATATCCGTGCTGTAGATGAAAAACTGATTCCACTGACTAAGGCTGATCTTAATTCCCAAGCTCTATGTTCTGCTGAACAAGAGTTACATTGTAAGAAACAGTGGTGCAGCTTGATATACAGAGAGGTTAATATTTTATGAATGCTGGGCTCACTTTAGCTTGGAGGCAATCTCTGTTTTGGGTAAGGCATGGATAAATGCCTATGCTTTTCTAAAATGGGGTGATTCAGGGCACACTTCAGGAAACATTCCCAATTCCAGAGGAGGTGGCCCCTCCAAGCAGAGTGCCTGTTAGGTAGATGAGATCAGGGGACTTTGAGAACCACTCTGGAATTTCAGAAGTGCTCTGAGCCAGGGAAGAAGTACCTGCTCCTCCTACAAGGCCCAGCAGTATCAGCGACAGATTATGCTTTTGCAAAACTAGGTTTACAATATCACGAATAGTTTGAGGGCAGAGAACATTTCCACAGAACAGGAAGGATGATTTCTTCAGACAGACAAAGGTAAGTATGTCCTACAGGACCTGGACACTAATCGGGGCCAGACTCTCAGCTGCCCTGTGCTGTCAGGGGCACATATGCACACACCTCCCAACCTGGCACAGTCAGCGGTGGGAGCAGCTAAAGTGATGAGTCAAGATCCGCTTAGACATTATTTGGCATTCCCCCAAAGAATGGCATTTGGCATTCCCCAAGGAAGCTGAACCCGCAAGTTATTTTTAAGTGATCACTATTGTTTCTGAATGTCCTTATCAAAGCCATCTTCTATTTGTTCCTGGGGCTTTTAGGACTTTCCTTTAGGGCAGAGTTTGTCACCGACGTTGTGGATCAGATATTCGCTGGGGCTGGGACTGTCCTGCGCACTGAAGGGTGTTAGCAATATGCCTTGCCTCTCTACACAGATGCCAGGACACTCTCCCTCCCCTCCCGCAGCCACGACAACCCAAAAATGTGTCCACACATTGCCAAATGCCACATCAGGGGCAAAAAGTCACCTGGTGGGGGGCACTTGAGAACCACTGCTTTAGACCAACATTCAGGGGCGCTCTGGCTTCAGGGCGAAAGCAGGGAAACAAGTTGGATGCAGCTCTGAGCCTGCGGTTGCAGAGCCCGTGGGTGGGGCAGACGTGCTTAGGCACACATGATTGCCCTCTCCTGGATGGCTGTGTCAATGCAGGCAAGATCCCCTCATCACATGACAGTTGCTTTGTCTCTATGGACTGGGCACTACAGCTGCTATCATGGGTAGCTAACGGGTGTTAAAGGGAAGTAGACTATGGGTAGATCCCAATATATGACGGATCTCAGGGGATAGTGGTGGGAAGAGCACTGAATTGGGAGAAGGCTTGGTTCCAAGCTCAGCTTTGAAATGTGTGACAAGCAAAGTGGGCCACAGCTCTCTGATGGTGAAGATGAGAGTAGACAAGATGAACTTGGGACAGTGATTACTGCTTGGGCTTGAGAGTCACACAGGCTGAGAGTCACACAGGCTGAGAGTCACATCTCTGCACTGTGCCCTGAGCAACCTCAGGCAAATAGTGGGACTTTTTTTGAAATCTGCCTCATCACTTGAAATCAGAGGATAGTAATACCTACTTCTCACACCCTTGGTGATCTCATCCTGTCTTGTGGCTTTTAGTGCAATACACATAGCTGTTATGAGTTAAGTATAATAAACAGGTAAGGCTGTTAGAATATTAAGTGCATTAGGGTCAGCTACAGTGAGTGCCACACAGGGTTAGCTATAAATGAGATATAGGTAGATAGAATTTCAATTCTGAAATTAACTTACACATTTATTGAGCATCTACTGCATGCTGGTATTATGCTGGACCTCAGCTATTGGGGGAACAATACATGAGGAAAAAAAAAAAAATCAGAGAGAGGATACCATCTGAGTTACTATCAGAAACTTACAGGCTCCCATATCGGTCCATTCATTTCCCCTTCTTCTGCACAACTGTTTTATAAATCCCCCCTTCAACCTTCAAGAGCTTCCTTCCCATCCTCACTCTCAGCCAATGATCTTACCTCCTGTTTCACTGAGCAAACTGATGCAATCAGAAAACCACCACTAGTGCCGACCACCTCACACCTAACCTGCTAACAACACAGGTCCATAATCTGAGCCCTCTCCCAGAACATCATATTAATAAATGGTCCATGATCCTACGGCCACACTTCACCAGATCCCACTCTTTCTCACCTGTGTGAACATAACTTTTCAATAATTTTCACCCTCTTCATCAAAATCTTTCCACTGAATCATTCTCAACTATCTCTCATCTTTAAGAAAAATCTACTGTGGACTCTTTCCTCTTCCAGCTTCCTCCCCATTTCTGTTCCTTTTAACAGCGAAATTCCTCAAAATTGTCTATACTTGCTCTTACAATTATTTTCCTCCCATTTTCTCTTCACCTGCTCCAATCATGATCATTCAGTGGTCAATCCTCAGTTCTTCCTTTAGCGGCAGCACTTGCCACACTGGACCACGCACATCTCTGTGAAACCCTTCACTCGCATTCCAGGGCCCCACACTCCACCCTTTCTCCTTCTGCCCCCGGTCACTCCCTGTCAGTCTTCTTTGTTTGTTCTCCCTCATCTCCTGGGCTTCCTGAAGTGCCTCAAAGCACAGTCCTTGGATTTCTTCCCTTATCTATCTACATTTATTCTAATCTCATGGTTTTAAATACTATTAATATGTTCCCAAGTTCCTAAATGTAAATCCTAGCCAGGACCTCCTCCACTAACTTCAGACTCAGATAGCTAACTGCCTACTTAACATCTCCATCTGGTGGTCTAAAAGACATGTCAATTAAAGCAACTAAAAATTAATTTCTGATCTACCCCTAAAATGCTATACTCAAATTCTTGCCCCATATATCAGTTTATGGCAAAGTTATTTTCCAGTTGCTCAGGCCAAAATCCCTCAGAGTCCTCTCCGACTCCTCTTTCTTTCATGTAACCAGAAAATCCAATTTGCTCTACCTTCAAAATATATGCAGAATTCAATATGTCACACCACTTCCACCATTATGACCTATTCCAAGCCACCATCCTCTTCTTACTGAATCACTGCTATTAAAATGTAGTCAGGTCAAGTTTTTATTCTGCTTAAAATCCTGTAAAAACTTCCCAATTCAGGTTAGAAGCCAAAGTTCCTACAAAGGCCAGAAAGGTCCCAGGACCTGACTGTGTGCACCCTGACTCCCCCCTGAACCAAGCTCTCCCTTGCTCACTCCACTCTGGCTGAATAGGCTTCCCTTGCTGTGCCCTAGAACTCCGGCCTCTTGCCAGCCCCTGGGCCTGGGCTGTTTCCCCTTGCTTTAGATGTTCTTATGGCTCTGCACTCACCTCCTTCAAATCTTTCCTCATCATCACCTTCTCAGTGAGGCATCCCCAATCACTAAATTTTAAATGACACCCTGCCCCCTCATGCATTTCCTATTTGTCCTTTCTGCTTAATTTTTCTCCATGCCACTTATCAACTTTTAAAGTACTATAACATTGACTGACTTATTTTATTTAAGGCCTGTCTCCTTCTACCCTCCAAACTGGAAGAAAAGCTGTATCTCCAGCATTTTTAACAGGGTCTGCACACAGTAAAAATACTTAATAAATATTTGTTGATTGAATGAATGAATGGATATATCTTCCTCAAGTAATATATCTATTAAAGAGATTTGGAGACAATTTTCTAGAGATCTTCCTTGAAAGCATCAAAATAATCTGAAAGATATTCATAATGCAATTAGCTGTAAGTCTGGATATTATTAGCAAGCTTTAAAGCATTTCAAAAGGCTAAGGTGATATAATGATTATTGCAGATGGCAGTTCCTTAAGGAAGGCAGTCCAGCTGGTTGGGATAATTCCCCAAGGGAAGCAGGCCTAATTTGGAGGGGTTCTACTTTCTAGCACATTCTGTGCACTTGGCCTTGTCCAGCACACTGACCCAAGGGTCCTGCCAGCCCCAGTCTGCTGACACTCATCCTGCCTGTGTCTCGCACTAGCTTCAGCTTCTGCTCTGGCAGCATGAGGATTAGGAAAAAAGAGAGGAAAGTCTCATTGACAGGCAGCCTGCAATATATGAGCTCTTCATGTATCCATCTCATTTCACACCCATGACACTGACATGATGTTACTCCCTGGGTCAGCACCCCTAACTGAATCCATTCAGGTATGGAACTGAGCTAAGAGACACAGAAAGAAAAAGGCATGGTCCTGGCCCTCACATGTTCTTCCTCTTGTGGGATGACAATACATCCTGCTTTATTGTTCATCACACTTATCACTAAGGAATGCATATTTCCTTATTCACTGCCTCTCTGCCCACCCACTAGAATGTCAGGCCTGAACAGCAGAACCGCTGTCTTGTTCACTGCTGTATCTCAAGTACCCAGGGCATGTAGTGTGACTCCAGGGCTGACGGGGCAGGCATGAGATAAATCGTTGTTGAAAGAATGAAGAATCTAAAATACGCAAGGAAAAAAATGGAGGAGAAATAGATCTAAGTATGGCTGAGAAATTTATAGGAGATTTTCCAAGAAGAAGAATACTCAAAGCCAATATTGAAGAATGACTAGTTTGAGGAAGCAGTTTAGGGGGAGAGTTGGGGTGAGAGTTGGGCAGGGGAGGGGATTCTAGAGGAAGATCCCAACAGGAGCAAAGGTATGGGGACGTACGTGAAGACTGCTTTCCTTTGCACCTTCCCAAAGGGACCAGGAACTTCTGAAAGGCAGGAGCTGTTACAGCTCTCTCCTGTGCAACCTCCCTTCACTCTTTTCCTGGAACAAGACTGGGCCACTAGCAGGCTTTTGCAAAATAACTTCGATTATCTTCTAGATCTCTAATAACTTAAAAAAACAGACAATTTTCTTTTAAATTGTGTTATTGAATGTGCCAGAGAAAGCAAAGAATAAACCACAGAACTGAAGGTACTAGATGTTTCTTGGTCAACATTAATTCCTAATACAAAAAATACATATGGTTCCTTATTTGCAAAGCAAAGCTCTTGTCTCATCTCAACCTCCTAACATCCTTGTGAGGCAACCTTACATCAGTTTCCCATTACAAAAATGGCAAAAAGGAAGCACAAAGGCAGAGCCAGCCTGGGTTCCAGGTCATTGGATGGGAAACCTATGGAAAGCCCTCTGTCTGAGCCTGCTGCCTCCTTTCCAAGCCCACCCCTTTGTGTACCCCAAGTACGTGGTGTATGCTGTGTGCAGCCCTGTGATTAAATCTTCTAACTGCAGCACAGACCTGGAGGGCAGCCCCCACCCCTGCAAAAATCCAATAGAGGTCTCTTCTATTGTACAGACTCTGGAGCTTCCAGACCATCTTAATGACCACTGGAGGTGACCAGGTCATCTGAGCTCCTTCCAACCCACCAGATTACCAAGGTTACCACAGTTTTCACTTTTTCCTATTGGATTTTAGTAGTTCCTGTCATATTGCTGGTAACAGACAAATCCCAATGGACTAATAAATGTCATTGTTGGGTGGTGCAGGATGGGGGTTTGATAAGATCTGCTGAACAAGAAATCCCCAAACAAGTCGGAATTTGTCAACTAGTTAAGAGAATGATTAACGGTCATTAGAAAAATAGTACATCTGGGCAAAAATGATCAACCCAAGTTCGCTTCAATCTCTCTCTCTTTTTTTTTTTTCGAATGCAGCCAAAAATAGTATTCATTCAGCCATCTGACACAACTTAAACAACTATTTGTGTGGCTCACACCCATAATCCCAACACCTTGGGAGGCCAAAGCGGGTGGAGTGGACGGCTTGAGCCCAGGATTTCTAGACCAGCCTGGGTAATATGGCAAAATCCTGTCTCTACAAAAAAAGCACGAAAATTAGCTAGGCACAGTGGCACGTGCAGCCCCAGCTACTGGGGAAGCTGAGGTGGGAGGATCACTTGAGCCTGGAGGTTGATGCTACACTTGAGCCTGAGCAACCGATTGAGGCCCTGTCTCAAGAAAAACAAACAAACAAAACCAACAAAAACGACCATTTCCACACTGAGGACGCCCACACACAAAACCGGGCGCTAACTGAAGAGTGTGTCTGTTCCCCTGAAGCTGCCTGTGGGAGGTGGAATGAGACAATCGGGCACTGTGCGGCGGGCTCGCCACCCGACCACCTGGCGCCTCTTCACAACAGGTGAAAGCGGCTCAGAGTCCCTCTCAAGTGTTAGCTGGGGCATCTTCTGAAGATCAAAAAGTGATGCAGCTGCTGATCTGCCCAGCCGCAGAACCAGGCTCTCTGGCACTGGTGAAAAGGCCTCTGAGAACAAAGGGGACCCTGTGTACCTGGGTCGGCCACAGGCAGGTGGAAGGAGGGGACAGGTGATTTGGTTTCTATGATGCCTGACCCCAGCGGGGTGAGGGGGTGGTGGTGGCTCTGCGTGGCACCTTCTCTCCTGAAAAGCCTGAAATCGACCTGCTCATAGATGCCTCCCATAGGTCCGGGACACCCAGTTTCCTTTCCGGCCCCTCGACTATTCTCACTGTTTGCTGCTTGCACTGACAGCGAATTGTCACACTTCACTGCGTGATCCTGAGAGGTGGCTGCAGAATGACACGCTACCTTCAGCCCTGAAGAATAACCTCCAGGTCTCTCTGCAGTGGAGGCCACTAAGCCCTGGGCCCAACCTAGGCCTATGCAGGGGCACAGGCTGGCAGTTAAGGGGCACAGGCTGACAGTTTATGCCCAAGCCGGCCTTAGGGCTTGTTCCTCTCTGATTTCACTGACCTGGGCTCTTCCCTTGACCCCTGTGGCCAGGTCCTCTCCTTGTGCTGTCTTGACCCCCGCTGCATCCCCCTTTGTCTCTTTCTGTATTTTCTGACCTGGCAATTTCCAGCCTGCCTTCTGAGAAGCCCTCCCTGACTCGCAGCATGGGTTACAGCCTTGTTCTGGTGCTCCCGTAGCTCCCCAGATTTCTCTAATCATCATATCCATCAACCTTCACTGCAATCACACGTTTCATTGTTGGACCATCCTGCTCGACTGTAAGTACTGAGGGCAGAGAGACGACCTCAATCTTGTTCCCTACCTCCCACTAGTGCCGTGCTCAGCACCTCATCCCCACACTGCCCACCAAATACTTCTCAATTAAATTAAAACCATCCCTGCTCCAAAACATCATGGTGTCTAGCCATAGACACAGTTCCCCTTATCCAGATTCACAGCCAACAGGGGCCCCCTGGCTGGGCTGGCTGCACCGAAGGAGGCAGGAAGAGGAGGGTCCTTCACTGGTCGTGAGCCATATTTCCTAAGACCTCACTGTTTCTCTGGTGATTCTCTAGAGGCGAGGGTACAAGCCCTACAGTGCCGCTGACCAGGGCCACTGCCACCACCTCCATCACACCTCATCCCCAGCTCGCTCTGGCTGTCAACCTCGAGCCCCAGACACATTATGGGCACAGCTCACATCCACCAGCCAACTGCTATGGTCCCCAGTGAAGCTCAGCTTCATCCTGAGCAAATTTGAAGAGGCCTATTTTTATGTCCTAGCTTTCAATCTCAGATGCAAGGGAGGTGTGAGGTAGTGGAAAGAGCACAGGCTCTGTTCCAAAGCCTGGAGTCACAGCACGTCATGCCTCCCAGCTGTATGACCTCAGACACATGACTTCCTCAGAACCTCAATTTTCCTGCCTGTAACTTGAGCATAACAATACCCACGTCACATGGGGACTGTGATGCCTGGGGGACAGAACATAAGAAAGCATCCATGCCGAGATTAGAATCTAGGACATTTTCTTTTTTTTTTTTTTTTTTTTTTTTTTTTTGAGACGGAGTCTCACTGTGTCTCCCAGGCTAGAGTGCAGTGGCGCGATCTCGGCTCACTGCAAGCTCCGCCCCCCGGGTTCACGCCATTCTCCCGCCTCAGCCTCCCAAGTAGCTGGGACTAAAGGCGCCCGCTACCGCGCCCGGCTAGTTTTTTGTATTTTTAGTAGAGACGGGGTTTCACCATGTTAGCCAGGATAGTCTCGATCTCCTGACCTTGTGATCCACCCGCCTCGGCCTCCCAAAGTGCTGGGATTACAGGCTTGAGCCACCGCGCCCGGCCTTGGACATTTTCAAAAAAAGGTTTGTTTCACTTCATGCACCGGGGCCACTGCCCTTCCCTTCTGACCAGGGCTGAGCCCCCTTCAAAGCTCCCTTGAGGAAGACCATCCAATGCTGAGACTTCACCTGTCTCATGGTATCTATTCTCCCCTCTTTTCTTGGTAATGGAACCTCTGATTTTTAAATGGTGCATGGCTGCCGAAAATGAAACTACATTTCCTGGTGTCCCTTACAGACAAGCGCTGCTATGTAACTGGGACCTGGCTGGTGAGGTGTGGGTGGAAGCGCCACCTGTGACTTCTGGGAGGGGCATGCTCGCTTTCTTCCCTGCCACCTTCAAGGTCGGAATAAGGTACGGCAGTGGGAGCCTGAGCGGCCGTTCACTATGAGGTGGAAGCAAGGGCAGAGGCTGCAGAAGAAGAAAGCGGGTGCCTGAGTCCTTGAGCTCTAGGGAACTAGGCTGGGATGGATCCTCTCCGTGTGGACTTCATCTGTGTGACAGAGAAATTACCTTACATCCTACTTTAGCTACTGTTGTTTTGAGTTTTCTTTCACTCCCAGACAAACCTCATTCTGATGGATTACACTCCTTTGACCAATGTTCCTCCCTGGGTAATTATCAGAAGTTCACTGCAGGCCTTCAGCAAGCTTCCAGGGAGCCCCCAGCAGAAGAATGCCCCTATGCACCTCTGAAGGTGGAAACATAGGCCTCCAAGGGCTGCATCTTCCAGGGAGCCTGCTGACCGTCTTGGCACTGTGGCCTCAGTTAGCTCCAGAGGAGAAGGAAGGGGACTGAGTTACTAAGAATCTATTACATAGCAGCTGTTCTTACTTATATAACTGGAGCCGGTAAAGGACAAGATAAACTTGAGAAAACGTTAAGGAACTGCATCAGCCTTGCTGCTTTGACATCAGCTGTGGTCCTTATCTGTCTGGTGACAGTCTCAGGAAGCCACTTACTCTTTTGTACTTGCATCCATGTGTACTGAATTTGGGTCTTAAGAAAATCAAAGAGGAGTTAGAAGAGATCTAGACAGTGCCACTCAAAGTGTGGTCCACAGACAAGCTGTCTGACCTCACACTGTTAGTGAGATAAACAGCTTGTGCCAGAATGTAGATCAACCGCATCACTAAGCACACTGTTTCTCAGCTGACATTGTTTTTTCCACAGCAAGACTTTCTCAATGAAGGAAGCAATGGATTGATGTCCATTCTAGCTAAGCTCCTTGTCTGGCTTCAGACTGCACTCTGAATAGTGCTGCTTTAGAATATGGTTGCCCTGTTATGGAGCTTTACAAAAACATATACTAGGTCCCACCCCAAACCACGTGAATCAGAATCTCTGAGGCTGGGGCCCAGATAACTGCATTTTAATAAAGCACCAAAGCCGATTCTGAGGAATAGCCCAGCTGAAGAACGACTATGTGGATATGAAAAAAGGATGGAGGAGAGAATCTTGTCTTTTCAGGACCAAGGCATGTGAACTATGAGTTTGCTTTAAATGTACACTGGCTCTGCAGGGCATAACACATTTTTTTTTTTTTTTTTTTTTTGAGACGGAGTCTTGCTCTGTCACCCAGGCTAGAGGGCAGTGGCATGATCTTGGCTCACTGCAACTTCCACCTCCCAGGTTCAAGCAATTATCCTGCCTCAGCCTCCTGAGCAGCTGAGACTACAGATGCATGCCACCATGCCCAGCTAATTTTTGTATTTTTAGTAGAGAGAGGGTTTCACCATGTTGGTCAGGCTGGTCTCGAACTCCTGACCTCATGATCTACCCACCTCAGCCTAGCAAAGTGCTGGGATTACAGGCATGAGCCACAGCGCCTGGCCGCATAACACATTTTTAATAGAGTCTTTCCTGGGTTCTTCTTTATCACCTACTGGTTTGATAGGGGTTGGCAAATTACCTTGGATAAAATTTATACCTGGAGACATCTGGTAACATTCTTACTATTGGCTTTTGTTCATATTGCAGTTTTTCCTAGAGCTTTCAGTCCTTACTGAATTTATTCTCTCGTGAAACACAAACCCAGCTTCTTTAAAACCAATACAAAAGAGGTAAAAGAACTTCCCACTTTCCCCCATGACAGAGCCCCTAACACCATCACTGCTGTCATCAGACACCTCTGGCTGAAGGAGGGATTTGGTGCCTACAGAAACAGGCTAATGGTTCCAAAATGGTCTTCTGTGTGTGACTCCAAGGTGATGGAACCCACACCCACTGTCCCTTACCTGCAGTTCCCAGGCTCAGCAGCACAGCCACCCAGAGGACCCAGAAGAAAATGAGGATGGCAAATGTCCACAGTGGCTGGAACAGCAGGAAGGGAGCACTGCTGATGGCTTTATTTGTGATTTGGAAAAGCTCAACTGTCAATTTTATTCTCTTTCTGAGAACAAAAATCAAGACGAGCAGGACTGCCTGGTGAGAAAGGGGTTTGAGTAAATTACTTTCAAATAATGGAGAACTGGGTAGAGCCTAAAGCAAGCCCTATTTTTATTATGACATCTCAGCAAACAGCTCTTTTAAGATAGTTACTCACTACTTTGTTATAATTTTACAGGTGCATTCGCAAACACTAATTGAGCATCTAGTAAGTGCTGGCCCCTGGAATAGATCTTAATAGATATAATAGTGAACAAGACACAGTCCCTCCATAAAAGGCCTTGTAGTCTGGTCAGAGAAAAATATAAAATGAGAATAAGGTCTTCTAATGTCAAGGAACTGTCTTATATCCTCCCCTCCACATCCCACAGAACCCAAGATATTGCAAAAGGCAAGCGAATATGAGTATGAGGCAAAAAGACTCAAAGCCACCTTCTGTGCCTTCTTCTAGCGTTCCCTCCCTGCATATAAACATTTACAAATCTCATATTAATGAAACAAACCATTCTGCACTCCTCCAACCCCATCCAGCCACTGCCATCTCTTACTCCTTTCATGGCCGAGCTTCTTGGCTTGTCTACACCCATCATCTGTACTTCCACACTCCAACTCATTCTTCAACCACTCGCAAACATCCAGACCCCAACATACTTTTGAAATGGCTCTCCCTGAAGTCACTTCATGTGACCTCCTGAGTGTTAAATGCCATAGAAACATTCCACGTCTTGCTTGACTTCAGCATGGCATCAGATCCCTTGTCCACTCCTCTTTTCTCAAAACTTTTTCCTCCCTTGGCTTCCATGATCTTTCCTTTAGCTCTCCTACTTCTTTAATTGCTGCTTCTTGAGATCCTCTAGGGGTATCTCCTATTCCTCTGTGCTTTTAGCATCCTTCCTAGATGCTGACAACCTCCAAATAAATACCTCCAGCCTCACTTTTCTCTAGGTGCTGGAAGAATAAGCACATCAGTTATTGACAAGGCCATGGATGTCCTACAGTATGTCAAACTCAGTTTATCCTGAATCAAATTCATTATCTTCACACTAGAACCTCCTCTTCCCCCTGTATTCTTTATCTCCACTGGCCCTAATTTTTCTGGACTCTCCAAGAGTAAGTTAGGTTCCTCTCTTGTGTGCTCCCACTTTATTCCACACTTACCCTATTGTACTATTTAACATATTCTATAAATGTTTTCTCATCTGAATCTCCCATTAGATTAGGCTCCTAGAGAGCAGGGCCATTCTTATTGTCAAGGACTGGCAAAGTACCCAGCACAATCCCAATTACCTCTGGTTCAGTTTCCTCAATACCTCTCATGCCATCCTTTCCTCTCTATTTTCACTGCTGAGGCCACAGCTTGAGTCTCAGCCTCTTTCTTCTAGACCCCAATAACCTCATTAGCTTTCTGCATTTAACCTCCCTGACCCCGCCCGCCCCCCAACTCAATCCCTCCTCCACTCCACAGAGAAGGAGACCTTTGGAAAGTGCAAAGACAAAAGACGGTGTTTCCCGGCTCAAAATCCATCCACGGCGCCCCATTGCCTCTGGAGAAAGAACAAATCTATCATCATTGCAGATCAGGACCTTCCTGACATGACCCTCCCTGCACCTGCATCTCAGGCTTCCATCAAGGGAACTTCCTGCAAGTCACTCCCCTGCCCATGTGTCCTCATGCATGCTGTGCCCTTGGCCTGAGATGCTCTTTCTCTTCCAGCTGTGCTGGAGCATTTCTGCCCTCAACAGTCAAGTGGAGGAAAGACAGTCAGATGACAGTGGGATAAACTGTGCAGAAGCTGCTCCAGGATCTGGGAGCACAGCCTCCTGACCACACAGGGAGGGGTGTCAGGAGAGGCCCCGCGAGACACCTAGAGGAGACCCTTCAGTTGTAAAGGCTGAGGAGGAACTCCCATCTGGGCTTTTCTGAGGATGAGTGAACTAGCTCATCCAGCAACAGGGAATTGGTAAGAACTCATGACAAATGAACAGGAGGTAAGCTGGGACTCAATTCTGCCTTCTGGAGCAGCCCCTGTGCAGAACTCATGGACACAGGTGAAAACAGCCTCTCTGCTCACATGGCCTCCCCTCTCCCTAACCTTGCCCTGGCCCTGAGAGCTGGGTGGCATAAATGGTGCAGTGTGTAAACCCAAAGGGAGCCCTGTGGAGGACAGACGGAGGAACCGGACCCTTCCCAGCTCCCAGGCCAGCTCCTCTTCCCCCATGCCCAGCCTGGGGAATGCGGAAGCCCTTTCATCTCTAGCCTCCTTTGCAGACTCTGTTGAGTGTCCAGCCTGGTCTCCGCCTGAGGCAAGAGCAACCAAGTGCTTTACTTTATTATACCCTTGCTCCTTGACACATTTTATGTGAAGATCACAAACCCAAAACCTCACCGTGGAAAGGAGAAAATGTGAAAACTACCAAATATGGGAACAGAAGGATTTCCTATGAGAGAATTTTGTTGGTGTGAGAATCTGCATTTGCTGCAAGATTCAATGGGCTTGTGGAAACCCCTGGCTTTGCAGCTGTTCCACAGAACAGTCAGTAACCAACACACCAGCAAGAACGACTCTGGGTGACCTGAAGCCAGTGCAGGGCCTGCCCCAGGGCCTTGTGATTGTAGCCTTCCTAATGGCCCCTGGAGAGGGTCCTGAATGACATCTGGTTGCCAACCACTCACCGCCAGTAACTAATACCTGCTGCCTCAATATTCTAAGTTGGCCTGTTTTCAACTAGAGAGTTCACTGAGGAGGCAGCAGGTTCTTTGAACACCAAAATAACCCAGTGGCCAGTGGGTTTGGAAACAAAGGGCTCTGTGTGCTAGAGGGCAGTGGGAGCTGAGCATACACTGGCAAAAGGAAACTGCTCCTCACAAACAGGGAATGGGAACCGCCGTAAGCCTGCCTCCGCCCATCCACCATGCCCACCTTGTAGCCCCTCAGGGCTGAGAACAGTGCAACAACAGGGATAACACAGCAGTCTCTGGGAGGTGGCAGAAATGACTTGGAAAGAAGAACTAAAACCTTTTTTTTCTTATTTTTGGAGGGTTTTGATTTATTCCTACACAGTTATCTCAAATCCAAAGAAGGCACATTCTGAATCAAAAGAAAAACAAATTCTAGTTGTTTTTGGCTAGAATTCAATGATTTGGATTTCAGAGTTCTGGCTGGCTACCTGACCTACTGCTGGAAGAGCATTTCTTACCGTGATGCCTGTAGATACGATAGCAAACCCCAGCACACACTTCATATTTTCCCTTTCTGTGTCCAATTCTATGCTGAGGTCATTGGTATAGTCATAATACAGCCACCATAAGACACCGCAGACAACTAGAAAAGAGAACAGTAGCAGAGCTCAGGGCACGCGCCATGAGATAACCTTTCCCCAGCACACAGAATCATTCAGGGAAGTCCAGCCACTGCCCACTGGCTGTGTGGCGCTGCTCTGGCACTGGGTCCCAAATACTCAGACCCAACAGGCAACTGCTGCCCTCTGAAGAAGCTGGGCAGAGCCAGGGCAACCCATAGAGGACCCACAAGTTCTGGGATGATGCTTGTTTTGGGAGACCCAGGATGGTGACCCCAGAACACAGGCGCCTAACCCACAGGTTGGGTCTGGACGCGAGCAGGAGGAAAACCCCATGGACAGGATGGTGAGAGGGACAAGGCTAGAGCTCACTGTCTAAATGTTTTAAGCAAGCTCTGCTGGTGATATCTCCTATGGGAGCCTGGATGTTGGCCGCTCACCCACAAAACCGGGTGAATTTACATGGCCTGTAAATCACGGAATCACGGAAGTCAGAAGCTCATTTGGGAGATGCCCTGATGTTGCAAGTACTCCACATTTAGGTAAGAAATACCACCTTATGCCATATCCACAGTAACTATAGGAAGGTTGGAGTGGACAGGAAGAAACCTCCCTCAGAAGTCATTGTGCCTGTCCTCCAACGCAGGGCTACAGGGCTCCAAGTTGCTGAGGGCAGAGCTGATGACTCAGGGTAACGGAACATGACAATCACGTCAGTTTTTAAAAGTTAAAATATAGTCATCACTGCATGATGATATTTGGATCAACAATGGACTGTATATATGATGGTGGTTCATGAGATTAATAATGCTGTACTTTTCCGTGTTTACATGTGTTTAGATACACAAATACTGACCATTCTGTTACAGCTGCCAACAGTATTCTGTACAGTTTAGCATGCTGTGCAGGTTGGTAGCCTAGGAGTAACAGGTTATACTATGTGCCCGGGTGTGTAGTAGGCTCTACCATCTAGGTTTGTGTAAGTGCACTCTATGATGTTCACACAATGAGGAAATTGCTGAGTGATGCATTTCTCAGAACACATCCCTCCCCATCATTAAGTGACACCTTACTGTATGCCACACCAGTTGGTAAATGGCTGCTGCCTTGAGCCTCCTGTGTGCCCTTGTCCCTCAGACCTCTTTCCCAACAACTGCTGGTGAGATCCACGATCCAGCAATCGGGAGGGAAATATGGGCACAGTACAGGGTCTCCAGGACTCTGCTTCCACGCAGGCCTGTGTGTCTTCTGGCTGGTCAGAGCCTTTGCATGACAACTATGGGCACCCATGTGCCAATGGGTGAGGTGCACATTCAGAAGAAATCCTTTAAAATACTCCCAATGGGTACTGGGATTCTCTTTTAACGTTATGGATACCAGCTCACACTATTGGAAAGTTCATCTCAGGGGCAGCATAACATAGCAGAAAAAACAACGGATTTGGCTGGATGTGGTGACTCATGCCTGTAATCCCAGCACTTTGGGAGGCCAAGGTGGGCGGATCGCTTGAGCTCAGGAGTTGGAGACCAGCCTGGGCAACACGGCAAAACCCCATCTCTACAAAAAATACAAAAATTAGCTGGGTGTAGTGGCATGTGCCTGCAGTCCCAGCTACTTGGGGGGCTGAGACAGGGGGATTACTTGAGCCCAGGAGGTTGAGGCTACAGTGAGCCGCGTTCACGCCACGGCATTCCAGCCTGGGCAACAAAGTGAGAGCCTGCCAAGAAAAGCAAGGAAGGCAGGCAGGCAGGCAGGGAGGGAGGGAGGAGGAAGAAGGAAGGAAGGAAGGAAGGAAGAAGGAAGGAAGGAAGGAAGGAAGGAAGGAAGGAAGGGGGAGAGAGGGAGAGAGAGAGAAAGAAAGAAAGAAAGAAAGAAAGGAAGGAAGGAAGGAAGAAAGGAAGGAAGGAAGAAAGAGAGAGAAAGAAAGAAAGAAAGAAAGAAAAAGAAAGGAAGGAAGGAGAGAAAGAAAGAGAAAGAGAGAAAGAGAAAGAAAGAGAAAGGCAGAAAGACAGAAATAGAGAAAGACAGAAAGACAAAAAAAAAAAAAAAGAAAAGAAAAAAGATTGGTCATTAACTTTGCACTGTCTGTGAGACATAGCAACTCCCGTTGTCCTCCCTGGGGCCGAGATTTCTCATTTGTAAAGTGACAGGGCTAGATACTCTTTAAGACTCCATGTAGCTTAAAAATGCCAATGTTTAAGTTCTATACTTAATGGAAAGGCTTTTCATTTAATCAAAAAGAAATCAGTCAAGTAGAGAAATACTTACACAACAATCCCAAAATAACCAATGAAATGAAAATGTTAACCAGAAGGGTGGTGATGAATCTGAAGGTAAACATCATGGCCAAAGACAAGGCTGAAAAATTAAGCAAAACACATAAACCTCAATAGCAACAAAGGGTAGGGGAGATGATGGTAGCACTGCAATGACAAAACCCTCCAGAATAGAACAGTGATGGCTGAGGATTTCATTCAAACCCTAAATATCTTGGGATATCTACTAAACACTAAATAAAAATAACAAGGTATATGCGGGGCAGTCTCTGACGCACCATTCAATCAAGTGTGGTAAGCCAGTCTCTGGAAGTCCTAGTATTCTTCTTAAAAATAAAAAAGTTTTGGCTGGGCATGGTGGCTCATGCCTATAATCCCAGCACTTTGGGAGGCTGAGGTGGGTGGATCACCTGAGGTCAGGAATTTGAGAACAGCCTGGCCAACATGGCGAAACCCTGTCTCTACCAAAAATACAAAAAATTAGCCGGGCTTGGTGGCAGGCACCTGTAATCCCAGCTACTCAGGAGGCTGAGGCACGACAATCGCTTGAACTTGGGAGGCGGAGCTTACAGTGAGCCAAGATGGTGCCACTGCACTCCAGCCTGGGCGACAGAGCAAGACTCTGTCTCAGTAAAAAAAAAAAAAAAGAAAAAAAAATTTATAGCAATATTATTCTCAAATGGCCAAATCTTTTTTTCCTACAAGTTCAAATGAACCATTTAAAATTCTTATCACATGGGTGCAGCACACCAACATGGCACCTGTATACATATGTAACAAACCTGCACGTTGTGCACATGTACCCTAGAACTTAAAATATATATAAAAAAATTCTTATCACACTTAAATCTTTTGACTTTACTGGGCTTATGTAAAGTTCTGACTTTACATGTTCTAAGGTACTCTTATTAAATATGAAAGATTAATGTCTTTAAAATGAAGAATTTAAGATCCTAACCATGAAATAAGCTGTATGTACTTTTTTTGACATAGGAAATTAGGATTGCATCTAGATCGGAGTTATGTTTAGTAAAGTGGGTTTTGGGATCACACAGATCTGGGTTTGAGTCTTAGTTCTGCCACCTCTTCTCCTAGGTGTACAATACTGGCCAAGTTCTAAACCTCTCTAAGCCTCAGTTTCCTCTCTTACGCGTGGTACTGGGATTCTGATGAGGTTTTAATGAGTGAAGAATAAGTACAATGCCTGGCACAGTAAACAACAGCTGTTAATACCATTATGAATCTAATAAGTACATGACTATGTCCTTGCAGGGACATTAGGTCATTCTATAAGATATCAGGAATAACCTGAGGATTTTTTGTTATATATTGTAACCAAGCCAGTATCTGGTAGTCAAAGCATCTTGTTTGAGTCAACTGAAGTCATTTTCAGCCTAAATAAGAAGTCTGAAAGTCATAATGGTGACTAGTTAAATATCCCCAAGCATTTAGGAATTAGGAACCTTTTAGTAAAGAAACTGTGGAAAACTCAATTTGTTAACTGTTAGAAATATGTTAATGTCTGACCAAAGAGTTTCTCTCAACCAACAGGTTGGGGGGCTGCCACTGGAAAGCAAGGAGACAACAGGCTCTTACCACTGTCTAAAGGAGCAGAGTGTATTAACCTGTTCAAAGAGAAAGTTGGCTCTTGATTTCAGCCAACTGAAACACAGAAAATGGGAACTCAAAAGGTCAAGAGTGGGTAGCTGCTTCCAGAAATGCCCAGAGAAGGCTCGAGGCCTTGACCTGTCCACAACCCAAAGCAGGTATGTCTCTTAGAGGAGCAGGATACAGCAGGCCCTTGCAGTCTGACTCCATTTAACATGGATGCACACATGACCTTGCCCTGCTCACCAAGCAGCCTTCTGATCTGGTTCACCTACAGGTGGAGGCATGTTTGGCCAGAAGACATGGTTTCTGGTCACCCTGACAGTTGTATTTTTCATGTCCCATCCACAAATTAGCAATCTGCTTTATATACCCATCCCCAGTGAGGAGCAGACACTAGGGCATGGTCAGTATATCAAGGCAACCCCACCCACTGAGGCTTACTGCTAGAGGGCCAGCTGTTCCTCTATTCTTATTGCCCCATCCCCCTTAAATCTGAAACACCGAAAATATCTATAAAAAATACAAAGTTTTAAATTTAAATCAAGAGGCTAATTTTCATTGTACAACGTATAAAAGTGCTAGGAACTTTGGCATTCCGTAAACAATTACTAAAATTAACTTAACTGAGAATTACCTAATGTGAGGATACACAGGCCAAGGATTGTATCTCTTCCCGACATGATTCCACTTAGAATTCGGTGGAGGGTGTCACCATCATTTATCCAAACAGATGCAAACAGGGAGTAGCACTCAGGTGTTTGAGGGATGCATCGGTTAAATAAGGGAAATGACTTGCTAAAAATAGAAACAAAAAACATGGCAAAAATGTTTATTTAATATTTATCTTTAAACGATGTTTACTTAACATTCTCAATAACCAAAAATGCTTAAGAACTATAGCAATAGAGCAGGGCCCAGCATGCCATTTGCAGAGCACACCTTAGAAAGCCAGGCAGGTGTGCTCTGCTGCATCGATTAGTTGTGTTCTGAATAGGAAGTTGATTATGGGGACTCACAGAAACCAAAAACCTAAACTTGGGGAGCAACATTTTTAAAAATAAAAATTGCATATATTTAAGGTATACAAGGTGATGTTTTGATATATATAAACTTTGTGCAATGATTGCTACAGTTAAGCTAATGAATGTATCCATCAATTCCCATAGTTATCATATTTTGAGAACACTGAAGATCTGTTGTATCAAATTTCAAATATACAATACAGTATTATGAACTATAGTCACCATGCTCTACTTCATGTATCTAGAATTTACTCACCCTACGTAACAGAAACTTGTATCCTTTGATCAACATCTTTCATTTCCCCTGCCCGCATCCCTAATAACCAGCATTCTATTCTGTTTCCATGAATTTGACTTTTTTAGATTCCACATAAAACTAGGATCATGCATGAGATTTGCCCTTATGTACCTGATTTATTTCATTTAACATAATATCCTCTGGTTCATCCATATTGTTGCAAATAGCAGGATTTCTTCTTTTTTAAGGCTAAATACTACTCTGTGGTATGTGTACATGTACTACATTTTATTTATGGGTAACCACTTTTTTTTCTTTCTTTCTTTTTTTTTTTTTTTTTTTTAAGACAGGGTCTGGCTCTGTCACCCGCGCTGGAGTACAGTGGCTCGATCACCGGCCAGTGCAACCTCCGCCTCCAGGGCCCAAGCTATTCTCCCACCTCAGCTTCCTGCTACAAGCATGTGCCACCACACGCAGCTGATTTTTGTTTTTTGTAGAGACAGAGTTTCACCATGTTGCCCAGGCTGGGGGCAACATGAGCTCAAATGATCCACCCACCTTGACGTCCCAAAGTGTTGGGATTACAGGCATGAGCCACTGTGCCCAGCGGGAACCACATTTTTTACTCTCCTGTCTTAGCCCTTCTTAGAAACAAACTACCAACTCCAACAAAAGAACTTTATTTCTGTAAGGAACTATTAGGGATGTGAACTGGATGAGACAGAAGCCATGTTAATGACACTATTAGCTTAATTCCGTCCTGTTTAGGAAGGCATATGAGACTTGAGAGCCTTGCTATGAACAGTGGGTGCTCAATAAATGAATAGTAAATGTATGATTGACGCTGCAGTTAACTGCCTTGGGTAGATGAGAAAGTTGGCCTTTTTTTAGCCCCTTCCTGAAATGTAAAATAGCCAAGGAATATGCATTCTAATGAATCTTCATAAGGCCACTGATACCTTCGCCGGGTCCTGTTCTTCTTTCTTTCCATGAACCCCAAATGGTGGAAATAATCGCAACCAAAGAAGTGTCAAATTATCTAAAAAGCTGCTCAAAACCCAATCACCAATCATTTTGTGCAATGGATAAGAATGAAACAAAGGAGAACCCAAATGTTAACAAGATTTCATTGCCCTGAAGAAAAGAAATGACTTTCCAAATTTCTAATGAAGCACAACCTAGAACACATGGAAGAATCTTTCTCCAGAAGTCTCAACAGAAACAGTTTCTGAGTCACTGGATACTGGTTCAAGAGAAAAGTAACACAAAGGGTATTTTTTTAAATTACATTTTTGGAGGGGTAATACATTCACATGGCTTAAATTCCAAAAGGTACAAAAGACCAAACAGCAAGAAATTGCCTTTCCTTGTCCCTGAGCTACTGAAGTACATTTCCTCACAGGCACCCATTGTTTTTGGTGTCCTGCAAACCATTCTGGAGACTTTTATTAGCATATGTAAGTATCACAGGAAATTTAAATGGAATTTGCAGCTGAGCTCAAATATAATAAAAATTATACTCCAAAATGAGATGCCAGACTCCACCATTCAGGGTGTGCCAAAAAAGAGGTGGGAGAAAAGTGGTTAGATTATTCTCAAGCCCACATCCATTCTGAGAGCATAAAAGAGTTGGAAGTTGATAAGAAGAGCATTTTTTAAAATAAACTTTTAATTTCTGAATAATTTTAGAGTTACAAAAGAATTGCAACAATAGTAGAGGGTTCCTCTGTGTATCCTTCACTCACCTTCCCCTAACGTGAATGTCTTACCTAACCACAGTATAGTTGTGAAAATTAAGATTTAACATTGGCACTAAACTACTAACTAAACTACGACCTTTATTTGGATTTTACCATAACATCCTTTTTCCATTCCAGGATCCAATTCAGGATAGCACATGGCATTTAATTGTCATGTCTCCTCTTTGGTCATGACAGTTTATATTTTTTGTAGAGACAGAGTCTTGCCATGTTGCCCAAACCAGTCTTGAACTCCTGAGTTCAAGCCATCCTCCCACCTCTGCTCCCAAAGTGTTAGGATTACAGGTGTGAACCACTATGCCTGGACTGTGCCAAGTTTCTTAGTTTTTCCTTGTTTCTTGTGACCTTGACATTTCTGAAGATTCATAGTCAGGTATTTTGTAAAATGTCCCTAAATTTGTAGAATTTCTCTCATGTTTTCTCATGATTAGACTACAGTCAACAGGTTTTTGGGAGACTGCCACAGAGGTGAAGTGCCTTTCTCATCCTATCAGGGAACATGACTACACTGGTGAAGTTGATCTTGATCACCTGGTTAAGGTGGTACCTGCCAGGTTTCTCCATGTAAAGTTGTTATTTTTCTCTTTTCCCTCTCTATTTCTTGGAAATGAGTCACTAAGCCTAGCCTACTCTCAAAGGGAGGGAAATTCCACCTCTGGGAGGAAGAAGTAAAGATTTATCCCTTTCACCAGGTGCAGTGGCTCACACCTGTAATCCTAGCACTTTGGGAGGCCGAGGCGAGTGGATCACTTGAGGTCAGGATTTTGAGACGAGCCTGGCCAACATGGTGAAATCCCGTCTCTAATAAAAATACAAAAATTAGCTGGGCATGGTAGCGGGCACCTGTAATCCCAGCTACTCAGGAGGCTGAGGCAGGAGAATCGCTTGAACCCGGGAGGTATAGGTTGCAGTGAGCCGAGATCACACCACTGCACTCCAGCCTGGAAAACAGAGCGAGACTCTGTTTAAAAAAAAAAAAAAAAAAAGATTTATCCCTTTCCCCCATTTATTTATTTATTCAATTATTTATTTATATCAGTATGGCCTCATGGACATTTATTCTTTTCTTTGGGTTATAATCCATAATTGTGTTATTCAATCTATTCCAGTTTTGGCCACTACGAGGCATCTGTGTCCTTTTGACAAGACCCATTCTTTTTCTTTCTTGAGCACTTCCTTACTTTCTGATGCTAGAGGATGATACCAGGCGTAGCTGGTGTTTTCCTTATCCAGGTCCCAGAGCCTGACATTTCTCCAAAGAACCCTTGAAGACTGATGATTAGAAACCATGATCTGAGTATTGGGTATGGTGGGATATTACTGATTCTAGGTCTTATAATCGATTCTCGTATGTAGTTTCAGAATTGCTAACCATTATACTCTACTGTTTAGGGAATTTTAAAAAAAATGAAAACAATTGGTAACCAGTAGCTATGTGATAAACAAGTGTACTATCTGACGTACAATGTTTATGTACAGTTCCTTTTGTTTTTAGCTTACAGTATCTAGTTACAAAGCTGTTTTCCAAAGTTACTCACATCAGCTCCTTCTTTGTAATTTGTCACCCTCTACACTCTTATCCTAAGATCTCCAGACATCTTGATTTTAATTTTTATTTGCATATAGTAAAATCCACTCTGCACAGGTGATGACAAGTGCAGAGAATCATTAGAAGAGTAATTTTGAAGAGTTGAAATTTTTTTTTTTTTTTTTTTACTAGACTTGTCATGTGACTCCATCCCCATTCCCAAGGGGAAGAGGGTGAAGGGTACTACTCCTAAGTCAGATGAGAAGGGTTTCATGGAAAACTCACAGAGCTTAGGGAATCCCCTGGCTTAAGGTCTGAGCCACCCCAAAAAATCTGGAGGGTGAGCAGCTTTAATAACAGAGCAGAGAGCTACAGCTGGGGAGTTAAGAGCCCCAGGGCATTTGTCAGGGCAAAGGGTGCAGAGGGCTTCCTGGGGTCAAGCTGTGGGCTGCATGTGCACAAGTCCCAGTGACGGGACTTCTACAGGGCTAAGACAGCCCTCTGAGGAAGGCTCTCACATGACCAGCCAGAGCACAGATGTACTGGACTACATGAAAGGCATTGCAGCTGAAGGAGCCCCGAAGAACCCAAAACATGCTCATGAGGGAAAGAGCTGGCCAGGACATCTACCAAGCCCAGAGAATGCTGGTGCTAGTGTCAGACAAGTAAATGTGTTCCTGCTACTCTTTTCTTATCTTCACTTTTGCTGCACCAGCCCCTTAGGCAAAACCTGTTTTAGCAAGCTGGGAGAGGAGGGGAGGAATAAACAGAGGAGAAGAGCAGCTGACTACAACCTCCTTCCTGGACTGTGGCCTTCCCACTTGCTCCACGGCCAAGCGTGCAGGGGGCAGAAGTTTGAACCTCCAATCAAGTGAGAACTTTATCACATCAGGCTGAATATTTTTTAATTTTTAAAAAAAATTTTGAGAAAGGGTCTTGCTCTGTCACCAAGGCTGGAGTGCAGTGGCATGGTCACAGCTCACTACAACCTCAAACTCCTGGGCTCAAGAAATCCTCCCACCTCAGCTTCAGCTAGGACCACAGTCATGTTCTACTATGCCAATCTAATTTTTAAATTTTTTGTAGAGACAAGGTCTCATTATGTTGTCCAGGCTGGTCTTGAACTCCTGGCCTCAAGCAATTCTACAGCCCTGGCCTCCCAAAATGTTGGGATTGCAGGCATGAGCCACTGTGCCTGGTCTGGGCTGAACATTTTAATTATTGAATTGAAAGTGTCTGTTACAACTTAAAGTGACTCAGTATATATTACCTAAAAGTTACCAGAGAAGCCTTGGAAATTGCCTGTGTTTTTATTCAGGGGCAGAAAAAACTAGTCCCACTGAATAAATTTAAAGAGACAGAGAAAGACAAAAATTAAATTGCTTTCTGACTACATCCTGTAAGTCATGCTTGATGTAATGGTTATACAAGCAAATATATACCTATATGTATATATTTATATGTTTATATATACTTATATTTTCCACTTTTTATGCAAAAGACAGTATACTGCACACTGTTCTATTATTTGCTTTTTTTTTTTTTAAACTTAATACACTTCAGAACGTAAGGAATTCCTCTTATTTTTACTGAGGCAAAATTTATATACAATGAAATGCACTGATCTTAAACATAAAATTAGAGACTTTGATAAACATATACATCTATGCAACTACCACTCCTTTCGAGATTTAGAATATTTCATTAGCTGGGCTAGGGATGCATCTTTTTTTTCAGATGGAGTTTTGCTCTTGTCACCCAGGCTGGAGTGCCAGGGCGCGATCTCGGCTCACTGCAACCTCCGCCTCCTGGGTTCAAGAGATTCTCTTGCCTCAACCTCCCGAGGAGTTGGGATTACAGGTGCTCACCACCACGCTCAGCTAATTTTTGTATTGTTAGTAGAGACAGGGTTTCACCATTGTTGGCCAAGCTGGTCCTGACCTCAGGTGATCCGCCCGCCGTGCCTTCCCAAAGTGCTGGGATTACAGATGTGAGCCACTATGTCCGGCTCACAGGGATGCATCTTTAGGCCATGGCCTGAGGTTTCTTCACCACTTCTGCTTTTCTTCTTCCCATTAGCAAAGCCACTCAAACTTGCAGGAAGTCATTGGGCAAGCTGCCTGTATATTTAGATCACCATGTATATGGAATTCAGCTGAGCAAACCATGCGGTGACATGCGTGGGCACCTATGTGGGAGGGTAGAACTAGAATTTACTGGGGGGAAAATATCCATGCCTTTTAGATTTTGAATACATGGGGGACTAAAAATACATTACCATGTTGAACACCAAAGTGAAAAAAGATCTATTTGCTTGTTATCTTCTGCAGTGCTTTTTCACTGCTCTTAAAAGCTCATACCTAGGTCCATAAACTTCTTGATATTTAGCCATTACTCTAAAAGAGTATGTTATACCTCACATGATCAACACAGGAGGAAGAAACAATCAGTTCAGTCAAAAAGAGGTATTTAGAAAATATTCTTTGGCCCTGTAGCCACCCTTCTCATGTTTTCCAGCTTTTCAGTCTTGGCACTGCTATTCCATGATAAATATGATCATTTTCACCTTAAACAAACACTTGCTTGTGCAGGAAAGGGGAATGGAGCCCTTGAGGCTATTTCTCTCTCTCTCTCATTCTGTCTAAAAAAGGCCACTCGGTCAAGGGTTTTGTCTTTACTTGAAAAGTTAGTATTGGAAACACTTGCATTTAGGGTGAAAAGGACTAGGGCTGGCTTGAGAGTGAGAAGAAATGGTGCTATTATGACACAGGGTACGGGGACTCTTTCTCCCAGCTTGATGTGAGTCTAGGAAAGCCACTCACCAGTCAAAATAAAACCAAGTCTTGACTCAAACATAAGACGCTGCTTCGGTTTGAATGCCAGCTTTTCCATTTGCTGGGTGTATGACCTCAAACCTCTCTGCATCAGTTTTCTCAGTTGTAAGATACGGATGAAAACAATACCTACAATGTAGATGTTTTCTGGGGCCCAAATTATGTTAAGGATTTAGAAAAGTATCAAAAGCTCAATAAGTGTTTGTTATTATCATCATAAGTATCAAGATAGAAGCTTCCTGTGGAATTATGGTTGCCATCCCATTTATAGTAAGAGGAGAGTTTATCCAACTCCGGTTAAATTACAACCTTAAAAATTCCATTCTCTTTCAATTACATCTGTAGTTACATCTACAGTTACAAATTGTGTTCTTAAAAAAGTCCTCCTCTCCAAGTGCTAGAGAATTTTCCTTCCAACTATTACTAAAACATTCTAGTTTTTTTTAATTGGGTACAGTATGTTTCATTAAGATGTGTTTATGATACTTACATTTTACCAGAATGTAAAGTATCATAAACACATTTACAATTACCAGAATTTTAAAATAAGATATTATAGGCCAGGCGCGGTGGCTCATGCCTGTAATCCCAGCACTTTGGGAGGCCGAGGCAGGCATATCACAAGGTCAAGAGATCAAGACCAGCCTGGCCAACATGGAGAAACCCCAACTCTACTAAAAATACAAAAATTAGCTGGGCGTGGTGGCATGTGCCTGTAGTCCCAGCTACTTGGGAGACTGAGGCAGGAGAATCGCTTGAACCTGGGAGATGGAGGTTGCAGTGAGCTGAGAGCGCACCATTGCACTCCAGCCTGGGTGACAAGAGCAAGACTCTGTCTCAAAAAAAAAAAAAAAAAAAAAATTATAGAAAAAGGAAATGGGTATTCTCCTCAGCAAATAGCTCTCTCCTCCTTTAATTACTTACAACATGGAGTATTTATTTTAGAAAAGAATGTCACCAAATGGCTATTTTCTGCCTTCGATGTGATTAAAACCTACTCAAGTCTTTCTGTGTTTGTGTGAGCACCTGCTAGATGAGCATTTTTCAAGCTTCACTTGCAACCAGTTAGAAGACTATGAAATACATTATTTTTAAAAAGGCAACAGAATAGTAACTAAGGGTGTGAATCATATGTAATAAGGGTAAAGGTTGCTTTGTGAGATTTCTAGTATTGTTTTATATACATAAGGACATATGAAGGTATGTGCATACAGGAGTTGGGATGTAATAAATTTCTTACTGTAAGTCCCAAACAAGAGTTCAATAAACACCATCCTAGAGGATTGGAATAATGCTTTGTTTTAATTAAATCATCATTATTTCTCAGGGATTTTTCAGAGAGGTCTTGTCTCCTACATTGTAAACATACTCACATCTTTCAAAAGAATGACAATTCAACAATACAAGTTTTCCTTTAGTACATCTCAGCATCATGATGGTGTCAATAAATACTCATTGTGTCTTTCCCCTTAGTCTTCTCAAAGGTGTAAACATGTGCCATTCACCATGGCAATGTAACCACTGCTTCATCATTACAACTTTATTCTACAAATATTTGTAAGGTGCCTACCATGTGCCAGGTAGTACACTAATTTATAGGGGTGAATAAGACCTTGCAAGGAGCCCACCAAATGTACTCTTGACAAGGACCTGTGCTTTCTGTTTTCATTGAGAAGAAAGGTGTGGTGCTCACTTGGCCTTGTCTATCTGGTCTGTTTCTTATGAAGATATCTAGAGCAATAAAAACTAACAAAGTCTGATTGTGATAAAAAGCCAAAAGTAAATGATTTCTTTCTTTTTTTTTTGAGACAGAGTCTCACTCTGTCACCAGGCTGGAGTGCAGTGGCGTGATCTCGGCTCACTGCAACCTCCACTTCCCGAGTTCAAGCGATTCTTCTGCCTCAGCCTCCCAAGTAGCTGGGACTACAGGCACGTGCCACCACACCCAGCTAATTTTTGTATTTTTAGTAAAGATAGGGATTCACCATGTTGGCCAGGATGGTCTCCATCTTCTGACCTCGTGATCTGCCTGCCTCCATCTCCCAAAGTGCTGGGATTACAGGCATGAGCCACCATGCCCAGCCAAAGTAAATGATTTCTACTTTGCAATAAATAGTTGGAGTAGAAAAAAATACACACTAATTTATAAAATCACCCTGTTAGTAATAGTTCATATGTTACTTCTTGCTAGTTCTAGTGTTCTTTGAAGACTATGTATATTTTTATTGTTTGCTGAATTTTCTCCTTATTTAGCCTGATTTCTAATCCACTGTCCACAGGCATACTGCAAATAGTCCTGCCATGTTTTTATCCCTGGCTTCCATAGATTGTAAGCTCCCTGCAGGCAGGGGCTCTTCTGATATCTCTTTCTCACAATGCCTATAAGAGTAACAGATGCACACCAAGTGCCCAGTAACTTTTGTTGAGGGTTAAGGAAAAAGTATGGAAGCTTTTACCTTGGAGGAACTGGTAGCCTGGGGCACAGTGAGTCTGCTTTTGGACTGTGGGTATAGTTGGAGGAATTCAAACTATAAACACACAGGAAAGACCCTGGAAGCAGAACACATAGACATTATACCATCTTCCCAGGTGAGTCAGTAAGGAAACCACAGTCATGTTACCAAACCAGAAAGGAGAAAGAATCAGCTACAAGGTCTATGGGTGACAGAAACACAAAAAGAATAGTTATATAATCTGAGGTCTAGTGAGGGCCTCTCTTCCTTACTTTCTCTTCAAAACCCCAAATTCAAAACTAAAAGTTATATAATTGGTCCTAAAATAATCTGAAGCGTATTTGAAAACAATTTCTTGTGGAAGCTTGATAGTTTAAACCTGGCTTTGCAAATAATTTCTAAAAATCTGGCAAACCATTTTTCAGGCAGATAAAATTCTAAACAGTGGACCCAGTACAAGATATTTCAGTTATACAAATGCTTTTAGTACAACTTGTGATATCTCACTGCTCAGTGGAAGTATCTTTTAGCCCCGACAATCTCATGAAAATATCTATTTGTCGGCAATTCAACCCACACCCTGCCCGTACATCTCTAGGATTGGATGTGCCCATGTGCATGGAGCTCTCTGACTTCCTTCTGACCCTGCCTTTGGCCCCAAATGTGGGCTGTGTCCTCTCTCTCTCTATGGACAACCATTCCCCCGCAGTGGCAGGGAGCATACATGGAACAGCTAGGGCTTCAGATAAATCCATACAGAGCAAAACTAACCTGAACAAGCTCAAGAGAACGTGCTGACGGCCTTTTCCACACAAGAAGAGGCACCCGCAAGGAAGTAAACCTTTCAGCTTTCCAGAGAAAGCAGGGTCAGGATAAATGATCTCATCTAAGTTCCCATAGCTTACCCCACCATGGGGAAAAGAATGAACCAGGCCTCAGTACCTACCACTGGTGTTTGCAAACAGCTGGACCTCTTCCAGGGAGTCAAGCTGCTCTTCAGGGCAGCTGGATACACAGAGGGCCGTGCGGTCGAGCCGCATACCTTTGACTTCCAGGTTGCAGGAATTCATAAAGAACACGTGTCTAGGAAATAGATGAAACAGAAGAATGTGTTAGAGCATTGCCTCTTCACTGGGCTTAATTGTGGGCCTTAAAAAATATCCACATGCTATCAAATGCAGGGATCACCCAGGCACACTTTCACAATTGTTTCAGCATAATTGAACACTTATTATGCCTACTGGTGATCATCCATGAGGCTGTGCAGCTTGGAAATGATCCAAAAATGTTAACAAAACTTTATTTCTCTAGATTTAGTGTTTTCTGGGAGATAACACTAGGAGTTATCTGAGAAAATCTGAGGAAAAGAAGCAATTGATTAAACTGTCCATTGATCACTAGATCAGGCCAATGCACAAACTATTCAATGGACTCCATGGATAACATATTTGTACCTAAGAGTGTTCAAATATGCTTCCGAGAATAAGTGAACACAGGGAAGTGAGAAGTGGAAAGGAGGGGCCAACGCTGGGAACTAAAGGCTTGTCTTTCCCCCTTTCTCACAGGTTGAGAGCCAGGACACTCAGGAGATCCCTCCTGCAGCTCCCCAGGGGCAGGGTAGAGCAGGCACAAGAACGAAAATGGTGTTGCCATCAGCAGGTTATGCGCTAGCAGCCACAGCTTCCAGACCTTTGTGCACCACTTATCCAGGCTCCGAGACCCCAGGAATGGCAGAGGAAGACCCCATAGGCTGTCCTCTATGGGAGAGACCTTGAGAAGTGGTCCCAGAAGGTTTTTTTCCCTCCTGTTGGGGATGGGAGAAGGTGGGTGCAAGAGGAGATGAGGAACAGATTTCCTGGGTGTGTGATATATATATTTTTGAAAAAGTTTAAAAATTGTGTTAAAATATACATAAAATTTACCATCTGAATCACTTTTTTTTTTTTTTTTTTTTTTTTTTGAGACAGAGTCTCGCTCTGTCGCCCAGGTGGGAGTGCAATGGCCCAATCTTGGCTCACTGTAAGCTCCGCCTCCCAGGTTCAAGTGATTCTCCTGTCTCAGCCTCTGCGTAGCTGGGACTACAGATACCCACCACCACGCCTGGCTAATTTTTGTATTTCTAGTAGAGACGGGGTTTCATCATATTGGCCAGGTTGGTCTTGAACTCCTGACCTTGTGACCCGTCCACCTTGGCATTCCAAAGTGTTGGGATTACAGGCGTGAGCCACCGCACCTGGCCCCATCTGAATCTTTTGGGCTATCGTCACCACCATCCATTCGCAGAACTCATCTTCCCAAACTGAAATCTGTACCTATTAAACAAAAGGTTCCCACCCTCCTTTCTTCCAGCCCTTTGCAATCGCCATTTTACTTTCCATTTCTAGGAATCTGACTACTTTACATATCTCCTATAAGTGGAATCATACAATGTTTGTATTTTTGTGACTGGTTTATTTCACTTGGCATGACATCCTCAAGGTTCATCCATGTTGTAGTATGTGTCAGAATTTCCTTCCTTTTTAATAATTCATTGTAATGTACATATCACATTTTGATTATCCATTCAACCATTGATGGACACTTGAGTTGCTTCTACCTTTTGGCTTTTGAGAATAATGGAATGTATACTCACTTCAACCAGGAATGACTGTTTCTTGACACTGCATTATGAACACAATGTGAAACAGGAGCACATGGGCATCTAAGTTGCCCTTCCTCCTCCTGTCTTCTTTGTAAGTGGCTCTACAAATGCAGGAGAAATGCCCCCTCATCAGTCCGTGTCCAGAAATAGCAAGAGCCCCCTTAGGAGGAACACACAGGAGGATAAGAGGATAAGAGGCCTAGTCTGAGATTTGTATTTGGTGACTCCAAACTTATATTCAGGATTTATTTAGATCCTTAGGATTTCTCTTCTAGGAGCGACTTTTATTATTGAGTCTTCAAAATCCTTTTTTTGGCTGGGTGTGGTGGCTCACGGCTGTAATCCCAGCACTTTGGGAGGCCGAGGTGGGAAGATCACAAGGTCAGGGGATGGAGACCATCCTGGCTAAACTCCATCTCTACTAAAAATACAAAAATTAGCCAGGCATGGTGGCGGGCGCCTGTAGTCCCAGTTACTTGGGAGGCTGAGGCAAGAGAATCGCTTGAACCCGGGAAGCGGAGGTTGCAGTGAGCCGAGATCACACCACTGAACTCCAACCTAGGCGACAGACTCTGTCTCAAAAAAATAAAAAGTAAAAATAAATAAAAAATCATTTTTTTGTTCCGTCATGTGAAGCAAGAGCTAAAATCTTAAAAATTCTTAAAAGGCAGTCTCCATCTTAGAAGGTCATGGTCGGGGATTTCTCTCCCCTCCAGGGGATTCCCATCTCCTCTCTTCCCTTTCTGTTTCCCTGTGAGAGCTGGGGTAGCAGGGTGCGGGGAAGAATGCAATACCGCAGTGCCATAGCTGGGGCGGGGGTGAGACACAGGTCCCCAGCGTTCCAGGTGGCATTCAGGTGTTTCCACATAGAAACAATGTGTGGATGATATAGGGTTCAAACATATACGATTGGTAACATGATTCTAATTCCTTATGGAGAATAATAGCAGCAATTAACGTTTATTACACCTTAGCTCATGCAGTGTCTCATGGATCCTTAAAACAACCTTGTGAGGCAGGTATAATAACTAGTTTAGAGAGATGAAAACTAGGCTTTGAGAGGTTAAGTAGTCTGCCCAAGATCACACAGCTGAAAAGTAGCATGGGCTGAATTTGAACTTAGGACTGGTGATTCTAAAACTTGTACTCTTACTTGTACTATACACACAGCGTTCCTTTTTATGAAATAGGCTGACAGAGTTTTGAATGGGAAAAGTTTCCAGGCTCTAAGTGATGAATTTATACAAAGTTTTGAGGTTCAGCTCCTTACAGACTGGGGACTTACTTAGATACTTACTTTTTTAGGGTCATGTCCTGCCCTGAAAGAGGGGCCCCTTCCACGGGTGAGTTCTTCTTGCCACACACGTTGCCAAAGCTGTCATAGCCGAAGAGGAGTCTCCCTGCAGCTCCAGCCACCACCGAGTAGCCCATGATAAACACCTGGCAAAACCGGGGGCATAAAACCGGGGGCATATGAGAGCCTGGCCAAAGGACTGAGCACACAGTGCCCCACACCCCTGCAGATGCTGATATAAAATGGAGCCTGGTGGAACGTGAAGCTCTCCAGCATCACAGCCCTTCGCTCTGTCAGCAAGGGTCAACAACTCCAATCTATCAGCATCCTGCTTTTCTGCTATTTGTGAATTTAGGTAGAGAGAGAATCTAATCCACTGAAACAGATTTCTCTCCATTTTCTTACCTCTTTGTGCTTTTTACCCTTTTCCTTAAGAGTCTTATCATTTTTCTTTTTGGTCTAACTTTACTGGTACAACTCAATTTTTCTTCCCTTGAGGTTCTTGCTGTATTTAAGTGCTTCAGGGCTATGCTAATTCTTTCCCTGAGGGTTTTTTTTTTCCCCCCACTAATTTTTGGTTTTTTCTCTTCTTACTTTTAGGGGATTCTGCAGAAGCAACACAGTTGATATGTATCAAAATACTGTTCACAAATCTGCAAATAGTGTTTTGGAATAACTGCTTAAGATGTAAAAAATAAAGAACCACAGGAATTCTGTTGGATAAGAACATCTTGCAATCTATCATCATTTCTATCCAGTCTCATAGTGAATGTGGAATATTTGAAATTTCAGTTCAAACAACTGTGCCATTAAACTGACAGTCTCTCTGCCAAGATTGAATATGTATCTTCCCATAATGCAAACTTAGTAAGTTTCCCACTACTGTATACAATCTATAGGATACCATTTAATACTCTATATTGACAAGTTCATTCCAGGAGAGCAGATATAATACATCATTCATTAATATATAGTATTGATACCTTATGCTGCAAAGGCACATTGTGCTAAATTCAAATACCTTCTAGATATTCTGCATTTGTTACTAATTTAGAAATCAAAATAACCAACATTCTTCAAGTACCCAGTGTGTGCTTGAGACTTCGTTACTGGGAGACACAGGGATGACCAGAACCTACTCCTTGCCCTCCAGGCACCCAGCCTAGAAGGCAAGCAGGACTTACGGGCCGCAGACCTCCTGGGGAAGGAGGCTCCCTGTCCTTCTCCACTCTCCAAGATCCTCCTAAGTCTAACTGGTCAGATTCTAGAATGAATGGGTCACCTTTGCTAGCAGTGTGTGTCACTCACCCTTTACCTAAAGGCTGTGGAGTAGGTGTGACTCTGTTTGCCAATGTGGCTGGCACGGCAAGCTGACTGCACCTTGACATGCTTGTCCCGTCCTTTCGAGTTGGAATGTAGTAAGGTCTTGGCTGTGTCTGGACTTAGAGGGAGGAAAGGGGTCATGTGCTTCTGCCCAGCTCACCAGTAATCTAATAACAAAGTGATGTTTTCCATTTACCATCATTCTTTCCTTTGGAAACGTGTGTTGAAGAATGGAAAGTTTTTCCGGGTAGGAGAGGTGGGAGCGGTTTTTGAGTATTCCTGAGTCCCTGCTAACAAAACTACAACTTTATGATTATTATTTTTTATTTTTATGTTTTGTAGACACAGGGTCTTGCTTTATTGCCCAGGCTGGTCTTGAACTTCAAGGGATCCCTTGGCTTCAAGGGATCTTCCTGCCTCAGCCTTCCAAAAAACTACTACTATAAACCTTCACTGTCCTAATTTCAAACATGCAATTGCGATTCTATATGAGAGGTGATATAGGAGGTGTGTACACTGGTCTAGTGGGGCCACCAAGGTGGTCACTGTCAACTGTGCCTGCAAAATCAGGAAAATGGAATCCTGAGGGTTGAATAGGAAAAGGCAGGGTGGGAGAGGATACTGGAGGGGTAAGTAGAGGCAGAGACAGTCCCGACTTTGAGACTTTGTTCCTTGTGTTTAATGCAAATATAAACACAGGCTGGTGCTGCATTTGCAAGAACCATCTCTGCTTATAATTTTGGCCCCTTCCCCAAGCCTTTGTCCAGTCCTAACTCAGGGCAGCACCATCAATAATAATCCTGTTGGGCATATCACCAGTCATGACATCTGTCACAAGACCTGAAAGCTGAGCAATGGAGACAGGAAAAAAACAAAACAAAACAAAACAAAACCCTCCTTGCTCTGTTTTAAATACCTTCAACTAAAAAATGTTGCAAAAGATACTAAAAGCCAGTGAGCTAAGAAAGGACTCTGACTCTTAAAACAGAAAGCCGTAATGAGAACTTGGACATATTAAAAACTTCAGACTTATTTTGCAAATGAAATGTAACTTTAAAGCAGTTTCCAGCTCCGTGCCACCTCTCAGCTGGTTCACAATTCTTCAGGCTGTGATAGGTCATCTACAAAGCCTTTCTCCAGGAATCTCAGCTGCTGGGCTGAGAGTTTGGTAGTGAGGTCCTAGGTTGAAGCTGTGGAGGGGCTAAGGCAGATCATTAAATCACAATAACAGCTTGAGGTCAAAGCTGCCAGGCACAAGGCAGGCCAGTCGCTGCCTGCATTTATACAACAGCAGTCTCAGATAAAAACACCAACCATCTGTGAAGTTAAGCAGAAGGTATTGTAGGTGCACTGTCTCTCCCAGCTCCTAGAGGAGAGTTCCAACATAAGTAGCAAAAAGTCTGATTATGTGTTTCAGACCTAACCTTCCACTGTGCCTGTAACCAAACCTGTCTATGTGAAACGGATCACAAGTGAACAAATGCCTGAAGTCAACAAGTGAACAAATGCCTTTCTTACTTGGAAAGAAGAACAAACATGACATTTTAGGGCCTATTCAGATGGAATTCTTTTCAACAAAGGTAATTACTATCTGGTAGTTATTACCCTGCTCTATAAATTAATCATTTACCATGCAGCAAATAGCATGCCTTAACCTGGCATGGATGATTTCGTGAAAGTGGCCTTTGAAAACGTCAGGTGAGACGTTTTCTGCTGTTACCTACAACTCTAAAATAAGTACAAGGGCAGCAAGATTCAGCTTCCAACAGACTCAGGATTATAACTGCACAGCCTGATGGGGTTTACCAGCAATCATACACACCTGGAAACTAGAGTAGGAAAAATCATTCCTTGCTAGCTATGGTTAACAGTATTGGCTGCTAAACACAACATATCTTTGTGTGTGTGTGTGTGTGCGTGTGTGATGTTCAGCTAAAGGAAATGCAATTTATTGCTAGGCTTACCCTGGCTTTTATTTTGTTAAAGGTGCACCAAAAGCTTGAAGAATATTTGATTTGGGGGTGTGGCAGGTGGTAAAAGAACTTCTGTTTAGTAAGTTCGGATAGTAAGAGGAGACACATTGGCCTTACTAAATAGCAATCACGTTGTAAACTGTTAATTCCCATTTCCTAATGGAGTCACCCCTTAGAAAATGGCCTGTAGCAAAAAGACGGCCTTTCTAGCGAGTCTAGGATAAGAATTCTCCCGAGTACTAACTGCTGTTTATTGTGGGTTAATGGCAGAAGTGTCTCACTGCAGCACCAACTACGATTTACATTTGGGACAGAGTTATTTCCAGACGCGCCACACACACTCTGGCCTCTTTCCTCCCAAGCACCCACACTTACCAAACCAGTCCAAAAGAGAAAGAACAGGAATAACCATGCCGTATCTGTGCATTTCCTATAAATCTGGGGTCGCCACTCCCTTTGCCTAGGGGCTCTTTCTGCAGAAACCTTCCAGAAAAAGGGAGAGTTGAGAAAAAGAAGATAAACAAGTGGACTCAACCTGGAAACCGAACCCAAATCTACTCGAAGAGTGGTCAAAGTAACCAATCTTTTTCTAAATTTTAAAAATTATTATTATTATTATTATTTACGTGGCCACCTGAAGCTGTTTCACGCAGCCTTTGAAACACCTGCCCTGTGCGGAGCGGATGTTCAGCCCCCTGCCGACAAGTGCTTACCTGGAGGTGCACCTGAGGGCGGCCCCAAGTTTGCGCCCCGCGGCCCGCGTCTCCCCCGCCTCCGCCCCAGAACTGGAGCAGGGTCCAGGGTCCTCCCCGCCAGGTGGCCCCAAGGTACTAAGCGGGGGCGGGATCCCCGAGGCGCGGGAAAGGCGGAAGCGTCCGGCGGGGCAGGTGAGTGCAGGAGGGGGACCCGACCCTTCCCCGGGGCTCCTCCCCCGAGGGCCGACCCTGTGGGCGCTTACCAGGTACTCGGCGCCCAGGCAGTGCATCGTGCGCTGGCCGGCGGGGGCCGGTGACTGGGAGCCTCCGCCGCCTCCGGTACGCGGAGACTCAGCGCCCGCGAGCCGGGGCTGGGGCTGAGGCCGGGGCCGGGCCGGGGAGGGGCGGGCAGGGCGCAGCGCCGCCTCCCGTTCGCCTCTGCGCCTGGTCCGGCGACTGCGGGCGCCGCGGTCCACTGGGTCCGCCTCTTCCCGGCATGGGTTTCTGCCCAGCTCACCTGGTGTCAGCTGGGGTCCTGCTCTGGTGGGAGGAAAAGGCTGAGACGCTTCTCTGCCCTGTTGCTTCAACCACCTCGCGGCAGCTGCTCCCAGGATGTGCACTTTGACGACTGAAGCTGAGCCTGCGCCGCCACGACCTTGGGCGGGTGGTCGGCCTCTGCTCTGAGCAGGAAGTAGAAAGTCTCAGCAGACCCTTCCTGAGGGCCGAGCAACAGTGTATTCTACATAGCAAACAGGTAAGCAGCATTTACTGTTCTCACTGCTATTGTTATTCCTAATCTACGGAGGAGGGAAACTGAGGCACGGCCAGCGGTGATGCAACTTGTTCGAGGAGACACACTAAGCTGTGTAGGCAGGAGTCGAACCCAGACACTCCGGGAGACCGGCGCTCTTGAGGTGGTTTACTCAGACTTCTCTCCCACCTTGCCTTAGGACAATCATTGCCTGACTTCACAATTGAAATGGTAGTGTCCAACCGAAGCGACTGGTGGGGTAATTTTCCAGGTAATATCAGACCAGCACAAAAGCACTGTTGGGGTGAGGAATTTAAAAAAAGAAAAACAAAAAAACTGCAGACCGACCTCCCCCCACCTCCTCCCAATCGAGCCTCTACCCTTTCCCCTGCCACCCTCAGGGTTGCTAGGTTAATTGCTTCCTTTAGGTGCTGCTTCTCCCTAAGGGTAGAAACCTGACTGGAGGAAAGATCTGGGAAAGTGGCGGAAACTGGGAGTGACAAACAGTGGTTCTCTGGTGCCAGCGATTTCCTTCTGGGCTCACACCACTCTCCCACTCCAAACTCACTGGGCCTTCCTTGTTTATCAGACAGAGTTGGTGAAACCCCAGGGGAACATGAATTCACAGGACAAAGAATTCGACACTGGAGGAGTGCAACTACTGTTAAAAGATCACAGTTGAATAACATACGCCATCTGAAACTGATCAGTAGAGCAGATGGACCAAGATTTTTAAATAAGCATGATAAATTTATTTAAAATGAGTTATGATATTAGCAATATGAATCAGGAAAAAATATGAAACTAAAACAGAGATATTATGCATAAAAATAATAATTAGAATGAATATTGATGCTACGTATTAGTAATGTGCAATAGTCTAAAAGGTGCAGCTGACGATAAATTAGTAATTGGAACAGCACTTTCAGCAACCCTCCAGAGGCAGTAGAAAAAGTTTTAAAAAACAAGTTAGCTTATTTGTAAATTTTCTAGCTTATACCGAGGTAAAACTAGAATAAAAAGGAAGAAATATAAAAACGGAGAGGAGGAAATATTTGAAGATATAATGGAGACAAATTTCAAGGTAGAAAAAACCTTCAGATTGAAAAGGTTTATCTCAAGCGAAATATTTCTATGTGTAAGTATTTAAAAGCATAACTTTGAACTTACTTTCTATTAAGCCATATTGTCATTAGAATGTGAGAATGTATTAACAATACAAATATTCTTATGGAAGATTCATTTGAATGACATTCTTGGAGGAAGTAATCAAACAAGAAGAGAAACAAATTAAGGAGATGATACAACAGATATAGCATGAGAGTGGCCAAATATTTAGGCTGAATTTATTGTTGTGTTAGAAAAAAGGCCAGGAACCACCCAAGTGTCCAGAAACTGGTGGGTGACTATGCATAACTGTGATGCATCCATACAATGAAATACAACTAAGCATTAAGAAGGAACAAACTTCTGACATATACAAAAACATGGATGATCTCAAATGCATATTAAGTGAAAAAAGCCAGATATAATAAGCTACTCTATGATTCCATTTATGTGACATTCTGGAAAAGGCAGAAAATAGATCAATGGTTGTCAGGTGCTGGGGGTGAAGGGAATCTGAAGAAACTTTTTGAAGTGATAGAAATATTCCATTATCTTGAGAATGGTACTGATGACCCAATGGTATCTATTTGTCAAAATCTGTAGAACTGTACACTAGAAAAGGTGAATTTTATTGTATGCAAACTATATTTCATTAAACCTGACTTATAAAAACTCTTTTCAAAAGTCTAGAAACAAAGAACAATATATGTATAATTTCTCAAACCTAAAATTATAGACAATATCAACATTTTGAGGGGTGTGGGGCTCAGGAATGAGAGGCCAAAATGACAGGATAGTGGATCTAAAATAATGCCATTCAAAGGGTGGTTCACAAAAAATTAATGGTTCTCAAAGAGATAAGGAGCTTGTACCAGAATGCATATCAGCTATGTTATAAGCAAACTCTTTGATTCAGCTGACACTTTCATAGCAAAACTTTCTCAATGAAGGAAGCTGTGTGTTGATTTACGTTCAGGCTCAAATCTCATCCTGGAATGGATACTCTACTACTTAGAGTACTTAGAGTAGTACTGGGTTAGATTACTACCACATGGGAGGAAGATGAAAAAAACTGTTAACTTTAATAAATCAATAAGGATAAATATTTGTGAATGTAGGTCTTAAGGGTAACTACCATTAAAAAAAGAATAAAACATATACATTTTAAAGCAGTGGAAGAAAATATTATCGAATGAAAGGCAAGAGAGCAGAGGAAAAAGGAATTAAAAGAAAGTGCAATAATTAGAATATATGAAATTTGATAGCAGAAATAAAATTACTAATAATAACTTTTACTTTCAGAGCACCTAATATATTCCAGATACTTTTCTGGGTGTTTCTTATTTGATCCTCATAATAACCTTATGAGGAAAGTACTATTACTTTCATCATTCTCATTTTATAGATGACGAAACTGAGATTAATTAACTTGCTAGAAAGTGGCAGAACCAAGGCCTGAACCCAGGTGGTCTGGATCTAGAACCCATACTTAGAACTGTACTTAGAGCTGTTCCATGCTGCCTCCTAAATAGAGCAGCAATTACAATAAATATAAGTGGCTTAAACTAACCAATTAAAAAAACAGTCTTTCAAATTGAATGAAAACAAAGGATTCAGCAACATGTTTTCTACAAGAAACTTGTTTAAAACAAATAGACACTAAAAGGTTAAAAGGCTTGAAAAGGATACAGCGCAAACATGAACCAAAGAAAGCTCATGTAGTAATTTTAAAACCTGACAAAATAAAAGTTAAGACAGGAAGTTCATAAGGGAGGTCATAAATGTGCCCAACAATACAGCTTTAATATTTATTAAGCAGCAGCTAACAGAAGTTTAGGCAGAAACAGATAAATCAGCATTGTAGTTGGAGATTTCTAACTAGCTCCTCTCAGTAGCCAATAGATCGAGTAGATAGTAGATACTTTCTCTCTCCTCTCCCAACACACGTACACACAGAAAACAAACATGCAAGGTCTGGACAATTTAATAAACTTGAGCCATTGGATATTTACAACTCATATACATTTCCATCAAACAGTGAATACATGTTCTTTCTCTTTTCAGGTTCATGTGAAACAGTAAAGTAAAAACAAATCATGTATTAGATCTTAAAGGAAGGCTCAATAAATTTCACAGTGCAGTAAAATTAGAAGTAATGAATAACAATATGTGTGGTGGACAGATTTTAAGGCCCCTATGATTTCCACCTCCTGGTGTTTACACCCTTATGTAGTTCCCTTCTTTGGCTATGGATGGGATCTGTACCTTCCAACCAATTATGATGGTTAATTTTATGTATCATTTTGAATAGGTGAGTCATAGGGTATCCAGATATTTGGTCAAACATTATTCTGGGTATTTCTGTGAGTGTGTTTCTGGATGAGATTAGCATTTAAATTGGTGGACTGAGTAAAGCAGCTTTCCCTCCCCAATGTGTGTGCCTCATCCAATCAGTTGAAGGCCTGAATAGAACAAAAGGCTGACTCCATCCCCCTTGTAAGAGGATTCTTCTGCCTGATGGCCTTGGAACTGGGATATTGGCTGTCTGTCTACAGCATCCTACTGGTCTTTGGACTTGAACTGGAACATTGACATTTCCTGGTTCTGCAACAGCTTCCAGCCTTTGGACTTAAATTGGAACACTGGTTTTGGAGATTTTGGACTTGCCAGCCTCCATAATCCCATGAGAGTCAATTCACGTTAATAAATCTCTTTATAATATCTATCTGTCTGTCTAGTTATCTATCTATCTATCTATCTATCTATCTATCTATCTATCTATCAATCAATCATCCATCCATCCATCCTATTGGTTCTGCTTCTCTGGAGACCCCTAATACATCAAAAAATATAGTAAATGTGATGGAAAGTCCTTCCCATGATTACATGACGTTAAAAAAGAAAGAGAACCCAGTTAGATTGTGCCCAGACTCCTTACCAACAGAAACTATAAGATAATAAATGTGTGTTGTTTTAAGTCACTACATATGTGGCAGTTTTTCATGTATAACAAATAATACAGCAGATGTATTAGTTCATTCTTGCATTACTATAAAGAAATACCCGAGACTGGGTAATTTATAAAGAAAAGAGTTTTAATTGGCTCATGGTTCTGCACACTATACAGGAAGTTTAGTGGCTTCTGCTTCTGGGGAGGCCTCAGGAAACTTACAATCATGGTGGAAGGCCAAGAGGAAGCAGGCATGTCTCACATGACTGGAGCAGGAGAGAGACATGGGGGAGGTGCAACGCAGTTTTAAACAACCTGATCCCACAATAACTCACTATTATGAGAACAGCACAGAGGGGATGGTGCTAACCCATTCATGAGAACTTGGCCCTTATGATCCAGTCACCTCCCACCAAGCCCAGCTTTCAATACTGGGGATTATAATTTGACATGAAATTTGGGTGGAGACACAGACCCAAACCATATCAGCAGAATAGCAAAAAACAAACAAAAACCCACAAACAAACAGAAACCAAAAAAATACCCCAAACTTCATTTGGAAACTAAATAACATCTTACTAGACAACATCCTTGAGTCATAAAGGAAATTAAGAAATATTTAAAATTGAAGGTTAATAAAAATTCTACATATCAAATTGGGACACAGCTAAAGTGCCAGTTAGATGGAAATGTATGGTTATATCTATCAGGAAACAAAAGGTTAAAAATAAAGTAGCTAAGCATTCAACACAAGAAGCAACGGCATACACAGTGAAACAAGAAGAAAGGCAATATGGGCAGAAATCAGTGACACAGAGAAAAGTAGAGAAGATGAACAAAACAGAAGTCAGTCCCATGGAAAAGATTAAGAAGACCAAACTTTGGCAAGACTGATCAGGAAAAAAGAGAAAAGACTCAAAATAAGACAGAATAATGAAGGAAATAACAAAAGATATTAAAACATTTAAAAAGTGTTATGAACCCTAATATATGTAAACCTAGATAAAATGGATATGTTCCTAAAAATATAAAATGCAGCAATTGATATAAGAAGAAATAGAGAATTTGAATAAACCACTAAGTGTTTAGTAAATTGAAATGGCAGTTAAATATCTCTCCTAAACTCCCCCAACCCCAACTCAGATCTAGAGGCTTTTAAGGGACTTTTAAGAAACAGTTAATTTCTATAATACACAAGTTGCTCCAGAAATAGAAATAGAGCAAAAGTTGCTCAGGTCATTTTATGAGGCCAGCATCAACCTGATACCAAAACCAAATAAAGATTGTACTGGAGAAAAACAAAAGGAAGAAAGTACTATTATTACACTTGTGAACTAAGATGTCATTTCAAATAAATTTATTATTTGCTTTACAAAGATCCAGTTTTAGGAATTCCCTAAAAATCTATTAGAGCAATAGGCTGACGACTGGATAATAGCTGTCATCAGGATAACATGTAGATCACTCAGCTGGGTTACCACACAACTGTGCCCTTCAAAAATCACTTCAACTCCCTCCCCTTCATTGTGCCCACCAGTTCTCAACTTATTATATAACAAACTGGCCAATTAAATCAGCATCCCTGCCTTGAAAAACCCATCTTATGCCAGACCCTAAAACCCTTATAAATATCCCATCCTTGAAATACATTGACTATGTCTATATTCATAAGTTCTCAATAATACTAAATGAAAATAAATCCTTAATGATTGCCTCTAGAAAATTCTAGGGACCAACTCATTTCAAAAACTTAAAGGGAAAGAATCAAACACATATTCTGCCTCTCTTATATGAACTTAAGGGTAATCAAATAATTGATGAGGGAGGTTTCTCTTAATAGACACATTGTGGCTTATAGAAGCAGAAGGAATAAAAGAATTAAGATATCACAGTTTTCCAAACATCGTAAAAGAGGGGCAGGCAGCCATCAGCCTCCTCCCAGGGAAGAACATATTGCTGCCTGTGAAATTTTCATGCCAGAAAAATCCAGTGGAATCTGACTACCAACTTAACAACAAATATAGGAAATAGAGGAACAAGTCAAATGACATCCCAGGGATGCCACTGGCAAAATCAAGAATGGGAAAGATGATATTGACATTATGTTTTGACAACAACCTCCACCACAACAGCAAAAAGATAACAAGAAAGAAAAGAGGATGTGAAAAACCTATAGATTAAAAGAAACAAATATTTTAACTAATTACAATGTGTGGACATTGTTTAGATCCAGATTAAACCAAGTGAAGAAATGAAAGATCATTTAGAGGACACTGTGGGAAATGTAAGCACTGATTGGATATTTGATGATATTAACTAATTTATATTAAAGAATTTGGGGGTCTGATGATGGCACTGGGGCTAACTCTAAAAAAAGGGAGTCTTTATCTTTTAGATTTATGTACCAAGAATGATGTGCTCTCTGGGATTTGCTTTTTAAAAAATCTAGGGCAAAGGAGAATGGTTGGAGGTATGGGGAAACAAGATTGACTATCCACTGATAATTGCTGAAGTTCATTAAACTTCATTAAATTGCTGGGGATTCATTAAACTATTTTCTCTACTTTTGTTATTTTTCAAAGTTTACACACCCACACACACGATGACTGTAGGAACCGACCTGCAGACCCTGACCCAGCGACGGACGGATGAGAGACATACACTAACACAGATATTTTGCCTGTCAGTCCAGCTGAGGGGTTCTGTTGTGAGTCTGGAGCATTGCCCCACAAGCTGGCAAAATTCACATTTATTTAGTACAGATTAAATGACAAAGGTCTTGAGTAAACACCACTAGAGGGCAATTAACATTGCCGACCCCCCAAGCAGAGAGCAATTATGCAACCGAGGTTGATCAAAATTTGGTCTTAGGACCACATGAGTAAACAAGCTATTTAGATAAACTCCCCGTATTCCCTTGTTATTTGCTTTTTTGCTATCAACTGAAGGTAAAGAGGATTAGGCTGCCTTCAGCCAAATCTGTTACTGAAGCCCCCCAGTAACCCCCCCAGCCTTCCAAGAAGGTTTGTATTTATTTTCTATAACTCTCTTTGTAAGTTTTCCTCTACAATTTTTCCCACCACCCTGACTGAACTCCCACAGATGACGACAATGCATGCCACCTCCTGAGCCTCCACTTGGGAAGTAGACATGCTTAACACTTATGTATGGATGCACCTGCTCTTGAACATACCTACCTTGTTTCTTTTGTTTCTGCCTTTTTTTACTCCCCTCTGCCCCCCACAACTTGGGCACTCATGCCTGACCCTCTCTATTCCTCACTGAGGCAACATCATTGCTTAGCCTTAGGATCATTGTATCTCCAGATCTATTGGCCCAGCTAAGGTGCCAAGCTCGCACAGTTTCCCACCCTCAGTCTCTTCACTCCAACCCCATGCAGGCCCCTGGAGCTTCTGTAGCACTTTGGCCTTAACAGTTTTTCCTCTTCTCTGTGTGTTTCTTCATTCCATACCTCACATTCCCCTCCTGCCCATCTGTTCCTAACTTTCTCATGATTTTCATGTTTGTCTTATATTCTAATCTGCATCTCTTCCAAAGGCCTTTGGCACCTCTTTTTTAAACTTCTAGATGCTCTCTGAAGATGCTGGGATCTTGCTTCTGTCCCAATCTGGTCACACAAAGATGTAGTTAGGGCCACTCAGGTTGCCTGCTTTGGTTTCAAGTGTATGACCATTACCTCTTTGGGGCAGGTTTCCCAGATGCAGACTGAAGCTTGACCTAAGCTTCAGCCTGTGTATCTTATTGACACTACTTTGGGGCCAGCACCTAAGAAAGGCCAGACTTCCCACCCTTCATCCCACTTTTCCCAGGCTTCCTTCCCCTCATCAGCTCCTGTGGCTGAGTTCCCAGCATGCTTTGGGCCTGATGCCCTCTGGATAAAATACCATGATGTTAGACTCTGATAGAGCAGTTTCTCTTCCCAGACTAAGAAGGGGCTCACCTTACAAGAGTCAGTTATCAGAGGCTCCAGTGGGGGCAGGATCACTGCCTCAGAAGGACCAGATCCTTCCCCATCTTGCCTTTCCTGTCAGCCATGGGGTTCATCCCTCAGACCGGAAGCCAGAGATGAGATGAAGGATGCAAGAGGTCTTGGGTCTTTGTAGTTGGTCCAGAAATGGCCCAAGATGTACTGGATAGATAAGGAGGTATTGGGGAGCATTTGAGCATTTGACTAAGAGATAGGGAGGGAGGTGGGGGGAAGGAAACCAAGCAAGGTGTGTGTGCGAAGGACTCCCAGCTCTTTAAATCTGGATCCTGGTCATTTCAGGATGAGGAATTTTCAGCCTCAGAAGTCCTTCTTTTCTCCTTGAAATCTTTGGATTAGAAATCTAGTCTCTGGGGGAACCTTGATTAATTTTAGCCTATCTTCATTTGACAGGGATTGACTCAGCACTTGCTTTGTGCCAGGACTTGGGCCAACTCAAGGGGCACAAACACCAAGAAGGAATATTTGCCCACTCCAGCGAGGTCAAGCTTAGTTGAGGGTTAATAATGAGGCAGGCTGATGCGGGTTCTTTGCCCAGTCCCATGGTTCCAGGAAGCCTACCTGGGAGAGGGGGCCTGAGTTGAATGGTGCAAGATGAACAAGAAATGGCAAGACAGAGAAAGGTGGGAAGGGCTTCCCAGGCAGAAGAAACAGCACGGCTAAAGGGCTAGGTGCATGGAGCAGCAGGGGACCCCCAGCCATGTAGTATCACTGGAGGATGAACATGAGGGGGAGAAGGAGGGCAGCCGTTAGGGCCCAGTGTGCCACACTAAGAAGCCGTTTACCTTTCTATGATTGTATCTTTCTCATTTGCCCTCACTTTGTAGAACAGTTTTTAGAAAATGCTACCCTGTCTTGGTTGTGCTCAGAGGACTGGAATGAGAGGGGCTTGTGTTCCCCCTTGTACCTCTGAAGAGCAGGGAGCAAGGGTAGGCTTGGTGGGGGCAGCAAGATTCCAACAGGAAAATTATTGGGTAGGCTTGGTGGGGGCAGCAAGAGTCCAACAGGAAAATTATTATTATTATTATTATTATTATTATTATTATTATTTTTGAGATGGAGTTTTGCTCCCAAGTAGCTGGGATTACCGGCGTGCACCACCACATCTGGCTAATTTTTGTATTTTTAGTAGAGATGGGGTTTGTTATGTTGGCCAGGCTGGTCTCAAACTCCTGACCTCAGATGATCCACCCACCTTGGTCTCCCAAAGTGCTGGGATTACAGGTGTGAGCCACCATGCCCAGCCCCAGCAGGAAAATTCTTATGGGGAGGTGAGGTGAGGGAACAGTATAGCCACCAGCCTCCCTTCTTAAATGTATTCCTTGGAACACAGTCTCTCCTTTAGCCCTGAGGGACTTTCAGTTTGGTTAAATTTTTTTTTTTAGTTACAAAAGATTATAGATGTCACATTACATTATTTATGTTAGTATATTCTTTTGCATATATCAAACATTGCATAATAAAACTGTATGTTTCAATCTCAGAGATATGCTTTTCAATCTCAGAGGTAACCGCTGCTCTGAGTTTTGTTTATCCCCTTGCTTAAACATCCTTTTTATTTTTTATTTTTATTTTTTGAGATGGAGTCTCACTCTGTCACCCAGGCTGGAGTGCAGTGGTGCGATCTCAGCTCACAGCAACCTCTGCCTCCCAGGTTCAAGCGATTCTCCTGCCTCAGCCTCCTGAGTAGCTGGGATTACGGGCACGCGCCACTATGCCCAACTGATTTTTGTATTTTTAGTAGAGATGGAGTTTTGCTGTGTTGGCCAGGCTGGTTTCAAACTCCTGACCTCAGGTGATCTGCCCGCCTTGGCCTCCCAAAGTGCTGGGATTACAGGCGTCAGCCACCGCACCCGGCAGTGTTTTTTCATGTGTGGTTTTAAAGTTGAGGTTGGCTAAACATTTGGAACTTATGGACATAAAGAAACAATAGAAACTGGGGACTACTGGGGGAGTGAATGAGGAGAGCAAGGATTAGAAAACTTTGTTTATTATGCTTATTACCTGAGTAATGGGGTCATTTGTACCTCAAACCTCAGCATCATGCAATATACCCAGGTGACAAACCTGCACATGTGCCCCCTCAATCTAAAATAAAAGTTTAAAACGGGTTCAGTGGCTAATGCCTGTAATACCAGCCTTGTGGGAGGCTGAGAGGGAGGATTGCTTGAGGCCAGGAATGCAAGACCAGCCTGGGCAGCATAGCAAGACCCTGTCTGTCTCTCTCTCTCTCTTTTTTTTTAAGTTTTAAAAAATAAAATAAAATACAATTGAGGTTAGTTCTTTATAGACTAAACCAAATAATCTAACCATAGACTTTCTGACCATAGTATAGAAGGACAGAACAGTCAGACTGCTAAGTCCTTGAATTCTATTGAAGATAAGATGTATGAACTGCTGGGGACTGGTTGGTCTAATTTGTTGTCTTTCTTTTGTTTCACCATTTCCATTTAGTTGGATATTAGTGGTGTTTGTATGTTAATCACATCTATCGTCTCCTACATTTCTGCATTTGTGCAGGGCGGATCCCTCCTATGAACAATCTCAAGAAATTTCCTACTTACCTTCACTAATTATTTCTACCTGTGTCTGGGATGCCTCTTGCTGAAGCACTTGCTGGCACTCTGAGACACTCTGAGTACCAGTCTTGAGAGACCATTTTCTTCTTTCTATATCTTTTAATGAGTAATAAGAGTTCTAGCAGGAAGGCATTTAGAATTATTCTTTTATGGTGTTGGAGACTGAATGGAAGGGAGATCATGACCTGGTCTCTCTTGTGTGTTCTGAGGAACGTTAGACCTGGAGGCGCTACTTGAAGAAAATATCATGTGGTTAGATATGGTTTAGAAATATTGTTCTGTGTCCCATTTATTGCAGTGTTCATCAGTATACTAGAGATTTGACCAAAGTACCCGTGTGTGTGTGTATGTGTATGTGTGTACCAAGTATTAACACTGGCAAAACAAAAAACAAAACAAAACAAACAGCAGTTTTGGGTAGTGCTGTTAAAGACTACATTTTTTGAGGACATGGGCAACTTAATTTGTTTTGAAATAGGCAGGGTCTTAGGTAGAGTGGGTGGAATGATTGTCAAGACACTTGAAAAGCCCTCCTCTATCATGCCTACCCTACCTGATTAATGTACCTAAAATGCTGTCTTAGAGAGGACAACTTGTTAACACACATTGAAGAAAAAATTAAAATACAAATAGCCCTGGGAGAGGGCATTTGAATAATAAATTCGTAATAAGATATAAATGACTAATGCCAGATTCTTTTCTTATCACAGGTTTTTAGAGGAAGAGAGCTACACTGCAAGGCCACCAGGGCTTTTGAAGCCTGAGAGCAGTGAGAGCAGTGTCATGAAAGGCAGGGCAGGGGTCCACAGGTCAAACTGCAGCCTCTTTTTAACCTTTCTGGAGCCAGTTTACTGCAACATTCAGTAAAATTTATGACCTGCAATGCTCATTTGTTTAACTGGAAATGTAAAACTACATTTGCATTTTTTTTTCTTTTTTTGAGACGGAGTCTCGCTCTGTTGCCCAGGCTGGAGTGCAGTGGCACGATCTTGGCTCACTGCAACCTCCACCTCCCAGGTTCAAGCGATTCTCCTGCCTCAGTCTCCTGAGTAGCTGGGATTACAGGTGCCCACCACCATGTCCGGCTAATTCTGTATTTTTAGTAGAGATGGTATCACCACGTTGGCCAAGCTGATCTTGAACTCCTGACCTTGTGATCCACCCACCTCAGCCTCCCAAGGTGCTGGGATTATAGGCGTGAGCCACCACACCTGGACTACGTTTACATTTTGATTGCCAAGATACCATCTATTTTTGTTTTTTGCCAAATATCTGAAATAAATATCAACAATTTTTTTTTTTTTTTTGAGACGGAGTCTTGCTCTGTCCCCAGGTTGGAGTGCAGTGGCACAATCTTGACTCACTGCAATCTCTGCCTCCCGGGTTCAAGCGATTCCCCTGCCTCAGCCTCCCGAGTAGCTGGGACTACCGGCGTGCACCACCACGCCTGGCTAATTTTTTTGTATTTTAGTAGAGACAGGGTTTCACCACGTTGGCCAGGATGGTCTCAATCTCCTGACCTCGTGATCTGCCTGCCTTGGCCTCCCAAAGTGCTGGGATTACAGGTGTAAGCCACCGCCCCCAGCCGAATATCAGCATTTTTAATAGATACAAGTATAAGCTTCTAAAAAGCAGGTTGAATTTTGTTTTCTAAAATTTGTTTGCATTTGGTAACCTGTCTATTTGGAGGACATGTGTAGTGTTGTAAAAACAGGAAAACCACTAACCTCTAGCACAAATGTACAAAATTTGATGCACTATGATTTTAAATTTAGATCTTTTAAGGGGGAAGTTTGCCCATTTATCCTGAGTTTTATCAGTCCAACTGTTACCAACCATGGGTTCTTAGGCTTTTAATGCAGTAGAAATTGACCTGAGGCCAAAAGAGTTTTCCTAAACAAGGCTTGAGAGAGAGAGAAGTCTGGCTGGCCCGGGAGGAGTTAGAGAGGCAGTTTTAAAGGGACCATGCGGGAAAGTGATGTTTAGGCATGTAGAGGTGGGGAACTTTTAGCCCCTGTGTGGTTCATAACATGCTTCTTCGCGTGTCTCATTAGCATGTTCAATCTTCACCCCGGGTGTGATTTTTTGTATCATAATGAAGCTAAGGTTAAGGATTACTCCATTCTTCTGGCCTTGTGGGCATGCGGGAGGTGGCGTTAACTCCCTTGAGTAGGACTCATGGTGGGAGCTGCTTATTTTAGCTTCTTCAAGGTCCCCTAATCAGTGGGTATGGCGCCTTGAGCAAGATTTATGGTGCAAGGTCTGAATGATCTGATTGGGGTCCCCACCAGCTTGCAGTAAAGGTCCTTGGTGGGGCACGGGGCAGGGAGGCCCAGTCCCATCCCTACACTATCTCACAACAATGCTATCTTTTTCTCTTCGAGTGAGGGAAAGCAGAAAAGGAAAGGACGGAGTGAAAGAAGAGGGAGGAGGGGAACATAGTATGAATGGAAGAGGAGCAATTACTCATCTGTGTGGAAACGAGGCGCCAGCTGTAGGACATATGGCAAATTTCCTCTCTCTCTGGGCCTCTTTGTAAAAGGAGAGGAGAGAGCCAGGTTTTTCTCGATCTCCTTCCAGCTCTGAAATTCTAGGATTTAAAATCACATGGCATATGCATAGAAACTAATCATCCAAAGTAAGTAGAGGGAAGAAACGCTAGCAGAAATGAGTGAAATAGAAAACAAAAACACAGTACAGATGATCAATAAAAATAAAAGCTTATTCTTTGAAAAGACTGGAAAAATAAAAAAGGCAAGCCCCTGGTAAGACAGGTCGACAAAATAGGTTGCAGATAAAATGTGCAAAATACCTGGTAGGTAATAAGAGGTAGTCTCCTAATGACACGGATGATGACACCACCTCCCTATTTTATTTTTATTTTTCTCTTATAGCTTCTTTATTTTTCTTCCTCTTATCTTTTACTTTTATTTGTATCTCTCCCTTTATTCCATATCCATGACTTGGACACTGGCACTCTGAGACACCTGGGTAATGAAGAGGTTATTAGCCCTCCTGCCCCGGTAAAACCCTGGCATTGAGGGCTACTGTAGTTGCCACTTCGTTACAGCAGATGGCACTGCAGGCCAGCGGCTGTGTTGTCAAACAAGACAAATTGTGTGCTTTTCCTCATTGATTCTAAGGTATTTTCTCTCATCTTTATTTTAATTAATTATTATTTTTTTTGAGACAGGGACTTGCTCTGTTGCCTAGGCTAGAGTGCAGTGGTGTGATCATAGCTCACTGTACCTTTGAACTCCTGGCTCAAGTAAACCTCCTGCCTCAACCTCCTGAGTATCTAGGACTACAGGTGTGCACCACCATGGTCAGCTAATTTTTTAATTTTATTTTTTGTAGAGAAGTGGTCTTGCTATGTTGCCCAGGCTGTTCTTGAACTCTTGGGCTCAAGCAATCCTCCTGCCTTGGCCTCCCAAAGCTCTGGGATTACAGGTGTGAGCCACTGTACCCAGCCAACCATCTTTATGTTTTATTTTGTGCATTTAATATTTCCAAATAGTGAGGCATTTATATTGAACATATATATTTATTGTGGTGTTTTATGCTCTCCCAAAGCTATTATTAAATTGATGTCCTCATTAAATCTTACAATTGTCTTAAAATGAAGGACATTCAATATTGTTATGCATCTTAGCACTGCCTCGAACAAATTGATATCCTGTATAGACTAAAAGCACTGACTACAAGTTCTTACTGAAGAATTTTAAATGGTGCATTATTTAGTTGTCTGGAAATCACTGGACCTTTTGAGTTGGGCTGACTCAGGGTTTGAAACTAGGTTCAGACAGTTGCCAACTGTGTGATCTTGGGAAAATTACTTATTCTCTGTAAGCCTCTGTTTCCTCATCTTTAAAATGGTGATAACAATGGCTAATTTGGAAAATTGTTATTGTTTTCCTACCCTATAACTTGGCCCCAAACCAACTTATTGGTTTGGTTATTATTATTATTTTTTTGAGACAGACTCTTGCTCTGTCACTGAGGCTGAAGTGCAGTGGCACAATCTCGACTCATTGCAACCCCCGCCTCCTGGGTTCAAACGATTCTCCTGCCTCAGCCTCCCAAGTAGCTGGGATTACAGGCATGTGCCACCATGCTTAGCTAATTTTTGTATTTTTGGTAGAGACAGGGTTTTACCATGTTGGCCATGCTGGCCTCGAATTCCTGACCTCAAGTGATCCGCCTGCCTTGGCCTCCCAAAGTGCTGGGATTATAGGCGGGAGCCACCGCTGGTTTGGTTATAGGTTCAAAAACCCATAGCTAGTGTTACGTAAATTTTAAAAGCTTAGGTTAACGATGAAATAGGAAACAGAACTGTTTAATTTGTAGCAAATTAGGAGAATGTGCTTGTGCAACTCAATGAATCAGCTGATTTGACTCAAAGTCCCTCCGCTGATTGACTTGGGAGCTGTGGGTCTTGGGCCCTTGTTTGGTGCACAGCCCAGATGGCACTGCTTTATCACTGCTAGCAGTGTGGATCCCAAGGCAGAATCTCCTGGGGCGTTTCTGAAACAGGCAGATCCTGGGCCCACCCAGACTAGATTAAGATCTCTAAAGGCAGGGCACAGAATCTGTCTGAAACAAGTTGTATATATCATTTATAGGAACACAAAAAAGCAGTAACTCTGACCTAGAATATGAATTCCTGTAGACTAGTGCTGCAGATATGGTAATATTAATTTGCTTATTGGATAGTGGGAAAACAAAACAATCAGGCAGCTCTGGCTCTTTCTGTCCTTTCTACTCCCTGCCCACCCCGTGTTGTGCATCTTTCACAAGTTGTTGCACCTGCAGGAGCTTCTACCACAGTCATGAACGGGTCTGGCATGACAACGATGCCAGGGAAGAAGTGCCAACTCCATTGTGTGAGGCTGTCCGAAAATGAGATTCTAGATTAGTGAGCAAGAGTTCTAGATAACTGAGGTTAACTTTTTAAAAGTTCACATTTGTTATGGGCTGAATTGTGTCCCCCCAAATTCACATATTGAAGTCCTAACCCCTAGTACCTCAGATTTATGATGCAAGGTCTGGAGGGTCTGATTAGGATCCCCACAGACGGATCAGCTTGCGGTAAATGTCCTTGGTGGGGCATGGGGGAGGGAGGTCAAGTCCCATCCCTACTCTGTCTCACAACAGTGCTGTCTTTTGCTGTTCTGAGTGAGGGAAAGCAGAAAAGGAAACAGGGCCTGTAAAGAAGTAACTAAGTTAAAATGGAGTGGTTAGGTTGGGCCCTAATCCAATTTGACTGGATGACCGTGGGCGCTCCCTTCACAGAAAGCTTGTATGTGTAGAGGGCTGATCCAGGCACAGTTGTTTTCTAGGACACAAATTAAATGACAGGCAACAAGGCCATGGGGGGGTAAACCACCGAGAGTGCTGGATATCATCTCAGGACGGGACAGGAGAGGGCTCCATGGCTGACAGCACTGACAGATGTGAGTTCATGCTCACTGCCAAGAAGTGCAGCTGTTGTCACAGGGCTTACAGCGGCACTCGGAGCATGAAGAATGTAAACCACCGTGTCTTTTATGGGTTGATACGTCTATTTACTTTTACAACATATGATTTCAGAGACAAATAACATTATAGTGAAATAGATCGGTATGGCTGCTTTAAGTGGGGGGACTGTGTGTGCCTCAACTTTCTCAAGGGCATACAGTCATTATTAGTAACAAAAATGATTGTACTAAGTGCTAATTTTGAGGGTTATTGTGAGCAGTTTGTGTGGGGTGGTGGTGGGCAGGCCTGTTTGCCCCACACTGAATGTCCCAGCCCTGCCTGCTGCCTCAAATCTGTCCCAGAGTCTCACTGTGTGTGGGCCTCTCACTGCTCCTGCCACATTTCTGCTTTCCGATGTTCTCTTCCCTCTTATTTGCTCCTCAACCTTGCTTTTCTTTTCTTTTTCCTTTTATCTCTCATTCTAAATTTTATCTTAGATTCTCTGTTTTTAGAGCCATTTCTAACTAATGAGAATATCCCTCATTTTGTTAACTAAGACAGTTAAATTTCTCTTACCCAACCCTCCTCTACATCTTTGGAAGATTTACTGAGTATTCATTTAAAAAAAAATAAAACTAAAGAATGTTTTTAATACTCACAAATTAAAGATATTGGAACACTACTAAGTGTAAATAGCATGAAACCAAAAATATTTTACTCTCTGCATTTGAACAGTATGGAAAGACTGTAGAATCAACCATCACATCTATCTAAACCCTCCTCCCATATAGGTTTTATAATAATGCATTTTATTACAGCTGCTTTCATCTGCTCATATTCAGCTCTTCTTGGATTTTTAAAAAACAAGCTCTTGTGCTTGAAGCCTTTCAGAGCAGGCTTCAAGGGCAGGGGTGGTGGTTGTTCTGGACAGTTAAGGGCAGTTAGGGTGGCATAGGCCAGAGGGAGGTCATGACCCATGGACCAATAACACAGTTCAAACAAAGCGCTTCTCAAATGGAAATGGTTTGGCTTCATGGATTCTGTAAGAGCATTTAGATGGTGTCAGGCTGTCAATCTGTTCTAGCCTGTAGATGCCTCTTGCTACCAACACACAAAAATGACCTAGGAAGCAAGAGTGGGGCCCATTAGCCAGGCTGGGCCAAGTGGGTGGTGACAGCAACTCCCATTGTGCAGCCCCAGGGCAGAGCTCTGGGGGAAACGGTGGCTCCCTCTCCCAACCGCTTGCCAGATGCTAGCTGGCTCACAGCAGCCGGTTCCCTGGGGCAGGCTGGGACCAAGTAAGATGGAGAAGGCATCAGGGGACCTGAGAGCAGATGCTTCCTTACATCTGGACCCTAGATGCCCAACTCACCTCACCCCAGTCTCAGCCCTGCTCTGGCAACTTTGAAATGCCCTTACTCCAAGTACTCAAAATTCAAACCAGAAGATGGAGCCAAGTAACTTGAAAGAGAGCACAGGGCTCTCAAGTGGTTATTAACCAGATAAAACAAATGACTTGGAGAACTCTGCCCTTCTAGGTAGAGCACGGGCCTCTTAGGCAATGCTTCTGTTAACTAATTGTTTAGTAAAATGAAAACTGATCTAGGATTTCTCATCTACCCTAAATTAAAGTCCTATTGCATTATGTGTGACTGTTCATTCTGTAAGGAAATGGGAAGATACAAAGTGAAACTAAAGTGGGAGCAGAATGGGAAACAAATGTAACAGATAGAAATAAAGGCACAAATTTTAATGAGCAATGCAAAAGAAGGCTGGAATAAACAGAAGGCCCATCATGTCAAGAAAGGAAAACATTGTGAAGATGGGACTTGTTTCAAAGTTAATTTTTACACTTAATGCTATTTCAAACTAAATCCACTGGGATTATTTCGTGGGGTAGAAGGCTTGGCAAAGTATTCTTAAAATGTACCTAAGTGTATATTCAGGCAATTTATCAAATTCAAAAGGAGACTGGGTCATTATGGGAGTACTTGTGTTTTCAGCACACGTGATAGGGTTACAGTGACGGAAGGATGACTTCTGTGGAGCACACTCAGTGGCCTAAAGATACTGCATATTACATACACTGTGCAAGAATTCACTACGTGTTACAGAGAGAAAGACTACATAAATAATAATTAATAAATAAAATTAATTCTTGTTGGAACAAAGCTACGCATAAATAAATGAATAAAATAATAAACAGTAATAATAAAAAGAAAGTGTATAGGTTCTCAATTCACATCATGGCTTGAAATACATTCCTGATGAATGAGAATTAAACAGACATTGTATCATAGAAAAACTTCACAGATGTAAATTTTACTATTTGTCAAGTTTCTAGAAGATGAAGGACCAAGTTTTCAAGTAATAGAAAATCATATTGGAAAACACTTGACTACAGACATAAATGAATGTAAAATGACAGGAATTCAAAACTAGGGATTGTTGTATCTACTGCAAATAGTTTCTAAAAACCTTGTATCTTTATTCTAAGTTAGGACCATAAAAAATTTTAGGTGAAAACAACAGCAAAATGGGCAAATTTTTCCCCTAAAAAAATTTTTAGGGCTGAGAGCTCAAATTCTAGACTTTGAGTATCTGATTTGTCTCTTACTGGTTTTGTGAATTTTAGCAAGTTACTAACTTTCTAGGCCTCCATTTTCTTTTTCTTTTTTTTTCTTTTTCTTTTTTTGAGAGAGTCTCGCTGCATCACCTAGGCTGGAGTACAGTGGCGTGATCTTGGCTCACTGCAACCTCCGCCTCCCTGATTCAAGTGATTCTCCTGCCTCAGTTTCCCAAGTAGCTGGACTACAGGCACCCGCCACCACGCCCAGCTAATTTTTGTACTTTTAGTAGAGACGGAGTTTCACCATGTTGGCCAGGCTGGTCCTGAACTCCTGACCTCAGGTGATCTGCCTGCCTTGGCCTCCCAAAGTGCTGGGATTACTGGCATGAGCCACCACACCTGGCCTAGTTCTCCATAGCCTTATCTATAAAATGGGCATAATAATATTTACCTCTTTGCTGCAGGAATTAAATGAAATTATATAGGATGAATTTAACACAGTGCTAATATGCAATAAGTATTCAATAAATGCTAGTTGTTTCTTTTCTTATTTTTCCCTTTTACCTTGATTTTTCCACTTAACCAAATTATTTAACTGTGTTTGCTTTTGTAAACTGCTTCAAATCCTTTTTGGAACTTGGCTGCACATAAATTAAACCATATTACCAGTGCTTTCTTAAAGAATTATACCAATTTATGATGCCAATTCCAATGGAATTAGATAACAGGGTCAGTTGTAATAAAGAGTAGTTTGATAACACGTCAGTTGTAATACAGTAACAACTATCCTAAGACTTAAAAAGCTCATGACCTTTGACAGAGTAATTCCATTTTTTGGATTCTACACATGTTAAAAAAAATCTTACATACATAAAAAGATTAAAGTTTTCAAACAAAATTTGTACAAAATTTATTTATAGTTCTGTTTATAATAGCTAAAATAATCAGAATGTTCCTTACAAGACAAATAATTAAATTATTCACTCAAGAACACTTTACACAGTTATTAAAATGTTTTTGAAAATTATATGATAGCATGGTGCATGCTTTTCGTATAATATCAAGTGAAAAAAAGTGACTTACTTAATTGTGTCTATAAATTGTCTGAAGCAATCTAAGATAACGCTACAAAGAAAAAGACTGAAAGGAAATAAGTTAGTGTGTTAATAATGTACTTTGAGAAACAATAGATGATTTCTAAATCCTTTTTTCCGTGCATTTCTGTAATTCCCCATTTTCTTTAATAATGAGTCTCCCCACCCACACACAATGCCATTTAAGGTCCCTGTTTTTAACTCATGGATAAACACAAAGGACAACTCAGTTTGAAGTGTTCTTTGGACATGATGTCATCATCATTTCATGAGAAATACAATAATCTAAGGTATGATACTGAGACAGAGAGTCGCTTTCAGGCCTGTATAATGGGACAATTTAATACAGATTTTTGCTAGTGGATTCTAGACTGATAGAGTGAGAGAAAGCAGAAAACCTTTTACAGAAGGAGATTGGAAAGCAAAATCTTTGTACCAGTCTCTGAAGTTACAGAAAGAATTCCAAAATCAGAGAAACGAAATTTCAGAGCAGAGTTCATTGCCTGATTGGGCAAAAGTCCCTCAAACCGAATTTCTTGAAAGAAGTAAGCGCCATCCAAATAAAACGTGTTGTTACTGTCATTCTGTCTAAGTATTGTTTTTTTAACCTAAAATTATCAAAATAGAGACACTTTAGAACCCTAAGAGAAAATTATATACTTTTAATTTTTATGCTATCTTGTCTTTTTCTGATTATAAAATTTAAATATACGAAATGTATAAAGAAGGAAATGAAATTTGCTCGTAATCTGAGCACCCGGAGAATGGCCACTGTTAAGATTTTCTGATATGAAATCTCTCATTCTCTCTCTGGTATAGATAGAACTAATATTTCTTTTGTGTTTACCAAATGCTTGATACTGCTTGGAGAATGTTACCTGTATTAACTCAGTTCATTCTCACAACAATCTTCTGAGGTAGGTACAAGGATAATCTTGTGAAGTTCAGTTTTTTGACCAAGCTGGTGTAACTGGGAAGTTGCAGAGCCAGGATGTGGGAACCCAGGAGGTCATGCTTTGCCTGTACGCCTAACTTCTCTTTTCCATGGCTTCGATTTATTATAAATACAGTACACATTTCCCAAAATGAGATTATGCTGTGCCTAATGTTTTGTACTGTAACCTGCTTTTTCTTTTGACGTATCTGAACATCATTCCAAATCAATACATATCAATCAATTTCATTATTCTTAATGGCTGCATTGTATTTTGTTTCATGGATAATATATTTAACTATAATTCATATGGTTGGATATTTTGATGTTTTCACTGTTAAAGACAGCAATGAAACGTACATCTTTACATGCAAATGTGCATTTGAAAGGTTATTTCGAAAGAATAAACTCTGAGAAGAGTAAACACCCAGGTCAAAGTGAAGCTTTTCAAGTCTGTTACCAAAGGGCCCTCAAGAAAAATTGTGCCAATTACATTCCCACTAGCAGCCCAGGAGAGTGTGTTTTCTCAACATTCTAGAGTGTTTTTCAAATCTTTTGACTCACTGGAAGACATATGTTTTGTCTAGTGACCCACTTACACACACACATACACACACACACAAGTGTAATTGAAATAAATTTTACTATTTTCCTGACTAGTCGCAATAAACTTTCTCTCTTTTCTCCTCTTCCTTTTGTTTTCAAAAACATTTTTTTAAAAATACCAGATATGGTGGGGTTAACTTCATGATCCATGAATGGGTAGTAACTCATGGTTTGAAAAAACACTATGTTAATGCTTGGATAGTAGGATTCTTTTTAGTATTTGCCTATTTGACAATATGAGATAATGGCAAGTTATTATCTTATTCTTTAATCACTAGAGAGGCTGAGTATTTTGGAAAATTATATCTTTGGAGAGAGTAAACTAGAGTTCATTGTTTCTCAACCTTCAGTGCATATTAGCATTTTTAAAAGGAATCCTTTAATTAATTTCTGGACCAAATAATCTCTAGATTATTTGGCTCAGGTATCAAAATTTGTGGCTAAGGCTGAGAACACATGCCACAGATTACTAAAATTCTTTTAACTGTTCAAATAGACTCTGTTTTTGCCCTTTAAACACCACATATTTTAAAAACATCATAGTCATCTGAAGGTTAATTCAGGGTTAAGTATGGAGTTAGGGAAGGATTCTAATTTTGACTTATGAACTGTTAGCTGCACAAATCACAGTTTTTAAAATCCAGTGCATATTTGGGTCTTATTCAGTGGTAAATTATGGTGAAGAGATTCACATTATGGGAGACAGTTTCGATTCTCATGAATGTAATTATACCGTGGGAGAACCAAGGTGCTATTTAGTATTTCAGAGTTCCATCAGATAGAGAGTTCCAGTTGCCTACTGGAAATTCTACCTAGATGGTCCTCTGAAACCCCAAATTTAATGTGTCTTGCCAATAGAGTTCTTAGCTCCCTCCTACCTCTTCCCAAACCCATCTTCCTTCCTCTGTTTATGGCCCAATGGACAATAATATGCTTTGCAATAAGACAGAGGTTTCTTTACATTGTGGATACCAGAAACGTACCATTTGGTGGCCCAAACCAGCCTGCCGTAATGCAGATGGGGGTGAGGCAGTGGTCTGTTGGCCTGAGCCCTGACCACTGGGATTTCAGCTCTGAAAGCTTGAGAATGCCCGTCTGGGACAGCCTTCCCTCCTTCTTCCTATTTTCTTTCTTTTCTTTTCATACAGAATCTTGCTCTGTTGCCCAGGCTGGCGTAAAGTGGCATAATTATAGCTCACTGCAGCCTCAAACTCCTGGGGTTCAGTGATCCTCCTGCCTCAGCCTGGGACTACAGGTGCATGCCACCACACCTAGCTATTTTTTTTTGTTTCTGTAAAGACCCTGGCCTCAAGTGGTTCTCCTGCCTCAGCCTCACGTAGTGCTAGGATTATAGGCATGAGCCACTGTGCCCAGCCCTCTTCCTGTTTTTTTGTTTCTCTGTTGTGCATGGAGAGGACCGCAGGATAGAACGGACACTCACAGGTGGTTCTTAGAGAACCAGCCTCTGGTACACAGGACTGCAGTGGGGACATAAAGACAGTGGAGTAGTGAGTCTATAGCAGATGTTATCTGGATAACTGGCAGAGGTGAGAGATTTAAATGACTTCCCAAAGGGCTGGACAAATTGATGCATGGCAGGTGACTAAGAGGAGCTGGGGTTGAGTCAAAGGGGGCCATTCTGGTCTTTCCACAGCATTTGTCCTTGGTGTGCTATTGGTCATACTGGCAATTCCCAAGTCTCCAGGTTTCTCTATTACTGCTCCTTTAGAAGAGTGCCAGAGTAGAAAAAGCTTTAACCTTGAGCAAGTTATCTAACCTTCTGTTTCACCTATAAAATGGAGTAATAATACACTGTTGGATCTGTGAAGTCCCAGCATAGGGCCAGGCCCATCCAACTAGGCAAGTGCCTAGTTGCAAGTGCCAGGCTGCGCATCCAACTAGGCAAATGCCCGAGATCTCAGATGGTCAAGCGTAGTGCCCGGCAAGGGGACTGGAGAGTAGTGGGGTGGTGGGTGGGCTGTGAGTCAGCCCACGGTCCCTGTCATCTTCTCCTGCAGTGTTAAGTGCTCCCCACTAAAGCAGCACAGCTCTGCAGAGATGCAGGAGAACAGTTATGGATCCAGTCAGATGATGGATCAGCCGTTCAGCTTCTACCTGCTATTCACCCAAGCTCACTTAGAAAGAGAAGACTACCAGCAACCTAGAGAAAGAATAGAAAGTCCAGCCATCTTCCAGGCTTTGAGTCTCAGATGACGGGAGTGTGGATTTTCCTCTGGTTATCCATGGTCACTAGAGGTCAATGATCAAGTCATCCAACCCAGACATCAGTTATTTAGAGCTGGAAAACAGAAAACAAGAGAGCACTACATCCTGTTGGGTCACATCCTGTTCACGATGACAGGAAGCAGGGCAGCAGAACAAGACGGGTAGAAAAACATGACGCTTACGAGGCATTTGCACGCTAGATGTGCACGTGTGTCTTTTGGTATACAGTTTTTAAAGACACTGTGAATCAATGCCCATAATTACGCTTTTGGAAGTTCTCAAGTTTCTTGTCAAATAAAATTGGCTAAAAGCCAAGTCTTTATTATCTGACTATGCTGGGCCTAAAACCCTGCCAATTTAAGAAAGAAAAATATCCTATTTGCCATCTGAAAACTGATCACAAAGGCACTGAGTGTTTCCCCCAGGAATAGGAATGCAATGTTGGGAATTTCTCAGTTACACTCCTAGTGAGTATGAGATTGTGAGTGTTGCCTGGAAACGGGAAGGTTGTCGCCTCTCTCAAAGGGAAGGAATGGACTATCCCAGCCATGGACACCCTATAGTACATTGCCTGAGAGGCATCAGGCTGGTGTGGAATTGCAGGCACACAACCCTCCTTGCCTGAAACGTACGTGTCTTTCCTTCATTCAGCTTTTTAGACTCAGGATGGCAGAAGTCCCTTCCGACCCTTCCCCTTCACCTCCACTGCTCTCGTTCGTTTTCCCTTTCTTCTTCTCTCCCCTTCTCTTCTGTGTGTTTCGGGAAAGATAACGGCTGCATAAGGGCTCCCAGGCTGCTTTTTATAGGATTGGGATTAAGGAGAAAGTGCCATCTCTTGGGTTTTAGGTTGATAAAAGCATCCTTCAGGGAGTTCTATGAGAAACCCCCTCCAGTTCTGGACTTTCTACTAATTCAGTTCTGCAGTGCTTCTAAGATATGTCAAACATTCAGGATGGTGGTTCTCAAACTTTTGGATTATTGATCCCAATAACCTGTCTTTAAGGTTTAAAAACCATGTACTTTGCAATTGGTTCTCAACGGCCTGCTGGCTTTCTTCTTGGGTTTCTTTTCATTCATGATAAGTAATTGTGCTAGGAATGGGCCACAGTCACTAGGAAATTGTCTCTTAGGGTCATCCATGCCTCATGGGACTGGAAGGGAGGGAACCTTGTAGGTAGGTAGGTCTGCTAAAGTCTTTGCCTGTCATTCAGCAATGTGAGATGTTACTACTTAGAAAAGGAGATAGAAAAGAATAATATTGACTATTAAGATCTACACATGGGGAGTAGGACTTTTATTCTAAAAATTTTAAATTATTAAAATCCAGCACAAATATGATGCATAATTTTTATCCCAAAATAAAATTGTGTTTTCATTTGTGCATGTCACCTGCTAGTTCTTGTGATATGGACTTTTAAAAAACCTATTTAGAGTATTATCATGAATATTTTAAATTTTCACCTAAATTTATGTATCGGAGATTAAAAAAAAAAAAGAAAAGAAAAGAAAAGAAAATGGGCTGGGTGCGGTGGCTCACGCCTGTAATCCCAGCACTCTGGGAGGCCGAGGCAGGCAGATTACCTGAGGTCAGGAGTTCGAGACCAGTCTGGCCAAAATGGTGAAACCCCATCTCTACTAAAAATACAAAAAATTAGCTGGGCGTGGTGGTGCACGCCTGTAATCCCAGCTACTTGGGAGGCTGAGACAGGAGAATCACTTGAACCCAGGAGGCAGAGGTTGCAGTGAGCTGAGATCATGCCACTGCACTCTAGCCTGGGAGACAGAGTGAGGCTCCATCTCAAAAAAAAAAAAAAAAAAAAAAAAAAAGAGAAAATAACAATTAGACCTACTGTTGGTGCTGATGGATTGAGCAGCAGAACGACGACAGTAAGCAGTGGCCTTCCTGCCTGGCTTTGCCTTTGGGGCCTTCAACATTTAGTATTTCAGCTTGACCTCTAAAAAATGGGAGCTTATAAATCGCTACCTTATAAATATATTAGGTGGAAAAATAATTGGTATGTGATTTTGGGGCCACCAAGATGCAAAGATGTGGTATCAAATGCATCAATCCTGACAAAGGGTTCCAATATCTGGGTAGGCCACCAGACAGAACTGCCTCCTTCAGTTGTTTACGTCATTCACTTCTTTCTTTTCTTTTTTCCCTCAGTTTTCAGCCATTCCTTCCTCAAAATCCTGTGCAAGTCTAAGAGCAAGGATCCTGCTTGCTAACTGCCGTGTGCTGGGCAGGGTGCTAAGCACTTTACTCATGTATCTCATTTAGTCCTACTACGCCACGAGAGAGATACCATCATCCACACTTTACAGATGAGCAAATGGAACCGCTAGTTAAGAATCTTGCTCAAGGTCACATCGGTAGTAAGGGATGGAGCCAGTGTTCTCACACAGATCTTTGCAGTTAGCCCTTTCTAATTACAGATCAGACTCTTTTGCAACACTGCACTGCCTTTCAATGTGGAGCCTGGGAGAGAAATGACAGACAAAGATGTGTTAGAGTGGACTGTTTATTCTTTGAATGATCTCTGTCTCTCTCTTTTTGTTTGTTTTTCTTTTGTTTTTGAAGCTTGAATTTACTGTCACCGCCTACAAACTAGGGACATTCATTATTGGACATTACTGGTTAGAGAATATAGTTTTACATAATAAGGAAAGGCATTTCAGAAATGTAAACTGCAGGAACAGAAACACAGCGAATTTCCAGATGTCTGGGTTCCTTTTTTTTCCTTTTGTAAATGATTTGGTTGGTTCTATTTGGAATGAAAGTTAACTGCCTAGAGGATAAAAATATCCTCTTTTGTAGTTTTTACCTCGAACAGCAACAACAACATATTATGTGTTTTCATGGAAAGATCTATTTTTAGAAAGAATGCAAGCCACCCTCAGCCCTGTGAGTAACAACTGTTTGGCACGATGATACTTACAATAGATAATCACTCTAAGTCCTTCTTTGAGAGCCTTATGAATTGTTTTTATTACACAATTTGTATGTGTTATTTTTTGATACATGAAACCTCATTTAATTAAAAAATCCCCAAAGGATATATGTCTCGAGCTTTGGGAATTCCTTTTACTTCCTGTATAATGATTCACAATTTAAATAGACCACATTGGGTGGAGGAAGCGCCTATTATGGTCTTATGAAAATAAAAACTGGGAACCAGGAACAGAAACTGCAGATTGCTGCATGCTCATCAGTCCTCCTGTAGGTGGGAAGTGGCCTGCGTGCACATTATGTGAAGGCCACAAAATGAAATGACTGCTGAATGGTCAATGGGATGATCCTCGGGAGAGGGAATGGGCTGTTTTCTCTCAGGTGCTTAAATTAGTGACATTTATTTTTTATTTTTGGCATACTTTTCCCCAGATTCAGAAGTTTAGCCATCTAGCTTTAAAAAGCCAGAATTGATTCCCTACTCTCTCAAGTATTCAAATGGCTAAACAAAATAGAAAAAGTGACTAACCTATAGAATTCTGGACTCAGAGAGTCACGGTTTCCTAGAATTATATAGATGAACGCAAGAGAGATTGTAGAGATGATTCCTGGGTTAGGTGGGTGGTCTTCAACTCTGAGATTCTGTCATTCGATGACTTTTACTCTGCTAGATCTGGTAAGTTTCTTCTGCGAGACAATTTTTCTGCCATTCAGAATCTCAGAGAGGCTTTAACCAAAATAGTTTCTCAATAAAAGCCCCGTGTCAGATACTCTCCTTTGTAGGGAATCAGTGCCAACAGTAGCTGGGGAGAACTGAGTGGCCTCAAACGAAAAGAAAAGGAAAGCAAGTTTGAAAGATATAACTGTCATTATTTCCTTTAGAGAGATAATTATCTTGACATAAAAGTTACATTTCATGTATAACCCACCATTTGTAAATAGAGTCATGGATCTGCTGCTAGTAGATGTGGGCAACGAACACTTGCCAGAATTGTGCGTGTGTTTTGCTCTGAATTTCGTTGCACAAACTGGTAGGTATAGTTTGGTTCAGATTTCATCCAGTTGTATTATTTGGAGTGATAATTTCATCAGTGATTCAAATAAGTTGAAATTTATAAATTTAGAAAGAGATCATAAGCATGATTTGATTTGGGTTGTACGTTTTGTGAAAATTTTAAAGTATCTTTTAAACCACCCACAGAACTTTCCAAATTGAAGAAAGAAAGATGTTCAGTGTGGCCAAATGGGCCAGTTAGTTTTACCTAGGATTTTGAGATTCTCGAACTCAGTCATTGGGTGGCTCTGGATCTGGAAGGGTCACAGAACAGGCTCCAGACAGTAGCTTTGCAATAAATTTAATTTCATCTCTGAATTAATAAAAGTAAGAGTTAATTAGAAATTAGAAGTCTTGTGATGAATTTCTTTGTCTTTAAAATTCAGTGATCTTGGCTCCAAGTAATCATTGCTATAGATTCGGAAGATGGTACATAGAAGATAGAATAGTACCTGCACCTCATGATGACTGCGTATTCTTTTATTCTGACTCAATGACTGAGCCCTCCGCAGGTGAGATAATCAGAAGACAGCAAAGGTTTTGAAGGAGAGGCATGCAACAGAAACTTCTGTGCTTTCAAAATAAACTACAAGTTGAGGAAGGCAAGCGGAAAGCTTTTGTCCAAATTGATTTTCATATTAGCAAGGATGATTTATGCCTAGGGAAAATTAAAGCTCACGAAATCAGTATGAATTTAAGTCTACAAATTCAAGTATGCAAGAATTAGCTCCGTTTTAAAAAATAATTGTATTGGGGTTTAATTTATTAGGTTGTTGCAAAAGTAATTGCAGTTTTGTCATTAAAAGTAATGGCTCTCTCTCTATATATATATTCTGTACACCTCATCCATTGTAACCGCATAGTTGATTTTTAGTAAATTTCCAGTTTTGCTACCATAACTGCAATCCAGTTTTAGACCCCTTCTATCACCTCCAAAAGGTTTCTCTGTGTCTGTTTGCAGTCAGTCCCGCTGCCCACCCTCAGCCTCAGGCAACCACTGATCTGTTTCCTGTCTTCATGGTTTTGCCTTTTCTAGAAGTTTCATGTAACTGGAGTCAAGCAATATATTATATTTTGCATCTGGCATCTTTCACTTAATAATATTTTGAGTTTTACCCATGCTGTTGCACATATTAGTAGTTTGTTCCTTCCCATTGCTTAGTAGTTTTCCATTATGGATAAGCAACAATATGCTTATTCATTCATTCATTCATGGACATTTAAATTGTTTCTAGTTTTGGGTTATTGTGAATCCTGCTGCTATGAACATGTGCATACGAGTTTTTCTATGAACAAAGGTTTTCATTTCTCATGACTGGACACCTAGAAGCGAAATTGCTGGGTCATGTAGTAAGTGTATATTTAACATGTTGAGAAATTGCAAAAATGTTTCCCAATGTTGCTATACCATTTTATTTTCCCACCAACAATCTCTGACTTAGTAAGGTCAGTCTTTTCTATTATAGTCATTCTAGTGGATGTGGTATTAATTTGCATTTCCCTAATGACTACTAATGTTGGGAATCCTTTTGTGTGCTTATTAGTCATGTGTGTTTCCTTTTTTGATAAAATATCTATTTACATTATTGCCCATTTTAAAAATTGAGTTGTCCTTTTTTTTTTTTTTTCTTTTTTTGAGACAGAGTCTTGCTCTGTTGCCCAGGCTGGAGTGCAGTGGCGGGGCAATTTCGGCTCCCTGCAATCTCCACCTCCCAGGTTAAAGCAATTCTTATGTTTCAGCCTCCCAAGTAGCTGGGACTACAGGCGCCTGCCACCACGCCCGGCTAATTTTTGTATTTTTAGTAGAGACAAGGTTCCACCATATTGGCCAGGTTGGTCTTAAACTCCTGACCTCAGGTGATCCACCTACCTCGGCCTCCTGAAATGCTGAGATTACAGGCGTGAGCCACTGTGCCTGACCAGAGTTGTCTTTTTAAATTGATAAATAGATGTATCTATTTTGGGGGTATATGGGATATTTGAATATCTCAGATATTACATATACTGTGTAAAGATCAAATCAGGGTAATTGGGATATCCCTTACCATTACCATTTATCTTTTCTTGATGGCTAGGAACATTCAATTTATTCTCTTCCAGCTGTTTTGAAATGTACAATAGATTATTGCTAACTATATTCACTCTACTGTTCTATCGAACATTAAGTCTTGTTTCTTCTATCTAACTCTGTATTTGTACCCATTAACCAAGCTCTCTTCATTCCTCCCTCCCCTCTATCCTTCCCAGACTCTGGTAACCACCAGTCTACTCTTTGTCTTTGTGAGAGCCACCTTTTTAGCTACCACATATGAGTGAGAATATGTGATGTTTGCCTTTCTATGCATGGCTTATTTCACTTAACATAATGATCTCCAATTCCATCCATGTTGCTGCAAATGACAGGATTTCATTCTTTTTTAATGGCCAAATAATATTCCATTGTGTATATACACCACATTTGAGCCATAGACCTATTGATGGGCACTTAGGTTGAGTCCATATCTTGGCTGTTTTGAATAGTGCTGCAGTAAACACGGGGGTGCAGATATCTCTTTGACACATTGATTTCCTTTCTTTTGGATATGTACTGAGTAGTGGGATTTCTGGATCACATGGTAGTTCTATTTTTAGTTTTTTGAGGCACCTCCATACTGTTTTCCGTAGTAGCTGCACTAATTTACATTCCCACCAACAGTCTATGAGGGTTCCCCTTTCTCTACATCCTCACCAGCGTCTTTTTGATAAAAGCCATTTTAACTGGGATGAGATGGTATCTCATTGTAGTTTTGAATTGCATTTCTCTGATAATTAGTGATGGTGAGCATTTTTTTTCATTTACCTGTTTGCCACTTGTATGCTGTCTTTTGAGAAATGTCTCAAAATTAGATTTTTTAAAAACAATTGCATTGAATTCCTTATGTATTCTAGTTATTCACCCTTTATCAGATGGATAGTTTGCAAGTATTTTGTCCTATTCATGGGTTGTCTTTACACTCTGTTGACTGTTTCTTTTGCTGTGCAAAAAGCTTTTTAGCTTGATGTAATCCCATTTGTCTATTTTTGCTTTTGTTGCCTGTGCTTTTGAGGTCTTACACAAAATAATCTGCCCAGACCGATAACCTGAAGCATTTCCCCAATGTTTTCTTCTAGTAGTTTCATAGTTTCAGGTCTCAGACTTAAATCTTTAATCCCTTTTGACTTTATTTTTGTATATAGGAGAGATAGGAGTCTAATTTCATTCTTCATGTTTGTCTTATATTATTAAGTTGTAAGAGTTCTGCATACAAGTCTTTTATCAGAAATGTGATTTGCAAATATTTTCTTCTAGATGGCAGCTTCTCTTTTAATTTGCTTAGTGATGTCGTTTGAAAAGTAAACACTTAATTTTGATAAATTCCAGTGTAATATTTTTTTCTTTTATGGATCTTGCTTTGTGTCATATCTAACAAATGTTTGCTTAACCCAAGATCACAAAGACTCTCTGTTTTGTTTTTTTTCTAGAAGTTTTATAGACTTAGGACTTACATTTTAACCTATGACCCATTTTGAGTTATGTATAGTATTAGATGAGGGTCAATATTTTTTATTTTTTATTTTTTTGCATATGAATATATAACTGTAACAGCACCATTTATTGAAAAGACTGTCTTTTCCCTCATTGAATTACTTTGTCACCTTTGTCAAAATCAATTGACTATAAGTATGAGGATTTATTTCTGGACTCTATTCTGTCCGTTTGATCAATATGTCTGTCTATACACAAATAGCATACTGTCTTGATTACTGTAGATTTATAGTAAATTTTGTTTAAGTCCTCCAACTTTGTTCTTCTTGTTCAGTTTTTTTTTTTTTTTTTTGGTTGTTCTCAGTCCTTTGAATTTTTGCATAAATTTTACAATCAGTTTGTTAATTTCTACAGAAGCAGGATCTCTGGATCATATATATGATAAGAGTATGTTTAGTTTGGTAAGAAACTGTCAAACTGACTTCCAAAGTGGTTATACTATTTTGCATTCTTAACAGAAGTGAATGAGAGTTCCTGTTGCTCCACATCTTTACCAGTATTTGGTGATGTCACTGTTTCGGACTTTGTCCATTCTGATGTATGTGTAATTGTACCTCATTATTTTAGTTAGCAATTCTTTAATGACATATGATGTGGAATATCTTTTCATATGCTTATTTACCATCTGTGTATCTTCTTTGGTGAGGTATCTGTTTAGGTCTTTTGCCCATTTTAAAATCAGGTTCTTCATTTTGTTATTACTGATTTTGATGAATTCTTTGCATATTTTGGGTAATAGTCTTTTATCAGATACATCTTTTGCAAATATTTTCTCCAAGTCTGTGGCTTGTGTTTTAATTCTCCTAAAGGGTCTTTTGAGTTTTTAATTTTGATGAAGTCCAGCCTATTAATTTGTTTTCATGGATTATGACTTTGCTGTCATATCTAAAAACTAATTGCCAAACCCAAGGTTATCTAGATTTTCTCCTATGTTATTTTCTAGGAGTTTTATAGTTTCATGCTTTAAATTCAGGTTTATGAACTCTTTTGAGTTAATTTTTGTGTTTAGATTTTTATATTTTTTACATGGATGTCCATTCATTCCAGCACCATTGTTGAAAAAATCATCTTTTTTCCAGTTTATTGCCTTTGCACCTTTGTAAAAAATCAGTTGACTATATTAATGTGGGTTTATTTCTGGTCTTTGTATTCTATTCCATTTATCTGTCTATTCCTTCACTATGCCACATTATCTTGACTACGATAGCTTTATAGTAAGTATTGAAGTCAGGTAGTATTAGTCCTCTGTCTTTTTCTTCTCCTTCAATATTTTGTTGGTTATTCTGGGTCTTTTGCCTCTCCATATAAACTTTACAATTAATTTGTTGATATTCATAACTTGCTGGGATTTTGATTTGTATTACATTTAATCTATAGGTCAAGCTGGGAAGAGCTGACATCTTCACAATATTGAGTCTTTCTATCAATACACATGAAATATCTATTTATTTAGTTCTTCTTTGATTTATTTCACCAGAATTTTGTAGTTTCCTTCATATAGATATTGCACATTTAAAACAAAACTGATAACTAAGTATTTCATTTTTGGAGATGCTAATGTAGATAATATTGTGTTTTAAAGTTCAAATTTTACTTACTAATTGCTGGTACATAGAAAAGCAATTGACTTTTATATGCTGACCCTGTATACTGCAAACTTGCTATAATGGCTGATGAATTCCAGGGTATTTTTATTGATTGTTTTGGATTTTCTACATAGGCAATCATGGTTATCTGTGAACAAGGACAGATTTATTTATTCCTTCTCAGTCTTTATGCATTTTATTTCTTTAAAAAATCATGTTACATTAGTTAGGACTTCCAGTGCAATGTTGAAAAGGAGTGGTGAGAGGAGACATTCTTGCCTTGTACCTGATCTTAGTGGAAAAGCTTGTAGTTTCTCACCATTGGGTAATATATTGTAGATTTTTTTGTAGATATGCTTTATCAACTTGAGGAAGTTTCCCTCTATTTCTAGTTTGCTGAGTGTTTTTTTAATCATGAAGGAGTGTTGGAAGGTCCTTAAATTTTTGTTAGATTTATTTCCTACCATGTGACACACAAATTCTTACCAATAAGTCTAGTATAATTGCTACTTTTTGCTCACTAGGTGTAATCAGCATTCATCAATGTAATGATCCAGTGGTCTTATGGAAAGGAAAGATGATCAAGTCCCTGCAGACTGTAATATAACATATAAGTCTGAAGGGTTGATATACCCCAAGGTAAGGCAGTTAAGCTGTATTGCTGGCTTTGCCAACTGAAGGCAAATCAATTCTGATGATATTTATTAATAGGTATTGAGAAAAAGGCATTTGTCAGACCAGTAGCTGCATACCAGTAATAGGGCATGTGTTAATTTGCTCAAGCAATGAAGCCTTATCTGAAAGACCAGCTGAAATTCAAGTCACCACCTGATTAAGCTTATAATCCACTGTCATTCTCCAATACCCATCTGTCTTCTGTACATGCCAAATAGGCAAGTCGAATGAGGATGTGGAGGGAATCACCACCCGGGCATCCTCCAATCCTTGATAGTGGCACCATTCTCTAGAATCCCTCCATGAATGCAGTATTGCTTTTAGTTTACTATTTTCCTGGGTAGAGACTGTTCTAGTGGCTTACACTTGGTCTTTCCTATTATAATGACCCTCACTCCACAAGTCAGAGAACAAGCATGGGGATCCTGCCAGTTGCTGAATATGTCTATTCTAGTTATTTACTCTGAAACCAGAGAAATGACCTCTGAATGGGTTTGGAGACCCATTGGACCCACTGTGACTTGAGCTAAAACTTCACTAATTACCTGAGTTTCATAAGTTCCGACTCTAGGCCGGGCATGTTGGCTCATGCCTGTAATCCCAGCACTTTGGGAGGGTGAAGGGGGTTAATTTCTTGAGCCCAGGAGTTCAAGACCAGCTTGGGCAACATGGTGAAACCTGGTCTCTACTAAAAATACAAAAAAATTAGCTGAGTGTGGTGGCATGAGCCTGTAGTCCCAGCTACTCAGGAGGCTGAGGTGGGAAAATTACCTCTGCCAGGAGACGTCGAGGCGGCAGTGAGCTGAAATCACGCCACTGCACTCCAGCCTGGGCAATCAGAGTAAGACTATGTCTCTAAATAAATAAATAAATAAAGTTTATATTCTGACTGATAGACCACAGTGATGGTTTGGGTCTCCTAAGATTAGTGTCAGTAATCCAGTAAGCCAGTGTCCAATAATCACCTAAAAGTCTGATTATTATTATTATTATTATTTTTGAGATGGAGTCTCGCTCTGTCACCCAGGCTGGAGTGCAGTGGCACAATCTCGGCTCACTGCAAGCTCTGCCTCCCGGGTTCATGCCATTCTCTCGCCTCAGCCTCCCAAGTAGCTGGGACTACAGGTGTCTGCCACCACGCCCGGCTAATTTTTTGTATTTTTAGTAGGGATGGGATTTCACCGTGTTAGTCAGGATGATCTCAATCTCCTGACCTCGTAATCCGCCCACCTCGGCCTCCCAAAGTGCTGGGATTACAGGCATGAGCTACCGTGCCTGACCCAAGTCTGATTATTTTATTTTCCCTAATGCACAGTCACCCTGGCAAAAGGCCATAGGTCCTTTGGGGAGGGCTGAGAGAAAGATTAACAGTATAAACTTATGGCAGTGTAATGGGGTACTTCTTCAAGGAGCTCAAACCTCCCCTTCTTTCAAGGCATTTGGGATCTGTAAACTGGCTCAAATCTAGGAATTGATTGCAGCAACTATGGCTATTTGTTTTTATGATTAAAATTAGACTAAGTTCATATTGCCTAGAACTCTTCGGCTTGAATAGTGCAAATAAGAATGTAGTAGACCGGGTGTGTTAGCCTCTTCTTGCATTGCTATAAAGGAATACCTGAGACTGAGTAATTTATAAGAAAAGAGGTTTAATTGACTCACAGTTCTGCAGGCTGTACAGGAAGCATGGCAGCATCTGCTTCTGGGGAGGCCTCAGGGAGCTTTTACTCATGTGGCAGAAGGCAAAGTGGGAGCAGGCACTTAACATGGCGAAAGCAGAAGCAAGAGATATGAGGAGGTGACACACACTTTTAAATGACCAGATCTCACAAGAACTTACTCACTATTGCGAGGACAATACCAAGGAGATGACACAAACCATTCATGAAAAATCCTCCCGCCATGATCCAGTCACCTCCTACCATGCCCCACCTCCAACACTGGGGATTATGTTTTGACATGAGATTTGGGTTCATCCAAACTATATTACCAGGCCAGCCCAGTGCTCACACCTGTAATCCTAGTGTTTTGGGATGTTGAGGCAGGAAGATTGCTTGAGGCCAAAAGTTCAAGACCAGCCTGGGCAACATACCAAGACCCCATCTCTCTAAAAAAAAATTAGCCAGGTGTGGGAGTGCATGCCTGTGTTCCTAGCTACTCAGGAGGCTGAGGTGGGGTGTCCCTTGAGTCCAGGAGTTTGAGGCTGCAGTGAGCTATGATCATGCCGCAGCACTCCAGTGTGGACAACAGAGCGAGACCTTGTCTCTAAAAAAAACCAGAATGTAGTAGACTGACTATTTCACTTTTAGGGATACCCTGGTCAACTAGCCAATGCCATAGATCTCTATGAGTCATATGATTTTGGTAACTGCTTTGACTCTGTTGTCCACTGTGGTAGCCGCACCCACATCTTTGGTGATTAAGTGCCACTACTTGGTCCCTGCCACCCTGGGACTTAATTATCCCACTGCATTTAATGATTGCAGTTTACTGGTAACAATTACCATGGTAATTCCTGATCTATAGAGAAGAGCAACCACAGACTCATCAAGTTTATTCCGTATAGTCAGGGTGAAAGATGCTTCATCCTCTGGATGTTTCTAGGGTGTGTGAGCAGGTAATTTACTCTAACATTTCAATCTCTGTAAGGCCGTGGATACCTTCTACTGCAGTATTCCCAGAGAGTTCTAACATTTCATCTTCCTTTGGTATAGACCACTATTTGGTCCATATTTCAGCCAAACAAACCAGCAGTTAGGCCCCTTTCCAGCCCCTCAAGTTACAACATTAAATCCAGATCTCCTGCTTAGTGGAACACATCAATAAATTTGACCTGATTCAACTTTGTGTTTCTTTCACCATTATCACACATGCTTACTGTTCATTAACATGCACATTCTCCAGACCGCTGCCTGTGTAAATTGGAAAAATCATGTACTTCTTTCTCATCATGGGGCACACTTTGTACTTCATCTTTTGGAGCCTGCTGGGACTTGAGTCTTGTAGGTTTAGAAGCCAAGAGGAGTGGCAGGGGATAGGTCCTGAGAATCAGTGTTGTCTTGCAAGCCAACCACCTCAGAGTTTCCTCAGGCAATGCAGGGTTAATCTCCTTAGATGGGGTGGAAGGGCTGTATGTACTGACAAATAATACTTTTTTTGAGTGCCCATTTTCCTTGCCTAGCAGGAAATTCCAACGCAGTGTTTTTGAGGACTCTGTCTTGTCCCAGGGTTTTAGGTACTAAGGTAGTAGGGAGGTCCCTCCCGCCCTATGTTGTCTCCAGTTGACAGGAACTATCTGTTGGCACAGGTGGCTGGGTGGTAATTCTCTCTCTTCCCCTCAGGGCCAAGCTGAACTCCAGGAATCTGTAACCACTTAGCAGCTCCTCTCTAAAACCTTGCCACCTTCTTTTCAGTTTCTAGGAATCTCCATTTCCTACCTTGCTGCTCCTTAAAGACATTCCTCCTGCCTTGGCCCCCGACTTCCGTTGCTCTAGAATTGATGTCTGCTGTCTGTTTTCCACTTTACCAGAATCCCCTTACAAGAAATCACAAAACTTTGTTTCCTGATTGAAATAAGAGGTCAGGGAAAAGACAGGGAGCATTCACACAGTTGAAAATTCCAGCCTAGGCTGGGCGCAGTGGCTCATGCCTGTAATCCCAGCACTTTGGGAGGCCAAGGTGGGCGGATCACAAGGTCAGGAGATCGAGACTATCTTGGCTAACACGGTGAAACCCTGTCTCTACTGGAAAAAAACAAAACAAAACAAACAAACAAACAAACAAACAAATTAGCCAGGTGTGGTGGTGGGCGCCTGTAGTCCCAGCTACTCGGGAGGCTGAGGCAGGAGAATGGCGTGAACCCGGGAGGTGGAGCTTGCAGTGAGCAGAGATCACTCCACTGCACTCCAGCCTGGGCGACAGAGCCAGACTCCGTCTCAGAAAAAAAAGAAAAAAAGAAAAAATGCCAGCCTGTTACCCTGTTGTAGTCATCATATACCAAAGTTGTTGAAGACATGGAGAAAGACTTCCTAACATTTCTAGGGAACTTAAATGTTCTCTAAACATATAAGGCATGATAGATGTTCCCCATAACTGGATGATATTCCTCCCGTCCTATCCTCCTGCCCTAGCCTGAAGGCTTGTGTTTAGGAAGTTTGTTATTACTGCAGCCTGTATGACTTACTTTCTGGTGATAAATCTTGTGTGTGAATTGTGGGGACGGCTGGCATCCAAAGTAAATAGCGACTGTTGTGGTGGAGGCTGGCGGGCCGGCCTGGCTGGCTGCTCTTCAGCTCCTTGGCTGCTCCTACAGTGGTTGCTGCCCTGGAGCTGACTGCGGCTTCCCCAGGGCTCTGCTGAAAGGGCCTCCCAGCTCTGGGGAGGCTCTGCCCTCTCATCTCCCTCAGCTAGGACCTTGGCAACTCTGCTCTTCCCCCGGCAATAGGCATCTGGAATGGCTGAACGGTGAATTCCAGGCAGCAAAAAGAGTGCAAGAGTCCAGGGCACTTCCTTCTCTGGAATCTCTCTATCAGCCCAGCACACCCCAGGTTGTGTTTTCTGAGCAGAACAAGGTGATTCTCTGCAATGTACTAGAGAAAAGGAAGGACCAGGATGCACTGCATGCAGCTATCTCAACTCACCTCGCTCCTTTCTTCCTCCGTACCTTTGCTTTGAACATTTTCTCTGCCTGGAATGCCTTACCTTATTCTTTGTCTTTCTCCTGGTGAAATCCCTACTTATCCTCTAAGGCTCAGTGAAAACACTGTCTCTTCTGGGAAGCCACTCCCTCTCCCTCAAACCCTTTTCTCCCACAGCTTTTTGTTCCTAGCTCTGTTGTAATACTTACCATATTGTATTATAGTGAGTTGTCTGCCTGCCTGAGTGCAATAACTTTTTTTTTTTCTCTAACTCTTTGGCCCTAGGATCTAGGATGGTGCCTGACACATATCCATGATAATGATAATCATAATAACAATTATTATTCATTATATGCTTAGCAGTTGCAAGGCACAGTGCTAAGAGCTCCATAACATTTAATCTCCGCCACAATTCTAAGGGTAGCTATTACTGTTATCCTAGTTTTTGGATGAAGTGGCGGGTTTAGGGAGGTTCTGCAACTTGCTTAAAGTCCCATATCTTTTAAAGGGTGGAGCTAAGTTTTGAACCCAGGTTTGTGCAGCAAAAAGGTCAGTGTTTTAACTTTTTTTGGTTAGGTTTTGACAGGTTTTTTGATAGGTTTTGATACCTATCACTGTTTTAATAGGTGGTTTTTGAATGCATGAATGAATGAATGATTCTAGAGGTGCCCAAGTACTCCCTCAATTCCCATCTGAGTGCTACATCTAGGGCGGGGGCTATTTTATTCCTCAGGCACTGGACTGCATCATGGTACCTTTGGCCCAGGCTCCTCACTTGATGGTGTCTTGCCTTTCCTTTTGGTGGGCAAGAGAGATCAAAAGGCTCTAATGATGGGAGATGCTCCTGATCTGCTTATAAATATACTGATCCCAATGTCAAGCCAGCATCCCATTCATGGTCACAGCTCATGGTCTATCATCAAACTCTGTGACCGGTGGTATGAACAGGCTGGTTTGCATTTTCCCCAGAGCATTAACAGCCCATAATCTCTCCTTCCTCTGCCTTCCCTCTGTGTTTATACAGTGTAGGGCTTGGAAGGGTTAGGGACAGGGAATGTGTGGGGAGCTATGTGTGCTTCTTTCTCTCTTTCCCTATCACAGACAAGAGAGGGCAACTGGCATTATGCATTGATGTCACTGAAGGACAGAGACAAATTGCAAAAGTATATGCCTGCAAGGAAGTAAGCAAGTAGTTGCCACTAATGGTATTTGTCTGGTTTCTCCTAGCACCTGGCATATGACTGATGCTCAATTAATATTTATATGTTGAAAAAAATTACACCACATTCACAAATGCCTTACATTTCTGTAGCACCTTATGAACTCTTTACAGCTCTGTGGTAGCTATTGTTTCTACTGATTCTTGTATACATGTTAAGGAGGAGGATATTAAAGCTCAGAAGGGTTTGATGACTTGGTGAAGATTACCGGACTTATCAGAGGCAATGTCAAGCACAAAGCCAACACCTGTGACTTTGAATTCTAAAGGAGTGAAGAATGTGCAATCTCAAAATATGCCAAATTGGTATATTGATTATTTTGAGTTATAAACATTGAAGAAATTGTAGTTTCAGAAAGGGCCAGTTGTCCTGTCTTCCCCTGCATGCAGCAAGCCATAAAACTTCCTCTTGGAAGGGAACCTCCCTGTACTAGGGCAAGAAAATAGTCCTTATTACCAGAGACTGGGAAGTTAAGGTTGCAGTGGACCTAAATAAATATTTACCAAAGTAACCCCTATCATCCACTAGTTTTATGTCCCCTCATATGGCTTCTATGACTCCCTTAAAATTTACTGCCCCTAGCCAGATCCCCTTTACCTTGTCATTTCTTCTCAAATTCATTGTTCTTTGTCTAAAAAGTATAAAGACATCTTGCTTTGGGCACTTCTTTGGATTTCACTCTCTTGTGAAGATCCCATGTGCACAATAGTTGCATCTGACGGCACTGACTTAATCATACCCTGAGAATGACCCTATACGGCAGGTGTACCTGCCAGCAATGACTTAAGAAATGAAGGTTGCCACATGGAGGTTTTTGCAGGGAGGGTGCTAAGTGAAGGTGCTATATAAACTACATGCTTTTTTCAAGCAGTTACAGTTTCCTGTTCAGTCTTCCACCACTGGATTATTCCTATATGTAATTTCTCCCTAATAAAACCCCGTGTCTCGTTTGTTGGCTCTGGATCTCTTGTTTGGTCTCTCAAACATGGTGCCATTCCTGTTGGAGTCAATAGGGGTCTGGCATGACACCTACGTTCATTAAAACTAATACAATTAGTATGTTTTTATCTTGTTAATCTGCCTGGTGTCCATTTGGTTTCTAGTTCTAGCCAAAGATACCACATTGCTTAAGGGTGTTGGGGGTGCTCGCTGACTCTCCTACAATCCCGTGCTCGTAAAACAATTAAACAGAAATCTCAGATATTCAATACCTAAATGTTTATCTTAAAGCAAATTCTACTTATATGGTTTCATTCTTTGCTTGACTGGTAACCTATCCTATTTCACTCTATTTTTTAAAATCTCTTTTCTCTCATTTTCTATATTAAAACCATTCACAGTAACTGGTATAGCCACTCATTTGGAAGAGAACATGGACTTTTTCTTTTTCAAATCATTTTAAATCAACAGCTCCTCAGTGAGTGCCTCCTAACTTAAGATTAAGGCATGATCCCTGCCTTCATGGTGCTTACTTTACATGGCTGTAGGGACAGACAGGAACCCCAGGGCATATGAGATTGCAGATACTCCCAACAGAGATTTTGATGAGCACGTCAGAGCATCAGTTGCTTCCAAGCTAGTGTAAGGATGAGTAGAAATTATTTTTAGACACTCCTTAGGCAGAGATGGGAAAATAATTTTAGTTTAAAAGAATAGCAGTGGCAAAGGTGGGGAGGCATGGCCTGTTTAGGGCTGGATGAGTAGTCCCGGGAGGGGATACAAGGAGAGAAATGAGGCTGAAAAGGTGAGCTGGTATCATATTGTGGAGGCTCTTGGATTCCCTAAGGTGTTGCATTTTTTTTCAGTAGACAGTGAGGAGCCATCAGTGGTTTGTAAGGAGGGCAATGTGAGCTCAGCTACAGAGGAGAAACCAATGAGCAGCCATATCAGTGACCTAGGAGAGGCTCAGGGATTCATCCCTTATCTCCCAATTCCCTACTGAGGGTGAGGCACCATGCTGGCCTGGGGTTTCGAGATGAGCATGAGCAGCACAGAGCCAGGCCTGCAGGCACTGGCAATCAGGTGAGCAGGCCACGTATAGCTGTAAGTCACCATCATAAATGTCTCTATCTAGTTCAACAAGTGAACAAAGAAAGGAGCATATAGGGTCCCTGGCGAAGGTGGGCATCAGGAAAGCTTTCTGGTGGAGATGATGCTTGAGCTGAAATTATTTACAGGGCAAGGAAGGTGACGAAAGGGAGAGAGGAGGGAGAAGGCATTCGCGGAAGCAGAGCATTAGCAGCGTGACCAGTTAGCCGAACCTGCTGTGTGTGTGTGTGTGTGTGTGTGTTTAATACAATTGTTTTGCTTATTTAAGTAATATGTGTTGAATAAAATGTGTCAAATAGAGAAAAACTAAAAGAATAAATCTATAATCCCACTACTTGGAGATAATCATTTAAAAAATTCGGTGAATATCTTTCCATTTTTATGTGAGTGTGTATGTGTTTGAACAAGAATAAATGTGTGTGTGTGTGTGTATATATATATTTATAAAAAATATATCAATGAGTAGAAAATATGTGTATGTGTTAATATAGATTCATCTTCTCTTTGTATTGAATGTCCTGCTTCATCAGCTATAGGGTAAAATAAGGTTACATTTCTTTAATATTCAAATAATACTGACTTTGAACATCCACCAGTTCAGCCTGACAGGAAGTCTAGTCTTCCCTGGAGGGTCTCAAGTAATCTCTAAGAATGTGTAAGAAACTGCTACTTATTCCTCGGCCTGTCCTAATAGTGGCTGTTCCCATCTGCCCACTGACAATATGTCTAAGGTTTAAGTAGGAAAGGGAAATATGGGTAGAGTAGTCTTTCCAGCTAGAGTGAAAACGCCTCCCGGGTCAGGAACCATGTCTTTCCTGTCCACTGCTGTACCCCCAGTGCTTCAGATAAATACCTACCACATAGTAGATATTCAATAAATACACTGAATGAATGAATGGATTCAAACCTCCACTTGTTCAGGCCATGAACATTTACTGAAGATTTTTGATGTGCTGAGTTCTGTGCTGGGGATTAGAAGTGTACATGTAAACAAAATAAAACTTTCGTCTTTGATGGGCATAAAGATAAGCATTTTAAAAAAACAAACTCAGCTTCCATGGGAGTCAGTGAGATTCCTAGCATCTGAGGTGTTCAAGCAGACAACAAAGACTACCGACCAAGGCTGTAGAAGGGATTCTTGCTTGGGAGAAATGCTGGACTAAATGACCATTAATGACCCCTCCAAATGTAAATTCCTGTGATTGAACAAATTTGAGCTAATTGTTCCTAACTTATTAGTCATAACCAAACAGATCACAGAAGGACCCCAAAGGAAATAAAATTACAAATGAAAAACAAATGTTCTGATGGGATCCAAATATTTGTTGATAACAAATGAGATTTCTTGAGAAGCCTGCAGGATGTTGCTCTCAATAGGAGACATAATTTTTTAAATAGTAGAAATTAGAGAAGTAATACATTTCAGAATGTGTTTAAACATATTTTCTTTAATTCAATCCATTTATTATATTCAAAACTCATATTCACAAGCAAAAATAACTAAGAACTGATTAAGACAACTAAAACAAGCTTTTGATAGGTCTTTTCTGAGGAAGCCCAAAGGTCTCGACTTTGATCACTGTTTGGAAAATCTGAGCACAACACTTTAAGACAAAAATTTCCATATGTTGGTCTTATTAGAATTCAAAATTCATTCATTTATTCCTTCATTCAAGAAATACATAGTGGGGAGATAAAAGAAAGCCATAGTGAAAATCCACTAAGTGTAATATACTGTAGATTTTGCAATATGAATAATTCTAAAAGGTAAATGAGATCATCTATCACACATTTAAGCAGTCTTTTAAAAAATTGATTTTATTACAAAGTAATAGTCATCCATTAAATAAAAAACTTAAAAAATGGTAATAGTAAAAAGAATACCCGTAATTATATCATTTAATAAATACCTACTGTTTATGTTTTTGTGATTTCCTTTTAGTGTTTCTATGCATGTAATTTTTATATCATTGTGATACTGCTGTGGGAACTATTTTGAGCTGAACATACGGTTGTGGCCATTAGCCTTATTAGCACACCTAGTTCCTACTATCACTAAATAACTATTTGGCCACTATTTGTTTAATGACCAACTACCCTGTTAGACTCTAAACACTGCCTAGTTCACAGCAATATCTCTAGTGCATGGTTTATTGCCTGCTGCAGGCTTGGTTCTTAGTAGACATAACTGCAGTAAGTGAATGAATGACTCATTTACTGGGAAGGGTGGTTTGGGGGTAGTTCATCTATCTATCCATCCATCTATCCACCCACCCATCCACCTACCCAACCATCCATCCATCCATCCATCCATCCATCCATCCACTTCTTCATTCATCTATCATCAGATATCTTAGGGAATATTTGCCATGTAGTAAGCACTGTGCCTTGCACCAAAGACACAGGGTAAAGCAATGATGACGCTGCTCTGGATGGAAAAGCTCGCTCTCTGGGTGGGGAAGGAGTGAGACCCTCCACTGAGGTCTTCAAATACCTCTTCTGCAGATCTCTTGCCCAGCATTTATAGCCCTAGAACTGTAAAAACTGGTCCTTTTATTAGGGCATTGTTTTTGTACATCGCAAATATGCTTCAGGGTGGGCTTTCCAGTCATTAACAACTTAGAGTGAACTAGTTTCTTAGATTTAGGAGGGGAGGGAGAGAAAGCAGGCCATATGGCTATGGAAAGGACACTCTCAAGTAATTGGTTTCTCCCTTTTCTACAGTAGGAGGCCCTGGGTCATGGGAAGGCAGCAATGTAGCAGAAACATGCCCAATTGGCTTGAGTCTGTCACCACCTAGCTGTGCCATGACAGGCAGCTTGGTCAACTCTGAGCCTCAGGCTCCTTACCTTCCTGGAAGGTGATGCAGAACAAATGCTGCTGTAGACATGAAAGGGTCCTGTGAATCACATGACTACATGCTCTACCCCTTGCCAGGGAAGGGGTGAGTTTTTCAGACCTGACAGCCATGCACACACCTGCTGCTCTGCAGATGGCCCCTTCTGTGCAGCTTCCTTTTTAGAGGAAAGCCCTTCAAGCTTCTTGTATCAGGTGCCACACAGACATTAGTTGCATCTTCATTGTCCTCTCCTGTGAAGGCAGAGCCTGGTGCTGAGTCCCGAGCATTCCCAGGTAGGAGGGAGGCTGTGCAGGAGAGAAGTCAGACCTGGGGAAAGAGGCAAGGCATGAACCAAACTCTCCTTTATTGGCAAAAGCTCCCCTAGGCCAGCCCTCCTGGTGCTCCACAGCTCCAGGGTGCACCACAGAGCTGCACCCCAGTGCCAGCTTGTCCTGGCCCTTGGGAGCACAAACCTCCTGGGAAGGGCCCTCAGAGGACTGAGAGGCTCTGTCCTATCCAGCAGGGCCTTCTTCTAGGCCACATCTTTGTCACATGAGCTTGAGGACAAGGAAACTCTTTCCCTGACCTGGAGGTGAGTGCATCAAAACCAGGCCTACATTTGGGGCATCTCCAATGTTGATCACATTCTCTTTGTAATTCTCACAGCACCTCATGGTCGGGTCTCTGAGAAGGAAACTCTCTGACCTCAGGGAAGAGGGAGGGAGAAAGGAGAGGTGACCTTCCTATGCTGTGTTCCCAAAGAAAGCATGCATCTCAGTCCATTAGTTTTACCCTTTAGCTGCGCTACTGTCTTTGAAAAAATGGCATATATGTGTGTGTGTGTGTGTGTGTGTGTAGGTGCATGTGTGTATATATATAGTGTGTGTGTGTATATATATAATGACAAATGAGAGTTGGGATTGTTGAGAAATGAGTTCTGATTGTTGAATATAAATCTGAACTCAAGGAAATAACCACTATTAAAAGAACTGTAAACAAATACAATTCAGCAGAGTTCAATTGAGCAAAGAAGAATTCATGAATTGGGCATCCCTAGAACCAGGACAGATGTAGTGAGGCTCCAGGGGCTGCCACACAGCTGGACATTTACAGACAGAAAAAGGGAAGTCAAATATAGAAAGCGGAAGAAGGGGAAAGTGAGGGACAGTGCTAGCCCTATGGTTAAAGCTGGAGTTTGGCTTATTTGAACTTGGTTTGAACGTGGGTTGTCTGTGGTTGACCTAGGTTCAGCTTCTGTGATTGGCTGAGATTGGGCCACTTGTTACAAGAGTAAGTTACAGTCTGATTACACATCAAGTTAGGTTACAGCTCACTATGTACGGAGAAACCATTAGGCCAAACTTAAGATATGTATGGAGATAGCATTAGGCCAAGCTTAATTCAAATCAACTCTGCTCATTTCTGTAAAAGCTTTTCACAGGAAAAAAAAAAGCTTTCAATGTTAATTGTACCCGGTATTTTGAAAAGAGAAAGTGGTTGATCGTTGATCTTCAGATTAAGATTAGAAGCAAGTAGGCAAAGTGTTACTCCACTTTTGATAAGGAGGAGACAGGGGCTGCATGAAAGCCATAGGACCTCCCCATGGGAACATCTCAATCCTCTGCTCCCTGCTCAATGTGAGGGCCGTGGTAAACTGCCTCACGTCTGAGCACAGCACAGTCCCTGATATATAGTGTGTTCTTCATAAATGCCAGCCAACCAGGCCCTTCACATTTATGTAACCATGTGTAGGTGTCCTGTACTTTTACTTTGTAATATTAATGACAACCTCTAATGATATATTTATTAATCATCTCATGTCAGTCCCTGGCACACCCACTATATGACAGCAGGGATTGAGTCGGTCTTGTTCACCACCTGCATGCCTAGCAAAGTGCCTGGCAGACTGGAGGCACCTGCCAAACAAGTGCAAGGTTGGGGAATGAAAAGCCAGCCCTATCATAGCAATTCTGCACCATCATGACACTTGGCCATGAACTCTGCTGCCTCCGTTACCTAATGAATCTAATGGGAATAACAATCTATCCTCTCTCAAGGACCAGTTCTCTCTAAGTTGGGAAACGCCATTGCTCAGAAAATGCTGTTCTTCCCATAGAGGCTTCAAACTGCTGTGGACTGGGAGCACTCTTCAAGGTGCTCTCTCATGCCATGGCCAATTTGTGCTCTTTTCCATGAATTAGAAGCAGGATGTTACTTTGGACAATATCCAATAAAATTGTTCGTTTGATTATTGATGATTTGTCTGAAATACTTTGTTGAGCTCTTTTGTTGCCACACACTGAATCAGGCACTTGGGGCCCACTCAGACACTGCTCTGTGTGGTAACAAGAGCAGGGGGTGCATGGGCCATGGGAGGCAGTCCAGGTGCTCAGGGAGACGCCTTCCGATCTCCAGTGAATCTTGAAGGGCAGTCACAAATTAGCCAGCAAAAGACGACGTTCTCGTTGGAAAGGTCAGGATGATGAAAGCCTGCAGGGCGTGAGAACTCCCAGCATGTGTAGGATCCATCTCTGCATGTTTTCTCACGGTGTGTATGGTTTAATGATTACTATTTCTTCCTAATCAGAGCAATGGTTAGGTGACTTCTGTTCCAGGTGGGAATGGGCTTTCTGTGCCCATTTGGGAGCTTTCTCACCTTAGAGTATCTGCAAAGGCTGTCACCCAGTATGTTTCTGAGAAACCACACTCCTGACAGCTGACACCAGTGTGGGGATGAGAAGGCATCCTGTTTCCCGCTACTTCCTGTAACAGGGATCCCAAGAGAGCATTGTGACTTATGATTCACTTCAGGGTCTTTCCATTTTTTGGAAATGGAAAGACCTCTTGCCAAGGCCCTGCCAACAGAGGTGGGAACAGGCGTGGGTGCCCATGATCTGGGAGAGGTAAATAGGCTGAACTTTGGGGTCACCCAGAATCTCTAATTGAAAGGGGTTGAAATGAGCAGGTTGCCGGCCTCCTACAGATATTGGTGTCTGAAACCTCCATAGAAAAGTCTGGTTGGGTGCACATTTGCCCCCAGCTGGCTGTGGAGGAATAAGGTCTTAGCGAGTTGGGGCTGGTTTATCCTTAGGGTGGACCACTGGGCAGCAGGCATGGAGAGGCACACCCCAGTTTAGCCTGTTCCTCAGTACAGCAGCCTGCCTTGTTTTCCCTCAAGGCAGGTCTGCTTATGTTGACATTGATTCTCCTTGCAAAGTGATGTGTAGGCAGAGCTTCATTTACAGGTGATTATCAGTAAGTCCTGGGTTTCCGTGAGATCATTTTGCTTTCTCCTGGGAGGTAAAGCCTCTTTCCTAACTCAGACTGTCTCAGGGTTTTGCAGCCCTTTGTCACAACGAACTCATCAGTGGCTATTTCCTTACGAAGGCTTCTGATAGGTTCACATGCCAGAGTTTCCAACCTTCAGCAGCTCAGATTTATGCCCCAGTGAACGAATGTACTCAGTACTAGTTCCTTCCTATCAGCTTAGAAAAGTGTGTAGTTCAAGGATTTAAATCATTTAAACAAACCTAACTGGGAAATGTAGACACTTAAACTTTCTACCTGATGACCCCTTTGGTCCAGCCTAGCCACCTCAGGATTTATGGTGCAGTGAGTATTACTCTGTTATTTTATCTCACGTCTTTTCACGTTTCCTTTTTTCTCCTTAACCGAGACCACAAATTAGAAAGAACCTTCAGATTCACTGCCTGCATTATACGCTTGAGCACACAGGCCTAGGGACATTGATTGCCATACTTGAGATCATGCAGCTATTAAGGGGAGGGGATGAGCCAAGGACCCAGGCTCTTCTAATGCCCAGCTCAGGGCTCAATCCACACTGGCTCCATCTTTACATCTAGCCCTGGGTGTTCTTTTTTTTAATAATTTATTTTTTATGTTTTTCGAGTCTCGCTCTGTCTCCCAGGCTGGAGTGCAATGGTGCGATCTCAACTCACTGCAACCTCTGCCTCCAGGGTTCAAGCAATTCTCCTGCCTCAGCCTCCTGAATAGCTGGGCCTACAGATATGCACCACCACACCTGGCTAATTTTTGTACTTTTAGTAGAGACAGGGTTTTGCCATGTTGGCCAGCCTGCTCTCGTACTCCTGACCTCAGGTGATCAACCCATGTTGGCCTCATAAAGTGCTGCTCTTACAGGCATGAGTCACTGTGCCCGGCCTGGCCTTGGATGTTTTACTGCATCCGTTTTCCCAACCATTCATGGCTTTGTAACTAGAGCACAGTGTTCTTTCCGTAGAAGGTACTTGAGGAAAGTGTTGCCTAACTTTTTATTTGCTTGGGGTTGCAATGTCAGCTTGCGGGAAATGCACTAGAAATGTGTGAGGAAACTCTGCTTAGCACCCTCCATGACTCTCTCATTTGGTTTTCAAGGACTGACGTAGTGATGTCATTCATTCTTGAACAGAAAGAACTAGCCAAGCTTGTTTTCAGAGTCTAGCACACCACTTTGAATAGAGGCTAGAATTCTCTTGCTAACCATCACGCTATGTACAAAGCATAGCCAGTAACTTGCTGAATTTCTGCATCTCTTGGTCTTTAATGGAAAAGCATCTTCTCCAACCTAGGGAATAAAGTATAGGCTTTGTAATTTTATGTAAGGAAAACCCAATACTAGCTACTCTTTCTGGCATGTTTACTATGTGCCACATAGATGGTGCCTCTATTATGCTGTACAAATGTTAATTCATTCAATCCTTGGCCCTAACTGGTAAAATGTATATTATTCTGAATTTTATAAATGAAAAGAGTGGGGCTCAGTTGCTTTTCCAAAGTCGCACAGCTAGAAAGTGGCAAAGTGTGGAGTCAAATTGACTAACTATAAGTCCTGCAGACCAGAAAAGGTGACACTTTGCCTTTGAAGATACAACAAGAGGGCTTTCCTGGATGTCTGCCAGAAACTGCTGTCCTCTGGCAGGTGCTGGGCCTCTGTTCTCCATGTTCAGACTCCTAAAGAAAACATTTGTTTATTTCTCTCTTCTTCTGGTCCCACTTTTACATCCTATCCCCATGGGAGGGTAAAAAAGCAGAGGAGGCCCATCCACCTCCACTTCTCCTCTTGATGTTTGCACCAGCGGCCCCAGAGATGGGGACAGACCGGACTCTGGTGCCATGGACTGGCACGTGGTCTCAAGTTTCTGGCCCTGGAGTTGGAATACAGTGCCACTTGCTCTGTAGGAGATCAGAGGAATGCTATTTGCAAACATTGAGTATCTGAACTCATTTCAGTGGATTTGGGAAAATCACTCTCCATGGGAATAAAAGGTATCGAGAAAGAATTTTTAAATACTCTATATATACATAGGTCGAATTTATTATTTCCAAATACAACAAATATAATTATCCTCTCCCATGATCTTAAACAGATGTATTCCAGAAACATTTTGTCTGTGTCTTTAAAGGACTGCTTTGCTTTTTCTGATATTAGGTCAACAGAAAAATGTACCACCCTGCTGGTAAAAGTCAGTTTTTGAGCAATATCTGCATAACTGTTAGGTGTATTATCATTATTTTTTGTCTAACTTTCATCCTGCACTCCTCAGCAGAACTGAAGATACTCCCTGTTCCAAGGAAACTCATAATCTAATGATGCCATTGGAAAGTCACTGGTTATTGTTGTGGACCTTTTGCAAATACCCTCCAAAAAAAGCTTAATGTGAGTTTTAATCCAGATACATAAACCTATTAAGAAGGAAAAGGAGAAGGAATAAGTGGCATGAAGATTTACTACTCTTGGAGTTTGTTTTCTTCTCTGTAAGGAAGAGTTGTTCCCCATTGCTTCAATCACAAAAAACCATTAAACATGGCCCAAGAAGGGGGGAAAAAACATGGTAGAAGATCACTTTATAAGGGACAATAAGTACTTGAAAATTAGCAAACATTCCTTTAAATTTGGGAACTCTTTAAGTGCTCAGGGTGAATACATGAGAGGTAGTAAAGAGTGAAGTGTGCAAACTCCATTTTACAGTCAGTCTGGCAACAGAATTCTCAGTGTGTCAAGGAAGTAAGCAAATGTTAGAGAGGTAAACAGATTCCAGATTAACTTACCTAGAAGAGTCTCCAAAAGCAGCTGGGAAGCAGAAGAATGCAGCTCCTTTCTTGCCATCTGTATTGACTGGAAATCCCCTGGTCTAGTGGTTCCATTGGCATGGGGGCATCACCCTCCTTCCCCCAAACCCTTCAGAATTTCCAAGGAAGCCTGTCAAGCTCAATTAAGACTCATTGTGTCCCCCAGGGTCCTTTTTGCCACATGGAAGAAGAGAGAATATGTCTTATCTTGATGATTTTCTTCTAATCAATTTGAGTGTCAACAGCTAAATTTGAAAAATAGAATGCAAAGTGAAGACTAGATTTATCATTGTTAAGCTAGGAAACCAAGAGTCTGCATTTCTGTATTCTAGGGTGAAAATGGGAATTCACCTGTGGAACTCACTGGCCATTGTGGAAGAAACAGTAAGATGATCCTCCATTATCCTGGCCAATATGGTATCAGATCACTTTGTGTTTCCACTTCAGAACTTTGTGGGTGGCTTTTGTTCACTGCTGTATCCCCAGCACCTAGAGCAGTGGCTCATGCAAAATAGAGTTTCAATAAGTATGTGTGGCAATGAATGAATGTTTGATCAAAAGAGGTAATTCTCTCATGCTGCCAAGATGAATGTGGGGTCTGAGAAATGTGTTCCTAGAATCCTGCATTGGAGCTTGAAACTCAATTGAAGCTTTCCTATGGAAGCGATGTTATATAAAGTGATTGGGAGTTATTGAAATAATGCTCTTGGCACCATGACTGCTGTAGGCACTTGTGGCTTGGCCTGATGCCTTTGTTACAGTCTATGTCACTGTTTCCATGGGAAAATACATTCTGGGTCCCAGGACTTGGCTTATAAGTGACTTTGAAAATACAAACCAGTCTTAGTTGAGACCTGCCTGAAACTTTGGTTTGACTGTGGCTGTCTTGGAATATGTCCAAAATAAGACATTGTTAGGAAACCTGAGTGGCCTTTGTTCTTGTGGCTGGTTCCTACCAGGAAGGGTGGTGTCATGTCAGGAATGTAGACTTGAAGTCTGTGGACCATACCATGCTAGCTATGACCCTTCCTGAAGTGGCCTAAAAAGACTAGAGGATTTTTAATGGACTGGGGAAAGGTCCTTCCAGGTATGTTAATATCTCAAACAATTTAGCTACATAGAATGTGGTCCAGAAACATCACAGTGGGTCACCAGCAACCATGACGTTCAGTGAGGTTCAGAGACAATCAGGGTATTACCCCGGAAGATCATAATGTTGGGCATAATATTTGTGGTATAATTGTTGTTTAATCAGCTCTGGGATATGGCTGGGCTATCTGCTGATGCACATTTGAAGGAATATCCTCCATGTAGACTCATTCAGACATCCCAACCTGCTTTTCTGCAGATTGGGGTTGGTGTAAGCAGCCAGCAGTCTCAGATAGCATCGGTGTCGAGGCCATGGATATCCAGCAAGTAGCCTGGCACCTTATTCATTGGCGTGAAGACCGTGGGGCCTCAAGGGAAGGTGGAAAGTCTAAGCCTCTCTGGTCATAAGATAGGGTCACCTGGTGATGGAAGGGCTGCTATTGGTCTTGAGAGGGTTCCTGACTGACCACACAGATGTACTTGCTGGGGCATGAAGAGGTGTCTCTGCCATGAGGCTGGTGGGTCTTGGGAGGGGACAGGGGCAGAGTTGGAAACAGAAATCTAACACAAAGGTGGGAGAGTGATTTTAAGTTGTTGGAGGGGTTAAGAGATTCTAGCCAGGGTGTGGGGAATGAGGTAGGGGCGAAGGACAGCACTGACCTCTTGAATAAGGGCAGTATCAGTAGACTCTGTGTCACTGTGTCTGCATCAGGGGCCCCTCTGGCAGTGAACGAGGCTAATACAGCATGTTTCTGCTCAGGCTTGTTAATGCCTTTCATTGCTTTCTCTCTGCCCACACCCGAGGCTGCTGGTGTTAGCTTCATTTTCAGTAGGCTCTACTCAACTGTGGCAATGATGGGCACCTGTAGTACCAAGCTCATATCTCACTAGATTTGCTATGAAAGAGGACCAAGGAAAGTTCCAAGGCTGATGCTTTGCAGCCCAGAATGGATCATGACTATTACCTTGATTGGCCAGGCCTGGGGTGGGTAACTACTCTCAAGCCCTTGGACTGAGACTGGGGGAAATGTGGTTCCCCAAGAAAAACTGAGTTCCTATTATCTAAAGAAGACATGAATATTCAGCAGAAAAACACATTTCCACACTTTTAAACTCTGAAATATGTGACTGGGTATAAGTCAAAGCCAGAAATTAAATGAGGGAAGGGTTCTCTAAGGCCTTCATGTAGCTGCTAATGTTCCTGGAAAGTGAAGGGGTTTTCCCTGATTTGTTCTATAACATATCTTAAGTAAAGTATGCTCAAGTTCTTGTCCTGGAAAATCATCACATGATTAACAAACACACAGACTGGAAAATTGGGGAAGGGCAGGAGGAAGACTAAGAGAGAACTCTTGCACCCTTTCAACAAATAGGCAGAATCACTTAGCATGAAGGAGGAAATGAAGCAATAATTGAAACCATGAAGTGGGTATCTTTTTATGTGTGCATGTGGCGAAAAAAAGTGCATCATCTACATTAACATATAGCCAGATGAAAACCCAAGTCATTTCCTTTATCGTAATATTATTAGATAACAGTGACACTTATTATTTCTTCATCACTTTCTAAGTTACGGGTTAATTTAATCTTGCAATCAGATTCTTCATCAGGTAAAGTTCCTCTTATTCTTCAATGATACCTCTTCAAAGAGTCTTTCCAGATTCATGTAGGCAGGGATCTTTTTTTCTCCTTTTTGGTAGCTGCTCACTGCTTTTTGTGCATACCAGTATGGTAGCACTTGTCATGTTGCACTGTGATTTTTTATTGTTCAAAAGGCTCTGTCAGGCAAGAGCTACAGGCTTTGAGGCGTATCACTTGACTTCTCTGTAACACAAACTGGGAGAATAACAGTTCATCCCTCTTAGGGACATTACAAGAATTAAATTAAATGAGCTGATGCATGAAAAGCACTTAGCATAATACCTGGCGTATAGTGGGAGCCCAGTAAATATTGGCAGCTAGCATTTTAGTGTTCATCCTCATTAAAATAATAATGATTATAATAATTATCATTGCTATGTCCTCTACTAGGTGGGGAAGTGCTTGAGGGCAGGGACTGTTCTGAGATCATAGTAGGTACTCTATGTGGAAAAAAAGGAGGGAGGAGGGAAATAAAAAATGGAAAAAACAAAGAGGGCAGCAATACCAGGTTTGCTTAGAAGTGACAGCTCTGGGTAACCAGAAACAGCCTCTCCAGCTAGGAAGGATCTCATGACCTTTTGTTTTATAGACAAGGAAATGTAGGGGTCAAGAAAGATTAAGGAGCATGTTTAGGATCACAGCATTGGCAGCAGTGGCCTGGAATCCAGGCTTTCTCCTGGGTTACCCTTCATAGCCCCTGCTTTATTGGCATCTCCACCTTCCTTAGTAAGTGCCCATGTATACATATGGCTTGATAAACCTTGGTTGATGTCTGCCACTGAGAGAATAGGGCATTTCCTATGTATCCCCAGATGGAGACTGAGGAAAACATGGATATTTGATGGGAATGTAATGTATTCATTATCTTTTCACTATCTTTCTTGTAAAACCCAAAAGGCAGCCATTAAAAAACAGTATGATCCTGGTCTTAATCCAGCAGGCTCCAAGCAGCCTCAGCCATTATGAGAGTTACTGACTCTAATTGCAAATTATGAGACAGTTAAATAAATACAGTTTATGTCCTTCTTTAATATAGGCTTGAACCTTCTTTAATATAGGATTGAACTGAACTGTCTACGAGGATTACTACCTTCCTTGGGAAATAGGCAAGAACTGAGCTGACATAGGAGCCAAAACAGGGTCTCTGGAACTCATACTGACAGGAATATCAGAAAGGAAACCCATTCCTGTGTTTGACTGGATGGGGCTCCTCAGAAGTGAGAGAAAATTAATAGTGAGATTGACAGAGTGCTTGAAAGGGGAGGTGAGAATGAACTAAATGTAAGAAAGCCAGGTTGGGTATAATACTGTCTGTAATTAAATACACTTAATCACAAGCATAATGATCTCATGTGTGTATTATGGGTTACATTATACCCTAGGTACAGTCATTTGCCCAAATTGGGAATTTGCACCCTAGGGTGGAGAGCCAGCATTCTAATTAGGAAGCCTGTAGTCCAGAAGCAGCTACTACAAGAGCTCCCATGACCTTTATCTATGATCAACAGTAGATGCTTTGCTAGCTGGCATATTTAATGTTAGAAATAGGTTTCCATTGATGAAATCCATGGCTTCTTAGCATAATGGATGCTCCAAACAGAATTTCATTCATGAACTTACTAGTGGTAAAGATAAGTGAATTGTCTACAATATTTTAGAGCAGCTTCCTGCTCTTGCTTAAAAAGAGTATAAACATCTAGCCAGTCCTGTAGCTCTTAGTGATGCAATCCTGGATCAAGATTTGGATTCAGAAGATACTAGTGTCTTGATGCCAACTCTGCAGATTAATTGAATTCTGTATCCAAAATATTGTCGTATTTACCTGAAATGATGATGTGCTATCAGGAGCTAAAAAAGCCATGCTTTAACTGTGAAGGGATAAACCCAAGGACAACACGCAAAGTATGTTATTTATCCAATGCTCTCTGACAAATTACTCCAAAATGTAGTGGCTTAAAACAACAATAATAATAATCTCCCATGGTTTCTGTGAGTCGGGAATTTGAGAGCAGTTCTGGCTTGGAGATTTCTCATGAAGTTGCAATTACATGTTGGCTGGAGCTGTAACTATCTGAAGGCTTGACTGGGGCTGAAGGACTCACTTCCAAGATAGCTCACTCCATGGTTGACAAGCCGATGCTCCCTGCTGGAGGGAGGCCTTAGTTTTTCTCTATGTTGACTCCTTCATGTGTCCTGGATTTCCTCACAACATGGTGGTTGAGTTCCAGAGGCAGGCATCTGAAAACAGAGAGCCAGGTAGAAGCTGTATCCTTTCTGTGATCTACCCTCAAAAGTTACATAGCATCCCTTCTGCCCCACTCCATTGATTGGGACAGTCACAATCCCCTGCCTAGATTTGAGAAGAGAGAACACAGACCCTTCCCTTAATGGGAGGAGTGTCAGTTGCCAGTCACATTTTGTGAAGAGTATGTGCTATGAGATAAATATTTAGATGTGGCAATTTTTGAGAAATACAAGATGCTACAGTAAGTAAGGATGGCAGTGAGAAAAGGTAAGAAAACAAAAACAAAAACAAAACCCACCTAGGGCCTTGATACCATCACTGGGCTACTGAAATAATCAACCATGAAAACACCTACCTCAGAATATCTTGTTTTGTAAGATAGTACTTTATCTTCATTGTTTTATTTGGGTATTCTGTTATTGTAGCTGAAACTATTTTAATGGATATTACTTGGTAGAAAAGCTAGAGCAAAAGACCTGGATTCAAATTCTCCCATGGCTCCCTAGATGATATGACTTCAATGAAAGCATTTATCACCATTCATGTATTCAACAAATGTTTATAAATGAAATATGTGCCAACCAGGCACTGCTTAAGACGGTAAGAATGCAACAGTGATTAAAACCGGCAGAGATCCCTGTCCTCATGGAGCTAACAATCGACTATGTGTTCTGTGGGACTGTCTGTGTGTGAGGGAGGTGGTGGTATGGAGTGGCAAGAAACAAACCAGATAAATAATTAAGATGACGTTGAGTGGTGAGGAGTGCTATGGAGGAAGGTAAAGCAGGAAAGGGTGACAGTGTGACTAGGGAGGTCCTCATGCACAAGGTGACATTTGAGTAAGGACTTGAAGGAGACCCAGTGTGTATTAGGAACACTTCCAGTGGGACCTAAGAGAGAGGATAGTAGGAAGTGAGGACAGAGGTTTTGGGGGTGGGAGCAAATTGTATAGTGAAATGGGAAGCTGTTGAGCTTTTGATTAGAGGATTATATAATCTGACTTACTTTTTTTTTCTTTTTTTTAGTTATACTTTAAGTTCTAGGGTACATGTGCACAATGTGCAGGTTTGTTACATATGTATACATGTGCCATGTTGGTTTGCTGCACCCATTAACTTGTCATTTACATTAGGTACTTCTAACGCTATCCCTCCCCCTACCCTCCACCCCATGACAGACCCTGGTGTCTGATGTTCCCCACCAGTGTCCAAGTGATCTCATTGTTCAATTCCCACCTATGAGTGAGAACATGTGGTGTTTGGTTTTCTATCCTTGTGATAGTTTGCTCAGAATGATGGTTTCCAGCTTCATCCATGTCCCTGCAAAGGACATGAACTTATCCTTTTCTATGGCTGCATAGTATTCTATGGTGTATATGTGCCACATTTTCTTTATCCAGTCTATCACTGATGGACGTCTGGGTTGGTTCCAAGTTTTTGCTATTGTGAATAGTGAAACAAAAAGCATACGTGTGCATGTGTCTTTAGAGTAGCATGATTTATGGTCCTTTGGGTATATACAAAGTAGTGGGATCGCTGGGTCAAATGGTATTTCTAGTTCTAGATCCTTGAGGAATCGCCACACTGTCTTCCACAATGGTTGAACTAGTTTACACTCCCACCAATAGTGTAAAAGCGTTCCTATTTCTCCACATCCTCTCTAGCATCTGTTGTTTCCTGACTTTTTAATGATCGCCGTTCTAACTCGTGTGAAATGGTATCTCATTGTGGTTTTGATTTGCATATCTCTGATGACCAGTGATGATGAGCATTTTTTCAGGTGTCTGTTGGCTGCATAAATGTCTTCTTTTGAGAAGTGTCAGTTCATATCCTTTGCCCAATTTTGATGGGGTTTTTTCTTGTAAATTTGTTTAAGTTCTTTGTAGATTCTGGATATTAGCCCTTTGTCAGATGGGTAGATTGTAAAAATTTTCTCCCATTCTGTAGGTTTCCTGTTCACTCTGATGGTAGTTTCTTTTGCTGTGCAGAAACTCTTTAGTTTGATTAGATCCCATTTGTCTGTTTTGGCTTTTGTTGCCTTTGCTTTTGGTGTTTTAGTCATGAAGTCCTTGCCCGTGCCTATGTCCTGAATGGTATTGCTTAGGTTTTCTTCTAGGGTTTTTATGGTTTTAGATCTAACATTTAAGTCTTTAATCCATCTTGAATTAATTTTTGTATAAAGTGTAAGGAAGGAATCCAGTTGCAGCTCTCTACATATGGCTAGCCAGTTTTCCCAGCATTTATTAAATAGGGAATCCTTTCCCCATTTCTTGTTTTTGTCAGGTTTGTCAAAGATCAGATGATTTTAGATGTGTGGTGTTATTTCTGAGGGCTCTGTTCTGTTCCATTGGTCTGTATCTCTGTTTTGGTACCAGTACCATGCTGTTCTGGTTACTGTAGCCTTGTAGTGTAGTTTGAAGTCAGGTAGCGTGATGTCTCCAGCTTTGTTCTTTTTGCTTAGGGTTGGCAATGCAGACTATTTTTTGGTTCCATATGAACTTTAAAGTAGTTTTTTCCAATTCTGTGAAGAAAGTCCTTGGTAGCTTGATGGGGATGGCATTGAATCTATAAATTATCTTGGGCAGTATGGCCATTTTCCTGATATTGATTCTTCCTATCCATGAGCATGGAATGTTCTTCCATTTGCTTGTGTCCTCTTTTATTTTGTTGAGCAGTGGTTCTCCTTGAAGAGGTCCTTCATATCCCTTGTAAGTTGGATTCCCAGGTATTTCATTCTCTTTGTAGCAATTGTGAATGGAAGTTCACTCATGATTTGTCTCTCTGTCTATTATTGATGTATAGGAATGCTTGTGATTTTTGCACATTGATATTGTATTCTGAGACTTTGCTGAAGTTGCTTATCAGCTTAAGGAGATTTTGGGCTGAGATGATGGGGTTTTCTAAATATACAATCATGTTATCTGCAAACATGGACAGTTTGACTTCTTCTTTCCTAATTGAATACCCTTTATTTCTTTCTCCTGCCTGATTCCCCTGGCCAGAACTTCCAACACTATGTTGAATAGGAGTGGTGAGAGAGGGCATTCCTGTCTTGTGCCAGTTTTCAAAGGGAATGCTTCCAGTTTTTGCCCAATCAGTATGATATTGGCTGTGGGTTTGTCATAAATAGCTCTTATTATTTTGTGATACATTCCATCAATACCGAGTTTATTGAGAGTTTTTAGCATGAAGTACTGATGAATTTTGTAGAAGGTCTTTTCTGCATCTATGGAGATTATCATGTGGTTTTTGTCATTGGTTCTGTTTATATGATGGATTACGTTTATTGATTTGCATATGTTGAACAAGCCTTGCATCCCAGGGATGAAGCCAACTTGATCATGGTGGATAAGCTTTTTGATGTGCTGGATTTGGTTTGCCAATATTTTATTGAGGATTTTCGCATCGATATTCATCAGCGATATTGGTCTAAAATCCTCTTTTTTTGTTGTGTCCCTGCCAGGATGATGCTGGCCTCATAAAATGAGTTAGGGAGGATTCCCTCTTTTTCTATTGATTGGAATAGTTTCAAAAGGAATGGTACCAGCTCTTCTTTGTACCTCTGGTAGAATTTGGCTGTAAATCTGTCTGGTTCTGGACTTTTTTTGGTTGGTAGACTATTAATTATTGCCTCAATTTCAGAGCCTGTTATTGGTGTATTCAGAGATTCAACTTCCAGATTTAATCCTGGGAGGGTATATGTGTCCAGGAATTTATCCATTTCTTTAGATTTTCTAGTTTATTCACGTAGAGGTGTTTATAGTATTCTCTGATGGCAGTTTGTATTTCTGTGGGATTGGTGGTGATATCCCCTTTATCATTTTTTATTTCATCCATTTGATTCTTCTCTCTTTTCTTCTTCATTAGTCTTGCTAGCAGTCTATCAATTTTGTTGATCTTTTCAAAAAACCAGCTCCTGGATTCATTGATTTTTTTTGAAGGGTTTTTTGTGTTTCTGTCTCCTTCAATTCTGCTTTGATCTTAGTGATTTCTTGCCTTCTGCTAGCTTTTGAATGTGTTTGCTGTAGCTTTTCTAGTTCCTTTAGTTGTGATGTTAGGGTGTCAATTTTAGATCTTGCCTGCTTTCTCTTGTGGGCATTTAGTGCTATAAATTTCCCTCTACACATTCCTTTAATGTGTACCAGAATTTCTGGTATGTTGTGTCTTTGTTCTCATTGGTTTTGAAGAACATCTTTATTTCTGCCTTTATTTTGTTATTTACCCAGTATTCATTCAGGAGCAGGTTGTTCAGTTTCCATGTAGTTGAGCAGTTTTGAGTGAGTTTCTTAATTCTGAGTTCTAATTTGATTGCACTGTTGTCTCAGAGATAGTTTGTTGTGATTCTGTTCTTTTACATTGGCTGAGGAGTGCTTTACTTCCAACTACGTGGTCAGTTTTGGAATAAGCACAATGTGATGCTGAGAAGAATGTATATTTTGTTGACTTGGGGTGGAGGGTTCTGTAGATGTCTATTAGGTCCACTTGGTGCAGAGCTGAGTTCAAGTATTGGATATCCTTGTCAATTTTCTGTCTCATTGATCTGTCTAATATTGACAGTGGGGTGTTAAAGTCTCCCATTATTATGATGTGGGAGTCTAAGTCTCTTTGTAGGTCTCTAAGGACTTGCTTTATGAATCTGGGTGATCCCGTGTTGGGTGCATATATATTTAGGATAACTAGCTCTTCTTGTTGAATTGATCCCTTTACTGTTATATAATGGCCTTCCTTGTCTCTTTTGATCTTTGTTGGTTTAAAGTCTGTTTTATCAGAGACTAGGATTGCAACCCCTGCTTTTTTGTTGTTTGTTTTCCATTTGCCTGGTAGATCTTCCTCCATCGCTTTATTTTGAGCCTATGTGTGTCTCTGCACATGATGTGGGTCTCCTGAATACAGCACACTGACGGGTCTCGACTCTTTATCCAATTTGCCAGTCTGTGTCTTTTAATTGGAGCATTTAGCCCATTTACATTTAAGGTTAATATTGTTATTTGTGAATTTGATCATGTCATTATGATGTTAGCTGGTTAGTTTGCCCATTAGTTGATGCAGTTGCTTCCTAGCATTGATGGTCTTTACAGTTAGGCATGTTTTTGCAGTGGCTGGTACCGGTTGTTCCTTTCCATGTTTAGTACTTCCTTCAGGAGCTCTTGTAAGGCAGGCCTGGTGGTGACAAAATCTCTTAGCATTTGCTTGTCTGTAAAGGATTTTATTTCTCCTTCACTTATGAAGCTTAGTTTGGCTGGATATAGAATTCTGGGTTGAAAATTCTTTTCTTTTAAAATGTTGAATATTGGCCCCCACTCTCTTCTGGCTTATAGAGTTTCTGCCAAGAGATCTGCTGTTAGTCTGACGGGCTCCCCTTTGTGGGTAACCCGATCTTTCTCTCTGGCTGCCCTTATCATTTTTTCTTTCATTTTAACTTTGGTGAATCTGACAATTATGTGTCTTGCAGTAGCTCTTCTTGAGGAGTATCTTTGCGGCATTCTCTGTATTTCCTGAATTTGAATATTGGCCTGCCTTGCCAGGTTGGGGAAGTTCTCCTGGATAATATCCTGAAGAGTGTTTTCCAACTTGGTTTCATTCTCCCCATCACTTTCAGGTACACCAATCAAACTTAGATTTTGTCTTTTCACATAGTCCCATATTTCTTGGAGGCTTTGTTTGCTTGTTTTTACTCTTTTTTCTCTAAATTTATCCTCTCACTTTATTTCATTAACTTGATCTTCAATCACTGATACCCTTTCTTCCACGTGATCAAATTGGCTACTGAAGCTTCTGCATGTGTAACATAGTTCTTGTGCCATGGTTTTCAGCTCCATCAGGTCATTTAAGGTCTTCTCTACACTGTTTATTCTAGTTACTCATTTGTCTAGTCTTTTTTCAACGTTTAACTTCCTTGCAATGGGTTCAAACATCCTCCTTTAGCTCAGAGAAGTTTGTTATTACTGATCATCTGAAGCCTACTTCTGCCAGCTCGTCAAAGTCATTCTCCATCCAGCTTTGTTCTGTTGCTGGTGAGGAGCTGTGATCCTTTGGAGGAGAAGAGGCACCTGATGTTTAGAATTTTCAGCTTTTCTGCTCTGGTTTCTCCCCACCTTTGTAGTTTTATCTACCTTTGGTCTTTGATGCTGGTGACTTTTTGGTGTGGATGTCCTTTTTGTTGATGTTGATACTATTCCTTTCTGTTCGTTAGTTTTCCTTCTAAGAGTCAGGTCCCTCAGCTGCAGGTCTGTTGGAGTTTGCTGGAGGTCCACTCCAGACCCTGTTTGCATGGGTATCACCAGTGGAGGCTGCAGAACAGCAAGTATTGCAGCACAGCAAATATTGCTGCCTGATCCTTCCTCTGGAAGCTTTGTTCCAGAGGGGCACCCGCCTGTATGAGGTGTCAGTCAGCCCCTACTGGGAGCACCTACTAGCTATGACCTTTCTGGGGCTGCCTGGCTTCTTCACAACACAGAGATTGTGATCCAGGGGTCCAAGATTCCAAGGGTGAGTGGCCCCAGAAAGACAGGGAGCCAGACAGAAGCTGTGTCAATGTTTACAACCCAGCCTTGAAAGCCTTCTTTAGTTCAGCCACATTCTATTCATCAAGGCAGTTATAAATTTCTGCCAAAATTCAAGGAGAAGGAAATAGACTCCATCTCTTGATGGGCAGGGCAGAGCTGTTAGCTTTGGTCACTTCTGGACCTGCTAAGATACTATCTTGGTACCCCTCACAAAATATGTACTCAATAAATGAGGATAAATAAAAATTAGCAACAAAGAGATACTATGTAAATAAAATGCCCTTAAAAGGGTAGCTATAAGTTTGAGGAAATAGTCAATTCTTGTTATTCCTAGTAGTTACCTTCTAGAAAGTTGCTGTGAATATTGAGTTAATGGATACTGAACTATTCCTCTTGGGGAAATACAGTGTTAGATTCCTGCCAGCCTCTGGTCACATTTTTGTTAACTTATCACTACATGACCTTGTATATGTTCCTGTTTAAAGACACCTTATTTATTACATAGTGTTGATTCCGTAACATTGAACTCAGCCAGCGGCACTAACTTGTACCTGAATGAAGCTTACATAACACATATTTTCTCCATAAGGCACATCTCAACCTTCCTGTGCTTAGGAACATTAGATAGCACTTTAGTACTACACTTGAGGACCATTTTATTTTATGTTATTTTTTATTTAAAAATATTTAATTGACAAATAAAAATAGAATAAATTCAAAGTATATAATGTAAAGATATGGCATATGTATAATTATGTAACGATTACCAAAATAAAATTAACACATTCCTCATTACCTATGCTGTACATTGAATCCACCGAACTTACTTGTTCATCTTATAACCAAAAATCTGTGCTGTTTGACCAGTGTCTTCTCATTTGCCCTGCTCCCTGTCCCCCACCCCTGGCAATTACCATTTTATTCTCTGTTGCTATGAATTAGGCTTTTTTTCCCTTTTTTTGGAGACACTTTTAAACAGCAAAATCACCAAGAAAAAGCACAGAAACATGAAAAAACTTGCACTAAATAGACTGTGAAAAGGATCCCAGTTTACAATATTATAGCTGAAACAAGAAGACAGAGAATTGTCTTAAGATCGACTAGGAAGGAGTGCATTGGGTAACTCAAATTTTTTGCTGCTTGGTTTGTGTCTGCTAATGACCTTGAAAGGACCACAAGTATTGATATCGGGACTGCAAATAAATTTTAGAGAGTAGGAAAGTTTGCAGTAAGTAAACAATATGTAAATAATGAGTCTCTACTGTATCTAATTTGCTTTAAACTGAATGCAAAGGGCCAAAGAACAAGGGTTTTAGAGCTTTTTCTCTGTACATCCATGTGTAAGGGACCATCATTTCTATATATTTTAACTTTATTTTTATTTTATTTATTTTTTGAGACAGTCTTACTCTAGTAGCCTAGGCTGGAGTGTAGTGGCATGATCTTGACTCATTGCAACCTCTGCCTCCTGGATTCAAGTGATCCTTGTGCCTCAGCTTCCTCAGCTTCCTGGGACTACAGGTGTGCATGCCTGGCTAACTTTTGTATTTTTAGTAGAGACGGGGTTTTTCCATGTTGCCCAGGCTGGTCTTGAACTCCTGAGCTCAAGTGATCTGCCAGCTCCGGCCCCCCAAAGTGCTGGGATTACAGGCGTGAGCCACTGCATGCAGCTGGGTATATTATAACTTTAAAGATGTCATCAATGCTTTGGATCTAAATCCTTTACACAAGTGAACTGTGAAGTCGTGGTTGGTTTTGATCTTATTAGTTTGAAATGAGATTTTATTACTTTGAAAACAGCTTAACTTTTCTGAGGCTATCCTCTTTGGTCGGCATCTTCTTTTTATATTCCTATAAATTAGATTCTCTGAGCAGGTTTTTCTCTTTTGTTTTGTTTATGGAGATTGAGACAAAGTAGCACTGAGATGCCAGTGCAAGGTGACCACTTCTCTCCATGGAGATGCTATGAGCTTCCTGTGAAAGAAAACAGACTAGGTTTGGTTTTGGTTTTGAAGGAGGAAAATATCTTGACCTTTTGGTTTTAAAAAACAATTTCCTAAATAGCTAAATTTAAGAAAAAAAGTTTATAAAATAAAATGAACAGAAATGTGAGCCCCAGGGTCGTTTAAAAATGCCTTTATAATTTTCCATGGAACATATTTTTGCTGTTGTTTATTACTCATCTTTTTGGGCAGCCTCATACTATTTGGTCTGTAGTTTCTAAAGGAGTCATGTAGTTCATTGAATAGTAACCAGCTGCCCCCTCAAACACCATTACCCTTCTTGGAACTGGGAAATGCCTCTGGGGGAGGCTTGTGAGATGCATAGGCTCAAGGAGCCCCCCAGGGAATGGCTCCGTCCAGCCTGGTGGACATTGCTAAGTGAGTCCAAGATAAACAGAGAGCCACCGGCAGACAGAGCAGGGCCAATCTTACCATTAGGCTGATCAGCTTTCCTCTGCCTAGTCTCCTTCCCTAAACTGTTGAGTTTTCCTGCCAAGACAATGTCCCGGCTTGTGCAGATGCAAACAAGGCAGAAAGCCTTGTTTGTTTTGTCTGGAAGTTAACCTTGAATTCTCAAAGGAGCACTTAATGTCATATGGAAGCAACACTCTCCAAAGACAGCAGCCCCACTTTTCTGGGGACCAGACTGCCATTAACCTCAGCCTCCCCAACCACAGATGATTTCAGAAAAGGTCTTTGAGGAAAAGACTGGTGACAAAGCCCAGTTACTTTTCTCAGGCCAGCAGACCCAGGCAAATTAAAGAGGGAGTCTCTGGGGCTTATGGACACTGCTTGGGATACTAGTTTTGAAGGAGCATTCAAACCACAGTGGAATAAACTGGAAATGCAATGTCAGTTAACTCAGGTTTCTGTCTAGAGCTGTTCCTGTGCAAGTAAGCAGTTCCTCACTGTAAACTTTCCTGGTGTCAGGGTTCTCATGGAAGCATTCCTATTTGTGACACTTCCAAACAAATAATGGGGCACAACTGCAGGCAGAGCATCAGCCCCGAGACCTGCATCCACACCAGAGACTAGAGTCACATTGTGGTCTGCTGACAGGTGACACTGAATAACTCATGGTGCCATGCTGCTTCCTGGGAAGGTGGGGTTTCCTTTCCCTTTTATTATTAAATAATAAGCTCTTTAACAAGCTTTAATAAACATAGAATGGCTTAGAAAATTGCCCATAATAAGTGTATGCAACTATTCTCTTGTTTTGAATATAAAGAAAAAACATGATTTTTACTCATAGAAGTTTTTCACCTCTGCTAGTGTTGAACAAATATGCCTTAAAGAAGAGCTGCATTACTAATTGTCTTAGAGAGCCCCTGTGTCTCTGGCCTTGCAGAGAGAGGCCTGGACTTAACCAGTTTGACTTGCTTGGGAAAGGGCCTCCTTCCCCATCCTTAACGGATAGGAATGGACCATTGGAGAGGAACATAGGATCTATAAAAGCCAAGGGTTCTAGCCCAGTGCTTTCCAGCTTTCAAGTGAGGATGATCAACTCTCAGCTTTTCCTCATGTTTCATAGTGCTAACGCCTGGGAAGTCCTCGCACCATCTGGTCATTGTATCTCAGGCTAATTGTACATAGGGAGGCAGCAGAGTGGAGGGCTTACCTGTGTGGGCTTGGGGCCCAACGGCCTGGGTTAGGGCCTGTCTCCACTATTTAATTTGCAACCTTGGGCAAGTAACTTAACCTCGCTGCTTTTCGGTTTTCTCATCTGGAAACTGGTGGGGAAAATAATACCTACCTTTTGGGGATATTGTGAAGCAAAAATGAAACATATATGTAGAGTAACTCTTAGTGTTCTGGGTACATAGAAAGTGCTCATAAATGTTGGCTATTATTATTGTGGTAATTTTTATTTGAGGGCACAATGATTTTTACCTCTCCAATAGTGGGATGGGCAATCCTGTACGAAAGACAACAATTAATATATCTGATGTCAGCCTGGATCTATCAAGAAGAGGTCTTAAGAAGGTGAGGAATTGTGGGATTGTATTCCTTTTGGAATCTATTTTATCAAAATAGATTTTACTTTTAAAAATTTGGGTGTCTGTAGGGGCAAGTCTCGATGATCTAGAAAATCTAGGCAGACAGAATTCTTGGAAAAGTGATATAAGGTCAAGTTTTGATGATCTGGGAAGTCTAGGCAGACAGAATTCTTGGAAAAGGGAGGCACAGCTCTGTATACATGCTCAGGGATCTGCAGGCTTTGCAAGTGCCCTTACTGGGGCACCAGACACCCGGAGAGCCTGTGGTTTATCAGCCTCTTCTAGAGACCCAGGTTTATCAGCCTCGCCTAGAGACCCAGTATCAGGCTGCAGTCGGTTGGTTGGTGTGTGCTGTAGAAAATCTCCCCAGCTCCAGCACTGGGCCTCCAGGCACATGTGTTTTAGATCAGTGGTAATGGAGTGTGCTTTTGAAGTTCTGATTTCCTGTTATTTGGCCTGCAAAGTTTTGCTGAGTCATTTGATCTCATGGATCTTCTGAAATAGTAGTCACATGACCAGAGGAAACCGTATAGACCCACAGCTTGCCTGCAGATACGTATGTTTTTTCAAACTTGATTCAACCAGCATTCACAGATCACGCACTGCCTGCCATACATTACATTAGGGACCTGCAGCTTACTGGGAGGTATAGGGCCCAGCTTTGTCCACAAAGAGCTTGCTTTCTAGTGAAGAGGACAGGCCCATATCTAAGGACTACATGTCTGACCTTAAAAAATTTGATTAACTCTTTTTTGAGACATAGTCTTACTGTGTCGCCCAGGCTGGAGTGCAATGGCACAATCTTGACTCACTGCAACCTCCACCTCCCAGGTTCAAGTGATTCTCCTGCCTCAGCCTCCTGAGGAGCTGGGATTACAGGTGCATGCTACTATGCCTGGCTAATTTTTGTATTTTTAGAAGAGACAGAGTTTCACCATGTTGGTCAGGCTGGTCTTAAACTCCTGACCTCGTGATCCACCTGCCTCAGCCTTCCAAAGTGCTGGGATTACAGGCGTGAGCCACCATGCCCAGCCAAAAATTCGCTTAACTCTTAAAAGAAGTATACACTGTGTGACCAAGGAAGTACAGAGTGATTCATTCTGAGAGGGGAGAATCACAAAGGAAGAAACATAGAGCCAGGCTTTGGAAGAGAAGTAGAATAATGAAAGTCAGCAGAGGGCAAATGGAAACAGAGCACCGTGTGCAGGTTCACTGTGTCCTGTCCGTCAATCAGCATGCTTGATTGGACCATAGGAAGCACAAAGGTAGAGTAGTGGGAGATTAATTGGACCAGTTGATGCAGAAGGTGGGGTGAATGCAAGACTACAGAGCTCAGACTTTATTTTATATGCAAGAGGGAACGGTTTTGAGCAAGGGAATGTTATAATCATGACTAGGCATTAGAAAAATGAATTGATGAAGGAGGGCATCTTTGTCAGCAGTCCTATGGAGTATGCAGGAAGACAGGAGAGAGCAGAGGTGTTAGTTAGAAAACACAAGCAAGAGTTCATGAGCGCTTGAAGTTTGGAAGTGACAGAGAGAACGGAAGGGAGGGCAGAGAAGTGACTAAAGACATTTGGGAGGAGGAAAGAGATTTATCAACATCCTGTTTTAATGTGGGAATCAAGCAGGATGCAAACAGCAAGGAATGGAAGAGCAAACTGGATTCCAGTCTGGGTCAAGCCAAAAGGACGATGAGGGGTGAAGGCCAAGAAATGGGGTTATTTAGCCTAGGAAACAAAGGGTTAAACAGCACCTTAATGATAGCTTGTATGTATGTGAGAGACCAATAACAACTGTTTTCTGATTTCCTGAGAAAAAAAAAACTGGAGTTAAGGTCTGTAGAGTTTAGATAAAATATAAGAAAAAATTTCCAAATGGGGAAATTTTGAGACATTTTATCTTCCTGATGGGTTTTGTTTCCAAGTGTAAATCTTCGCCTCAATGTCTCAAGATAGGAAGAGATGCCTCCTTCCCTCCCTCTTACTGGAAATCCAGCTCAGCTCATCCTCCGTCAGTGGTTTCTGCTCTGACAAGAAAAGACAGCATTGCTGTTACTTTAAGGAAAAACAGAAGCAGTTGATGTGGATTCGCCATTGGAAATGGCTGTACTAAATTCACAAAGACATTCTGAATAATTAAAATAAGCATAAATATAAAATAAGCATACTGAAAATAGCAGGTATACGTTGGTTTGTGGTCATGTAGCTATTAAAATTAAATCTCTCGAGGTGGCTCGTAACAGAATGCCACTTGCAAACAGCTTTGGCAGGAAAGAAAGGATGTTTGGAAGGGATTAGGGGAATCTCAGGCCACCCAAGATAGAGGGAGACTGAGATGTGCCCGGAGTCCTGAGAGTGACATTTGTTTCCTGCGCTGCTTCTCCCTGAGTCAGCTGTCCTCTCTCCCTGCATGCTGACCTTCACCAGGTCAGCCACCCGACAGCGCCTGCATGGCCTGTGTGCAGGGCAAGGGGCCAAGAGACAGCCAGATCATGGCTCTACCCCAATTCCAAATTCCTGGGGAAGAGACTCTGGCCCAGCTCAGAGAAAAAGATCATATAGCTCAAGCATAGGTACTGAAAGGTGCATGCTGCTGTGGACAGAGCAGGCAGTTTTCAGAGGAGGGTATTATGAGCTGGGCAGTAGCTTCCTAAAGGCACTTACTGCAGTCTCTTAAAAAATTGACAGACTTTGTCCACAAAGAACTTGCTTTCTAGTGAATAGGATAGGCCCATATTTAAGGACTACATGTCTGACCTTAAAAAATTCAATTAACTCTTAAAAGAAATATACACTATGTGACCAAGGAAGCACAAAGTGATATATTCTGAGAGGGGAGAATCACAAAGGAAGGAACATAGAGCCAGGCTTTGGAAGAGAAGTAGAATAATGAAAGTCAGCAGAGGGCAAATGGAAGCAGAGCACTGTGTGCAGGTTCACTGTGTCCTGTCTGTCAGTCAGCATGCTTGATTGGACCAAAGCTCTCCATCTGCTCTAAGTATATGGCAGAATATTTGAAATGCAGAGCATAAAGAACATCTAGCACAAAATCATTTAGAAAAGTCACCATCCTGGCCAGGTGCTGTGGCTCACGCCTGTAGTCTCAGCAGTCTGGGAGAATGAGGCGGGTGGATCACGAGGTCAGGAGATCGAGACCATCCTAGCTAACACTGTGAAACCCTGTCTCTACTAAAAATACAAAAAATTAGCCGGGTGTGGTGGCATGTGCCTGTAGTCCTAGCTACTTGGGAGGCTGAGGCAGGAGAGTCGCTTGAACCCAGGAGGCGAAGGTTGCAGTGAGCTGAGATCATACCACTGCACTCCAGCCTGGGCGACAGAGCAAGACTCTGTCTCAAAAAAAAAAAAAAAAAAGAAAAAGAAAAAGGAAAGTCAGCATCCTGAACTGTAGAATCATATCATACAATTAACTTATCTATTGAGGCGGTCAGCAAATAAAACATTGACCAGCCTTTGGCATCCTGAAACTCAGGAAGACTCAAGCAATCATCACTGTTCTGAGAACACACAGGAATCACCACTTCTGTGGTTCTTCAAGCATAAAGCTGCAACAACTCTGTTTTGATTATGTCATTACATTTCCCTTCTCAGGAATTACGTGTATTTGAATTGCAGGTCATAGAACTTTGTAGTAAGAACTTTAAGGTCCATATCGTCATATCTCTGTACTCCATCCTACCCCATTCCCTCTGATGCTTTTTGCTTATCTACTGATGGCCAACTTCAGTGGTTTCAAATCCAGGTTGTACATTGATTCTTGGATCTTACCCCTAAATATTTTGATTCTGAGCACTGGGAGTCTGTATATAATTTTAAAAGCTTTATTGAAGTATAATTGACAAATGACAAGCTAATGTAGTTAACATGCACAATTTGATAACTTTTAACATACATATACACCTGTGTGACACTATCACCAAAGATGAGATAAAGAACATATTCACCACCTCAAATTTTCCTGACATCACTTTGTAATCCCACCATCCTGTCCTTCCCTTCCCTCACCTCCATCCTCAGGCAACCACAGATCTGCTTTCAGTTATTGTAGATCAGTGGCATTTCCCAGAATTTTATACTTGTTCTAGATCATTTTGTCTAGTTTCTATCACTGAATATATGATTTTGAGATTCATCCATGTTGTTGCTGTTATCAACAGTTCATTCGTTTATATTGCTGAGTAGCATTCATTGTATGGACACATCACAACATGTTTATCCATTCACCTGTTGGTGGTCATTTGGATTATTTCTGAGTTTTGGCTATCACAAATAAAGCTGTTATGTATGTTTGTGTACAAGTCTTTTATGGACAGATGCTTTCATTTTTCTTGGGTAAATGCCTTGGAAGGAAATAACTGGACAATATGATAGAAATGTGTTTAAGAGAAACTTCTAAACTGGTTTCCAGTGTGGTTACACCATTTTACATTCTCATCAGGAACGTATGAGAGTTCCAGTTCTTCTACCTCATTGCCAACACCTTTTGAAAATCATTTGATTAATGCCGTGTTTTCTATTTTATTCCTTTATTCTATTTGTTTAACTTTACACAAATACCACACTGTCTTGGTTACTGCAGTTTTGTCATAAATCTGGAAGTCAGACAGTGTAAGTTCTCCAGCCTTGATTTTCCTTTTCAGATTTGAATTTTGTTTTAGTTTGTGGAGGTCCTTCACATTCCAAATGAATTTTATAATCAGTATGTCAATTTCTAAAAAGTGCCCACTGGAATTTGGGCTGGAATTGCGTTGAATCTATAGATTGATTTGGGGAATATTGATATCTTAACACTATCGAGTCTTCTAATCTACAAATATGGTTTATCTCTCTATTTAGGTCTTTCTAAAATTTTCTAAGCAACGATTGTAGATTTTGGTTTTCAAGTCTTACCCAGCTTTTGTCAGATCTATCTCAAAATGTTTAACATTTTTGATGTTATTGTAAATGATATTGTTTTCAAATTTTAATATCAATTTGCTTATTGTAAATAAATACAGTACATTTTTAAAAATAAAACTTTTCTTTCTGAGATAATTGTAGAGTCACATGTAGTTGAAAGAAATAATACAGAGAGATCCAGTTTTCCCCAATGGTAACATGTTGCAAAACTATAACAATATCAAAACTAGGATGTTATCATTAATACAGTTAAGACACAGAACCATTCCATCACTGCAAGGGTCTTTTCTGTTGCTCTTTTTCTTTTTTTAAACTTTTTTAAAAAATTGTATTTATTTTGTTTTGTTTTGTTTTCCTTTTTTATTATTGTACTTTAAGTTCTAGGGTACATGTTCACAACGTGTGGCTTGTTACATAGGTATACATGTGCCATGCTGGTGTGCTACACCCATTAACGAGTCATTTACCTTAGGTATATCTCCTAATGCTATCCTTCCCCCCAGTCCCCACCCCACAACAGGCCCCGGTATGTGATGTTCCCCGCCCTGTGTCCAAGTGTTCTCATTGTTCAATTCTCAACTATTAGTGAGAACATGCGGTGTTTGGTTTTCTGTCCTTGCAATAGTTTGCTCAGAATGATGGTTTCCAGCTTCATCCATGTCTCTACAAAGGGCATGAATTCATCCTTTTTTATGCTGCATAGTATTTCATGGTATATATATGCCACATTTTCTTAATCCAGTCTATCATTGATGGACATTTGGGTTGGTTCCAAGTCTTTGCTATTGTGAATAGTGCTGCAATAAACATACGTGTGCATGTGTCTTTAGAGCAGCATGATTTATAATCCTTTGGGTATATACCCAGTAATGGGATGACTGGGTCAAATGGTATTTCTAGTTCTAGATCCTTGAGGAATCGCCACACTGTCTTCCACAATGGTTGAACTACTTTACAGTGCCACTAACGGTGTAAAAGTGTTCCTATTTCTCCACATCCTCTCCAGCACCTGTTGTTTCCTGACTTTTTAATGATTGCCATTCCAACTGGTGTGAGATGGTATCTCATTGTGATTTTGATTTGCATTTCTCTGACGGCCAGTGATGATGAGCATTTTTTCATGTGTCTGTTGACTGCATAAATGTCTTCTTTTGAGAAGTGTCTGTTCATATCCTTTGCCTACTTCTTGATGGGGTTGTTTGATTTTTTCCTGTAAATTTGTTTAAGTTCTTCATAGATTCTGGATATTAGCCCTTTGTCAGATGGGTAGATTGTAAAAATCTTCTCCCATTCTGTAGGTTTCCTGTTCACTCTGATCGTAGTTTCTTTTGCTGTGCAGAAGCTCTTTAGTTTGATTAGATTCCATTTGTCTATTTTTGACTTCTGTTGCCATTGCTTTAGGTGTTTTAGTCATGAAGTCCTTGCCCGTGCCTATATCCTGAATGGTATTGCCTAGGTTTTCTTCTAGTGTTTTTATGGTTTTAGGTCTAATATTTAAGTCTTTAATCCATCTTGAATTAATTTTTGTATAAGGTGTAAGGAAGGGATCCAGTTTCAGCTTTCTATATATGGCTAGCCAGTTTTCCCAGCACCATTTATTAAATAGGGAATCCTTTCCCCATTTCTTGATTTTGTCAGGTTTGTCAAAGATCAGATGATTTCAGATGTGTGGTGTTATTTCTGAGGCCTCTGTTCTGTTCCATTGGTCTATATCTCTGTTTTGTTACCAGTACCATGCTGTTTTGGTTACTGTAGACTTGTAGTATAGTTTGAGGTCAGGTAGTGTGATGCCTCCAACTTTGTTCTTTTTGCTTACGGCTGTCTTGGCAACGTGGGCTCTTTTTTGGTTCCATATGAACTTTAAAGTAGTTTTTTCCAATTCTGTGAAGAAAGTCATTGGTAGCTTGACGGGGATGGCATTAAATCTATAAATTATCTTGGGCAGTATGGCCATTTTCCCAATATTGATTCTTCCTCTCCATGAGCATGGATAGCCCATGTGTAGCTGTGCTACCCAGGCTGAAGTGCAATGGCATGATCATATCTCACTGCAGTCTCGAACTCCTGGGCCCTCCTGCTTCACCTCTCAAGTAGCTGGGACTATAGGTGCATGCCACTGTACCTGACTAATTTTCTTTGTTTGTTTGTTCGTTTGCTTTGCAGTTTTTATAGAGAGAGGGTCTTGCTATGTTGACCAGGCTAGGCTCAAACTCCTGGCCTTAAGTTATCCTCCCTCCTCAGCCTCCCGAAGTGCTGGGGTTATAGGCATGAGCCATCATGCCTGACTCTTCTTTTCTAATATGAGCATTTAGTGCTATAAATTTACCTCTATTTACTGCTTGGGCTGCATCCCACAAATTTTGATATGTTGTATTTTCATTTTTATGTATTCTAAAATATACTCTATTTTCTTTCCCTTGAGATTTCTTTTTTGACCTATAGATTATAAGTGTGAAATTTAGTTTCCAAATATTTGCAGTTTTTTCAGATATATTTCTGTTACTGATTTCTATTTTAATTCCATTTTGGTCAGAGAATATACTTTGTATGACTCAAGTCCTTTTAAATGTATTCAGACTTGCTTAATAGCTCAGAATATGGTCTGTCTTTGAAAATGTTTTATATGCACTTGAAAAGAATTTGTATTATGTTGAACTTTTTGTTTGTTTTTTTGGTGGAATGTTCTCTGAATGTCAATTAGATCAAGTTGGTTGATAGTGTCATTCAAGTTGTTAACTGTACTTATTTTCTTTCTGTGTCTATTAACTACTGAGAGGGAAGTGTTAAAATATTTTATTATAATCATGTATCTGTTAATTTGTCCTTGCAATTTTTCCATATTTTGTTTCATGTCTTTTGAAGGTTAGTTGTTACAAATATAAACACTTTTGATTCCTATCCTATGTCTTCTTGATAATTTAGCACCTTTATTTTTACTAAATGGGAAACAGCTTGATCACTGGATATACATTTTTTGCTCTGAAATCTGCTTTTTCTGATATTAATACAGCCACTCCAGCTTTCTTAAGATTACTCTTTATATCCTTTTGCTTTTCACTTATTTGTATCTTTTTACTTAAAGTGGGTTTCTTATTGGTAGTATTTATTTGGGTCTTGCTTTTTGCTTATTTTTAATCAAATCTGGACATCTCTTTCTTTTAATCGGGATGTTTAGACCATTTACATTTGATATAATTGTTGAGATGGTTCAGTTTAAATCTAGCATCTTGGTATTTGTTTTCAATGTCCCATTTGCTTTTTGTTCTATTTTTCTTCTTTTTCCACCTTCTTTTGAACTAATTCAGTATTTTTAAAAAGTATTCTATTTATCTCCTCTACTGTTTATACTATAAACTGTAAAATAAGAACTTAAGTCACACAGTAAAGAATTATGGATAATATTTATGGATAATAATATTTATTATCCATAATTCTTTACTGTGTGACTTTAGTTCTTATTTTACAATTTATAGTATGTACATTCTTAATTATTAATTTTTACTATTATCTACAAATTAAACCCAGGGTCTATGATTATTGGCCAAAAATACTGTAGGTGAATTTAAGTGAAATAGTGGAAATATTTATTTTTGAAAAATAAGTTTGGGAATAGTCAAAGCACTCCAAGAATTATTCAAAGTTAAGAGAAGGAAAGGAATGTATGTGTGCATATATGCATGTTTATGTTTGTAAGAAGTAAAGTTTGGATAATCTGACTTCTGTACTTTTACAAAACAACAGCAAAGTCTTTCCCTCTGCCATTCATTCATTCAATAAATATTTGTGGGTACTTAGTATAGACCAAATATGGAATATTTTTACTACTCAATGTCTGCCAAGCACTGTATAACTTTGGAAGTTATACAATAAGCCAGAATAACTTTCTGGTGAAACTTGCTAGAAGAATTTACAATATGATAAAGGAGCTAGTACATCTCTTCAAATAGAGACCCATTGCAAAAGCACAGCACAAAATTTGGCACTTACCCTAGGTGGCGTGCACTGGGTTAAGGGAGTGGTTAGAATGACTTTGTTGAGTCTTGAATGCTCTTTAAAATCACATTTGACTTTTGTAAATCCAAATTCTGTTTCTTGATGGTATAAATGGCAAAACCTTAGGCTTGTTCATAAATTCATTTTTTGGAAATATTTATGTAGTTTCTAGTGTTAATCTTGGGGCAGTTGCTGAAGATTCAGAGGTAAACAAAGCAGACCTCTTCCTGTGACATGCAGTTCCAAATGCCCCTGTCACCTGTGCTTGGAGATGTAGGGTGACTAGTCTGATGTGCCTTCTGGCAGACCCAGGTGTTCAGACCAACTCCTGCCACTTGGGATGGGCAGAAATGTCTTCTGTGTGAGTGCAGAGAACCATCCCCCACCAGGCAGTTGAAGTAATGGAGGGATTTAGTAACTCCTACCCCTCCAGCCAGAACTATCCAAAGGCAAAACTGGCTTTCTTGAAGGATAAAAGTTTCTGTCATGGGGGCTATTCAAGTACTGGCTTAATGACCACTTGGTAAGAATGTTGCTAAGGGAATTCAGACATCGACTGGTGGGAATGAGACTGGACAGCCTTACAGCTGGAGGGCGTGTGATTTCATGAACTCCATGATGCCCAATCCCCAGTGCTCTGGCACTTCCCGTCTGTAGCTGCAAGGCCAGCTGGGCTCGCCCCACCGTCTGCAGCCAAACCATCATCCAGAGTCACAGCAGAGCACTGGGTGGCCCAAGGTCTCCCCAGGCAGGCAGTCAACATGCCCTGGGGCTTACTGTAGAATCCTGAGCCCTTGAGATAAACCTGCCGCCCTGTACCACATGTGCTGGTCAACATTCCTCCTCCTCAAACCCTAACCCCAGCGGGCTGCTTCTTTTCGTGACCCTGGGGTCCCTGTGGCTTAAGTCTTGCAAGGCTGGAACCAGACAGCAGGGCAGGCTGTTTCGTAAGTGTTCCTTGGTCTGTCCAAGTTTGTACTTCCTTTAAAAGATCTTTTAGTTGTTATTTTTTGCTTCCCCCCTTCTTTTCATTAACTTGAAAACAGCAAATCATATTTTGCCAAGGGAGAAAAACCCTCCCTTGCCCCAGGGATTCCTTCTTAATTCACCCCTTAGTAAACATTATTTCTGATTGGATTTCTAGCCTGGCCTGGCTCTGGTTCCACCAATGAGATCACTCACAGAATTTGAGAAAAACATTTGGGACTGTTGCCTTGATTTGAAAAATCACCCTGTCTCTGTTCTGTTGTATTGCAGATCAGGAGACAAGAGATGCTTAAGGTGTGTGTACAGAAGGGCACATCTATTGTTTACCAGGTGTTGAAATAGAATGTCAACTGTCATGACAAGGAGGGCCTGAACCAGTAGGCCACTGCATCACCATGTTGAATGAACTCAAATGGAAACATGTTAATGTAATATGAAACATATCGATGGTGATCTGGCCCCAACTTTCTCTCTTGCTTCCTCTCCTGCCTATATGCCTATCCTTTCCTCAATAATTGGCCAAGTTACTTCAAATTATTGCCTTTAGCAATGCTACTTACATGTCTCCAAGAATTCTGGTTAAAAAGAGTGGGTACTATGGGATGAATTTCTCATTAACTGATTAGTACCCATCTTAGCAGAACTTGCTTTATCTCATGGTCTAGCAGAGAACTATAGAGTGGAGGTGGGATGGGACTAAAACAAGAAGATTTTGATGGAGAGGGGAGGTGAAGCAAAGAACCCGATGTGAGCAGAGTCTAGGGAAGTAAGCAGGAAGGTGAGTGACCCAGGAAGAGCAGATGTAAGGATTGAATGACAGGGTGAACATGGTGGCAAGTGTGAGCATTTTCTGCCTTGTCTCACCCAAGGGTATTTCCCTGGTAGGTATTTAGACTACTCCTCCACTCACCCTTGCAGCCTACTAAGAGCAACAAGATTAAGGGCTTCTTGGCCACTGCTCAAGGGCTACTTCCTATTAGATGAAACAAGGAAACAACAGAGGTAAAACCTGTTGGCTTCCAGATACAGCCCAGGCTCATATCCAGGAGTCCTTGGCTAGGATTTTGTGTGGTAGATAGGGCACTGGGTTTGGAGTCAGAAGACCTGACTCCAAGCCCAGGTCTGCCATGGACCAGCTATGAGATCTTGAGGCAGCCTCAGTCCCTTCATCTGTCTAATGACATCAGGCTTCTGCATCCTCCCCTTGGGTGACCTCTCATACTTCTGTGATACCATCTTCAGCTACTATGCCAGAGTCCCCTAAATCCATATCACCAAGCCAGACCTCTCCCTTGAGTTGCCAAACCCTGAACCCAAACTTCCCCAAACATCTCTGTTTGGGATTTACATGTCCCTAGAACTCAGCATGCCCAATCAATCTGTTCACTTTCTTCCCAAACCTGTTCCTCTGCCTCATCCTACTTAGGTGAATGGCACCATCATCTACTCATGGACCCAAACAGAAATCCAGATGTTTGCCCCAGCTTCCTCTGCACCTCTCACAGTCATCTAGTCACAAGTCCTGTATGTCCTCTTAAATATATCCGGAATCATCCCTACTACCCATCCCCATTCCTACTGCTCTGAATAAAAATCTCTTCTCTCTCCTGGACCACTCAGGATCTTCCTGGCTTATCCCCTCAGTCCAGCATCTGCACTGCCTGATTACTCTTTTTTCTTTTTTCTTTTTTCTTTTTTTTTTTTTTTGAGATGGAGTCTTGCTCTATCCCCCAGACTGGAGTGCAGCGATGTAATCTTGGCTCACAGCCACCTCCACCTCCCAGGTTCAAGTGATTCTCCAGCCTCAGCCTCCTGAATAGCTGGGATTACAGGTGTGTGCCACCATGCCTGGCTAATTTTTGTATTTCTAGTAGAGACGGGATTTCACCATATTAGCCAGGCTGGTCTTGAACTCCTGACCTCAAGTGATTAGCCTGCCTCAGCCTCCCAAAGTTCTGGGATTAGAGGAGTGAACCACTGCACCTAGCCATCCTGACTACTCTTTCTAAACTGCACAGCTCATTCATATACCTGCCTTACTTAAAACCCTTAGCAATTACCTATTTATTTCCCTAGGGTAAAAATCCAATTTCCTTAACACATCCTGAAATATACTCACCTGTGATCTGGCCCTGAGTTCCTCTCTGGATTTATCTCCTGTCCACCTCCCCTATCACACTTCGCACTCCACTTCAAGCCACACTCAGCTGCTCAAAGCACTACACTTGGGCCACACTTTCTCTTTTATAACTTGAATGCCCTCCTGCTTGCCTGGCATTCCTTTGGTCCCCTTCTTTGCCTGCTCAGCTCTGACTCTCCCATCAGGAATGAGACCATATTCCTCAGGAAACCTCTCTGGTTCTCCTGAGCCAGAATGGGCTCCCTCTGTGCTCTCTTAAGTTGCGGTGCCCTCCTGCCAAGGCACCTAGGCCTGGGCATTGTCTGTTTTCCTCGGTGGTCTGTGAGCTCCTCATGTGTGGGCAGCTCATCTTAGCCCATTCTGTCTCCCCAGGGTCTGGCATGGTACCTAGCCTTTGATAAGTGCTTGCTGAATAAATGAATGACTGAGTCGCTGTCATCTCACAGAGTACTTGTGAGAATTAATTGACATGTGAAAATACTTTGTAAACTGTAAATGTGTTAGGGATATTTTTGAGAGTCAAGGGATTTACAGAGGAAATGAGCATGCTAGGCCCCTGGACAGTGAAACGGAAAGGATGTTGAGCTGTGGTGTCCTAGGAAGCCAGGAGAGTACCAGGACCACTCTGAATATAAGACATACTACCTGGGACTACTTGTGAAAGGAAATGAGCATCTTGAGAAATCACTTTGGGTCCTGTGTACTCAGGGAAGATTGTTTTTATATGGTTCTGGTTTGTTCAGGAAGCACAGTCTGTCCTCCAATCAGGCACTCAGTGAGCAAATGCATTTGTAGCTTGAGGCCAGAGCTTCCTTATGTTTATATGACTCTTTATTAGGTGAAACATGCAGACTCTTGGAACAATAAACTGTCTTCATTACAGATGTACACTAGATTTTGATGGCATTTTTCCAGGGACTCTGGGAGCATCTGTGTTCTCATGTTCTTCTTGCCTGTGAGGCCTCCTTTCTGAGAACAGAGAGAAGACAGCAAATGGAAAACAAAGGCTGCTATTTTTTTGTGGGGTACACACAATACCTATTTTACATCTCTGCCCATCCCCATTTTCTCCTCCTCCAGAGAGCACACAATTAAGGCTAGAAACTGAAGTGGGTCTCCCATTATTTACTCCTAAAAATGAATGCAGATCTCAGGCTCTCATTACCCCTTGGTTAGAGAAAGAGAGAGCATTTTGGTCTGTTTGGGCGACTATAACAAACATATCTTAAACTGGGTGGCTTTTAAACAACAGAAATTTGTTGCTCACAGTTCTGAAGACTGGTAAGTTCAAGATCAAAGCACCAGCAGATTTGGTATCTGGTGAGGGCCCACTTCCTGGATCACAGATGATGCCTTCTTGCTGTGTCCTCACATGGCAGAAGGGCAAGGCAGCTCTCTGGGGCCTTTTTTTCTTTCTTCCTCCCTCCCTCCCTCCCTCCCCCCCCCCTTCTTTCTTTCTCTCTCTCTTTCTTTCTTTCTTTCTTTCTTTCTTTCTTTCTTTCTTTCTTTCTTTCTTTCTTTCTTTCTTTCTTTCTTTCTTTTTCTTTCTTTCTCTTTCTTTCTTTCTTTCTTTCTTTCTTTCTTTCTTTCTTTCTTTCTTTCTTTCTTTCTCTTTCTTTCTTCTTTTCTTTTCTTTCTTTCTTTCTTCCCTCCCTCCCTCCTCTCTTTCTTTCTCTCTCTTTCTTTCTCTCTTTCTTTCTTTCTTTTTCTTTTTCTTTCTTTCTTTCTCTCTCTTTCTTTCTTTTTCTTTTTTTTCTTTTCTTCCCTCCCTCCCTCCTTTCTCTCTCTCTCTCTCTCTCTTTCTCTCTCTCTCTCTCTCTCTCTCTCTCTCTTTCTCTCTCTCTCTCTCTCTCTCTCAGGACATTAATCCAATCCATGAGGGCTCCATCCTTATAACCTAATCACTTCTCAAAGGTCCCATCTCCTAATACTATCGAGTTGGAAATTAGGATTCAACATATGAATCTGTGGAGGAAGGGGGACACAAAAATTCAGACCATAGCTGGTAGTTAGAGAGACAGAGAGAATGAGCCAGATCCGAATGTGGGGGGCAGGTATGAATGGGGGCAGCTGCTGGTCATGGACATGTGGATGTTTGCTGAGTGATGGATGAGCAAGTCCCTGCCACCTCATAGGGACACTGTAAAAACTGCTCTCTTGATGACCTTGGCAGTGCAATCATATTAGCAATGACATCCACCTTGAGGAGGGATAAGATGGGTGTGAACAGGAAGGAGAGTTTCTTTCTCCTTACAGCCTCCATTGTGTGGCATAAAAATTAGGGCCCCCCATGTACCCAGGAAAGCAGTCAGAGCATTCATTATTCAATAACCATAGGTACTTATTCCATACTGTTATGGACTGAATTGTGTCACCTCCAAATTCATATGTTGAAGCCCTAACTACCAATATGACTGTATTTGGAGATAAGGCCTTCAAGAAGGTAATCAAGGTTAAATGAGGTCATAAGGATTGGACCCTAATCTGATAGGACTGGTGTCCTTATGAAAAAGAGACACTAGAGATTTCTCTCTCTTTGTATACACAGAGAAAAAGTCATGTGATGACACACCAAGAAGGTGGCTGTCTGCAAGCCAGGAAGGGAGGCCTCACCAGAAACCAACCCTGGTGCACCTTAATCTCAAACTTGGGATAATAAATATTTGTTGTTTAAGCCCCCCAGTATATGCTATTCTGTTATGGCAGCCCTAGCACACTAATATAAATGCCTACTGCCTGCAAAGTGCTTTGCCTTTGAGGGTTGCAAAAGAGGATGCCCTCCAGGGATCTATGGTCTCATTGAGATTTTCCTGTTTGGGTCCTATTCTTGAGTCTCCACAGGCAGCATTTCTTCCTGTGACAATATGGTATAAGACAAAATTGTGGCCTGCCATGAAGTTTTGAGAGAAGGCACCCCTCATTTCTTCAGGAAAGGCCACTGCTGCTCCCTCCTGCTCCTCTTCTCAGGAGTTTGTGCATCCATGAGGTAAGTGACAGAGTCACTGTCAAGCTCCTGCTGTATAAGATTTCTGCCACAAATAGATACTTGTCCCAGATGACTCAGCCAGGCTGATGGGGAGGACGTGGGTTCCCTAGCACTTCCCAGTTTGCAGCGTAAGTGTATTAAAACTTCCATGTCTGACAAAATAGAACTCCTAAAGGCATACATATGACTTCAAATTTTCTCAGCATTTCATGACTTTTTAAAAAAAAACTTGGACCAATTCAGTTTTCACTCTTGCAAACAGGGTATAAGAACTTCTGTTTCTTCTCCAATGTCAACACTTGGTAATCTTATAATTCTTTCCAGTTGTATTTTAAAAGTAATGCCCACATGTGATGGAAGTTACACTCAAATAGGACAGAATACTATGAAAAGTCTCCTTCTCCCTGTCCTCACTCCATCCCACTCCCAATGGCAATCAACTTTAACCAGTTCTGTTCAGTTCTTTAGGTGGTTGCCACAAAATACTGAGTAATATGTATATACCTCTCTTTTTTTATTTATCAGCTTTCAACACATTTATTGACTCCTGCCACATGAGGGTGTGTGTTATCCTCCACTGCCTCTGTGTCTTTCCATCTTCATAATTTTAGACTGTATTCCACTTGATTCCTCACAAGAAAAATGAGGAACTCATTACCCCATTTTCCCCTCCACCCTTCCTACTTCCTTCACCTTCTAACTTCTGCCTTTCCTGGATTTTTCTTTTGTATTTACTGAGTTTGTAATAATTATACTCTACTCTGAAACCAACGTTAACTCTTCCCTGCTTTGTCTAAAGATTGATTCTAAATATTGAAAACCAATACAGTTTCTTCCCCAATGTCAATCCTGTGAATATATAAAAATTATTTACTGAAGAATCAAGTAAGAGATAAATAATCCCAGGCAATACAAAAGAAAATGAATTCTCTTTGCCTACCCTAATCAGTTTTTCAAAACTATGCCCCAATTTAGGTTGCTTCTAATTCTGATTTTTGTCTTATTCTGGGGCTTCTATTTGCTTTTCATTTTTAAAATAATTGACAATAGAAACATACATCCTCTTTACCATATCGTGAAGATCATCCAGATTCTTAAGCATACCATTTTGAATGACCTAATTTTGTCTCATCGTCTTCTAGGTATGTACCACAGTTACCATCATATGTTTCTAAAATTTTAATTACATCCTTAAATTATATTCCTTGGATCCTATGACTTGCTTTTTCTTGGATTCCTCTTTTATCTTACTAGGGTGTGCACACAGGTAATCTTTCAGAGTAGGGGGATAAACAGGTGAGTCTTTGTTTTGTCTATAGGTTAATTCTGAAGAACAAAAATCAATAATGAATTTGTATAATATAACTGTATAAATATTATTTACTGAAGAATCAAGTAGTGTGGTTCTGAAAAATTATTTGCTCTGACATTTGAATGGTTTGATTGGGGTTGATGATTCTAAACGGAAAATCAAATTCCCTTGGTACTACAAAGACTTCGATTGCTTCACTAGGTTACTCTTCTGACATCCAAAATTACTGACAAGAAGGCAAAGCTTGGGCTAATTCTTATTTTTCTACAGTATCTGCTTTCTGAAATCACTGAGATTATTCTTTTTATATTTCTAAATTTTACCACAGTGTATATGGGTCCCTTTTTGCTCTTTTTGCTCAATCTTCGGTGGTCCTTCCAGTCCAAAATTCTTATCTTTCCTTTGATAATGTTTCCCCTCATCTTCACTTTTTTTTCCCCTGGAATCCTGCTAGATGGATGTTGGACTTTGTGAATTGATCCTACATTCTTTCAACTTTTCCCTCATAATTTCCATCCTTTCTGCATTACATTTGGGACTATTTCCTCAATTTTGTCTTCCAGCCCTTCTACTGAGACATTTACTTTCAAGAGCTCTGGTTGTCCTTGCTTATCCACTCATATTTACATGCATATTTGCACAGGTAGAATATATGGGCCCCACTCCATGCCCCCTCTCAGAGTCAAAGCAAGAAAAGCTTTTTAAAGGGCAATTTTGTAATACGAAAAAGAACCAGGGTCACCCTCTAATAATACTACTGTATAAGTTTCCAATCCACTTGAATGATGTTGAGCAGCAGCTGGCAAACCAGCCACAGAGGAGGCAGAAGAATATACACAGATTTCCCTCACTGCACACACACACATGTCCATGCTCGTGTCTGGCCACACATCTCACATATCGACTCACTAAAAAGGAAACATCAGCCATCCAAGTGCTTAGAGTTCACCCATTGCTGGCTTTTATTCTTTACTGTGATCCTTACATGGAAAGCTGTCTCTGGTGGTTTCTCCATCTTCACATGACTCATTTTGGTTTACTTTTGTGGAAGCAACTAACTTGAGAGCCTGGACTTTTCCCTCCTGCCAGGGCCTGAGGTTAACCACAGTGTTCCAAAGCCTCCGGGTGCGGCCAGCCACTTGGAGGCATGCCCTTGCGTCTGTTCGTCCTGTCCTTGTGGTTACTGGCCAGAAGAGGCTCAGACCTATGTTCCAAACGTGGCCAGCCTATCAGAGAAGCAGCCCTATGGCCTGACATGCTCACTTTCCCTATGTCATCGCTGAAGTTATGAGAAAGAGAACATTGTCTTTGGACAGACTCAGCAATGGCTGTCCAACTTGACTTGAGTAGAGAAGCCAGGTTCTTCCCAGGATTTGGTGATGAGACTCTTTGGAAATGCCTGTGGTCAAACTACATTTTTGTAGAGATTAACAGTTAAAACATAATTACTCACAACAGCCCTGTAATTTCCATGTTAGATGAGAAAACTGATGTTCAGCGGTGATCAATAAATTGTCCCTGATCATTCAGCTTGAAAGTAGTAAAGTAGGGATTAAGACCCAGATCTTATGATTCCTAATCCTGTATTTTTCATATACTCTGAGATATGTTTTTTAAGATTTTTTTTCTTAGTGTGATAGTTGCTGGGATTAGACAGGAACCTCTTTATTCCACTTCAGAGTTTCAGAGAAATCTCTGTTCTGGTTGCGTATGTCCAGCATCTCACTTTGTTGTGCTTTGGATCAAATCCTAAATTTGCTACTTAACAACTGTGTGTCCTTGGTCAAGTTCACACAACATCTCTGAGTTTTAGTTTCCTCATCTGTAAGATGGAAGTAATAATACTTCCAGTAAAACCTCATCAGGGTTGTTGTGAGATTTAAATGAGATAATGTACATCAAGCACTAAGTAGGAGTTCAAAGGGGTAGTGGTGATGGTGGTTGTCAATGGGAAGGGAATTATTTTGAAGCATGTTGGATCCATTAAACAGCCCATCCAAATTTCCTCATCAGATAGTTTCCTATTAAACTATTCGCCTGTCTTTGTAGATGTCAGCTTATCTTCAGAATGTTAATTTAAAACGTTAGCTACTTTGTAAAGATAGCAATCTTGAGCCATCACTCTTGCCAAAAGCAACTGTAGAAATGTTATGTAGCAAACAAACAAACAACCCCATTAAAAAATGAGCAAAGGACATGGAACACTTCTCAAAAGAAGACATGCAGGTGGCCAACAAGCATATAAAAACTGCTCAACATTACTAATCATTACAGAAATGCAAACCAAAATCACAATGATACCATCTCACACTGGTCAGAATGGCTATTTAAAAGTCAAAAAAAATCACAGATGCTGGAGAGGTTGTGGAGAAAAGGGAATGCTTATACACTGCTGGAAAGAATGTAAATAGGTTCAACTACTGTAGAAAGCAGTTTGGGGATTTCTCAAAGAACTTAGAACTACCGTTCGACTAAGCAATCCCATTACTGGGTATATATCCAAAGGAATAGAAATCATTCTACTAAAAATACACATGTGCCCATATGTCCATTATAGCACTAATCACAATAACAAAGATATGGAATCAACCTAGGTGCCCAACAGTGAATTGGACAAAGAAAATGTGGTACCTATATACCACGGAATACTATGCGGCAATAAAAAAACTAAAATTATGTCCTTTGCGGGAGCATGGATGCAGCTGGAGGCCATTATGCAAGATTAGAAAACCAAAAACTGCATGTTCTCACTTATAAGTGGGAGCTAAATATTAAGTACACATGGACATAAAGATGGGAACCATAGACACTGGGGACTAATTGAGGGAGAAGGGTGGGAAGTTGGTGAGGGTTAAAAAACTAGCTATCGAGTACCACGCTTACTACCTGGGTGATGAAATCATTTGTACTCCAAAACCCAGTGACATGCAATTTTCCCATGTAACAAACCTGCACATACACCCTGAACCTAAAGTAAAAGCTGAGGAGAAAAAAGTGTTGTTATGTGTCAGACCTTGGGCGTTCAATATGTGCATAAGCCGTCAGAGGACAGCAAGCCCCCTTCTTTCTTGTCCACAGGAATGAGGTTCCTTAAGAAGGAGTGGGAGCTGTGTGCATAGTACGTAGGGCAATTTTCTGATGAGACAGCATCCTTTCTATTAGGGAGACAGGTATTTGTTAAGTGAGTTCCACGTGCTCAGAGGATTGGGTACCATTTGTATTTGGGACATTCGTGCTTACCAAGGTCACAGGCAAACAAATGGAGGTTATTAATAACAGCTTTTGCATCTTGGAGAAAATGAATTTCAGACAAAATCTTGGGCTTCAGTGCTCCTCGAAGCAGGGTAAACAGGAAGCTGGGAGGAAAGTAGGCATCTTGTCTGCAGCAAGAGGACTGTAACACTGGCTCCAGCCATCCATGGGGTGGAAAAATTAAGTCATTGCCTGTAAATTGGCACAAGTCCATAAAGACACCAAACACAGAGAAAGGGAGGGAGGCTAAGAAAAAAGGTACACTTGTGCAAGAAAAGATGGGTGTCTGTTCACTTACGAGAGACTTGTCTTTATGATAATATAAAGTGACCACACCCAAATGTATATATGCAGTAAATCAAGGGCCTCTCTAGTGCAGGGAGGCTGACAGTGGGGCCTTGATTATGTGTTCACCTAGGGAACTCTGAGAAGGTAGTACATCCCAGGCTTTAAAAGCAAGAAGCCTACTTGCTTTTGGAAGTCATGGTGAATGGAATTTTAGGATTGATCTGTGCCAACCTTGTGTACAGAGGAAGAATGAGGGAGAAAGAGGGAATTTCTCTGGCAAGCTAGGGAAATCTTCTTTGAGTAATCAGATGTATTGAAGGACATGCATGTCTTCAGACCCAAGTGAGTGAAAAATGCTTTGAGTGGACTTCAGGGTGGTCTGATTTTGCAGCACTTAAGAGACATACATTTAAAATATTGAGAAAGTTCATAACAGAAGATGCAAGAGAAAAAAGCATGAGTCATAACTTCAGAGCAATGGTGCTCAACAGTGAAGAGGGGGTGATTCTGCACCCCCTTCCAGGGGACATTTGATAATGTCTGGAGATACTGTTGGTTGTTACAACTAGGGGGAAGGGTTACTGGCATCTAGTGGGTGGGGTGCAAGGGATGCTGCTAAACAGGACAGACCCCTCCCCATCAACAAAGAATTATCTGGCCCAAAATGTCAATAGCGCAAAAGTTGACAAACCCTCATTTACAGCCATCATCTTTTACACCACAAATATTAACCATTAGACAATGTAACTAGTTAAATGAAAAAACACCATAAGTGAGAACAGAGGCTTATGCCAGAAACAGAATAAGTCATGTAATTTAAAAATCTTGCAAATAAGAAATACTAGGTTTTCCTCACAAACTCCTTACCCTAAACTTTTTAAATATGCAGTAAGAATAAGATAACCATTAAAAAAATAAATCTACAAAATTTTATAGTGACATTATTACAACTTTTAAACATAGTATTGTTTTATAGTTTATAAATCACATGAATTGTCTTATTTAATATTTACAATTTGGTGTAATTGTCCCAATTTCATAGACTTTGAGAATTTACATTTCTGTGTGTGTGTGTGTGTGTGTGTGTGTATCTATGTATCAGGCAATGTACTAGGTACTGAGTTTGTTACCAAGATAAATAAAAATTTAATATTAAGATGTTCAAAATTTCCTGGGAAACACAGACATGGGATAGCAATAATAACAGAAGTATAAACACAGCCACAGGAGAATGGGGTGGGGGGACTGAAGTCATTTGCCTAAGGTACAAAACTAGCAATTGGAAGATCTGGGACTTGAGATGTGGGTCTTCTGAATCTAGAGTAAGTCCTCTGTCTTGGCACAATATAACCCTCTTAGCTTTCCCAGAGAAATAAACACAAAACTGAAAAATATTCACTCAAAAACACATGCATAAATTGCCAAGTGGGCGAAGTATAAAAACATTGTGGAAGCGGTGGTCAAGACCAGGATATGAAAAGAGAAGATAAGACCTGGCAGACAGGAAGACAAAGAGGCCTCTTTCCAACCCACCCTCGGGCTGTTCTTGCGTTTGGATAGTTATGTTAAGATCCACGCCCCCACAGCAATCTGACTTTTGAGTTGGAAGCACAGGAAACATGAATCTCTTGCGGTTGGGCTAAGTCCCTCCAAATGCAGCCCAGGTTGCACCTCGCCTTGAGGCCGGGTGTGAGGAATTCTCCATTTAGGGAGACGGGTTGTAGGTGAGTAGGAGGAGCTGCCTAACAACAGTTGAAGTAAATATGAGGGAAGGCACAATAAATGGCCAGCTTCTCTAGCATTCAAATTTCTCCGGTCAGCAATTTCTTGCCTCCCTTCCTCCCCCAAATCTGGGTGGAAATATGAAGCCACAATTCACCCCGTCACTCATTCTGATGACAAACAAGAAGTTGATTCCAGGACCTATCATTTCACAGCTGTTTGCTTCCACTTCCCAGTAGACATGCTGTTTGCCGCAGGACTTGGTTAAATGGCTCTGAGAGAGGCACCTTCAGGCAGCTCGGGCTCCTGGTGGAGGCGGGAGGCCTGGGGACTGCAGCCCAGGGATGAGGCCGCTCTCTTTGTCCTTTCGGGCAGGGAGGGAGTGATGGGACCCGTGCCAGTGACATAAAGTACTCATCTTCCACTAAGGCCAGGGCTTTGTCCTGTGGAGAAGGAGCAAGAGGTAAACACGAAACCTGATTTGCCTGTGCCATGTGGAACCACAGAACCTTGATGTTATCCGGGCCAGTCCTCCTTTCCTTTCCACTCCTTAGCAGGTGAGGCTGAGCTAAATAAATCCCTGCTTATTCCCATCCTGTCCCAGCGCCCCTGTCCACCGCCACAGTTGATTGGACCAGCGTGGAGACCTGACCCAGGCTGGGCCAATCACATCCTCTCTCCTGCAAACGTGAACACGGCGCCTCCAAGACTCTGAGCCCTGCCAAACTGGAGATTCTTCACCTTCGCTCTGTTGAAATTGCCCAGGAATTCTGAAAACACTATCTATGAAAAGAGTCAAACTCTAAAATATTTGGAGATTTATTATGAGCCAAATACGAGTGACCATGGCCCCTGGCACAGCCCTCAGGAGGTTCTGAGAAGCTGTGCCCAAGGTGGTCCTGGCACAGCTTGGTTTTATACATTTTAGAGAAGCATAAGACATCAATCAAATACATTTAAATACATTGGTTCGGTCCAGAAAGGCGGGACAACTCAAAGGTGGAGAGAGGGATGGGGGGGAAGGGGGGCTTCCAGGCTATACGTGAATTTAAACATTTTCTGGTTGACAATAGGTTGAGTATGTCTAAAGACCTGGGATTCGTAGAAAGGGAATATTCAGGTTCAGATAAAGACTGTGGAGACCAAAATTCTTTCAGAATCTTATAGTGGCTGTACTTTGAGACAATAGATGACAAACGTTTCCTATTCAGATCTTAGTTAATCTCTTTAGGTCAGGAAGAAAAAGATCTAGCTATGTTAATAAAGTTTCTTTACAGATGCAAATTTTCCCCCACAAAGAACAGCTTTGCAGGGCCATTTCAAAATATGGCAAAGAAACACATTTTGGGGTAAAATATTTTGATTTTCTACTTTGCCTCTTAATGTTATGCCAGAGTCAGGTTGGAAAGTAAGTCACAGTATATAAGGTTAAATAAAACCCATCGATGAGAATTTATGATTTGTAGGGCATGATTCCCCAGACTCCTTAGATAGGAATTTGGGCAAGATTAAAAAAAATTAGAGTTTAGACCTCAACACACCACACACACACACACACACACACACTCACATGCAATGGCCAGGTGTGGTAAAAAAAAAAAATCAGAGCTTAGTCCTCGACACGCACCATGCACATACGTACATACACGTGCACGCAGATGATGGCCAGGAGTCCCCCCAGATTCCAGTTTTGTTGTTCTGGGTTTGTTATGCCCAGACCGTTTGTTCCCCAAAGAAGACCACCAGAGTCCAGAGTCAAAGCCAAGCGGCAAGGATCTTTACTACAAGTTCGAACTTGGTCCCTCCATTCCACAGCATACAGGAGGGCCTCGAACAATGTGAGTGCTTGCTTTTTATAGCCCGATGTAAACAGGATATGTAAAGTTACAGGGAACAAGGTAATTCTCTCGGTTACAGCATTACAATTGGTTAACATTCTACATTTAGCATTCCTTATCGGAGATCTCCTAGGTGATGTTTTTCTGAAATTTGAAAGAAATATGGAGGAATGTGTTTGTGCTGGACTCAGGAAGTTGGGAGATATATGGGGGATGTGCCTCATTCCTTTCAGGTTGGATTGATCTAAGTTAGCATTTGCTCTGTAGCTGGGAGAAGCATCAGTGCATGGGGAAGTAGTCAAGCAGAGGACAACGAAGTGGACCTTCAGAGAGAAGTTCGAATGAGAGATCTACACCCTAGAAAGAGTAGACAGTGATCTTGACTCCTGATAGCTCTCTAGTTTTGGGTTCCAGGCCATCCTCAGGCCCGATTTCGTTCCTGCCTTTGAATCCTGGCTTCGAAATGTTTCTTGCCTTGAGTGTGTTCTGTTACATACAACAAAAGAACCTTCACCAAGCCATTCTCATAGCCAATCCATCACCTGTCACAATCCTGATGATTCTACCTCAGAAATCTCAAATCTCATCCCTGTGGCCCTTTCAGTGGAGTTCTCACCATGGCCTTTCCTGAGTGGACTCTGTCTGGGTCCTCTTCTCTCCCATCCAGGCTCCATAAAAAACATCTGATCCACTTGTTCCCAAACTTAAAGTCCTTTACTGGTTCCTCATTGCCTGTTAAAAGTAACAAAATTGTTTTGTGTAAATTGACCTGTGAAAATATGTTACTAACTGAAAAAAATTCAGCTGCAGATCAGTAGGTATAGGATACTTAATTTTTTGTTTCTAAAACATGATTTAAATATGCCTGCATAAATGTAAGAAGAAGAAAGGATATCTATCAAACTGTTAGCAGTGGTTTCCTTGGTCGAATGGTTTTGCATGGGCAGAGAGGGGATTTCTACTGTAACTTACTTTATATAAGATGTAAGAAATGAGGAGGGGTGTTGGTAATTTTTTTTTTCCATTTTCTTCCAATACTTTTTTTGTTTTTGAGATGGAGTCTCGCTCTGTCGCCAGGCTGGAGTACAGTGGCCTGCTCTCGGCTCACTGCAACCTCCGCCTCCCGGGTTCAAGTGATTCTCCTGCCTCAACCTCCCAGGTAGCTGGGACTACAGGCATGCATCACCATGCCCAGCTAAATGTTTTGTATTTTTAGTAGAGATGGGGTTTCACCATGTTGGCCAGGATGGTCTCGATCTCTTGACCTTGTGATCCGTCCACCTCGGCCTCCCAAAGTGCTGCGGTTACAGGTGTGGGCCACCGTGCCAGGCCCCCAGTACAAAAATTTCAAAGGTCCTTCACATTTTTGCTTGTGTCATCTCCCATCACACTGTGCCACATACCCTCCAGCTATTCTGAACTTCTATTCTTCCCCCAAAATAGCATCCTTTTTCAAGTAACTATGGCATCACCTATTCTATGCCTCTTTCTGAAGTGCCTGTACTCCATTCTTCATCAGAAAAGCTTCTACTTTCCTTTTTTGATCCAGATCAAATGACACCTCCTCTTGGAAGCCTTCTTAGGCTGATCCATGCTTATCCCACATCAGGGTTAGTTATGCTATCCTAGTGGCCCCATGGTCCCCTGCTACTATGTCTGCTATAATGCACCAAATTGTGTTATGGTTGATGTGATCATGTGATTTTTCCCCATCTCAAGGTAAGTTCCTTGAAGATGAGGCTTGAGTCTTATTTCTTCTCAGTCTCTTCTGCATCTAGCAGAAGAATAATGGTTGCACAGAAAATCTTGGTTCAGTGGTTGAATGAATGAATGGATGAACAGGCTCTTACACACAAGGAAGAGACATGATGTATTTGCATCCTTCCCTGCTTCAGCCATGTAAGATCTACCAGCTTAGACTTATCACAGCCCTGTTTCTGAGCTGGTCCCAAGAATAGAGTTGTTGCTTTTTACCAGCAATCAGGCTCAGTTTCCAAGCTGGGATGGTAACTGTTGATGTGGCACTTAAAACATCACAAAGAACAACTGCAAATATGTTTCTAGAGGTTAATGACTAATAAGAAAATAATGAAGCTATGCCTATTCTCAAAAATGTCTAAGTGATGGGAATGATGATTTCTGTGTGGGTATTCACTTCTTCCTCTCCCCTATCTCTCTAAAGAGAATCTTTGATTACAGAGCCCTGATTTCTGTCCTCTTCCAAAGAGAAAAGATTCCTTATTGCTGGGAAAGAAACTAAGTCAAGCTATCTATAAAATCCTAAGAGAGGAGGAGAATGGGGCTGGAGGAAAAACACAGTCATAGAAGCAAGGGGTAGAGGAATTTTCTTCAGGGATATGAGAAGTCTCATTGGAGGAACTATGAACAGAGAAGAAACTGGTAATTTAGGCTAGGCACAGTGGCTCATGCGTGTAATGCCAGCACTTTGGGAGGATGAGGCAGGAGGATTACTTGAGCCCAGGAGTTCGAGACCAGCCTGGGCAATAAAGTGAGATCCCTGTCTCTACAACAAAATAAAAATATTAGCTGAGTATGGTGATGCGCACTTGTGGTCCCAGGTACATGGGAGGCTGAGGCAGGAGGATTGCTTGAGCCAGGAGGTTAAGGCTGCAGTGAGCTATAATCATACTGCTGCACTCTAGCCTGGGTGACAGAGTGAGACCCTGTTAAAAAAAAAAAAAGAAAAAGAAAAAGAAAGAAAGAGAAAGAAAGAAAGAAAGAGAAAGAAAGAAAAGAAAGAAAGAAAGACATTGGGAATTTAGTAAATGTTAAAGAGTTCCCATCTATGTTTATTCTCTGTTATGACTTACATGAGAATGAATAAAGAATGCATTTCCTTTTAAATTATATTTTGGATATTATCCTGTGCTTCTTAAATACAACACTGTCCAAGTGCCAACACACAGGAATCCAGGCTTTGTGAAAGTTACACCTATAAATGGGTAGGAAGGGCCTGCACAAATGCAAAACTATGCCTTTCACCCAGGGCTCTGCTAGCTCCACATCTGTCTCTGCCAAAGAGAATGGAGCCAAGGCAAGTAGAGGTAGCAGAGGTCCATAACTGGGCAGTTCAGGATACAGGGGGCAGACAGCCTGGACAGAGAAACACTGGATCTTGGGAGTGGGTGGGGGAGGGCTACCCAAACAAGGCACTGTCCTCACCATTTTCTGGGACTCTTAGGCCAGGGGTGTCCAGGAGCTCATGGTGGGTTGGAGGAAGGGGAAACTCGTTTTGGAAGCAGTTTGCAGCCTGATGCTAATATCCTGGGGCAGCCTCAGGTGGGGCAGGCATCCACTCAGACCATTGACATACCAGGAACTGCAAGCCACTGGGCCATGGAGATCAATACAGGTAGGTGGTGGCTCTGGGGCAGTTACAGTTTCTAATATCCCACATATAGTTTACTCAAAAAGAAGCCTCTGTAGCTGGGTGTGGTGGCGCACGCCTGAAATCCCAGCTACTCAGGAGGCTGAGGCACAAGAATTGCTTGAATCTGGGAGGTGGAGATTGCAGTGAGCTGAGATCATGCCACTGCACTCCAGCCTGGGTGACGGAGTGAGACTATGTCTTAAAAAAAAAAAAAAGAAGCCTCTAAAATACACTTATAAGCCCCCCAAAAGGCTGCAGGTCTTAAGATGAGAAGAGGGAAGACCCCTGGGGCAAGGTCAATGAGAGACAGCAACATAGATGGGTTACCTGTAGAGAGAGGGACTCTTGATCGTGGCAGGGCTCGTGGGTTCAGGCTTGTTACTGAAAAGTTGAACTTGAGCGAGGTAATAGCAAAGGTAAAGCAGGATGACTTGACAAAGGAAAGCATCATTTTAGATGGGAAACAGTGGGATGTATTGGATGGTGAAAGCCAGAAGACTGGGGGTTGAAGCCTTGCCCATTGCTGGCACTTTAAATCATATTGGGCTCTCCATTTTCCCATCTGAAAAGCAAGATCTCCAATATCTTAAAGTGTTTGGCACGTTGTGTGCCTTCATTTATGTATTCATTCTACAAAAGGGTTGAGCACCTTCAATGTGTCAGACACTAGGCTAGGCGCTGGGGACATGAGGTGAGTGGGTAGATGTGGCCCCTGCCCTCATGGAGCTTACATCCGACTGAAGGAATCAAAATGTTGACAAGACTCTTGCTGCCTTCCTGCTTCCTTCCCTATCTCTTGCTTGTGGAATGGGCATCAGCCCTTGCGTTTAGAAATTGCCGGCAGAGATAAGGAAAGACTCAGAAGACCACACTTTAGGATAGATAGGAAAGTGAAACTGATCTCCTGACCGTCCTCTCTAGCATAAGGGCTTTGTGAAGAAGCTGGAGAGCTTCCAGAACAAAGCCAGGAAATGATTATAGGCTCCTTCCAGGCCTTTCCAAGAAAACTATAAATCTTTTTCCAGGCTTCCACAAGAAGCAAAGATAATCAAACCAGCATTTTAATGACTCTTCTGACATGGGTAGCATATCTGACAGGCCATTGCTAGAAGCTGAATAGATGATTAGAAAGGGAATCACAGGACAAAAATGAAAAGTACGGTGATGATCAACTGTAAAGGCAAAAATACTATAGTGGTGATTTAATCAAGGTTATATATTTATACCAATTCTTTTTCTGCTCTATGGAGAACTGTTTAAGATACAACATATTTCTGTTGTAGCGGGAATTGTTTAAGTTAGACATGGGAAAGAACTTTTTCTAAGAATGCTGAGATGCCAACAAAATGGAAGGTCATAGAGTAAAATCAGCTTTCTTATATTTGAGGGAATACACTTGCAGATAAAATAACTAGATAATTGGCCGGGTGCGGTGGCTCACGCCTGTAATCCCAGCACTTTGGGAGGCTGAGGTGGGTGAATCATCTGAGGTCAGGAGTTTGAGACCAGCCTGACCAACATGGTGAAACCCCTTCTCTATGAAAAATACAAAAATTAGCCAGGCGTGGTAGCAGGCACCTGTAATTCCAGCTACTCGGGAGGCTGAGGCAGGAGAATCGCTTGAACCCGGGAGGTGGAGGTTGCAGTGAGCCAAGATCACGCCACTGCACTCCGGCCTGGGTGACAAGAGTGAAACTCCGTCTCAAAAAAAGAAGGAAAAACAAAAAGTAACCAGATAGCCACATAAATGCTTGTCATCTGATTATTTCCTTCAAGGCTAAAACCAAAGAAACACTGCCCAGTATCGATGATTATTGTCTTTGATATGTAAGCAAAACTGGACACCTGTAAGCTGATGGAGGTTTCCTCCCACTTGAAGACTCTGTGTTTGTGAGTCCCCACTTGGGCCTCCAGTCCATCTGCTGCCCTCTCCATCTGGCTCACTGTCCAAGTGGCTGGCCTCCAGGATCTGCACATGGGATCCCTGGGTTGTGCCACTGGGAACCCTGGCAGGCAATCCTCTGGAGAGCTGGAGGAAAGTGAGGCAGGGTATCTATCCACCCCCTCTGCTGATGGCTTGCTGGGTTTGTTTGAGGGCTGCAGCTCCTGTTGATCGACCTTTCCAGTAGCTACAGTTCTCACTGCATTCAGGTAAATGTTCCCTTCCCTTGCACATTCAGGCCTGGAGGTGGTCGTGGACCGTTGCCAACCCGGGGGTTCCCTTAAACTTGCCTAGACTTTTGTAAATACTCCTTTAATAAGTTCCCCTTAGTCACCCCTTTGAGTGTACGTGCCATCTGTCTACAGCTGGAATTCTGACTCATGCTCTCTGAATCGGACTCGAGGAATTTCTAAAATTTCATTCAACATTTATTTTAACAAAAAGGTTTTGAGAAACTACTTTATACAAGCGATAGATACTTAAACACTTAATAATAACACCTAAACATTTTTTGAGTGGTTGTGGTATGTAATCAGTACTGGACTAAACAATTTAGATGATTTAATCATCATAGCAGCTTTGCGGTGAATGTTTTTAAACCTCTTTTCAGATATGGAAACAAATGTTCCTTACAGTTTAGTACCTTGCCTGAGGCCACGACACCAGTAAGAAGAGGAGACAGGATTCATATTATATTTTAAACATGTTTCTTTATGGTCTCTTATATACAATGATAATTATAATAGAGTGTTCAGAAAAATAAAGAAAAATGGGAGGAGGAAGGAACTCTACTACATGCCAGGCATGTTTATGCAGTGAACGAGGGGTGGGAGAAGAGCATGGCAGTGATGGGGCAGGGTGGTGGTCATTACATGCAGTGATATGCTGGCAATAGTTTCACAATGGGCCCACCTCTTCCACAGAAAAAGCCCTGTCTTCGAGTGCTTGCAGTTTCTGTAGTATAGGTGCTTCTAGCTTGGCTGACTTCAGGCTATGTGGCATTACTGAATGGGGAGTTGGGAAGAGATTTACTTGATTGTGCTCCAGCACACCTCTAAATTGACGTGCAAGGGCAGAGAATCATGAATAACCTGGTGTGTGGATAAGATCTGCTGAAGCCCAGGGAACAAGCAGCTGAGGGACCATGTGTAGGGGTGGGGATGAGGCTGGAGAGGAGATAGAGAAGACCAAGGGCAAAGCTGTGGCTGAGTGGCTGGAGCTGTACTGTCCCGTGTGTAGCCACACATTGCTACTCAGTGCTTGAAATGTGACTGGTCCAAAGTGCAATGTGCTGTGAGGGTAAAGTAGACACCAGAGTTTGAAGACTTACTATGAAAAAAGGAATGCAAAATATATCATTAATGCTTTTTAATATTCGTTATGTTAATAAAATTTATAGATGTCATTGGTTTGGACTGAGCAGAAGCACTAGGCCCAGCAGACCAAACCAAAGTGGAGTTATGTGCATGCTGAAGTTCCACCCCATCAAGCCAAAAGTAAATTGTTTATCTGACCTTCCGAGAAATCAGGAGAGAGACAGATAACAGCCTAATCCCCAAAAGAGCCAGCTTTAGCCAGCATGATGAGGAAAGTGCCCTCTGCTTTTACCTTCACGAAGAAAGCAGCTTTGAAACAACTACTCTGATTTTTCGTTGTGTTTCTGCTTTCTTCAGCCCTTTTCTGTCTATAAAACCTGCTCAGCCCATTGGAACACTTATTCTGTTTTATAAAATAAGATGTTGCCTCATTCTAGAATCACAAATAAAATCCAACTAAGATCATTAAGCTAAATTTGTTGTTATTTTGTCTTTTGACAATTACATGTTAAGATAATAATATTTCGGATATATTGGGTTAATCATGTATGTTATTACAATTAATTTATCTAATTTGTTTAATTTGTTTTACTTTTTTAATGTGACTACTAGAAAACTTAAAATTATGTATGTGGATTGCGTTATATTTCTTTTGAACATCTCTGGGCTGGAGAATTTGGACTTCTTTAAAAGGCAACAGAGAGTCGTAGAGGAGTTTTAAATGGATGTGGTCTTCTTCCAGTAAAGATCATCCTGGTTCCTTGTGGAGTTTGCTGAACCAGGCCAGAGGAGGAAAACTGTTGAGAGTCCAGGCCAGAGGAATGTGGGACTGAATATAAGGCAGCAGAGCTGGGGATGAAGAAGGAGAAAGCAGAATGGAAAGTGGACAGAGACAGATCGAGGATGGTGCCCAGGTTTCTGGCTTGGGCCACTGTCTAGCTAGGAGTGGTAATAACAGGGATTAAAGTACAGGAGGGATGAAGATTTCCAGGGGAAAGGTAATGAGTTCAGTTTCCAATATGATGAGTCTGAGGTGTGAGGGGAACATGCAGGCGTCCAACAGGCAGCTGAGCCCAGGAGTCTGGAAGCCTATGGATTCCATCTTAAAAATGTATTTCAAATAAGCCGTTTCCTACCATTTCTATGGCTACCACCCAAGTCCCAGGCACCATAATCTCTTATCTGAAGAATTGCCATAGCAGTTGTTCAGATTGCAGGTCTCCTTGCTGAAGAATTTGCCGTGTCTCTCAGTGTGGCAGCCTGAGGAGTCTTGTCAAAAGCCACATCAGCACGTCTCCCTTTGCAATCTTCTGATGAATCCCACCACACTCAGGGTTCATGCCACTCTGTACAGAGACCTAAGGCTCTATGCAACCTGGCTTCTCCTACTCTTTGAGTTCCCATTACTGAGAGAGACTCAGTGCCTCTGCTCCAAAGACATTGGTCTCCTCACAAATCCTAGAACTTGTCAGGAACCCTCCTGCCTCAGAGCCTTGGCATCTGGTACCCTGCCTCCAAAGCCCTTTCCTTTAGATTAAGTTGACTCCCTCACCCCCTTCAGGCCTTTACCCAACGGTCCCTTCTTTGTGAAGCCTCCCTGTTCATTCATCTAAAATGATACCCCTTACTCTTTCCTTCCCTTCTTTATCTTTTTATTAGCTCTCACCACTATTCATCATACATGTTACTTATCATGTTTAATGTTTGTCTCTGTCACTAGAATGTAAGCTCTATGCATCAAAGATTTTGTCTTTTTTATTTTCCATTGCAACTCCTGTGTCTAATAGTAGGTACTGGATTAATATTTGTTAAATGAACAGATGAATAGCAGCATATCAGTTGGTAAGCACATAGATCCTAGAAACAGACCTGCTATTGACATACATCCCAACCCTGCCACTCATCATTGTGACTGTGGGCTGATAATATTTAACATCTCCAAGTCTTCATTTTCTCATCTATGAGGTGAAGAGATTAATAGTAACTTCCACAAAAGATTGTTGTTAAGATTCATTTATTCAATATATTTGGAACCCCTACCAAGTGCCACGAGGTGTACTTAATGGGGATTAAATGAGATATTGTATATAAGACTTTGATGCTGGGTCTGGTATATTGTAAGCCCTCAGTAAATGCTTACATTCACTCAGTAAATGCTTACGAAATTCATATGTTGAAAATGTAATTCCCAATGCAACAGTGTTGACAGGTGGGGCCTTTAAGAGGTGATTAATGAATGAATTAATGTTGTTAATGGATAGATTAATGGATCCTCATGAATGATTAATTGCATCATCAATAACAAATCTCATGCATTTGTTATTGCAAGAGAGGAAGTGTTATAAAAATGAGTTCAGTCTTTTCTTGTGTGCTCTTGCCCTTTCCTCTTTCATCATGGGAGGATGCTGCAAAAAGGCCCTCACCAGACAACAGCCCCTCGACCTTAGACTTCCCAGCCTCCAGAACTATAAGAAATAAATTTTTTAATTTATAAATTTAGCCAGGTGTGGTGGTGCATGCTTGCAGTCCCAACTACTTGGGAGGCTGAGGCAGGAGGATCCCTTGAACCCAGGAGGTGGAGGCTGCAGTGAGTTGATATCACGCCACTGCACTCCAGCCTGGGTGAGAGTGAGACTCTGTCTCAAAAAAAGTAAAATAAAATAAAATAAATAAATTACCCAGTCTGTGGTATTCTGTTACAGCAACACAAAATAAACTAAGACACTGAGTATTAGCAGGAGGAGGAGGAGGAGGAGGGGTATCTGGCAGTCAGGAGAGGGGGCTGCTGTGAGCTGCTGATTTGGAATGAGCAAGATTAAAAGAGGCTGAGCTGACCCAGGGAGAGCAAGCAGAATGGGCAGCGAGAAGTGTGGACTGTGCCGACCCTGCAGGGATGTGGCCGTTGACGAGGAGCTGGGAAGCAAGCTGGACTTTCAAGCCTGGTTAGGGGGTGGAAGGGGAATTCTGGTGTCATCATCAGCATATGAATCAGGCCAGTGCCAGAGTCATGAAGTAGAGCAAATACCTCCCCAAAGCCACAAGTCATTACTCCTGCAACACTGTGGGGCCCCCTGCAAGGTGCAAGATGCGATGAGAAGAACATAACGTCACAGGATCATGCCTGCCTCAGACTGGATTAGGGTTGGACTCTGGAGTCCCAGGCCTCACTACTTGAGAACCCCTTGTGAAGAAGCTAGAGCCTTATTCTGGGAAGCAGTGGATAAAGGCTCCTCACCACCTTTTAGCGAGGAGTAAGCTAGGGCTCTGTGGAGGCAGAGGTCCAAGGGCTGCTGCATCTGTGCGGGTCTCAGATGGTGCAGAGATGGAGGTCAGGGTTCCGGGAGGTCCCAGGTCAGGCAGGATGCAAGTATGGAAGACAAGAGGCCCTGCCCTTCCCCACTGGCTCCAGCATGGCTGTGCCCTTGCTGCCCTGGGCTGTGCCCCTTGCCTGGGTCTTCCTGAAAGATTTTTCTGGAAGACTTCCCAGGGGCCTCAGCCACAGGACAGAAAGTTTAGAAGAAGCCCCCTACCCCACCCTGGCTCCAGGCCCCAGGATAAGGAAGGCCTGGACAGTTATTTCAATGGCACGAGCCCCTCAGGCACTTTGGTTGCTCTGGTGTCCAGAAGCTGTTTCTTCTCAGAAGCTTTGCTGGTGCCAGTGTCCCGAACATGAAGCAGTGGCCTCCAGTATTTTATTGGAATGAACAGGTCAAAGTAGATCTGAGAAGTCATACCTGTAGAGTAGCCACTTGCTTTCCAGAGCTTAGTGCTCAGTACCCCTACAACCCCATCAATAATATACTGGCCGTCCCCAACTTAAGATGGTTTGACATACGATTTTCCTTTATCAACTTTGCAATGGTGCTAAAGCCATGTGCATTGGCTCCTCAACTTATGATGAGCTATGTTTGGATGAACCCAACATAAGTCAAAGAGTGTCTGTAGATTACATAAGAGACACATGCAGTTCAACACATAATCACAAAGTGAACTCCTATGTAAACACCACATAGGTCGTGATGGGGACCACGGCCAGCATCCCAGAATCTCTCCCACATATTTTGCTGATTTCAATCCTTTGCCTCCCCTAAAGCAACCTACTATTCTGACTTTTGGGACAATTATTTCCATGCTGCTTTTTACAAAGCAACATGGTACAGTGGTGAAGGACACGGAATCTGTAGCCAGAAGACATTGATTCACATCTTGGTTCCTCTACTCACCAGCTATATATCCTTGGGCAAACTGCTTCATCCCTCTGTGCTGTTTCTTCATCTGTGATATAAGGATAATGAGAAGATGCAAGCTGATAAGGTTGTTTAAAAGATTAAATATGGCGAATGTATATGAAGTGCTATGAACAGTGCCATAGATACGATTGCTGCTCTTTATAGTAAGCCACCTACGTATACATCTCACAATAAATATGGTCTAGTGTGCTAGTTTTGGGACTCTGTATTAAAGGAATCATACTATAAAACAATCAAATAAGCAAACAGACAGACAGACAACACCTGTGTGTTGAAAGCAGCCATGACTATGGAAGGGAAAAAAGGATGCACCAGTTGCTGAAGTCCTGGAAAGAGAAGCCTGTCCTGGTGGACAGGGCAATGAGGCAAGGATGCAGAGGTGGCACCAAGAGAAGATGGGCATCTTAGCAGAAGAGTGCAACTGACAGAACCCTGCCTGAGTCAAGGAGTGGAAGGGCCTCTGCGGAGTACAGCCCCCTGTGCCCTCCTTTCCCACCGACCTGCAACCAGGCAGGCTGTGGTTAGGAGGAGGCAGAAGTCTGGGAGGCCAGCTGCAGACTTGAGGTAACAGGAGGGGAGTCTTCCCGGGTAAGTAGAATCTCCACATTAGATGAGGTAGGAAACCTCTTGGTTAAGAGAATGGCATTGGGACTTTCCCCAAACGGAGCTGGAGCCCCTTCTATCTGGAAACAGATAGAAGATGTTTCTCACAGATAGCTCACAATGTCCCTCTTGTCTGAAATGATTGATTTTAATCATACAAATAATTGATGGAAAATACAGAAGGTGAAAAGGAAGAACAAAATCTGCTCATAGTCTTATCCTATCGCATCCACTGTGTCGGTTGGGGTGTGTTTCCTCCCAGCCTTTTTATTCATAAATGAAACTCTAAATTCAATTCTCTTTTGATTTTTAATTGAATTCAGATTAAATTGAGCCAGGAGGAAAGGGTATCAAGATTTTGCTCCTGAAATAATAACTCTACTGCTGTATTCAAACTATGGGATAGACAATTTTAAAAACAACAACAACAAATATTTATAGAATGCTTATTATATGCTAGACACTCTGTTCTAAATCTTTCACAGGAATTTTTTTTTAATTGATACCATAATTAATAAGGGTTAACCATAAGTTACTGTTATCCTCACTTTGCAGGATGAAGGGCAAACCATGAAAGGAAAGATGGGAGCTAGAATACAGCTTCAGTGTATTCTAGCAGTGAGTATGATTTTACGGTGTATAATAACCATCTACAACAGGCTGAGATGAGACTGCATTTCAGTTAAAGTGACAGTTTGTGAAAAGGAAAAGCTTTTTCCTGTAACCCTCCCTCCGCTTCCTTCCCCGTGCTATGTGGACCATTTCTCCCTTCTGCCCCCTGGTTGTGTTACTTCATCTAAGCAGGGTATTTCCAGCCCTGACTGCTAGACTTGACGGCTGTGGGCAGTTGTGCTGACAATAATGTTAGAGTACAGCCTAGACCGTGTTCGGAGCTGTGTGGACCTCTTGCTTGGAAAGCAACAGTCCTGCGCTTAGGAAACCCAAAGCGCCTGACTCCCAGCTGTGTTCTCTATATGAGTAGAGTTGAGTTGAAAATGTCAAGTTATTTAACAAATTCATATTAAATACTTGGAGGTAGCAAATACTTCAATGAAGTTACATGTTTTTCTTTTGGAGTTATGTATTTCCCTTCTGCTAATGTTCATTGAACACTTATTCTACTCTAGACTTTGTGCCACGAGCTTTCTGTGGGTCTGCCCATTTGGTCTTCACAATGCCCTCAGCTGAGGTTCCCCCACCCTTTTTTTTTTTTTTTTTTTTTTTTTTGAGGCAGGGTCTCATTCTGCCACTCAGGCGCTAGAGTGCAGTGGTGTGATCATGGCCCTCTACAGCCTTGACCTCCCTGGGCTCCGATAGTCCTCCCGCCTTCAGCCTCCTGAGCAGATGGGACTATAGGTGCATGCCACCACGCCCAGCTAAAATTTGTATTTTTTTTTTGTTAGAGATGGGGTCTTGCTGTGTTGCCCATGCTGGTCTTGAATTCCTGGGCTCAAGCAATCTGCCTGCCTCGGCTTCCTAAGGTGCTGGGATTACAGATATGGGCCACCCACTGCATCCAGCCTGTGGTTCACTTATGATTTCTGCTTTATAACAGGGGAAGTGGAGGAGGCGTGGTAGGGAGCCCATGCTCACATGGCCAGCAAGTGAAGGAGGCCTGGCAAAGGCCACACTCTTGGTCTGTCACCCTGCTGCTTCTCCTCACTTCCTTGTGTAACAACTCCTTCATCAATAGGCTGTGTGACTGCACATGCCGCTGCACCTCTGTGGCTTTCAGTTTCTGTATTTGTAAGTGTTTGCACTAGATGCTTCCCAAGGCCAAGGTCTGTGGGTCTGAGTGCTCTGCATTCCCTGATCAACTTCACTTCATCGAGGGCCTCCCATGTACATAGCCCAGTTGTGGGCACTTGGGAGATCCAGGAGAATTGACATCATGGCCTCTGGCTCCTCAGGGAATTTAGAATCTACTTGAGGACATGATTGGTGGCACAATACAGTGAATTATTAATTTCCCAATGCGTGATTCAGACTAGAGTGTAAGGGTTCTGGAAAGGCAATTGAATGAGTCTTGCCTAGTGGAAAAATGGATCATCCTAAAGGGAGAGCAAATCCTCCTTAACATTTGCTAAAAATTGCTTCTCTGTTAGGCAAGAGCCAGATGCACTTGAGCATGTCATCATCATCTGACTCCCAGTCCACCCCAACCCCCAGCCCGGGAGCCCTGAGAAGCTGGCGGATGTGCCACGTTTCAATGAGACCGTGAAACTTTGGAGGGCGTGTTGGTTTTTTCCTCCACATTATACACTTCTTTATGTTGAAACATTTTCTCCACAGGGCTGCATGGAAAGAAGAAGATGTATGTTGACGAAGCAGAGCTCAGGGAAACAGAGAATTAGTTGGGATTGTGCAAAAATCACTTTGTGAATCAGGGGATGGAGACGCCTCATATGCTGAGGCTGAATTCCTTCAATCCTAAAGAAGTGGTTGGGAGCACAGCACAGTTTGGATGGGTTTGCAGCTATGATACCAGGGAACAGAACTGCTGGACTCCATACTCTAGCCAGTTTAAACCAGCATTGAAATCTAGAGTGTACTTTAAATTTTCAGCTTGGGTTTGCTAAATGAACTAAAGAGTGAGTCTTAGGTTGTTTTTGCCTTACTCTTGTGGCATCTCAGAACCTGTAGAGAGTTGGTGTTTCTCTCAGTAGTCTTGGTCTACCATCCTCTGTCTTGCCCTGTTGGTATTTCCTAGGATTCTGTGCCAGCCCTGTTGCTCATTCTAACCTTGCAAGGGGCAGTAGCATCCATTTGCAAGGTTTCAATGTTCAAGAACAGGCTGCTGACTCTCCCTCCAAAGGTCCAGTTGAGAATTGACTTATAAGCTCTGAATCCATGTATGTGGCTGCCTTCTGGGCATCTTCACTAGTAGTCCCACAGGTACCTACTTCTCCACTAAACTCCCCAAACCTGCTTCTCCTTCTACACCTCCTAACTCAGGGAATGGCACCATCACTCGTGCTCACCATCCCCCGTGTCCAAACAGTCAGCAGCTGCCACCCCTACGTCTTTCCAGTCTGTGTGGTACCTCGGTTCTGGCCCAAGCATCTTTGTCCTCCAGCAGTCCTCACATAGGTCTGCCTTCCTTCCAGAGTTGCTGTCCTAGAACCCATTCACAAAAGCAGCTAGAGGGCTTCTATGACACAAATAGGAAGTGCAGCCCCCATCCCCAACACCACTTAAAACTCCTTGAAGACTGCCAATTGCTTTGGGGATTTAGCCTACACTCCTCATTTTCAGGTTGCACCCTGCTTATCACTCCAGTGGGCTCTACGTGTGGGTTTCATGGAACTCTACCTCTAGGAATGTGTATTATCTGACAAGATCAAGGTATGGGAGAGGTGAAGGTGTTTGATGGGAATTACCCATCCCTCCCACCATCTCCCTCTACCATATTCTCAAACTCAGAACGTCCCAACAGAATTCAGCATGCTGTTTCTCATGCTGGTGCATCAGAACAATGTCTCACAAATCAGCAAGAAGACAAACCACCTAAGATACCCACGGACGATCACCAGGGAAAAAGACAGAGCCTTTCCCGCCCTTCCTGGCCAGAGCTGACTGTTCCCCTGTTAGTCCCTCAGTGAACTTTGCCTGAAACTCCCTTATAATATTTTGCACTATATGACATGTATTTATTAGTTTATCTCTTTCTTTAAACAACCATCAATTTGGTTCATCTGTCTGTTTCTTCTATGTGTCTTCTACGCAGCACATATCTGCTATGAATAGGGTGGGCTGAGGAGGTTCTCTGTATATGAATGTGAAATTATTACATCACAATATTATACCTTTTCTCCCACTAGTTAGGAGCATTTATTTCATTAAAATGGCTTGTTCTGAAAATATTCCCCGATATTACCAAGGTTTAATGTCCTTAATAAGCAATCTGTTCTTATTAACCAATAAGAAAAAGACAAATTCCCTAAGAAAAAATTGACCAAAGACATTGGATTCTTCCTTGTCTCCCATGTAAACAATAAAAGCTGCAGGTTATGGGAAACAGGTACTCTGATGTACCATTGGTGACAGTATAAATTTGTAGACCCTTTTGAGGGCCATTAAGCAATAATAATTCCAAATGTAGAACTTGGTTAATCTCTGACCCAGCAATTCCTGGAACTTGCAGAGATTTGTCCTACAGGAATAGTCAGATAAAGACACCACATTCATGTAAAAGAATATTAATTGCAGGTTGGGCATGGTAGCTCATGCCAGCACTTTGGGAGGCCAAGGCGAGAGGATCACCTGAGGGCGGGAGTCCGAGACCAGCCTGACAAATGTGGAGAAATGCCGTCTCTACGAAAAATAACAAAATTAGCCAGGCATGGTGGTGGATGCCTGTAATCCCAGCTACTTGGGAGGCTGAGGCAGGATAATTGCTTGAACCCGGGAGGCAGAGTTGGTTGTGGTGAGCCAAGATCGTGCTATTGCACTCCAGCCTGGACAAGAGCGAAAGTACATCTCAAAAAAAAAAATATATATATATATATATATGTGTGTGTGTGTGTGTGTGTGTGTGTGTAGTGTGTGTATATATATGTGTGTGTATATGTATGTATGTATATATATGTATATATGTATGTATGTGTATATATATAGCAACACTATCAATAATAGTTGAAATGCAAATAATTCAAACTTTCATCAGTATTGGTGCAGCCATATGACAGAATATTATGCAATTGTTAAAAGAAAGAAAAGCAAATCCCAAGAGATCTATGTTTTTACAAGGAATGATGTCCACAATATGTTAAGTGAAAGAGGTAGATTGTAAAGCCTTTTATCCATCTGCTCATCCATCCTTCCTTTTATTCTTTTATTTGACAAAAGAGGTGAAAATATATATATATATATATATCTCAGACCACTAACAGTTTTATCACCAGATTATCACTGGATCAATTTAGACTTATAAGCTCTGAATTCCACATTCTGCTTCATATTTTGGATATTTTACAAGGAGATTTTATACTTGTAGCAACAGCAAAACCAATAAATACTGCCAATCTGAGAGACAGTTTTTCTTCTTGCTTATTAAAGGAGCAATTTGAGAGACTTGCCTCTGCTAGCATGTGAGAAACTGGCTGCCACATGGGGTAATTTCTGAGGGACCTTGACTTGGTGGTTTAGCTCCTGATGGCAGGTGTCACATCGCATGGATTAGTGCTGCATTTTTACTCCAGTTTTCTACTTACTCTTTAGAAACCACAAGACAACATTTCACAATCTATTTCCACCCAGCAAACAGGAAAAAATTATGCTCAGTTTTCAACTATCAATGGAAAAGAATTGTTTGCATAAATGAAATCTACAAATAATAGACACTTTATCCATTCATTTTTATCTCTTCCACCTACATTTCTCTCAACCATTCTTTTTCACTTGTTACCAAGACCAAAATAAACTGATTTACAATTTCTCTTTCGCTCATCCTCAATGTGCCCTAGGCCTGACGTGTTCTTAGAGAACCCTCTCTGGTTCCTATTGGTCAATGGTTTATTTTTAGCCAAATCACAACAGGTTGATTAATACAATACTTACGGTTTTTCTTGGTATTGATGGCGTGCTCATTTGACTATGGCTAATGGAATTTCATCTTTTTCCTTTCTTAGGAAACTGAAAGTACAGTGTACTTTGTCTACCATATTGGTGACTTTATGTTGATTGAACCTGTTAAGATGGAAGGGGCAACAACTCTGGATACCTGTTAGGATTCATGTTCTTCAGAGGGTAGGAGATAAGCCCTTTAGGGCTAAAAGTCTGCATCACCTCATCAAGCAAGCCACCTACACCACCAGAAGTACTTGCTGGGAGTGGGGGGAATCTAGAAAGAGTGGCAGAGCAGGGAGATGATGAATATCAGCCACAGCCAAGGTACCACTGCAAAGGTTTGTGTTACAAGTTTAGGTAAAAGAATATTAATTGCAACATTGTTAATAATAGCTCAAATGCAAGTAAGTCAAACTTTCATCAGTAGTGGCTTGGTTAAATGAATACTAATAAATCAGTGACTTAGTTAAATAAATCATGGTATGCAGCCATACCATAGAATATTATGCAATTGTTAAAAGAAAAAAGCAAATCCCTAGAGATCTAAGTTTGATCCCTAGAGATTGAGTAAGTTTGACTTACTTGCATTTTAGCTATTATTAATGTTACAATTAACATTCTTTATATTCTTTTTTTTGAAATGGAGTCTTGCTCTGTCACCCAGGCTGAAGTGCAGTGGTATGATCTTGGCTCACTGCAACCTCCACCTCCCAGATTCAAACAATCCTCCCACCTCAGCCTCCTGAGTAGCTGGGATTACAGGGGCATGCCACCACGCCCAGATAATTTTTTATATTTTTAGTAGTGACAGGGTTTCACTACCTTGGCCAGGCTGGTCTCGAACTCCTGACCTAAGGTGATCTGCCTTCCTTGGCCTCCCAAAGTGCTGGAATTACAGGCATGAGCCACTGTGCCTGGCACAATTAATATTCTTTTATATAAACTTGTGTGAATGGTTTACATAAACTTGTGTGAGAAGAGATGTATCTTGCCTCACTAACTCTTATCTTGTTAGTTTCCCCCCAGAAACTGTGAGTGTCCACCCTCTTGAAGGCGCAATGGCAGGATGAAGTTCACAGAATGGAAGATGTGAGCTAGTCTGAGTGATGCAAGGGGTGGTCTTGGGTGGGCTCAGTTCCTGCTCCCTCAGAGGCCTTTGGATCTATTTTTGCTGTTTCTGTGAACTCCATTAGTGCCTTTTGGTGCTTTTGCTTTGAACAGCCCCATACCCGTGACTCTCTTTGGAAGACTGCCATCTGGTTTCTACACTGCTTTGCCCACAGATGCAGAGCCCACACATGCCAGGAAGTTTCCATCTGTTTAGGGCATCCCTTAGCCAGAGACCAACAGTTTAACACCACAAAGCCCAGCTCCCTTGTCTCCATGGGGACAAACTCAGAAATCTCACACGCTCCCTTGTGAGACCTGCCTGCAGTTGCACCTTTGCTTGGCTTCTTCTCAGTCCCCTGCCTATTTACCCCATTCCCGTACCAGACCCGTTTCTTTGGGAGCTTGTCTTTACTAAGTCACTTGCCTAGGAACCTTCCCCTCAGGATCCACTACTGGGCAATCCTCACAAATAACAGACAGATGATAATAGGTAGCATTCACTGAGTTTGACCATGTTGCAGGCACTGTGATAAAAGCTTTTTACATGCCCTGGTCCACTTAGTCCTCCAGAATTCCATCAGGCAAAGCAGGGCAATTATAACCTCTTGGCATAGTTGAGACTTGGGACTGCAGGCCCTGGCGCCTGACTGCCTGCGGTCAAATTTCAATTCTCCTAGTTACTAGCTGTGTGGCCTTGGGCAAGTCACTTACTTTCCTCACCTGTAAAATGGGGATAATAATAGAATCTACTTCATTGGTTTGCTATGATGAGTTAAAGTGAGCAAGGCATTGAAATGCTCTGCAGGTATTTCCTAAATGAACAAATACTTCACATAGCAGGCTATGGAGGTTTACAAAGATGAAAGTCAGGCATGGTGTAATCTCAGCACTTTGGAAAGTCAGTGTGAGAGGATCGCTTGAGCCCAGGAGTTCAAGATCAGCCTGGGCAACATAGAAAGGCCTCATCTTTACAAAAAATAAAAATGAATTAGCTGGGCATGGTGGGGTGTGCCTATGGTCCCGGCTACTCAGGAGGTCGAGGCTGCAGTGAGCTGTGATCATTCCAGCCTGGGCAACAGAGCAAGACTCTGTCTCAAAAAAAAAAAAAAAAAAAAAAAAGAACTAACTTGCTCTAGTCCACCTAGCTAACGTTGGCACAGTTGGGGCTGAAATCCAGGTCTGTAAGATTTCAAAGCCTAATTTCTTAGCCATGATTCTATGCTACTTGTGGTCAGTACCACTGCCCCTTCCTGGGCCTTCATACCTTTCAAAAGGACCGTTTTTCTCCAGGCTCCCTGCCCATTGCTGGCTTGCCTTTGGGAGCATCAATCACGTCTCAGCAGAGGGAGACTGGGTCTCATTGCACTGCCCTGGGACAGAGGCAGCTCTCTGTGCTGCTGGATCCTGCCTTGTCCTGGAGGGGCCACCACATATTCATTCTTAAGGGGACCTCTCCGCAGGCTATACTTTCTCCATTTCATCAGCTCACTCCCTGCCAGCAACCCACCAGAAAAGCAGAGAGAGAATTTCCTTTGCTACCCAAGTAATATAGGTTATGAGTACATCTTTTCTAAATCAGAAATTTTATTCTCTATTTTCTCAATTGCAGAGGTAAGTGGTAAATGGGATAATAATTAAAAACATATGGAAACATGTGAGGAGGAAAGGAAGTGAAAAAACTCTCACTTGCTGCCCATGTGGCTTTTCTGAGTTTTTTTAATCCACCCTGGCCTTGACTCACTGGGGCCATCATGGGGCTTTGGGATGACACACCTGGCAGGCCTGGCCAATGTCCTTATAAGGCAGCCGCTCTGCAGGGTGTCAGCTGCTTCTCTGGCCTGCGTGTCAGTCGGGCGATGAAGCAACACCCCTGAACTGGGAAGGGCGGGGAGCAGTTTGCTCCTGATTCTCCATAGCCCCACTCAGGCAGCCCTACTTCCTTTTTTGTCGGGTTGAAAGTAAAAAAATTGAACTCTAGGAGAACAGAAAGAATAAGGCCACTTATTTCCTTATTACTCATATAGCAATATGTATTGGGCAGCTGCTATGTGCCAGGCATTTTAATCTCACCAGCTCACTATCTACAAGAAAGGGAAGAGATTCAGTTGTAGTGCTCAGATCGAACCATGCAGTTTCTCTCGTGTGTGTGTGTATGTGTCTGTGTGTGTGTGAATGTGTGTAGGCCAAGGGGGTAGGGGGTGTCGTAAGGTCTCTTCAGGCCCTGGACTTGGGAACAGCAGTAGAATGAAGAAGGGACATTTAGCATTTAATGTCATACTTACCAATGTACCAATCATCGTGGTTTACATAAATCATCTCATTTAATCCTCAGGAACTAAACACCTACTATGAAGTAGGTGTCAGGGGCTAAAGCAGAATTTCCCTGAAATGTCTACCTAGGTTTATCTTGCTTTTCCTCAGATCCCAAAGTCAGCCAGCATGAGGCCCATTGGGTTATTGACATCTTAACCTCAAAGGGTGTTTTCTGTTTCAACCTTAATACTTACAGCTCAGATCAGTCACCAAGATTTGCTTCCAGTTCAGATTCTCAAATAAGCTGTCCTGGCCAATGGCAAATTCTTGACTCCCTGGGCTGGTCTGTCCCCTCCCAGAATGCCCACAACCAGCCACCAAATATTCTGGATCCCTGAGAATTTGCTGACTCTATCCTCTCACCTCACCTGTCTTGAGATAATCTAACCTCTGGGCTCCTAGGTCATGGCCCCACTCCACCTCCCTCAGTTTGTCTGCTCAGGACTCAGCTGCTCTGCTGGATGAAGGAGCCAAGACCTAGTTGATGCCCATGGTTTCCAAAGAATCTTACCTTGTTAGAAGAAGGAGTGCTGCAGACTCGAACCACTTTAGGACTCAGTCTAGATTGAGTTTCCTGTGCTATGTTCTTGCCTATTTCCTCTTTCACAGCCCTCAGCATGCGTTTCTGTCTTGGACAGGCAGGAGACAATTCCACTGGAAGAGCTGGAAGCATACCGAGATGGCTTCTCTGCGTTTGAAATGTCAGCCACCCTCTCCTCTCCAAGTTTTCCCAGCCTCATCTCTTTCCATCTTCTCCTTGCTTCCTCCATTCTGGCCACATCAGTCTCCTTTCTACTCCTTAAGCCAAAGTCTAGGGTTGCCAGATAAAATACGGGATTCCAAGTTAAATTTGAATTTCAGATAAACAACACGTAATTATTTTAGTATAAGTATTGTAATCGGTTGAATGTGTGTCTCCTCCAGAATTCATGTTGAAACTTAATTTCTAATGTAATAGCATTAAGGAGTGAGTCCTCTGGGTCAGTGGTCCCCAGCCTTTTTAGCACCAGGGACCAGTTTTGTGGAAGACAATTTTTCAACAGGTTGGAAGGTTGGGGATGGTTTGGGGATGAAACTGTTAACATGCTAGATCATCAGGCATTAGTTAAATTCTCATAAGGAGTGCACAACCTAGATCCCTCGCATGCGCAGTTCCAATAGGGTTCCCACTCCTATGAGAATCTAATGCTGCTGCTGATCTGACAGAGTGGAGCTCAGGCCGTAATGCGAGGGATGGGGAGTGGCTGTAAATACAGATGAAGCTTTGCTTGCTTGCTCGCCCCCCTTGCGTGGCCTGGTTCCTAACAGGACACCAACCTGTATCGGTTGGTGGTCCAGGGCTTGGGACCCCTGCTTTAGGTGATTAAGTAATGAGGGTGGAGCCCTCATGGATGGGACTGGGGCCTTAGAGAAGGGCTTGAGAGAGTGGGTTTACTCTTCTGCTCTTCTGTTCTGTGAGACACACTGTTCCTCACCTGCGGAGGACACAGCAGCAAGGTTCCATCTTGGAAGCAGAGACTGGGCCCTCACTGGACACCAAACCCGGCTAATTTCTGTTCTTTATAGATGACCCAGTCTGTGGTTTTGTGTTATAGCAGCACACATGGTTAGACTAAGACAAGTATGTTCCAAATGTTGAATGGGACATATACTAACCAATCCCTTTTCTAGTTCATCTCCTCTTCTTTCTCATCCTCCTCCTCCTCTTTGTTAACCCTGCAAGTCTAGGCTGAGCTCATTCCCACACTGGGGATGTTCCTTCTCTGACAATGACATGATTTTCTCCTCCCTCGACTCTGGCCTCTGCCCAAATGCCTTTTCTTCAGGGAGGCCTTCCCTGATCTCACATCTCAGATGGCAGCCCCCATCACCCCTCATTCCCCTTCCTCTTGTCTTATTTCCCTCACGGCTTTATCCTGCCTGACTTTACCTTGTTTGTGTTTGTTTGTTTGTCCTCCACTAGCATGGACTCTTCAGCAAGGCAGGGATTCACGTCTGTTTTGTTCACTGCCATTTCCCTAGTGGCTCATAGGACCTGGAATAAAATAGGCATCCGAAAACTATTTGTCGAATGAATGAATTATTCTGTGAGATGAAGGCAGAAGAATTTGGAGTTTCCAGGTCGGCCCAAGAAAGAGAAGGTTGGAGTAGAAGGCTATTAAATTACTGGGGGAAGAGAGGAAGGACAATGGTAAAGGAGAGAGCGAGACAGACAAAGAGACAAGCTGCTTTCTGAGACCTTTCTGAGTCTGAAGGTATGGGAGCTCAGAAATATAGGCCTCTACACAGGCTGCTAGATCTCCAAGGAGACGCGTACAATGTAGAGTTTCAAAGCACGGGCTTTGATAACCCGGACTCAACATTTGTAAAGCACCTAACAAAACATCTGACACTTGGCAAGTTCCTATCGGAAGGCAGCTGTGAGTACATCTCATTGACAACCACACTCCTGATGATGAAATTCACACTCATCCATTGCCTCTTTGATTTTAGCTGACTTGCAGCTGATGGCGATTTTTCAAAAGCAAACAATGTTTTTTTTTGTTTTGCTTTTAAATTGTCACAGGAGGGTTAGGGTGCCCACATGGCGATTAAAATATGTCAAGCCAGGTGCACTGTGAGCCATGTGACTCCCAAGCTGGCCTCATCGAGCAAGGATTCAAATTCAGCCACAGCGCAGGGATAAGTCACTACACTCAGGGGCCTTTGAGGTTTCTAGAATATAGTTGAAGCTGCAAGTGTTGAACCCAGGGGTGTCAAGGGTCCATGTCTCTGAGCACACGGGACAGGGTGTAGTTGTTAGTGCTGAAGCCAGTCCTGCATGACATTTGCTAGCTCTGTGATACACAGCCTCACCTTTAGACCTCACATTCTTCCTGTGGAAAATGGGATGACAATTCCTGCTCTGCCTTTCTTACAGGTTTGGATGACCATAAAATGAAATAGGGTATGACAAAGAGCTTTGGCAACCGTGAACTACTATATAAAGCCCAGGATCGTCATGATGTCATCAGCATTGTCTGCAGGGGGTGGTCTTGGCTGGCTGACTTTGGGTCGCCAACCCCATGGACATCTTGATGTCCTCCACACCCTCTTCCCGGTGCCAGGGTAAAATACCAATCAGTGATGTGTCCCTGTGGGGCTCAAATGACACAAGATGATCACCCTCTGGAGCTCTAGCTCTGTATCCTCGGGTCAGGCCAGCAAGTGCTGCCAGATATGCACCTCCCAGTCCAGCAGCCACTGCAAAGGCAGGAAATTAGCACCAGCTCTGAGTAAACATCTCCGTTCTTTAACTCAACACTTTGCTATGTTAGTAATTGGCTACGTTTTTCCAGGACTAGACACTACACATGACAAGTCCCACGATCCCCAGCACCAGTGAGACAGTCATGGCCTGGGCAGGCTCCAGCCCCTCTCCTGGCCCAGCCTCAGCCGTTCTGGCGAGTTCTTAGATGGCAGCACTGTCCCAGAGCCAAATGATGCACCCTCAGACAGGCAGGCAAGGGACAGGATGCACTGGTGTCCATGGCCTTGGCCCACGATAGCCTGCAAAGCCAGTTGCCCCTGAGAAGCAACTTTTCTTTCTCTCATTTGGATGTTGATTGGCCAGAGCTGTCCTCAAACTGCAGCAGGCAGTATCCTTGCCTTGGGATCTGCAATTTCATGCATTTATCAGACAAATATGAAGCAAGTGACTGCTATGTACTAGGTGCTCAGAATGCATCAGTAAACAAAACAGACTTGAGTTTCCCTTCCTTCATGGAACTTACGTTCTAGTGGTGGGAGGGGGACAGAAAACAATAAATAACTAGATTATGAATTGTGTTAGCAGATGATAACTGGTGTGGGAACTTAGCAGGTAGAAGGCAACACAGGGTTGAAGAAGCCGGGGATTCCACCTTGACTAGGTTGCTCAGGGCAGGCCCCACTGAGAAACCACCACTTGGATGAAGGAGGTGAGCACCTGGGGGAAGAGCCTTCCAGGCAGAGGGAAGAGCTCATGCCAAGGCCCTAATGCCATGGCCACTGCCTGGTATGTCCAAAGAACAAGGAGACCCATGCCAGCGGCTTCAGCTGAGTGAACCAGGGATGTAGAAATGTGTAGAGGGCGGTTCTGGGAGGTCGCAGCAGGAGAAAAGGGGCTCAAAATCAGCTGGTGGTACCATCTCAGTTTGGTTTGTGGGCCTTGAAGCCTATAGAATTTGGGGGCACTTTCTTTAAGAAAAGAATGTAAAATTACAAATACGAAATTAGGTACAGGGCTTTGAAAAGGCAAGCGAGGGTCCCTGAAACCTATGTTCCTTCGCTTCCCTCTAGTGGAGCCCTAGACCTGAGGACTGTGCTGGGAGGGTCCCACTCACCGCAGAGCCTCCTTCCCTCCCTCCTAACGTTGCCCTTCTGTGACTTCTTTCCTCCCTTCAGACTTCCTGTAACAGTCATCTCAACCAGAGTTTGCACAGAGCAACATGGGGACAGAGAGAGGAGCTGAGGGACCGCAGTGAGGCCCAGCCCAGGCCCACATTCATCAGCCTCCAGCCCTCAGGGAAAATGCGGACAGTGGGGTGGCCGGGAAGTTCCTCCTGGGAGGGGAAGGGCGGGAATCACTCCTCCACGGAGGACATTTCTCCCTTCTTGATGGTTCTGTTCCCACCCAGGGAAAGAAACTAAGAGGGCAAGGCACACATTTACCATGAAAGCAGGTTCAGCGTCCTCTCTCCGGTCCCCACATGGTCCCTCAGGGAGTAGCTTCAAGGCACTGGGGCCCCAGGGAGATGAGCAGTGAGACTCTCTCAATCTGGCTAGGTGAGTTCCACTCAGGGAGGCCCAGACTCTGTTTCAAAAACCTAGAAGTAGTTGGGAGGGGAGTGGAGCAGACAGGGAGAGGAAATACTATGAATTATCCTCTGAGCCCAGTTATTAAATATCAGCAGAGGGGAAAGAAACTCAGGGTAGGTAGGAAACTCAGGCTAGACATGTTTCGTCATGTACGTTCTCTATAGGATGTCTGCTGAGAGCCTGGTTAACTACAAACCATGCATTTTTTTCCTCCCTCCCTCCCTCCCTCCATCCCTCTCTCCTTCCCTTCCCCTTCCCATTCCCCTTCCCCTTCCCCTTCCCCTCCTTCCCTCCCTCCCTCCCTCCCTCCCTCCCTCCCTCCCTTCCTTCCTTCCTTCCTTCCTTCCTTCCTTCCTTCCTTCCTTCCTTCCCTCTCTTCCTCTCTTCCTTCCTTGCTTCTTTTCTTCTTTGGGGAGAAAACATGCCATTCAAAAGTGCCCAGTGCATGCACACACTCTGTTTTTCCTTTTTTAAAATTTAGCCTTGACTTGAAATTCAGAGTATGCACATTTTTAAAAATTGTGACAATTTTTTTAAAAAAGATGCCAGCTGCTAATTCCACCTAGGTAGAGACAGTTAAACAAGTTTGTATATAATACAGGAATTTTGATGAATTTGTTTAAATGAGATTCTCATTATAATACAACCCTTGCTGTCTGGAAGAAATAAGTCAGTCTAGAAACATTTACGGAGCAGCTGCTATATGCAGGGTTTTATTTTAGGTCTCGTGTGGTGTTCAAGAAGGTTGATTCCAAAGTCTCACTCCTCAAGGAGTGTCCTCTAGCCATGAGGTTAATGTTGATGCATGTGGAAAGAGCAGCTGAAGATGGCTTCTTGGGCTTTCATGTTGACCCCTTCCTCTTACTTTACACTCTCCCTGGGCTCCAGCCTCAACACCCAAGACATCAACAACCTCCCCCCAGGCTTGCAATGCCAAATCTGTATCTCTAGCCTGACTCCCAGTGCCTTCCAGTTGTCTGTCCAGACTGGAGGCTGGCTGTCTCCAGTTCCCTTTCCAACAGCGGCCAGGGTGGCCTGCCTCAAATACACGCATCTGGCCACAGCACTGGCCCACGCCCGCGTAGGAGCTGGCCCTGGTCACCGTCATCCACGTCAGAGGTCCCAAACATTTGGAAATGTAACTTGTTTTTCAAATAAATATTATATTCAACAGCAATAGAAGGAACAGATGAAAAGTTATCTTATTGGTAGATATGTACTCTATAGGCACACATTGTTATAAAGCCAGTCACTACGAACAATGTGATTATTTTAAGAAGTGTAAACATTTGACATTCATGGTCATGGGGTACAGTTGCAGTTTTATGTCAGCCTTGGTATTCGATTTATTTCTGCATTTGTTTCTATTGTCCAATGTTGAGAAAGTTTGATTCACAGAAATAAGTCATAAAAGTGTTTTGCTTTACTTTATTTTTAATTTTTAAACAGCTTGCCTTGAAATCTCAGGATGCCCTCAATTAAACAGACCCAATACCTTAAATGTGGAGTAGGAGGAAAAATTAATTCTAAGTCGAATCATTAACAATATCTAAGTGCTTTTACTCCCTGTGTTAAATGTAAAAGTCAAATCAAAAGCAGCCCAGCCTCAGGACAGGTGCTTGTGTGATATGATCGTGACTGTACAACTCACCATTATGCAGTGGGAGGGACTGTGATCACCTAGGTTTTGCCTGCATGAATTTGGTTGAGTGTGACTCAGTTTACCATAGTAGTATGCTTGTACAAATTGAGAGGATATGCATGGACCTGGATTTTACGAAATCACCTATATAGAGCTACAATCTTACTAATCAGTGATACCTCTATTAAACGTTCAAAGTTATGAACCAAATTAGCAGAAAAGATAAATTGTTCAGACTATCTCAAAGATAATTTTCCTGGCAGCATGAGTTGATACATTGGTGGTCTCCAATACGTTACAATGTTTTGATACAAAGCACATGTGACTATGTTATTGTAAAATCACAGTTGATTTTTTAAAATGATTTAAAGTACATATTTTGGGTAGCTTTTTAAAAAGCACTTATTCATTTAATGTGAACAGGATTTATTGGTTTTCTTTGAGTGCCTCTGGTCAAGCTTTGGAAGTTGTTTTATTTTTTTAAATAGAAAATTCATGGAAATGGTGCAAAAGCCAAAAGGTGAAAACAACAACAAGAAAGCATATTTTGTGACAAATAAGTCTCCTCCCTCAGCCCTGTTCCCAAGAAATGTTTTTGTTCCCAGAAGCCACACCACATTTATCAGTTTCTTTGAATCCTGCCAGAGATAGTCTATGCCTCTGTGTGTGTGTGTGTGTGTGTGTGTCTTAGCTTGGGTTACCCCAGAAACAGACTTTGACACAGGATTTAAATGCAAGCAGCTCATCTAAGAGGTGCTCTCAGGAAACATCTTGTAGGAAGTTGAGGACAAAAGATGGGAAAGGGAAGGTAGCAAATGGAGGAAAATTGATCAAGTAAATTACCACCGTGGACAACCAGAGCTAACCCCACTGGGGAGCTCTGAGAGCCAGCATAGGACCTGTGGCTCAGAGTTATTTCTCCCAAGGGAAACGGAGCTGGAATTTTGTAACCAACTCCGTTGTCTGAGAGCTGTGGGATGTGGGCAACCAGCCATGTGGTCAGGCACAGTGGACTCTGTCCGTTAAAGAAAAATGTCAGTCAAAGCAATGCAAGGGCTGGCAGTTTGAAGTGGGCAGGTGTGTGATGCAATGTCAAGGAGCAGGAAGTATGGGCAGGGTACAAACAGCATCTGCTACAGTATTATCTGAAACACATTTTAATGAAATTAGCACCAAACATGTGCAGTAACTCATGGCCCAGCCCTGTGAATGCCAGGCTTTCATGGAGCCTGGTCTGAAGACCGTTGCCATTTTTGGCATGGCAAACAAAACCTTCTGGGGTTGACTCATTCAGTTACTTCTGGTTCCTTTTCCATTGTGATCTTAGTCAAGTTTTTGCCCCAGTAATACAAATGACCTGTGCTTGCGGGTCCCCAGACAACCCCAGTGTGCACACTTCCCTGCTTCTGTTCATGATGTTCTGTGAACCTGGGAGCACATTTCCCCCTTCCTCTTACCTGCCTGATCCTACTTGTCCTCTCAGATTCAGGTGAGTTGGAAAGAATACAACTGGCCTTTTGGAGTTGTAGAAGCCTCAGTGAGAGGATGTGTATAGTATTCAGCATGGTGTCTGGCACAGAGCTCAGTAGTGGTCAACTGCCTGCCTGTCTCCCCATCTGTCTGATGACTTGGGAGCCCACCCCAGTGTTCCCAGACTATACTGGGATTCCTCCCTTCTGTGCCATCCTAGCACCCTAGGCACACCTATAGGAATGATCTGCTGTTCTGTCTCCCCCGATTGTGCTGGGAGCTTCTTTGGGACAGGAAGCAGACTTTGCTAATCTCTGAACCCCCATTGCTGATACAGTGCCCAGCACACAGTAAGGCTTAGTGAATGCTTGAATAGAGCTCGGCTGAGTGCACCACACAGTAACAATTCTTTGAAGTGTTTGTAGAAATTCTGAAGAAGGAAAAAGCACTGCACATAGGATGGCTCATGAAGGTGTTTTTAGATGGGCCTTCTATAAGAGATACACATACAGAGATTGCTTCCTTCTTCTTATTGGAAGAGCAAGCCTTGTTGACCTATGAATTTTTGCATGCTAGATTGCATGCAAGATTGTTTTGCTCATTACCTTCTCTCTCTCTCTCTTTCTCTCTCTTTCTTTCTCTCTCTCTTTTATGGATAGTCAGTCAGTCAACAAATACTTTCTGAGTCCCTACTATATATTGGACACTACTCTAGGGGACGGGGATACAGTGGTGCACATGACAGAAGGAGACCCAGTCTCAAGGAGCTTCTACTTTCTTGGAAATTACAGAGTGGAATGTTCATTTGGACTGGCCTGCTGCTGCCAGGAGGATCTGAAGAATCTGGAACAAGTGGGGCTCCTCAGGGCCTGGCTGATGGAAACATCAGGCAGTTTTAGGTAAAGACGCAGGGGCAAGGATTCCAACTGGAGGCAAGCACCAAAGGAGATCAAGGACAGCTGTCATTTAGAAACATACTGAGCACTCAGCTGTGGCCAGAATATGGAGGGCATAAAGAGATATAAGCCCTGGTCCTTGTAAAGATGTGCTGTCTGCAATGGGAGAATAGAGTTAAGTCTCAGTTATTATGAGTGGATTAACAACTTGATGACTATCCAGGCAATAAGTAATTATAGATTCAAAGGAAGGTACAAAAAGTAGTTTAGAGGGAGACTGTGTACTCTTCACCCAATTTCTCCCAATATCACAGCCAGAAAGTTGACATTAGTATAATACACATACCTTATTTAAATTTCACCAGTTTTGTGTATGATTTCATACATTCTTATCACATGTAAATTCATGTAACAAACACCATAATTAAGACACAGAACTGTTCTAGCACTACAGAGCTACTTCTCGTGCTATGCCTTAGTAGTCACACCTCCAATCCCCTTCTCCCTAGTCCCTGGCTACTGTTGAGTGTTCAGAGTTCTTTATGTATTTTAAATATGAGTCCTTTGTCATATGTGTGTTTTGCAAATATTTTCTACTAGTCTATAGCATGTATTTTCATCTCTTTTATAGTCTTTCACAGAGCAAAAATTTTTAATTTAAATGAAGTACAACTTAATGGATTTTTTACTTTGTGGATTGTGCTTTTAGTGTCATGTCTAAGAACTCTTCACTTTGCCCTAAGTCCTAAAGATTTTCTCTTATGTTTTCTAAAAATTTTGTGGTTTTACGTTTTACATATAAATCTATAAGGAATTTTGAGTTACTTTTGTATAACATAGGAGATATAGATTGAAGTTCATTTTTTTTTTCTTTCTTTTTGCCTAAGGATGTCCAACTTTTCCAGCACTATCTGTTTAAAAGGCTATTCTTCCTCCACTGACGATCAGTTGATTGTCTTTTTGTGAATTTACTTCTGGCTTTTCTATTCTATTTCACTGATCTATCTGTTCCTTCACTAATATGCATTGTCTCTATTGTCTGTTGCTATGAAGTAAATCCTAATCAGATAGAGTGATTCCTCCCACTTAATTCTTTCAGAAAATTGTTTTAACTATTCTAATTCCATTGCCTTTCCACATAAATTTTATAATAATCTTGTCTAAGTCTTCAAAAAAACCTTGCTGGAGTTTTGATAAGAATTGTGTTAAACTAATAAGTCAATTTCAGGAGAGTTGTGTTAAACTAATAAATCAGTTTCAGGAGAATTGGCATCTTTACTACGTTGAATCTGCCAATCCATAAACACATTTATTTACATCTTCTTTAATTTCTTTCATCATCATTTTGAAGTTTTCAGCAGTCCCGTACATGTTTTGTTGGAGTTACACTTACACACTTTTTATTCTGTGGGGGTGGCACTGTAAATGAATAGTGTGTTTTAAATTTTGGTTTCCACATGGTCATTGATAGTATACAGAAATACAATTGATTTTTGTATATTGATCTTGTATTCTGCAACTGTGGTAAACCCAACTACTAGTTCTATGAGGGTTTTCTTTGCTTGATTTTTGTTTTTTAGATTCTTTGGAATTTTCTACATAGGACATTATGTCATTGGCAAATAAACAGTTTTATTTCTTCCTGTCAAACTTTATACCATTATGGGTTAATTATCAACTCTGAGGACCATCCAGGAAAAAAAAATTATTTAACCCCCAAATACTGTTTCCCCACTCATTTCTGGATTATTTTCCCATTGTCCACTGTGCACTTGGGGAATACAGACTCACTCTTACATTAGATCAAGCAACTATTATTAGGGAAACATCTGGAAAGAATAAGATACATTCCAGACCAAAGGAGGGAGGATCAGGGACTTTTCACATCACGCCTCCTCCATGAGCAAGGGTCAGTGAAGGGTGACTGTGTGTACTGTTTGTTCCCTTAGGTGAGGGGCCACCCAGGCCTCAGGCCTGACCTTCTCAAAGCCCAGCCAGGGCAATGAGCGACTCCTTTTTCAACACTGGCCAAGGTCAGGGCCTCCTGAGGTAGGCTAGGAACAAGAACTGACCCCCCTGGGTCTGATGAAAGAATGGGATGAGGCCTTATGAAAGTTGGGGAGCATTTCGAGGGGTTTTTAGTGGGTGAGTGTGGGCCATCGCTGCTTCTTTTGCCTCTGAGCTGAGAAATCGGTCCTGTAGGATGTGGGTTTAGGTGTGGTTTACCTGCCCTGCTTCCCAGTGGTAACAACACTGGGAAATGCTAGGAGAACTGGTGTCCTTGACACCACCAGGGACACAGCAGGGAGTGAGAATTGGAGGGAGGATAATGCCTTCAGTTTCATTTAGTTGTCTTTCAGCTAGCAAGATACATGGACCTGAAGGAACAGTAATATACCATATATTTCAAAAAGAAAAACCAAACCAAGGCTAGAGGCGTGGACCCAAGTCATCTATGGAGATGTATAAGCAATGCTGTGTGAGTGAAGGGATCCAGTGTAATTAAATCTTTATGTACCCAAACTACTGGGAGTTTTAAAAATCACAGTACTATTTACTTTTATGATAAAGTGATACAAGTGCTGGGCACTTTTTATGATAAGGTGCTGGGCAATTTGTGACTGGAATATACTGAAACATTATATTATATGCAATGCAACACATGTTCAGCACATTTGTTAAAGGCAGATATGTTTAAAGAAGCTAAAACAACGGGAATGCAATTCTCCCTGACACGTCCTTGGCTGTGGAGACATTTATTTCATCTAGCATAATATTTTCATCTACTTTCTGTAAAGCAAGAGGTGAAAATACTTTTTTTTTGGTTTGTTTTTAAAGCTAAGACTATGTTGAAAATGGCAACTTGGAGGAAATCTTAAAGGTAAAATTTAGTTAATTGGTGTAATAAGCTCCTATGGTTTCTCTGGTCTATCCCACGCCATACATAACTTAATAACCATTCTAGCGTGTTATAACAACACTGTTTTAACAGCTTCAGAAGTAACTCCACTGATGGGTGTAGCCAAGAGAGTTTTATCTGAAATCCAGATCCTGTCAGTATGAGACTTTTCAAGCAAAATGCAGTCGGTGCCTTAGCTTCATCGAGTGCAAGCCTCATCTCCTCCACTGCATATGAATTTCCATCCCTTCTAGGTCTCCATTCACTGGTGTCCACAGCACACTAACCCCCTCTCACTGTTCACCCCAATACTGACCTTTGGATGTCAAATAGATACTCCCCGCTCTCTCCAGGAAAACCTCCATGAGTCACCAGATATCAGGATGAGGTACGGGGACTCCAGATATCTAGGAGGAGAAGGCAGTCTTCTCTTAATCCAGGGCTTTTCCTTAGGTCGGCCTGAACTGCCCGGCATTCCTGCACTCTTTTCTCCATGCCCAGGAGTCCCTGCCCCAACTTTAATCTTTGCATCTTCTTCTGTTATCTTTTTTCTTTTTGGTTTCTCATGTTCCCTGAACCATCCTAGGAACCAAAAGGAAATGCTCCCTTGTCTGTGATGCCATTTGCAGTGCTTCTGAGGTAAGAAGCAGCTGCAGCTGCCCTCTGAATCTCAGCTCAGAGGATCCCACATAACCTGGATCTGACAACATCTCCCTTTGCATTTCTTGACCAAGAGCATGGGCCTGTGGGAGGTTTGATTGACACATACCTTTGATACCCTTTGCCTGGGCCATATCTGCAGCCCTCTGCAGCTAGGGCTGCCTCTGCAGAAGGATGGAGTTTTCATCTCTAATTGTGAAAGAGCTTTTAAAGGCAAGCTGGCCACAGTAATAAGCATGTAATCTGGAAGAAATCTCGTGTTCAATGGTGGATCTGAAGTTGTTGTTTTTTTTTTGGTTGGGGCTTATAAACCTTCATTTGTAAAAGTTAATCATGGTCATTCTTTTCAGGACCAGTAGGAGGTGATTTCAAAAGAGTGTATAAAAATGATGTAAGCATTGGCTAACATGGGAGAAGGCCCAAACTCAAAAGGATAAGATCCTGAGTTAAGTGATACAAAAATTGAGTTCTAACAGGTGAGCAGGAGTTGGCCCTGAAGATTAGGGTAGAGGAGGGCTTTGGGGGCAGAGGAAACATTTGTACAAAAGCAGGAAGACACATAAGAGCATGGCAGGCCAAGCAGCATTCTGGGTCCAGCCCAACTAGAGTACAGAGTAAGTTATGAGGAGTGCAAAAAGAGGTTGGAAATGTGTTAGGGTTCTCCAGAGAACCAGAAGGAATAGGATGAAACTGGCTCATGCAATTATGGAGATGGGCAAGTCCCAAGATCTGCAGGGTGAGTCTGCAAGCTAGAGACCCAGGAAAGACTATGGTTTAGTTCCAGTCTGTGTCCAAAGGCCTGAGAAGCAGGAAAGCAGATGGTGTTTGTTCATATCTGAAAGCCAACAGGCTTGAGAACAAGGAAGAGCTGATGTTTCAGTTCAAGACGGAAGGCAGGAAAAAAAGCTGGTGTTCCAGTTCAAAGGCAATTAGGCAGAAAGAATTTCCTTCTACTCGGAGAAGGGTTAGCCTTTTGTTCTATCTGGTATTTCAGCTGATTGGATGAGGCCCATCCACATTAGAGAGGGAAATCTGCTTTACATAGCCTACCAATTTAAATGCTTACCTCATCCAAATCACCCTCACAGAAATACCCGAATGATATTTGTCCAAATATCTGGGCACCCCATGGTCCAGACAAGTTGATGTATAAGTTAACCATCATGAAATCATAGGCATGGAACAGTAAGAGGCCATTTCAAAACAGTGTAATGTTCTGGGGCCAATTGTGATTACTACTTCAGGATCAAGTTTCTTACCTGCTAGTTCAAGGGGTGGTATGCTGAGGAAATGTTTCTTACCCACTTTTAAAATCTGAATATTTTCTTACAATAATGGCTACTACTTACTGTGTACCTACTATGTGCTGGCTGTTCAGCAAACATCTCACTTAATCCTTTTGTTTTTGTTTTTGTTTTTTTTTGAAACTGGGTCTCACTCTTGCCCAGCTTGGAGTGCAGTAGTGTGATCCTAGCTTGTTGCAGCCTTGAACTCTTGGGCTCAAGGGATTGCCCTGCCTCAGCCTCCTGAGTAGCTGTGACTACAGGAGTGCATTATCACACCTGGTTAATTTTTTTTTTTTTTTTTTTGAGAGAGATGGGGCCTTGCTATGTTGCCCAGGCTGGTCTTGAACTCCTGACCTCAAATGATCTGCCTGCCTCAGACTCTCAAAGTGCTGGGATTACAGGTGTGAGCCACTGTGCCCCACCATGTCACTTAATCCTTTCACTAATCCTACCCCCTACTGAGTTTACTGTCAAGGGAAGGGTTATTAGTGCCATCTATATGTGAAGAAACCAAGGCTCAAAGAGCTGTATGCTCATCAATGTTTACAGTGCCTGTAACACAGTAGATATTCAATAAATATTTGTTAAATGATTTTAAGCCTCTAGTAAGTGGTGAAGTTAGATTTCAAAAGCAGATCATTTGACTCTAAAACCAATGGACTTTAGAAGAAGCTGGTGAGCACAGGCAAGGAAGAAAACTTGCAGTCTGAGCAGTCAAACCTCTGACATTTTATCTGACTTCTCCCTGAGGTAGGCCAAGATGACTGAGCCTGAAGAAATTCTGATAATTCCAACAAAGTCTGTCAGCATTTAGCACAGCTTCTTGAAAGTGACCTTGAGCAATTAAACCACGCATGTTGGCAGACATTAGTCCTGGTTCGGGTTGACTAAAAAATTCAACAGCCCCATTTATGGCATGCTTTTAAGTATAATTTTTTTCCCTGTTATCAATTCATACTCAAAATTTCTCGGCAATAGCTAAAAAGATGGGAGATAATGTATGTTTCAAAGCTGCTTCATCTCTTTTAATGAACAATCTCTAGCTGGGGAAGGTATTGGTGAGGAAGAAGGGCTGGTTATTGATTTCACAGAAATCCTGTTGTTCAGTCTCAGTAAGACATTCATCAAGGGGCTAAGTCTCTTCCTAGTAATGTATTAGCTATATATGGAAGCATGTTAAGTCTTGGAGGTCTCAAGGCACCACTTGATGATTCTCAGTGGTGACTCATGACATAGAAAGATACCTTAATCACTCTATGAGGTTCTTCCCAACTTTTGACTTAGGGGCAGCTTTACACCAGGAGCACTGGACTTGAGCATTCCTTACTGTTTCTCTTTCTTCCCTCCCTTCCCTGTTCCTTCCCAAGGCTATGGAGAAACTCTTTTTCATCTTCAAAGAAAATGTGTAGATGATTTATTTATTGACACATGGTCATTGTACGTATTAATGGAGTGTTGGGATTCACTCAGGATGATGGCAAAAATATTAAAGGGAAATATTAGGGAAAGTTATAGGAAATAGTCACAAATCTTTTGGACGGCTGAAAGGTTACATAGCTTGTAATAATTGAACAGGCTGAAGGCAGCCTGTTACCTTAGAGCATTAAGTCATAGAGTAAATACTAGAAATAAGAGAGGCTTCCGCAGTTAAGTCTGTTTACCCTGCCTCCTTTAATTAACCTTTGAGCCAGATGGCCCTCTGGCGGGGAGGTCGACCAGGGAAACTGCCCCCTAATGGTATTTACTTTAGACCTCTATACCTGAGCTTTAATCATTTGTAGAACTACTCTCTCAACCATGTTAATTATCCACAAGTGTGTTTACCCAAAGCTTCTGTTATTAATTGTATACTAAATAAATGCCTGGAGTGCGAGCTGCTCAGGGCCGGCCGCAGTGACAAACCTGTCTTGGTGTGCAGGCGGTCAGACACTCAGCTGGACTGGCAAAGCAGAATATCTGTGTGTCAGTGTACGTTTTATTCATCCGTGGTTTGGGTCAGGGTCTGCGGGCAGACCCCCACAGCTAATGCCCTTGTGTGAGGAGCAATACCTCACACAACACTCAAAAAAATACTCAACATCACTAATCATCAGGGAAATACAATCAACACCCTAATGAAATACCACCTCATTCTACAATTTGATTTAAAAATATATATATATTTATTTATATATAATCACACATATATTTTTTATATATCACACATATATCACACATATTTTTATATATATCACATATATATTTATATTCACATATATCACACATATTTATATATCACATATATATCACACATATTTATATATCACATATCACACATATTTTTATATATCACACATAAATATTTATATATCACATATATATCACACATACATATTTATATATCACATATCTACCATACATATATATACATATCACACATATATATTTATATATCACATGTATATCACACATATATATCACACATATATATTTATATATCACACACATATCACACACATATATATCACACATATATTTATATATCACATATATATCACACATATATATATCAGATATATATATCACACATACATATATGTTATATAATGATCCAAGTAGGGCAGTTAGTGCATTCATCATCTCATGCATTTATTGTCTGTTTTTGGTGAGAACCTTCAAAAGCCTCTCGGCCAGTTGCGGTGGCTCACGCCTGTAATCCCAGCAGTTTGGGAGGCTGAGGCAGTGGATCACTTGAGACCAGGAGTTCGAGACCAGCCTGGCCAACATGGCAAAGCCTCATCTCTACTAAAAATACAAAAATTAGCTGGGTGTGTTGGCAAACGCCTGCAGTCCCAGCTACTCGGGAGACTGAGGCATGAGAATTGCTTGAACTTGGAAGGCAGAGGTTGTAGTGAGCCGAGATCATGCCACCACAGTCTAGCTTGGGTGACAGAATAAGACTCTGTCCAAAAAAAAAAAAAAAAAAAAAAAAACCTCTCTTCTTGCTATTTCATAATATACAGTACTTTACTGTTAATCATAGTGACCCTACTGTGCAACAGAACATCAGAAATGAATCCTCCCATCTCACAGTAACTTTGTACCCATAAACCAAATTGTCCCAACCTTCTCTTTCCCTCCCTAGTCTCTGGTAACCACTGTTCTACTCTCTGCTTCTGTTATATCAACTTTTAAAAAACTCCACCTATGTGTAAAACCATGTGTTTTGTCTTTTTCTTTTTGTCTTTTTGTGTTCGGCTTATTTCACTTGACATGATGTCCTCCAGGCTCATCCATGTTGTCACAAATGACAGGATTTTATTTTTTATGGCTGAATAGTATTCCATTGTATATATATACCTCATTTTCTTTATCCGTTCATCCATTGTTGAAGTCTTGCTCTGTCTCCCAAGCTGGAGTGCAATGGCGCGATCTCGACTCACTGCAACCTCCGCCTCCCGGGTTCCAGCGATTCTCCCACCTCAGCCTCCCGATTAGCTGGGATTATAGGTACCCACCACCACGTCTGGCTAAGTTTTGTATTTTTAGTAGCAGTGGGGTTTCACTATGTTGGCCAGGCTGGTCTCAAATTCCTGACCGCAGGTGATCCACCTGCCTCGGCCTCCCAAAGTGCTGGGATTACAGGCGTGAGCCACTGTGCCTGGCCTCTTTTGTCTTTTTGTTAATAGCCATTCTAACTAGAATGAGGTGGTATCCCATTATGGTGCTGATTGTATTTCTCTGATGATTATGATGTTGAGTATTTTTTTATATACCTGCTGGCCATTTGTAGTCTTCTTTTGAAAAATGTCTATTAGGGTATGTTGCCCATTTTTTTTAGTCTGGTTATTTGTTTTTGTTTTCTGTTGAGTTGTTTAAATTCTTTATGTATTCTGGAAATTAACCCCTTGTCAGATGTATAGTTTGCAAATATTTTCTCACATTCTGTAGGATGTCTCTTCATTCTGTCAATAGTTTCCTTTGCTGTGCAAAAGTATTTTTAGTTTGATATAATCCTGTTTGTCTATTTTTGCTATTGTTGCTTGTGCTTTTGAGGTCTTATTTAAACAAATTTTTGCCCAGTACAATGTTGTGAAGTGTATCCCCATGTTTTCTTCTAGTAGTTTCATATGTTAAGTTTTACATTTAGGTCTTTAATCCATTTTGTGTTGATTTTTTTATATGGTGAGAGATAGGGATCTAGTCTCATTCTTCTACATGCAGATATCTAATTTTCCACCATTTATTGAAAAGACTGTCTTTTCCCCAATGTGTGTTCTTAACAACTTGGTAGAAAATCAGTTGGCTGTGGGTGGATGAATTTATTTCTGAGCTCTTATTCTGTGCCATTTGTCTATGTACTCTTTTTGTGCCAGTACCACACTATTATGGTTACTATTGCATTGTAATATATTTTGAAGTCAAGTGGTGTGATGCCTCCAGCTTTGTTCTTTTTGCTTAGGATTGCTTTGGCTATTAGGGGATCTTTTGTGGTTCCATATGAATTTTAGGATTTTTTTTCTATTTCTGTGAAGAATGTCATGGTATTTTCATAGGGATTCCATACTTTTAATAGATCCACAGATTGACAGGTTGCTTTCGGCAGTATGGCCATTTTAACAATATTAATTCTTCCAATCCATGAACACAGAGTATCTTTTCATTTATTTGTGTTCTTTTCCATTTCTTTCGTCAGTGCTTTACAATTTTCAGCACAGAGATCTTTCACCTCCTTGGCTGACTTTATTCCTAGGTATATATTTTTCTAGCTATTGTAAATGCAATTGTTTTCCTGATTTCTTTTTCATACAGTTCATTATTAGCATGTAGAAACACTATTGATTTTTATATGTAGATTTTGTATGCTGCAATTTTACCGAATTTGGTTTTTAGTCCTTTTTTTCTTTTTTTTTTTTGTAGAGTCTTTGGGGTTTTCTATATCTACAAACAGGGACAACTTGACTTCCTTCTTTACACTTTAGATACCTTCTATTTCTTTCTCTTGCCTAATTGATCTGGCTAGGACTTCTAGCACAATGTTGGACAGAAGTGGTGAAAGTGGGCATCCTTGTCTTTTCCTGATCCTCAAGGAAAAGCTTTCAGCTTTTCACCACTCACTATGATGTGTGTGAATTAATTTTAAAGGGCAGTCTGGCTATTTTGTCTGATCTACCAAAGACTTGATAAGGAGTCTCAAAAAGGACAATGTGGTTCATTCAATTATTTTAGACAATTGGTGATGAATAGCCAGAAAGAAGGAAATATGGGAGTAGCTTAGGAAAGAAGATTCATCCAGGCAATGGGCCATGGAAATGTCCTATTGTCTAAAAGCGACATGAGTCATACTGTGCCAGAAAGGTGGAAGGTTGATTTCGGGAGGGATGTGTTGAGGGATGGCCTTACCCTCCAATCTAAAACTGGAAAGTGAAGCCAGAGGCTTTGAGTCATATCACTTCAAGATACCATGTCTGCTGTGGTGTTACACCTCCAAATCACATGTGGAGTGTGGCTTTGCCTCTTCTCACAGCCTCTATTACTACCATCCTCATCTGAACTACCGTCATCTCTCCCCTGGGTAGCTGTAAAAGCCTGTTCCTTTCTCCTGCAGTCTATTCTCCACACAGCAGCCTGGTGATCTGTGACAACCCAAGTCACACTGTGTCTCGACTCTGTTCAAAAGCTTCCTGTGTCTCCCCACATCACTCAGAGTAAAAGCCACAGTCCTTCTGTGCCCCCCTGATCTGACCACATGCAATCCAGACTCTCCTCTTTTCCCTCCCTGACCTCCTCTCCTACTTAAAGATAGGACCCCAAACAATGACTCAGTCTCCACTTTCCAGTCTTAGGTGGTTAGAAGTCAAGGTTTCACCTCAACAAGTCCCTCTCTGTGACAACCATTGGCCTTTCTTGGGCCTCCCTGTCCTCCAGTCTTGTCAAGTTCAACACAACTTATATCAGTTATAGGTAATGGACCCATTTCCATTGGCCGCCCTCTCCTTGTTCACTCTACTCTAGCCACATTGGTGTCATTGTCCTTCTCAAACACACCAGCTCTCATTGCCTCGGGGCATTTACACTTGCTCTTCTCTCTGCTGGGAATGCTTTTTCCCCAGATAACTGCATGGCATGCTCCCCCATCTCCTTTAGGACTCTGCTCAAATATTTCTTTCTTAGGGAAGACTCTCTGACTACGCTATTTATAATCGCAACTCCTGTCCACCCTCTTTTCACTCTTAGTACTCCCTTTCTTGAATTTTCTCATTAGCACTTTTCATGCCCTAACTTACTATATATTTTATTTATTGTATTTTACATGTTTCCCTGTCCCATGAAGGCAGTGATTTTTTAGTTTGTCTTATTCACTGTTGTTTCCCCAGTGCTTAGAAATATACATGGCACCTCCTAAACATACATTCAATAGTTGTTGAGTGAATGAATGAAGCATTAAGTGGTCAGCTAATATGTGCACAGCCTTGAACCCCATGCTCTTGATGTGAAAGGCATGCTGCATGCCCTAAAGAGATTCATTTGGGAAGACAATGCTAAGAGAACTGATGATTCTGTTGTTTTTATTGTGAGACACAGAGACTCATTCAAAAATACTCTCAGAAATTGGGGTTGACTTTAAGGATACTGGTGGACTAAATTTGGCCCAGAAACCAGCAAGCCTTTGGGAACTTGAAGTAACATTGGAAACCTCATTTGTTTTCTTACTCACACAGTTTCTCTGTCTTGTGGGATCTCTATTCCTTTCCTTCTCCCAAGTCCTGGTTTGTTCTTATCACCTACCAGCATGTCCACTCCATCCCTCATGCTCTTGTCTAGACCCCAAAGGGAGCTGCTCAGCCTCGTGCTCATCATCCCCCTGCTGGGCACAGCCCCTCACAACTTGTGGGTCTCTGAGCCCACCCAAGGTGGGCTGCCCTTGGCTAAGTACCCCCTCTTAGAACAGCTTCACTCTAGTTCCCAGAGTAGGGAGCTTGGTGAAAGACATTCAGCCAAGGCCAGGACATAAATAGTATAAGACAGTTTGAGAGTCTGAATTTCTACATGGACTTCTTATAATTATAGACAATTATTTTAAAAAATGGATTATAGAAAAATTGAAAGTATAGATAAGAAAAACATAGCCTAGAATCCTAATCACCATTAACATCTTGGTAAGTGTCCTGGAATAATTTCCTTCCAGAGAGACTCATCCTTTCAGGAGTATGGTCTTCACTACCGTATTGTTTTCTATTTTTGTTTTTTTTTTTTTTTTCATGTAACCATATTTTTTGAACATTCATGTCATATATAGAGAGATATTGACATTTAATTACTGAATAGTGTTCCATTTTATGGATATACTATAATGTATTTAACCAATCCTCTATTCTTGTATGCTGAGACTATACCCAGTTTTTGATATTATTAAAAAGGCTGAAGATATAGTTTTTATAAAAATTCATGTTACTTATTCTTTATTCTAGAAGCAGAATTTCTGGGCTAAAGGGCATAAATATTTTAAAAATAATAGTAGCTACCAGTTATTGAGTACTTGCTGTATACCAATTATTTTAGCTGTAGCAATCATAATACTTTTATAAACTAGACATCCTTACTATACCATTTGCAGATAAGGACACATGGATGGAGACATTAAATAACTTACCCAAATCCCATGGCAGGTAAGTTGCAGAACAAGGATTCAAACACAGGAACTCTTACGTGACACTGTCTGGTTAAGACAAATCACTATTATAATAAATTAAAGTATAAAACCTATACATGCTGTAGGATTTTAGGGATGGAAAATAGGTGGGGAGATTGATGTAAGCTGGGAGAGTAGGGAAGAAATGATTGTAGCAGTGTGGGACCTGTTAGGTCCATGAGCAGGACTTTAACCCAAAGGGCCATATGTTACTGATAGTGACAGGAAGCAGCTAAATGCCTAGGCAGATAAGGGAGGGTCCCTGGTGAAACCCCACCTCCAAGCTGAAGATAGTTTAAAGCCTGAAAGCCAAGTCACAAGTTAAATCCTTGGACTAAATTGAGAACTTGCCTTCCTGTTTGGTGCACTTTCCTCACCCTTCACCTATTTTACATATACCTACCCTTTCCTAATTGGTTTTCTACACTGTTGTGCCCACCTTTGAGTGGTGTTTTCACTTTAACCTTTTTTGCGTACTCACAAACCAATCAGCACACACTCCCTGTTCTGAGTCCATAAAAGGCCCTGGACCAGCCACACGTGGGACTTCCCTCCCTTTGGGGAAGGGAACCACCCCCATATCCCCTCTCTCCTGAGAATTTTTTTTTTTTCACTTAATAAATTCTACTCCTCTCACTCTCCAGTGTCTGTTTACTTCATTCTTCCTGGTCGTGAGACAAGAACTCGAACCCAGTTGAGCTAAGGAGCAGGAAGACTGCTACACTACCAGTGAAAAGGTGTATGCTACTGGTGGACAGATTCATTTATTTAACAAATGCCATCACATGGGCCTCCAATTAACAATAATGTCCCCTTTTGGTGACCTTGGATGCAGCTAAGATGTTTCATAGTGAGATTTCATCTCTGACTCCAGGAGCCCCATTATTGATCTTTTAAACATAGAATTTGCTTGCTGGCCTCTTAAGCCAGCCAACTGCCCCTCGACTGAGAAGACGTTCCCTTTACTCCTGATGGGACTCAAAGTTTTACTGAGACACATTTGTCTCAGTAACCTGTGTTTCTGGAAAATTACTAACCTGTATCTAACTATTGTACAAACCCACTCTTAAAACAGCAATGTAAGGTTTGTAGTTCTCCCTCAGGTGATAGAAGGCACAAGAGTGGGCTAAAAAGGGGCTGTCAGTGACTATCAAAGAGCGTGTCAATCAGACTGACCTTGTTGTTATTGCTAGCAACAAGTTCAGCCTGAACAGTGACACAATTCAGGCTAATAAAAAATAACAGGAGTCACCTGAGCACGGTGACTCACACCTGTAATCCCAGCACTTTGGGAGGCTGAAGCAGGCGGATCACCTGAGGTCAGGAGATCAAGACCTGCCTGGCCAACATGGCAAAATCCCATCTCTACTAAAAATACAAAAAGTAGCTGGGTGTGGTGGCAGGCACCTGTAGTCCCAGCTACTCAGGAGGCTGAGGCATGAGAATCACTTGAACCCGGGAGGCGGAGGTTGCAGTGAGCTGAGATCACCCCATTGCACTCCAGCCTGGGTGACAGCAGAGTGAGGCTCCATCTCAAAAAAAAAGAAGAACAAAGAAAGAAAGAACAGGAGTCTCCTAGGGGATTCTAAGAAAAGATTACATCCCTCTTAAAAAGAAAAGCAGAAACTTATTTTTAATTGGACATTTTTGTGTTTTCATGTGATACAACAGAGAATGCCATTTTATAACCACAAGTTCAATAACCTGAGGACAGGCCAATAGATTTGCACTGAGGATGGGCAAGCAAGAAAGTGGAGAGAAGTTGGGATTTTGATGATGTCACTAACCTGGGAGCCAGCCTATCACATCCGGGTAGTGTTTTTTGTTGTATGAAATCAGAATTTTTCTCCATTATATCAGGGTTTTTAAATTAGATTTTTAGTTACTTGTAGCCAAGAACATCCTAATACCAATCCCCCAGTGTTTTCATACTCAAAGTTTCTGATCTGCACTAGAATCCAGCGTATCTCCTCCTTCAGGGGAAACATTCTAAAAGGCATCCTGGTTATGAATACAAATTAAACAGGATTTTACCATAACTGATTGGCGGTAAAAGAGGTGGAAGTTGAGTCATGCATGCTCCCAAGTCAGCCAAAGTGGTTCTAAGAATTGTTGCCAATGCCTATTTAGCCAGAATTCTTCAAATCATGTTTCTGGGCTCTAAACTTGAAATGTTTGTGGTAAGCCTTTAAGAATGATAAGCTGTAGCATAAAATATTTCCAGGCCCCTATTTATCCTACTCTGAGATGGGTGGGCATGCCTGGAAGTTGCCAGTAGATTTCACAACCAGTTCATTACAACATGTTGTCTCAGTTCAAGACAACATTAGTAATAATAGATGGTAAGTGGATAACGAGGCTCTGAAGCTCAGAAAATCACAAAACTAGTGCCATTGAAGGACAGACAATGCCATTTTGCATAAGAAATGACCCATGCTTTTGTCCAAAATGGTCATGAAATTGTGAAAGCAAAAATTTCTGTCATGACTTAGAGTCAATTTTTTTTACTTTCACATCTCCTTTTATTTAATTTATATGGAGCAGACATCTGATACATCATCATCTCCTGACTGCAAAATAAAGATAAAGACATGTTTTCTAATTCAGTGTTTAGTAAGAGCACCCAGAAGGAGCCCATTTTTTTCTTTTTTTTTTTTGGAGAGTCTTGCTCTGTTGCCCAGGCTGGAGTGCAGTGGCACGATCTTGGTTCACTGAAACCTCTGCCTCCCAGATTCAAGCGATTCTCCTGCCTCAGCCTCTCGAATAGCTAGGATTACAGGCGCCTGCTACCACGCTCAGCTAATTTTTGTATTTTCAGTACAGACAGTGTTTCGCCATATTGGACTGGCTGTTCTTGAACTCCTGACCTTGTGATATGCCTGTCTTGGCCTCCCAAAGTGCTGGGATTACAGGCGTGAGCCACCGTGCCCGGCAGGAGCCCATTTTTCTAAAGGGCTCCAGAAATCTAGCATATTACACTCATGATCAGGAGGTAGTTTTACTTTAGAAGACAGCTGGTCTGTGACTTTTATGAATCAGCTGGACAGGAAGTTCCCAAAATCCTAAGACTATCTTCTCTTAGCCCGTATTAGCTAGGGTTAGAAAAGAGCAGATATAATTTTAATGTCACAGATCCTGCCAAAAGCCAGTGGCAGGTGAAGGTCTGGGGCTTGTGTTCTACCAGTAAGGGAAGTTGGGTGCAACACCCTCTTCAGGGATTGATGGGAAAAGACTAATTTGTGGGAGGTAGGGGCCCAGAGTTGCTGTGATTTGGACATTAAGTAAAGGAATGTGACTTTCTTTTCTAATCAAAAGCTGCTGCACTGGGTATTCTACACTTGTCCCTTTAGATCCCCTTTCCTCCTTCTCCACCATCCTCTGTGTCCCAGAAGGTTGAGGATCTGTATCAATAGGCTCCTTTGATTTCTGACCTCTGGTTGGGTTTGGCCAAGGGAGGAGACTGGAGGCGGGAGGAGAGTGAGGTTGGGACTTTCTTCCCCCAGCTTCCTGTGAGCTATGGGTGGCTGTGGCTCCATTCTTCTACTGAAGGCACAGCCCTTACTGAACAATGCTCCCCTGCTGTTACATTCTTTCCAGATTCTGAGTTACCTAGGAAATCTAGGTAAGGGCTTCTGACTGTTACTAGTTCCTGGGCACCTCATCATCCCTTACTAATTACCCTTACTCCTATGCATCTTTGTAGATAGTCCTTTTCTTGACCTCAGCTCAGTTTTCCCTGTCACAGGTACCACTAGTCTCCCACTGAGACCTGACTGGTGCTGTTGTTTCTAGTTCAGATGTCCAGGTTCACATGAAAATAAGTGAGTTGCACAAGCAAAGAAAATAGATTTAATCTATAGGGGAAAGGGTTTTTTTTTTTTCTTTAGTTATTATTGTTATTTTTGTAAAACATGAGGTCTTGTTTTAAGAACTTTTTGGCCAAAACTGGTGTCATTTCTTTTTTTTGTTTGTTTTTTGTTTTGTTTTGTTTTTGTTTTTTGAGACGGAGTCTTGCTCTGTCGCCCAGGATGGAGTGCAGTGGTGAGATGTCGGCTCACTGCAACCTCTGCCTCCCTGCTTCATGCCATTCTCCTGCCTCAGTCTTGAGAGTAGCTGGGAGTACAGGTGCCTGCCGCCATGCCCGGCTAATTTTGTTTTTGTATTTTTAGTAGAGACAAGGTTTCACCATGTTAACTAGGATGGTCTCCATCTCCTGACCTCATGATCCGCCCGCCTCCGCCTCCCAAAGTCCTGGGATTACAGACGTGAGCCACTGTGCCCGGCCCCAAACTGGCGTCATTTCTTAATCCAAACCTGCCCTATGTCGCTTAGACCTAAGTAGCACTCGCTGAGCTCCTACAAATTTGTGATTTCCAAACCACTTGCTGTTCACTCCTCCCCCTTGTAAAGTGTTAGAAAAATTTCTGAGTCCTTAATGTGGAAGCCAGCAAAAGAAAAAAAAAAATCATTAGCTTAGATTTCTGGATGTGAAACCAAAAAGATAATAATCACATAAATGAAACCTGTCTCCCAAGAGATTATCAACAGATGAGCTGGTCATATTTAGGCTTCAGGGGCTTAAAGATGTATAAAACACACTCTCTGACCTTAAAACATTTAAGGTGCGGTCGAGGTGTTCTAACCCTTCACAAGGGAGAGGAGAGGACAATAAGTTGAAAATCATGAATGTGGAGAAGCTCCGCCAGGGCCACTGAGGAATTAAGAATAGGTGGGCAATTTGCATTTTAAAATGACACAAGATTTTAGCAAGAATTTTCACAAATGAGACCTCGTATTTTATACACGCACACAGTTTAAAAGTAGAAGTGGGTGGAGCTGGGGTCAGGGAAAGTATGCATAACAGCACCAGATCAATCTGGCTCAACTTTTATGGAACAAAGTTGTCAGCTGTTTTTCAATTGCCATGGACCCCCAGGTTGAAGGTCACATAACCTGAGCATGCCTAAATGAAGCAAGTATGCAACCACAGGGGGCTCCTAAGGGCTGGAACTGAGGAGTGGACTGAGGAGGGGGACCAATGTAAGAAGCAGACACTGCATGGCAGAATTCAGGCTCCAATCAGATCAAGCTGTGGCATCACTCGATGGCAGGGTCTAGGCAGATCACGCCTCCTGGCAACACCTCATTGCAGGATCCAGTCAGATCATACCTCCTTGCCAGTTGACGGGCAGTAAAACTTTTCTTTTCTCAAAAGCTTGTGCCATAATATTGGCTTCTATGTGCATCGGGCACTGAGTCCATTGATTGTTCAGTAACACATGGACTCACGAACCCATCCTTTCAGCACCTATGAACTAAGTGTTAAAATGGGATTTTGTCCTGGCATGTTGGGAAGACAGAGGAGGAGCACTGGATCCGACTTGATATTTGGGAAGATTTCCTGAAGAAAATGATACCTGGGCCAATCTTTGGTAAAAGACTTATCCAAGTAAAGTAGGCGTTGTGTAAATGAGTATCAACAGAGGGAATCCTGACAGCAAAGCGCAGAAGTGTGAAGCAATGTAGTGTGTGAGACAATTAAATGCAGTTTTGTGCCCAGGTGATATGGTTTGGCTCTGTGCCCCCACCCAAATCTCAACTTGAATGGTATCTCCCAGAATTCCCACTTGTTGTGGGAGGGACCCGGGGGAAGCAATTGAATCATGGGCGCCAGTCTTTCTGATGCTATTCTTGTGATAGTGAATTAGTCTCATGAGATCTGATGGGTTTATCAGGGGTTTCCGCTTTTGCTTCTTCCTCATTCCTTTTTTCTCTTGCTGCCACCATGTAAGAACTGCCTTTTGCCTCCCACCATGATTCTGAGGCCTCCCCAGTCGTGTGGAACTATAAATCCAATTAAAGCTCTTTTCTTCCCAGTCTGGGGTATGTCTTTATCAGCAGCATGAAAACAGACTAATACACCAGGATAGAAAGAGGATTGTAGGACCCAACAGGACCTAGGGGGCCAGGCAAGGCCTTAGACCCACCACCATTGATGACACCCTGGATGTGCAGCCCCAGCCCATTTATTCATTCTTCTTAATCCTGCTGCTTCCTTGTGGCCTAGAACAGATTCCAAATGTAAGCAAAGAGCCTTCTCAGATTTACTTAGGATGAAAACAGAGACCGATTCCAGAAAGGGGCATTCCTAACGCTGCCCTTACCAAGGAGAGGGGAGTTCTGTTTAATTGGCAGCAGTCTCCTTCACGGGAAATCCCTAAGTGAATGGGATAACTGCTAAAGGAAGCAGCAACCCGGGACTTCCACCCAACCTCCTCCCTGCCCCCAAGTCCTGGAAGAGTGGTTCCCAGCACCACCCACGTGCAGGGCAAAGGAGAGAGTGGGGAGCTTTTAGGGATATAGATTTCCAGACCCCATGTGAGTCAGAGCATGGGAAGCGGTATTTAAGAGGCTCTGAATGTGGCTTGGATGTCCAAACACGTTTCTGAAACTCTCTTGGAGCCACATTTCCCAAGCTGTGTTCCATTGATCTGGGAGCTACTGGGCCCTATGATGTTAACCAGACATCTTGATTATAAGACCTCTCCCTTCTCTTCATCAGCTCGTACACTTTAAGAGCCTCCAAGACAGGGGGAACAGCCATTGAAGAGGATATGGTAATACTATACTTTCTAATTATAAATATAGTTTCTAAATATATTGCCCATATAGTCTCTCTCTCTCTCTCTCTCTCTCTCTCTCTCTCTCTGTCTCTCTTTGGTGGAGTATTTCTCAAGACTATGCAGCACATGCACAAGACTCCACACAGCCCACTTTTGGGGGAAAGTCACTCTAGAAGCTCAGGAAAAGGGTGACTTCCATTGCCCATTGAGGTCCATGCTGCAGGAATGGGGCCAAGGCAGGGTGGTCACCTCGCACCAGCCAGCCAGGGATCGCCATGTAGTCAGGAGACCTCAGGGCGAAGGACAGCAGCCTCAGTGCATGGAACCTGGCTGGTGAGGGTTCTCTTGCAGAGCCGAGGCTTCCTGTGCAGTTTCTAGTTATCTGAAGAGGATGATCACGCTCTCCCCGGGACACTGCTTTCCACTGGAGCAAACTGATGGGCCTGGCTGTTTCACTGTGATGTGTGAGCCCCAAAGTGAAAGGCTGGAGTCTTATTTACGGGGTTGTAGAATTGACCAAAAAACACCTTCCGTCCCTTCGTGCTTGCTTGGGGTGCTTCCGGGAGACCTGACATGGGTCCCTGTAGCAGTCACAGAACATCCACACGCTGTTGGTGCAGCTAGGGCCCACAGAAGTCAAAAAGGAAGCACATTAGAGCTGCGTCCCTCACAGGAACCAACCTGCTCAGGAGGATGATGGCAAAGCCCACAAAAGGCAGCAGCTACAGGGAGCCTCTTGTTTCTATGTTCAACATGGTGAATGTCAACCAGCGCAGAAATTACTGCAGGTCAGAGTGTCGCTGCCAGTGATGACATGCTAAACTTGGCCAAGCCCCCTCTCCTGTGCATGAGGTAGAGCTGGAGAGAGCAGTGCAGAGTGCTCCAGAGACTGGTAGAGCTAAGGACTGGGTATGGATTGATCCCTCACTGGGGTTCAGAACTGTGTGGCACAGCACCCTGCAAATCAGCTGTGAATGCCATATACTCAGGTTACAGTTGATGCCAAGATGGGGCTTTAAGCTTGGAAAAGTTTAACTTTTGGGGAAGGAAGGAAAGATTGGGGAAAGAATGAAAAAGGAGTAGGACAGAGAAAAGAAAACATATTATGCTTTCTGTGCTGGGTGCATACATTTTCTCATTTAACCTGCAGCACACCCAGTGAGGTGAGTACTCTTATTACTCCTAGGACAGACATGACGTAAATGGGAAGGACAGTGGTCAAAAGACTTGCCCACTCCACATAGCAACGATTCTCACTCCTGCTTGCAGGTGTGCTGGGTGGAATAGGAAGAGGGCAGGTTGGAGGGGATAGAGGAGAGATGCTGTAGTCCTAGGGAAAGAGGATGGTTCCTGGGGTCACAGGACTGGAAGCAGAAAGAACAAGGGCGTGGAGTATCAGTTTCTATAGTGTTGAAGACAACACTTCTTTAGCATCTAGGCTGGGGCTTCTAGACAACTTTTTGTGTTTTCTCTGGATTCTTCTCCTTGGGAACAGATGCTTTGTAAGTTACACTCTTATTTATGTTTGTCTTATTTCTGTTTATTTACCTATTCCCTTGGAGCTACCAGGAAGGGCTGTGGCCTGTGGCCACTTTTCCTCTGAGTGGGACCAGCAGCTGGAAGCAGTGGGAATGAGAAGGGAGGGGGCTGGAAGTCCAGCTGATGTCCAGGAGCATCTTCAAATCTCATGGGAATTTGGCCCACCCACCGCTGCCCTTCCACAAATGGAATCTTTTCATTTTAACAGCCGGCCCAGAGCCCTTTCGGCAGATCCAGTTGAGCTCTGTAATTTCCATGAGACCACATGCTTCTTCTGAGACCCATTCCTTTGCCAAATGGGCACAGGATCCTGTGGCCAGAGGGATAATTGGAAATGTGTGGGCCAGGCAGATACCCCATTTCTGATAAGATCAGCAGCTTGAACAGCCTGAATAAGACTTGCAAAATCAGGCAAGGAAACTTCTGCACTGCCATCCCACTGTTCCTCTTCTGTGACCTCAGGCCTGGATGGTGCCTGACAGCCCACCCACCACAGCACACCCCACCTGAAGCCACGGGGATGTGGGATCTTAGCTTCCCCTGGCTGCCTGGGAAAACCTGCTTTCACGTCATACCTGGGCATTTCCACTTTCTCGGGAGCAGAAGGCTGCCGTGGTGGCAATGCTGAAGGGCAGCCTCTTCCTCCCTCTCTTCCTGCTCCCCTGTGTGAAGGATCTGGGCCTGCGTCTCACTGCCCTCCAGGAAGGCAGGCAGGAAAATAAGGGTGAGCACAGACCTGAGAAGAAGCGAGGCAGCCAGTAATGAAAATGAGAATCAGTTCCCTTCATGTTCCCCTTGGGTTTCCTTTCATGGCATTACTGAAATCAGGGTCAAGAGGTTTCGAACTGGTTTCTGGTTTCGAACCCGGAACACCCACTCCAGAACACTGTAGGGACCCGGGAGGGTGACCACGTGCTCTTCCTTGGTGACCCCCACTGGCGTTGAGTCACTCTTTCCAACAGCTACCAAGCAGGCTCCCTTCCATCCTCTTCGGAGATGAACCCCTGCTGGGCAGGGCCCTTCTACACTCAAGACTGGCTAATAAAGGACCCCTAAACCTGGTGCGTGTGTGTGTGTGTGTGTGTGTGTGTGTGTGCACGCGCGCTTTAACAGCTTTATGGAGATATAATTCATATGCCATATAATACACCCATTTAAAGTGTACATTCAATGGCTTTTAGTATATTCACAGAATTGTGCAACTACCACTACTAATTCCAAACATTTTCATCACTCCAAAAAGAATTTCCTTAGTCATCCTTCCCCCAATCTTCCCAATTCCCCAGCCCTAGGCAATCACTAATCTACTTTCTGTCTCTGCACTTATCAATTATGAATATTTCACATAAATGGAATCATACAATATGTGTCCTTCAGAAGGCTGGCTTCTTTTACTTAGCCTAATATCTTCCAGCTTTACCCACATTGTAGCACATAGCAGTTCTTCATTCCTCTTTATGACTGAATAATATTCCAGTGTGTGGTTCTACCAGTCAATTTATCCATTCATCATGGTCATTTGGATTGTGTTGACTTTTTGGCTATTATGAATAATTTTCTATGAACATTCACATACAAGTTTTTGTGAGGACATATGTTTTCATTTCTCTTGAGTGTATATCTAGGAGTGGAATTTCAGGGTCATTGCTCACCCTATGTTTAATATCTGAGGAACTGCCAGCCTGTTTTTCAAAATATGTTCCCAGTAGCAAAGTATGGGGGTTCCAATTTCTTCACAGCCTCAATAATGCTTGTTTATTATCTTTTTCTGATTACAGTCATCCTAGTGGGTGTGATGTGGTATCTCATTGTTTTCGATTTGCATTTCCTTGACAGCTTGAATCTTTGCTTTTCAGAACTTTAAACCTTTCATCTTTCAACTCAGGCTCTAGTTCTTTGTTCATTTTGTCAGTCTGAAAGAGGTGGAAACTCTTCCCCGGGCCATGACAACATTAGCTCCCCAAGTACCCTGAGAAATCTGGAGTCTGTTTTGGCATTGTTTGAGATTTCTCAGCAATAAGACCTTGTCAATTGCTATCCTTTGAAATTCTCTGAATTCTTTGAAATTTTCACATCTCTATTTATAAAAGGGATTTTTCAACAAATTAGTAGCATAAAAAGGGGGTACTGTTCTAAATTTAAAAAGGCATTAGAGACACAACCTAACGTAATGTGTACATTGTAGTTATATCATGATTTGAGCAAACTGACAGTGAAAAGACATTTTGGGGGCAATCTAAGAAAAGGCAAAAGTATTAGGTGACACTAAAGAACTGTCACTAATTATGTTAGGTATCATGGTGTTGCAATTATATAAGAAAATCTCCATATTTTTAAGAGATATCTACTGATATCCCTGAAGTAGGAATAAAATGACATGTCTGAAATTTGTTTTAAACTACATCCGCAAAGGAAAAAGATGAAGCATAGATGGTACAGTTTGAACAATGGGATATGGAGGTTCACTCTACTTTTCTCTCTATTTCATATATGCTTGAAATTTGTCATAATAATAATGATAACTATGGAGACAATCCTAAAATATTAATGTAAGTTGAAAAATTATAAAATATCTGGGTCCCAGACTACAGAATGTCATTCATTTACGTTCAGCTAAAATATTTTTAGGTTTGTACTTAAAAAGTAACGAAACTGGTTCAAACATATCTTATATATTGTATTTTAACTTAAAAGATTGTTCAGGGCCAGGCACAGTGGCTCATGCCTGTAACTGAAGCACTTTGGGAGGCCAAGGCAGGCGGATCATTTGAGGTCAGGAGTTTGAGACCAGTCTGGCCAACATGGTGAAACCACGTCTCTACTAAAAATACAAAAAAATTAGCTGGGCACGGTGGTACATGCCCGTAATCCCAGCTACTGGGGAGGTTGAGGCAGAAGAATCACTTGAACCCAGTAGACAGAGGTTGCAGTGAGCTGAGATCACACCACTGCACTCCAGCCTGGATGACAGAGTGAGACTCCATCTCAAGAAAAAGAAAAAAAGATTAGTCAACATTTTGATCTTAAGACTTTTTTTCTTTCAGTATGGGTCCTTCTGATTAGCATTTGTGTTTTGTTTTTGTTATATAAACTACAGTTACACTGTCTTATTTATAATTTTTAGTTTTAGCTTCTTCAAAGGGAAATAAGATATAGACACTATAGGACTGAGTGTAGAATCTTTCTACATTTTTTACTATTTTTCATCAAACACCACCACTTACTTCACACATCAAAACTGACTGCAAATATTTTTAGAAATTTACCTTTGTTTGCCCCTTAATTTAGTTTTCTTTTTATATAACCAACGGATCTCTTTTTGCACTTATATTTCATTGGTTTATTTGATACTCAAGTAAAATACATGGTTACAATTAAAGGACTGTTGCCATAAACAGGCTTGGGGACAAGTGCAGCTGCCCCCTGGTAAGCATATAGCTCATATAGCTCAGCTGGTGGGAGCTAAGGCACAGGGTGTGGGCTTCATGCTGAGAGGCATTGGCCAGCACATTTTACAGGAAGATGAAAAATACTATGGTTTCAATGTATATGTCCCTCCAAAATGTATGTGTTAGAACTTAGCCCCCCGAATTAGGATAGTATTACAAAGTGGCACCTTTGGTAGAGTGCTCACAGGTGGGAGTAGAACCCTTATAAAAGAGCTTGAGGGAGAGAGTCCACCCCTTTTCTCCCTCTGCCATGTGAAGACACAGCAACAAGGAGCCATCCTGGAAGCAGAGAACAGTATCTCACCAGTCACCAAATCTGCTGGCACCATGGTCTTGAGCTTCCAGCCTTCAGACTATGGGAAATAAATTTCTATTATTTATAAATCACACAGTCTAAGGTATTTTGCTACAGCTGCAAGAATGGACAAAGACAGAATATAGTAGGTTAAAAGGAGATCCATTTAAAAAGCTTCTTCTCTGCTCGAAACAGTGTCAGTTGACTACAGTTTTCATCTTCCATCAAGTTATTTGAATGACAGGTAACTGGCCAACAAGTTCTTTGATTGAAGCTGGAGTCTTCAACATGGTGCTGCAGACCATGCAGTTCATTCTACCCATAGGACTATGGTCAGGACCCTGCAGGCACCAAACCTGGGAAAAGGGAGCTGGGAGATGAGTTAAGGAGCGTGAGTTATTTAATCAAGTAATGTTGGCTGTTGCTCTTTCCAGAGATTAAAGTTGTTCAAATGGTTCCCACAGCAAATTTATGCAGAGAATGGGGGCCAGCAGCTAAAACCCAAGCCTTCTGGATTCCACTACAGCCTTTTCTTCAAACTCAGCTGGTCTCCCTGGGGTGAGGCTCGGGGCGGAGGAGCGTTTGCTTCCCTCTTCCAGGTGGTTTGGCAGCCATCTCCTTGCAGAACATGATGTGCTCTTGTGGGAGGAAAAGGGGATGATTATGAATCACGGAGTATCAGAGCTGGAAGGGGCCTTGGTGACCTTTACTCCCACTGTCCCGTTTTACAGATGAAGAGATTGTGGGCCAGATAAGAGGTTATGGCTTTTCACCAACTTGACCACCACACTGTTTATGTTCAGCAAACATAGATATGCTATTATGTATTAATTCCAAACTTCTGCTCCCAATTTTCTGAAGCTCAGAGGGACACCTTGTATTGCTGGATGATAAAAGAGGAACAAAGTGACGAAGTGCTGACAAGGCGATGACAGAACATGAGAGATTTACTGCTGCGTGGGAAGAGATCTTCAGTGATCATGTAGCCTGAAGCTCTCATTTTGTCATCGAGGGACACCAAAACTCAGAGCAGGTTAGTGACTGAATTATCTAATGTATGAGCTAGGTAGTACAAGCAAATGAATTTTAAAATGCTGGAAATTCATCAGTTGAAATACATTGCACCTGGGTTGCTAAGAGCCCCAGACTGGCTAGTTCGTTTTATCTCATGCATCTCCTCACCAGTGCCTAGTACAGATCCATATTAGGTTCTTGATAAATGTTCTTTAAATAAATTATGAAGATCATCATTCAAGTTAACATAGCATAAGGCAAAATATATATTCCATAAGGAGACTAAAGGTAGTCGAGACCATAGTTGGTTGAAAGGGTAGGAAAGGCTTTGAGGTGGGGCTTGAAAATTAGTGGGATTTTGAGGGTTGGGTTAGGGGAGCTGTAGATGGGAAGATCATGTTCTCGTAGAGGGAACAGTGAGCATGATAAGGAGGCAGAGGGCAGGTGACCCTGGAGTTTGGGGAATTTCGGGACATCCGATTGGCCACAGCATAGCATTGGAGCAGGGGAGTAGGGGTGGTAGGCTTGTCACCGAGGGCCCAGAACTCTCCGTCCTTAATTCTTCAGGAGGTTCTGGAGTTTATAGTTTTGAGGAGGGGAAGGACATACATGACCCATTTTTGGCAACAAGACATTGCAGGATGCTGATATTCAGTTCAGACACAGGAATTTTCCCCACTTCATCCAAATGTCCTGGCTCTGGCTCTGTGAAGAGGTCAGAAAAACACTGGGGACTGTCTTTCTTTGGAAATACTTTTGGACCATCGAAGTTTTCAAGGAGATAAACATCCTTATGACGTTTCTGGTGGTCCAGGCCCATCTGGCCGAGGAAGGACAAAGATACATGCAGATTAGGCATACTGGAGGGGAATGTTTGCTAAACATTCTTCATTCTTCAGAAAGGTTCAGGCTCAGTTCAACTTTGGGAGTGAGGCTTGAACTAATGTTGATTTTATCAGCACCTATTTGCTCCAAGACTGTAGAAGAAAGATTGTTTGCATTCCTTCTTATGGTGCTGCTGGAGGAAACAACAATGACCATTAATTGGGTGTGTCCTATTATGTCCTCTGTTAGGCAGTTATGTATACTTTTTTTTTTTACAATTGAGACAGAGTCTTGCTCTGTCGCTGAGACTGGAGTGCAGTGGCGCGATCTTGGCTCACTGCAACCTCTGCCTCCCGGGTTTAATTTGATTCTCCCGCCTCAGCCTCCTGAGTAGCAGGGATTACAGGGACCCACCATCAAGCCCGACTAATTTTTGTATTTTTGTAGAGACGGGGTTTCACCACGTTGCCCAGGCTGGTCTTGAACTCCTGACCTCAGGTGATCTGCCCGCCTAGGCCTCCCAAACAGTTATGTATACTTTCACTAGTCTTTTCACAATTTTGAAAGGTAGTTTTAGAGGTGTGTGATACCTTTTGTTTTTGTCTCTCCAGCAAGATTTTCCGTTCTCCTGGCATTTGTGGCCATGTGACCTGGGCCTGGCCAATCATTATCACTCATCCCCTGACCACAGTGATTGGACCAGGGAGTGGGCACGGGACCCAATCTGCTCCAATCCTGGTCCTTTCCTGAGACTGATCCCTTGATGCAGGGAGAGAGAAGTACTTTCCGCGCAGGTTGCTGAACTGAGGCTGCCCCGACTGTATGACAGTTGTACCGCAGCTCAGTCCTACTTCCTTTATTTTCTCACAGTTGTTGTTCCTGAGCATTGGCTTCAAAAACCTTGCTGCTCATTTATCTTGTCTCCCAGGGAACCAATCAAAGAAGAGGAGGAGGAGAATAGTGGTGGGGATGGGTTGTTGACGTCTGACTTTAGAGAATTTTTCTTTCATCACACAATAAAATTAAAAAATAAAAAGACAAGGATGCAGGACGCCCTCAGAGTTCATCTGTCATATTTTCAAAAGGAAATTTTAAGCCCGCAATCTTTCCATCAGCTGCCAGGAGTATTTTCTAGAATAGCTGAAGGGTGCTTTTGCCTAAAACCTGGGGGTTGGCTTAGGTGGCCTTTCAAGGATGCTTCTAGCTTCAAGTTTCTGTCAATTATGCTTTGCACATCTAAGAGCTGTTTGGGCTGGAGAATTTCAGAGAAATTTTCCATGTTCCAGGGTTGAGATTCAGCATCTTTTTGCTGAGTGGGCATTGATGAGAAATGCCTCTGAACTCGCAGGGGTGATGCAGCCCCTGGCCAGCCTGCCAACTCTAGATACTCTCATTGCTCCAATGCTGTCACACTCGCTGTTTTTAGGTCTGTTATGGGCAAATCTGTAGCAAGCATTCCAAAAGCTAAAACACTTTTAACTGTCTCCAGAGCAGCCAGAGATCCTCATAGCAAAGCCAGGTAACCCTAGGGGCCAGGGGCACCGTACGCACTATCCCTGAGGGGCCGAGCGGGCTGAAATCAGCCTGCACCCTGCTTGCTAACCGTGCGTGGGGACACTGTGTCCACTTGGAAGACTGGATGCCTTTCTCCAGTTTCACACTGACTACTTCCTCCCTGCCAAGAGCACAGCTTCCCTCCATCTGAAGAAATAAAAGGAGCTTGGGGCCCCAACATGAACGATTGCCAGGGGCTGGGACACACCTGTCATGGGCAGGTTTGTTCAGGGTTCAGGGCGCATAAAGACTTAATCTGCTTTCACATTAAATAGGCTGATCAGATACGACAACAATTTCCCACTGTTATTTGAATGGCAAACAGGATTTAGAGCACAAGAGAAGGAACTTTTTTGTATATATAACTTTTCATGCAGAAAGTCCACAGAGTTTACCTGTAATCTTAGCTCACAATTAGACAAAAGGATTAGAGTTGGACATGTAGAGCTTATCAAAAAGCTTAGAGGGAGACCAAAGGAGGGCAAATGCAATTTTTTCTTTCTTTTATGCCCATGTCAAAATGCATGCTTTAGTCAACATCTTGAAAACTCTCCAGTGGAGGTAACTCTACCTTCCTGTACTACAACTATTAGGTAGGTGCAAAAATAATTGCAGTTTTTGCCTTCAAAAAAAAAAAGGCAAACACTGTAATTACATTTCACCAACCTAGTACTTGAGGACGATGATAGAGCACTGCCAAAGAAGCCTCATGGCTGGAGCATCTTGTCACTCCGAAGGAGCAAATAGGCCTTATATAAGGGACAGGGCAGGCCACTTCTGGTGAATTGCATACCTTGCAGTGAGACATGGGCTGAGGGTCCCGGGATTGGTGAGAGCAGTTAGCATGTTTGTGCCCCAAACCTTCAGTCTGAGGAGGACAGGAAGAACCTCTCTAGAAACACTAAAGTCAATGGGAAATGAACTTGGGCTTGAGTTATTTTCTGATCAATTTGATTTAAATATAATATTAATAAAAAGAATACATAAAACTAATAGCCTGAATGACAGACCCAGTGGATATGACCTGCTTGGGCAATTTGAGTGACTCTGGCTTTGAATTTAATATGGCTTTTATTGAAGAAATTTTTTCTAATGGTAAAGAAAGGAAGTAAATCATTAACACCTTAGCAACAGTGAGTTTGTCATCTGGAATCAGGGGAACAAGAGGGGAGGTCTGGGAGTTGTGTGGGAGTTAAGATGAGGGTCGACAGGAATCTGGAAGTGAAGGGAAAGGGCCTGATGAGGGAGTTTGTCCCCATCCTGCAAGCTTGGCTTTTTTGTGAACTTTTTCGGAGTTAAAAGAGCACACTATATTCAGTCCTAGCCTCTGTTGTGTAGCCGAAGTGTTGGAAAATGTGGATTTCCTTGTTTCTGCACAATAGGGGTGCCTCAGACCTCCAGACATAAACAATGCATCCCGCAGGCCAATGCTTCTGAGTCAGGTTTGGGCCACAGGATCCCACCAGAATCAAGGAACAGCCAGCCTTACTGAAAACCAAGCGACCCTGAGCAAATCCATTTTGAATTCCAAAGTTAATGTGAAGCACCTATGAAAATAAACATAGGCAGAAGCAGCTGTTAGAGGGAACACAGTTGCTCTATTTGTTCTGTGGGGGCTAGATACCTAGAGGAAGCCCTCCTCTTGCAAACAGAATAGATCATAGGATCTGGAGAAAAGAGGCAACAAATCAGCCAGAGAGTATGTAGCTCTAGATTAGTTGGGCTTCTTGTGTTCCTAAATGTTTTTCTTCACAAAAGACCCTTGATCATGTGGCAGTCCATCTACCCATCCATCCGCCCATCAATCTATCCATCCACTCATCCTTCCATCTATTCACTCATCATCCATTCATCCACCCATCTACTCATCCACCCATCTCTCCACTTATCGTCCAATTATTCATTCATCCATCCATCCATCCATCCATCCATCCGTCCATCCATCATCCATCCACTCATCTTTTCACCCATGATCCACTTACCCATGTATCTATTCATCCACTCATCTATCCACCCACCATCCATTCATCCACCCATACGTTAACTTATTCATCCAACTGTCTGCCCATTATCTACCCACCCATCCCCCCTACCTATCCCCCTACTCATCTACCTCTCCATCCATCCCCCAAATACTACTTGATACCCATTACATGTGCCAAGCTAAGGACAGCTGGTCAAACATACTTATCTACTTGCTGAGTGGGCAGGAAGTAGGGTGTTCTCTTTGGTAAAAGAAATGACTGACAGACATAATAAGGCCCAGTAAGATGCAGTAGAGCATAGAGATAAAAAAAACACAGGCTTCATGATGAGTCTGTCACTTTCTAGCTATACAGGAAAGTTACTTAACTTCTCAGCACCTGAGTTCTGAGGTGAAGGAATAATAGTAGTTCCCGCTTTACAGGGTCCTTGTAGGAATTAAGTGATTCAATGAAACCTAAGTGCTTAGCACAGTGCCTAGCACATATGATGTCCTCAATAAATTTTAGCTTGTGTTATTAAAAGTAGGACATCCAGAGAAACAGAGTGAATTATGTAATCTAAAGAGGCAGTGGGAAAGGGGTTTCTTAACCCCTTTCCCATTTGCCCCAGAGCACTTGCAGCTGCAGAGTTCACCCCAACAAAACTCACAGATTACAGTCCTAACCTTACCCCCAAAGTTTGCCACAGAATATTTCGCTTTTATTATTATTTTTGCATTGCTGTAGTATATCGACTTTGGAAACAAAATATATCATTCTATTTATAGCATTGTGCACATTTATAAAATAGTCATTCCTGATCACAGGAAATGTCAAATCCTAGAAAACGTAGCATTCCTACACATGATGTTAATTCTGTGGTGAACTTATGGCACTGAAATGGTGTGACAAGGAGGTGACAATGTTGTTCACATTCCACAATGATACTGTGATTGAAGTAAACAACAGAAATGGAAAGAAGTCTAAGAAGCCACGTGTCATTGTGGATTATCACAAGAATGTGGGAGCAGTGGACTGGCTGATCAGATGCTCACTTCCTATCCAACTGAGCACAAAAGGCACAAGCTTTGGCCTAAGAAATTCTTATTTATTTATTTATTTAGAGACAGAGTCTCACTCTCTCACCCAGGCTGGAGTGCAATGGCACGATCTTCTCACTGCAACCTCCGCCTCTCAGGTTTAAATGATTCTCCTGCCTCAGCCTCCCGAGTAGCTGGAATTACAGGCATGTGCCACCACGCCCAGCTAATTTTTGTATTTTTAGTAGAGATAGGGTTTCTCCACATTGGTCAGGCTGGTCTCTAACTCCTGACCTCAGGTGATCCACCTGCCTCGGCCTCCCAAAGTGCTGGGATTACAGGTGTGAGCCACCATGCCCAGCCTTAATTATGTGTTTACTTTTCTTTTCTTTTTTTTTTTGTTTTGAGATGGAGTCTCGCTCTGTCGCCTAGGCTGGAGTGCAGTGGCGCAGTCTTGGCTCACTGCAATCTCTGCCTCTTGGGTTCAAGCGATTTTCCTGCCTCAGCCTCCCAGAGATCTGCAACCCAGCCAGTTTTTGTATTTTCAGTACAGACAGGTTTTACCATGTTGGTCAGGCTGGTCTCACACTCCTGACCTCAGGTGATCCACCCGCCTAGACCCCCCAAAGTGCTGGGATTACAGATGTGAGCCACCGTGCCCAGCTGGTCTAAGAAATTCCTTTGCCACCCTCTAAACATTGCAGTGCTGAGCTCCTACATCCTGTTAGGGAAGGATAATCCTGAGCACACGATGAGCCATGTAAACTTCAGACTGACGTTGAGCGAAAGAATGCTGGAAAAGCATCGCAGGCCAGGGCAGCAACGTCTTCAAGGTCGTCCGTGCTCTGATGATGTCACACTTCTTCCCTGTCTGGAAGACATTTCCCCAAGAGCGTACCACTGGTATCAGGGAAACGGAATCCAACTGGTTGCTGCAAAGTTTGCTGAGCACACAATGATAAAGATGGCAAGAAGGTCCGGAGAGAAAAGCAATATTTTTGTGCAGAATGTGATATTCTGCCTTTGTCCCATGCTTTGAAATTTACCACATGAAAAATAAAATTAAATATGGATCATCATATACATTTCTGTTACATTAGGATTAGAGACAAGTTCTGTTTAGAAATAACTCCAAGAACAGTTTTTATATTTTGTTTTCACATTGAAAAAATCAGTCAGATTTGCTTCAGTTTCAAGAAGCGTGTTTATGTAAAATTAAATGAGTGCTGGCAGTGAGCTAGCTGCAGATTTTTTTTTTTTTTTTCTAAATGGGAAATGGGACAGAAAGATGCGTTCGAGGCCATGACCAGGCTCTGGGTACTTTACAGATGCCCAGTGGCTGGGCATGGAGGGAATACACTGCTGGCGGAAGTTAAAACCTAGGGCTTTCTCGCCTGTTGTCTTCTTGTTCCCATAAGTCCAGCAATGGCTCAAACCAATAGTGTAGCCAACAAACAAAAGGCCCCAATGAGGAAAGTCAGGGGTTGGGGGAACCCCAGAAAAATAGAGCGGGGGAGGTCAGAAGACCTTGGGGGCAGAAATCCTGCAGGATCCTGACAAGGGGCCAAACTGGCAGCCAAGAGAGGTAGCTGAGGCTGTGAGAGACAAGGCAGATGGAGCCCCTGAGCCTGGGGGGCCCTGGCTCTTCTCTACTAAATATTCCTCCAAGAAAGCAACTAATAAAGGGAGGTCAGGAGTGGCCACAGAAAAGACAAAGGCTGGGTCTAAGACAGAAGTTCCCGCAGTCAATATAGTGACTTCTGCCAACCCACTGGAATGTCTGGAAGAAATGGAGGCCCTAGTCAGGAATCAGGAATCTGACTGGAGATATGATCTGATATGGACAGGCTAGATGATACTGTCCCTGGCAGGGGAGAGTGGTGACTGCCCTATAGACATCCCACAGCCTTCTTTTGGCCAACTGGTCCCTGGAACATGGGAGTCGGGATTAGTTTAAGGGAGAATGCTGTGGATAACAGGAGGATCTCTCCAATCTTGGGAGAGGGCCTGGGAAGCATGAACAGAACAGATGGAGGTGAGTGGGTCCCATCAAAGACGGGCAGCAAAGGCCCTGGGGCCACCTCAGTGGGATCTGCCATTAAACATCTCTGGGACTCTTTCTGTATATCTTCAAGGTGGAAGGTAAGTCTCTGAACACCCACTGCGGACAGCAGTGAGACCCACCACCTGGGGTGAGCTACCTTCATCTCTAGTGGTGGCGTAAAGTCTGAGGAAGATTGGAGACCTAGAAAGAAGGACAGAGAAATTGGAGAAGAATTCCTCCTTCTGGCCCTTAAACTCTGAACTGGGAGAGAGACAGGCTATGGGAGAAGATTGAGATGGATTAGAGAATTCCTCTTAAGGGCCTCTTCCCTACCCCTGCCCCCAAACATGGAAAGAAAGGAAGATCCTGAGTTCCTGCAAGGGAAATTCTAGGCACCTAGCTAGTTCTGAGAAGTAAATAAGCAACTTGATAAGCAAAAAGGTAACGGTAGCTTAAAACAATAGTCAAGGAAGCTAGAATCACAGAATGTTTGGTTCCCCTACAAAAACTAAAGATAACATCTTACCATGTCTCTGAGTTGCTTCTCAGAAACTGGCACCCCACCAAATGGATCTTCTTGCATATAGACCTCAGATAAGGGGGAACTGGGGACTGAACTCAGCACTGTTCTTTGTTCTACATTTCTTTCTGAGAGGCCTGGAGGAAGTCATACCCAACCAGAGTAACATGCTTTTGTACTGACCCCAAATTTTTAAACAAAACTTATCTTTAACCAATTACAGAAATCTTTGAATCTAACTATGACCTGTAAGCCCCCTGATTCAAGATATCCCACCCTTTTAGGCCAAAATCAATAAGTAACCTCCATGTATTGATTTATGATTTTGTCTGTAACTTCTGCTTTCCTGAAATTTATGCCTGCCTTTAAAAACCTTCACCTACAAACCATATGGGGAAGGTTGGGACTTAAGCATTAGCTGCTCGATCCTTCTCGCCTAGCGCCCTGTAAATAAACACCTTCCTTTTTCCTGCTACAAACCTTGGTGTGGGTATCTGATGTTACTGTGCTGAGCCAGTGGACCCCAGTTTGGTTCTATAACAAGATAATGGTTATTTTCATACTTACACAGTAGAGAACCTCACTGCCTTAGGAGCAGATACTCCTGAGGCAAGGCAGATCCCAAAGATGCTGGGATAAACTAGCTGAGTTTGTCTAGGAGATGCCATATGCATGGCACCCAGAGAATCCTACCTCATCCTATAAGATGCATAAAGATGGGCTCAAATACCAATTCAAAGACCCGCGGACAAGAAAAATCACCCCTACAATATTCACAAATTCTAAAAGGGCTTGCTTGTGGTCAGCCTTGGCTTTTGAGTTCCTGCTTCCACTGAATTAGTTCAGTTTCTGACTCAGCTCTTCAGTCTGTAGATGTTGTCTTTGTTTTACATCAAAGTGACCCACATGTGGGACTTGGCCTATTCACTTGACTGCCACTAAAAAAGCCACTCCTACTCAATGTGAATGCCTGTAAAGCAGACTGTCCTGAAGGGGTAAGGAAGCTGTGGAGTTAAGTACATCAGAACAGAGCAAATGACTTTGGAATCTGAAGCAGACCTCCTTATTCCCAGCAGTTTTTTGGCCTTTCAACCACGTGGCTTGCCGTCTTTCTTCTTTCTCCATCACCCCCCCAACAAATCTTTTCTGTTCAAGTTCCATTGAATTCTAATTCAGAAAAGTTTAATTATCTTCTGATGAGCTTGTCTTCAGCTAAGTCATGATTCAGGATCTCACCTTCTAACCCCAGATGTTTATCAGGGTCTTTTCTTCAATAAAGACAGTCCTCTCTAGAAGAGGGTTATAATTTTTTTCACTCCATTAAGCCTGAATGAAGGCTGACTACAGAAGAGAAAGGATGTTGCTTTTCTTTGCTGACCTGGGAGGAGATGGACTTTTTTAGCCCCTGTGAAATCTGTGAAGGTGGTTCAAGAAGCAAAGATTGAAGGACAGGTCTTCATCCTTCCTCTACCTGGAGAAGTTTTACTTGTGCTGGTGAGGAAATCATGTGCTTACTTTATCTTCTTCAAAGAGCAAGGAGTGACTTTGAACTGAGGTGGGTACTCTTTCCAGATCAGATGCTCATCAAAGCAGCCAACCCTAGTTCTGGAAGTCATCCTTGACAAAGGCATTTCTTTTAGTAAAATTCAAAGAAAACTTTAACCTTCACTAAGAAAAGGAAATGGAGTGGTTCAGAGTTATTGCTATGACTAGTGTCTTGCTAAGCTACCCCAGAAACAGGGAAATGGACCACCTGTCCCCTCCATTCATTGCCCACTCTATGAAATACACAAAAGAATAGAAAGGACTTAACAGTTGTTTACTGACCAAACAGGCTCTGTATTGAATACTTTGGATATATGATCAATTTAATCTTCAGAGAGAATCTTCAAAATTTCTCCAAGAGATTTATCTCCATTATATGTGTGAAAGGAAAATGAAAACTCAAGATCTCAATTCACTCTGCCAAAGGAAAAAAATTAAGCTAAAAGTCATGCTTAATGACTTTGCATGAGTCATGCAAGAAGCTGCCTTTCTTTTTGCTTCTAAGCAGATAGCTACAGATAAGAGGTTAAATATCTCCACATGCAGTTAGTTTATGTTCACTTTATCTTAAGAAAAGTGCCAATTTACTGAGCACAAGATGAATACATAATTGACTATTCCTCTACCTGCCCCTTTTCTCTTGCAACATAGGGATTACCATACCCTTTCTCTTTCCCCTCCAGTCCACTTTTTCCCTTTAAATATTGATGTCCTCAAACTAATCTTTGGCAAAAGGCACAGACCACAGACTATTTCTGTGGCTCTGTCTTTATTTCTTCTGGGCGTGTCCTTAACCTTGATAAAATAAACTTCTAACTTGATTGAGACCTGTCTCAGATACTTTTTGGCTTACAAATTGGCAGCCAACGGAAGGGATTCTGAGAGGAGGTGCCCCAACCTTTGACAAATCTACCAGTGCTTGGAATCAGCTTAGGTTATCTTTGTTGCTCAAACAAAGATAAGACAATTTTCTGAGGTCTGGGAGCTCCTCCCTCCAGAGAATCCCTGATCACCCCAAATTTGGTTGAGATCTAAGGTTTATTTTGAAGTACAACTCCTTTTCTGGAGTTTTACTCACTTCCAACAAAAATGGCGAGTTTTCCTGTTTCCATGACAATGGATGGCAGGCAGCTCCTTTTTGGAGTTTCAGCTTGCATCCAACAGGGAAGGTGAGTTTGAGTCTTTTACTGCTTCTAAAATGGTAGAGAGCAGTATTGAGCCTGGGCGCTATTCCTAGGTAAGTAGCTGAATTGGAGTTTTGTCTTGAAAATCCTGCTTAATGACTAAGAGTTAAGATTAACAACCAGCTGATCTTAATTTCCTCTTAACACGAAAGTGCTCAGTAATCGCACTGGTTTCGTCGTTGTTGTTGTTTTATTGTTTATTTGTTTATTTTAGTCTTTCTCACATTGGATTTGACCAACTCTACCTGACTTGGTCAAATCTAAATGAGAATTTCAAATTATGGGGAGCACTGTTTTTGAGTTGGCTAAAACTCCTCACAGCTGCAAAAAAGAAGAAAAAATCATACGCTTGGTTTTCTTAGCAGCAGCAAATCTGTATGAGTATGCAGCAACTTGATTCTTGCCTCCTCAGAGGAAAGAATTCGTCTGAGGGGCATAAGGCAGAATGAGAGACCACGGCAAGTTATAGAGCAAGAGTGAAAGTTTATTAAAAAGTATTAGAGCAGGAATGAAAGGAAGTAAAGTACACTTGGAAGAGGGCCAAGAGGACAACTTGAGAGATCCAAATGTAAACTTGGGGTTTTTTATGTTGGCATGCTTCTGAGGTCTTGTGTCTCTTCTGCCCTGATTCTTCCTTTGGGATGGGCTGTCCACATGTGCAGTGGCCTCAGGCACTTGGGAGGGGGTGGCAGGCACAGTGTGT